>NC_080019.1:140104501-140719501 GCF_030020395.1 Manis pentadactyla | reverse complement strand
AGTCACTAGAAGAGTGCTGTCAAAGATTTAAGAAAAATGATTTTGAACCTAGAATTCTTCACATATACATGCCCTTCATAATTTGTGAAGAGAATTAAAAATGATTTTAGAAATATAAGGTGTTAAAAGTTGGTCTCCTTTGAATGATTTCTTTAAAAATTACCAAAGTAGATTATCTGAAAAATACAAAAAGAATATCAAAAGAAGAGAGCATAGTATGTAAGGGAAATTAATTCACTGTTGAAAAGAAAACCTGTAGTGACAGTTATGTAGCAGACAAAAGCTAAAAAGCAATTGGCCTAAATCATTGTAAAATCTCACAAAATTTAATCAAAGGGCACAGAGAAATATATGTTAAGGAAGGAAGTAAATTCTGTTGAACAAACCTTGTTTTTAAAAAAATGGAATGTTTTAGCAATATACAAAGAAATCATGATATATATTTTTCAGTAAAAAAAGAACTACAAACTCCAGAAATATATTCCCACAAGAAGGGTTGGTCCAAATAATGCCAAATTAAATTGGCATTAAAATCAGGTATAACTAACCACTCTGAGCTGTACCTTATTTTGGTTCTTTAAAAAATATATATAATAGATGCTTCAACACACCAAGGAAAAGAAACCAATTAAATGTTTCCTCATAAAACAGTGATATGCAAGTCAGAATTGGTTAGCTTTTGCCACAGTAATAAACCATGTAGTCTCCTGACTTTTAACACAATGAAAGTTTATTTCTTGGTTTTATTACAGATGAATGCTGGTTAAGTTGCCCTTCTGTGTGCTTTCCTGCAAATAATCATGCAGAGAACCATGCAGTTCTGCAGTTTCTGAGTTCTTTATTCTCAGATAACTGACAGGAGAAATAGAATAGAAATAGAATTTTGAGGGCCTGATCTCGAAGTAGCATCCATTGCTTCTCCCCATGTTCCACTCAGTTCCATGGCCAGTCAAACTGGAGGGGCACATAGATACACATGCACATGATAGCTTCAGCCACAAATGCCAAGCAATGATATATTATATGTATAATGAGACACATTACCATCCAAGCAGAAATTACCAAGTGGCACAGCTCAGTTGGTCTTAAAGAGACATTATGGAGGTGACCCTCAACTTGTTGCAAAACTTTGTGTGATCAACTGGAGACTCTGTTAAAATGGACAAATTATCCCAAGCTTTGATTACTCTCTGAATCATAAATTATGAACCATGATGAGACCCAATCACAGCTCTACTACCTCATTTGAGACAGAGCCACTGTGCAGATCCCTCTCTATCTCTTAACAGAAAATTGAAGGAAAATACAAACATATTTGGGAATAATAAGATGTTTTACATCAATTCCACATACTTTTTATCTTCTTGCCCCTAATTATAAATGTTTTCTTGGAAGAGAGGAAAACATCTTAGTGTGACAAATCTTTAAGAATGTGGTTTCCAGTTCTAATATTATTTGCTTCCCATGAGAAGAAAAAAAACATTAATTTTAGTGAGTGGTAGAGAACTTGAATTTCCAAAATCAGGCATTATTCTGAACAATTAAATAAATCTGACACTGAAACTTGCAATGTTCTCCTTTGAATGGAACACAGGATAGCATAATTTTCTCTTCAGCTCCAATCACTTTACTTATTTACAGTCTATGATATGTAAATAAACACAAAATTGAAATCAGAGTTTATTCAATTTCAATTTTTAGAATCTATAGGCAAAGCAAGAAGAATTAATTACAGCAACAGAATAGAGTATAAATACTGTAAAGTTTTATGGTGTGCAGGTAAAAAGAAGGAAGTTAAGGTGTTTATTTAAGTGTAAATGTGGAGAGTAAAGTTTGTTTAAAATTGATGGAGCACTAACTACAAGTTAGAAGAAGAATAGAAGGTAGCAAATAGAAAAACTAATTATAACAATTTACATGGAATGTTGGGAACAGGGGACAGGTAATGGTGGTGAATTAATTACTTTTATTGGTAGGGAAATAATGAATAGTGTCTACAGACATAAGCATATTATTCTGATTTGGATTAAAAATATTATTCAGTGATGGTTAAATCTGACTAACCTAGGAGATAAGAAAATGGATAAGGGGAAGCTAACTTTATTTTTGCTTAATACTTTAGTGCTTGAATTTTTTCTTAACTACATGAATGTCTTACATAAGTATTAGTTTTACAGCAAAAAGTAACAACTTTACAGCTATATAAATATTGATAAAGTATATTGTTCTGTCTAGACACACTATAGTGATACAGAGTCAAACAGGGACATGAAATGACAGCTTTACATTAACATAAAAGGCAACTTGTCCAAGCCTTTATCAGGTATGGGAATCATCTCTACAAATCTGTTTCTTGGTACTTTTAATGCAATTAAAGGAAGCTGTCTTTATTTTTAAGTATGGCATTCCATCTCAGATTAGTTCTAATTATTAGTAGGTTCTCCTTTATTATTCATCAAAAACTACCTCATTTCAACCTTCCCCATTTATTTTGGAACTAATTACTGACAAAACAATAACATTTGAATTAGAGGAGATTACAATATTTGAAATTCAATTTATAGACATATTTTTAGCTTAAAAGTGGCAGTAAAATATATTTGTACAAATTATACCGATTTGTTAACAATTCATTAAATCCCATTTAACTACTATAAATGAGCACCAAGGGATGCACCATGTTTGTCATGGGGTAGATCACTCTCCCCTGTTAACAGCATAGGCCTTATTATTAAAGTGTACTATGATCCGTGAAGAAGTGCCTACAGCTTATTTTAATTCAAAAGAAAATTACTTTTGTTTCTACTGCAAGGACAAACAAAACTAGAAAGGACTAATCTAAATCTCCACACTCTTGCAATATAAATCATTTAGGGAAGATTTATAATACTGGATATCTATTTTTGATAACAGTATCAGTCTCAGATTTCCTGTTATTACAAATTCATAATCATCTGTATTTCTTTGTAAATGAAATGTTTTCATCACCTTCTATTTGGCTGCTCTTATTCCTAAAAACAGGGGACTATGTCAGGGACATTTTCATCCCCATAATACATGTTTACAGATTACAATGTATCTATTACAATATACCCATTATACGTGTAAATAGAAATCTAAACTTAGAATATACTATAAAATGATAGATCAACAAAGCTTCTTTGTATTCAAGCATGTTAAATTCCATCCAAGGTGGAAGAGAATAAATAAGTTAAAAATTCTGTGACATACCCTCTTACCTCAATATTTAGCTGCTATGTCCTATATTCCAAATCTGACACTGGTACCATGTGGCTCAGCACAGCAAGGCCACTTTCGAGTGTTACTTCTGCAACCTTAGGAAATTGTTCTGAGACCCTACATGCATCTGTCTCCCAGATCCATGATCCAACCCGCTGAATCCTTTAAATACCCTTCAAAAGCAGCAGGGTACACTCTTGCGTTCATGCACACACACACACACACACACACACACACACACACACACAACACACAGTTTATGACATAAAATTCTACCATTAAAAATTTCTTTTCAGTTACCAAACTTCACCTCTCCCCAAAAAATTTCCTTGAAATGATCAACATGGTATGTCTTTTAGGCAAAAAAGAAAGTATATAATGTTAATTTCCCTTTTGCAAAAACAAAGGGGATTCTGGGGAGATGTAAGTATGGAGAAGTAGTTTTTGATTTTCCCCAATATCCCTCTAAAAATAAACAGACTGCAACACAGTGAAAAAGCTTTCAATTTCAAGCGTTTTTTATTTCTAACTTCTTTCATATTAGGGAAGGGGGAGCAGAAGTGGGTTGAAGTCAGGAGGTGACAGTCGACCTCAGATATCTGGATGTCAGCAAGGGTCTGAGGAGGGTTGTTGAACTCCTCGTCCTTGGGCAGTTGACCAGTCATTTTGTTGACATGGGTCTGCCCAAGTTTCTTTAAGTCCTTGACAATCCAGTCATCATTTTTGTACACTTTTTTTTTTATCTCCTCGGTAGAGACAAATTTCGGGGAAGGGGCTGGTTGCATCAATCTTAAATCAAGAGCAAAATTCCTTTTGATGAATAACAAGGCTATGTGCAGGGCTGCAGGGCTGAGAGGAAACTTTTTGACCCAAGATTAAGGCAGCACAGGGGACAGATACAGTATGAAGGCTGAGATGCCAAGCTTTTTCACCGTGTTACACAATGAATAACATCTACAAAAAAACAGGAGGTAAGTTATCTTCACTAAAGAAAAATATGAAAGCAGGCAATGCTAATATGATTCCAATCCATGCAGTCTCACTCCAAAGCCTAAGCTCTTTCTAGCCACTCTGTGGGATAAAGTGTGTGTGAAGCTACCATGACAGTGCTTCCATCTTCTTAGGCCTGCTTGGCTACTGTTCTGTGATGATGAAGCTATGTGGAGAGCAGAAAAGTGGGGTCACTCCCTTCCCAGTGTATCCTAGACTCAAAGGAAACTAGGCTTTACAAAGGCAGCTTTCCTTTAAGAATGTCACCTGTCTAGGTCTGTCTGTTCTCACTCCCTTCCAGTAGTGGGCACTGGATTCTGATCTGTGATCCTCTAGACCAGTCTAGCACTGCTGAGGCAGACAGCACTACACATCGCAAGAAAGCTTTCCTTAACTACAGCTTCATGGCAGCCAGAAGAGGATTAGCTGAAAAAGACTGAATCTGACATGAAATTGTGAATTCTATTTTACTATACAGAGAATTTGAGATTATTATACAAAATCCATACAGAATATTCAGTGGAATTCTAGTAGAAAACAGTGATAATCTTTTATTAGAGAAATGGTGGAAGACTAGCAATATGGGTAAAAGAGCCTATGTCTAATTTTCCTCTCTTCCAAGAACTGTAAGTTCCTCTTTGTTGCCTCAAACTTTCCACTCCTTGACTGGCAATTCTTTGTTTCGTGCTCTCATTACTCATTCTTAGTCTCTATTTCAAGATCTTATATCTCATCAAGTATGTCCTTGTAGGTGTGCAAAACTACTTATTGTCTGCCTGCCTTATTATTGCAAAATGGTTTTCTCATTTTCAAATCTGAACCTGTTTGTGTAAATGTCTCCTTGACACAAATCTGCCTTCTCTTTGCCCCTAGGAATGATGGTGTTTTACTCTTAAGTCTTTGGTAGATTTCACTGTTGGACCTAACCTGAACACAGACTCTGTTGAGATCTTTCCTGTATTGCACCATTGAACATCCTCCTAGCAACAGTACTTTAGGAGCATTATTTTCTAATTTATTCACAAAGTCATCAAGGCAATGAAAATATTGACAGGCATTTTGAGTACTTTGTTCCTTCTTACCCAACATGAGGGGTCTGGATATAGAGTGTCCTTAGGGGCTAGGGCAGTATGCAGGACATCAAAACTTGGAGTTAAGCAGCATGAAACTGTGAGAGCCAAATGTCAATGAAACATGTCAGAGGATGCCAGATTGGAAGCAGGTAGACAATCAGATTTCAAATCAATAGTGCAACCAGGCTGGGCAAAATGAAGGTTCCTGGTCCACAAACAAGCAAGATAAATACAATGAGGGCTTGGTGGTGGAGAATTTCCAAGCAGACTGTGGTGATGAAGTGGTGATTTCTAAGAAGAATGTGGACAAAATATCACACAGCTGTGGAAGCTTGTTATCTGATGCAGAAGTATTTGGGCCTGGGAGATTTAGAAGCATTTATGGATGAGCAGCAGAACAGACATTGTTTTCTTTCTCTTTTTTTTCATTGACTCCTTAGCAAGGAAACCACAGCAATAGAAAGATATCAGGGTGGACCTATACCTTCAGAGTTTAAATTCTGATTTTGGCAAGCCAACTGGAAAATACATTTCTGTATTATGGGTAAAGTCAGTGTTAAAATACAATGATTTATCTCATTCTCTCATAAATTACTCTTAGTAAAATTAAGATATGTGAGTATTCTTTAACCTTGCAGATGTTTGTTCTTCATTTCCAAAAATAAATTTGAGCAGTGGGGACTGGAAGAATTTGTATGCCTTCCAAAATATCTTAATGATTTTCAATACAGCTAACATCATGTGAAAAAGAAGGATTTGGATATTATCATATCTATATAAACCCATCATGGGACATAATAATTACTTTACACGGCAGAAAGAGATGCTCTATTTCCTGGATTCCATATTAATGCTCAAAACTTTCAGCCCTTCCCGGAGTCTAAAGATAGGCTTTTAAAGATTTGTTTGTATTTTTAAATATATCCCTGTTATGAAACATTTGTATTTGAATAATAAACTGAGTCTTCTGTAGTCAAATAAAAAGTGAGTCTTTGAATCAAAGATATTGCAAAAATAATTTATAGAACATGTTTCTTTTGGCCTGAAAGAAGTAGAAAAAAATTTAGCAACCGTAAACACATTCTTTAAGCCTACATATTCATGAATAAGAATTTATTTTAATTTAAATTTCAATTCATTTAAAACTTTTATTTCTGCAGCAGAAGAAAACATTTCTATTTAGTTTTGAATTATCTTTGAATTCTCCTCAATAAATCCTTATTCATTTTGCCATAAATATAATGCTCTCCCATCTTTACTGTATGGGAACATAGAAAGCTACTGACTACCAGATGGGACTCCTTCTTTAATGGCCTTTTGAAGAATGGGAGTCAATCCTTTCCCTGTAGGATCTGAGCAATCTGCTGCTCTAGGAAGCCCACATTATGACAGCTAAGGAAATGGGAAGCCAAGATCAGAATTACATGTCAAGTGGAAATCACATATCTGGCAAGATGGTACTGAGGGTACCTGCGGAGCTGTTCAGTCACCTTTGGAAAACTGTTTTGTGTTGGAAACATGAGTGCTTGCTTTTTAATTGTAGCTATCTATACTGCTTTCCCCAGAAATAAAGACTGCACTGGTATCCTTCTGCTAGCCAGACCCCCACCCCCACCCCCAGCAAAGGAGCCAGGAGTAAAAGGAAAATACAGAGCAAAATCACAGATTTTAAAGTGAGGTTTGCCAGGTAATTAGGCCAAAAAGAGTGTTAGGTAATACTTTTGTAGTATTGCATAGAAAATAATGATTTAGGAGGTATGTAGTTCTAGGGCAAAGGATATTCCTGCCCAGGGTGAGTCCCAGTGAAACCTGTGAAACTGAAATAAGTAAAGGAAAAGGGTAGGTTGGGAGAAAGGTTTTCACTTCTCATGGTTGCTAGCCAGGCTTGGCACCATCTGGCTCCCCCAGTCATGGCTCCTGCTCTGCAGCCACAGAGCGCTCTCTACTTCCCCACCTGCTCCTCCCATGAAGGACTTCATGAGCAGGAGAGAATAGCCGTTTTCTCTCCACCCCTTGCCTCAGAGGCTGTGGGAGGCTGCAACAGTAAACACCTATTGATATGTAAATGGACTACAGCCAACTGGGAGATTCTGGAAATTCTGCCATTTGCTGCACAATCTACCCCTCCAGAATTCTTGCCTCACAATCTACATGCCCCCAATCTTCTGCAATGGCCCATGTGAGAGAAAGCTAGAGCACTGTAACCAGGCTAATAAGCTACAATAACAACAGAAATTGAGGTAGCAATAAAATCATGACAATCCACAAATCTGAGGATCCACCTGAGTTCAAAGTCCTACTCAGATTAAGTTCCCATTCCATAGGAGGCCAGCAGCTGAATGTGAGGGGGCTCCATGCACATTCAGCAAGCAGCTGCTGTGACTAGGAGACAGGCCTAAACTGCAAGAACTATAGAAGAGAATAACCTTAAGGATAATAAGATACATGTTTTAATGGCACTGGCATAGGCAAATCCTGTCCATTATGCAGGTTGCATGAAAGAGAGCCCTGTGACAAAACAGTAGCAGGAAATGGGGTCTCATCCTAGTCTAGCATACCAGACCTTTACCCATCCCTATGAAAGTTAGGGAATGGTCAATATGTAGGGCTACAGGAGGCACATGCACTGGCTATAAATCAAAAACAAAACTCCCCCATAAGATAATCTTACCTCCTGATTATTTTGGTACACTATCAAAATCTTTGGGGGCCACTCTGCTGCTATTCCAGGAACACACAGGAGGCCAGCTTCCAAGTCTGGTCCCCAGGGTGCCAGAAGGGCCAGCCATCACTGGTCCATGTTTTGAAATGTCCAGAGCCACGTCCACTCAACAGAGTCTCCATGGTTGAGCACAGTTGGGGCTGGCAGCAGGATGTCACTCTGCTGGTCATATCCTGGCTTCAGTAACTTCTTTTTGGTTTGCACATGCAGTTGTATAGGAGAGGCAGCAGTATGTGTTAACATGCCCACAAGACCCAATGCCCCCTTCTAAGGCTTCTCATTCAAATGCCATAGCACTCTCCACAAGCAGAATGACCCACCCCATAGACTGCTGGTGTCTGACTTCAGGCCAGATTTCAACAAACCATTGTACCTCCCTATCATGCCTGCCCTGGTAGGGTTATCTGGTACATGAAACTTCCACCTTATCCCTAATTGCTGCACCCATTTTTATAATGGCTGTCCAGTAGAGTAGGTGCCTTGATCCTTCTCTATCACCCATGGTCAGCCATGGGCTGCAAAGAGATGCTCTAGGCCCCTTTTGATGGTTTGCTGATCTGCATGACATTCAGGAAAAGCAGCCAAGAGTCTAGTGGCTGTGTCCACACAAGTCATGGCATACTGATATCCTTCTGATATGGACAGAGGCCCAATATAGTATACCTGCCACCTTACAAGGGGTGTCTGCTCTTTTACTATTGTCCCATGTTGCTGCTGGACTCCATATAAGTCCCTCTTAGAGCACACAAGGCACCCCTTCTGGGCTCTGCTAACTTCTTCAAAGGTCAACGGCAAGCCCCACTGACAGGCTACAGCCCACATTGTCTTTTGACCCATGAGCAACCACTGGGCAACATCAGAGGCAGGCTTTCCTTCTAGCCAACACACCTGGGTCAGTGTGTCTGCTTCATCATTCCCTGGGGATGCCACAGGTAAATGGCCAGTCACATGATATATGGTAACAGTCTTAGTCTGACCAGAGGCCTGTAGATCTTGCCACAATTCTTGCCCCCAAAGGGGCCGGTGACCAACCTTCCAGTTGGTATGCTACTACATCAGTAGCCACAGCATCAAGCCTTGAAAGACAGCCCAGCTGTCAGTACAGACAGTTGAGGAGGGCTCCTAGGTGATCACAAGCTATATGGCCCACAAGTCTGCCCATTAACTGCTCTTCCCCTCCCCATCCTCCATCCACATTGTCTCAGTGTTAGGATGGAAAGCCACAGCCCTCCACTTCAGGGGCTGCCTGTGACTGGAGCTGTCTGTATACCAAGCATCTTCAGGTATAGGGGCTTTTTCCTCCTGATAAGGACTCTTTGCTACCAGTGGCTCAAAAGCAAGTTCTTCCTGCTTTTCACTGGTGTATGTCACTGGCCCCAGAAAGCACTGGAGTTCTTCATTTAAGGCAATAGTAGAGAGGGTGCTATACAGGGATGAATATGTGTAAAAATGCTGTACCCCATTTGGCCAATGTAGGCATCTGTGCCATGCCACTCTGTGGTCTTTGGGTCCAGTCTCACACCCACACCATGATGAGATAAGTTGCTATTACCTTGGTTGGAGCTGTTCTGGTGATGGGCTCCATAGCCAGCAAGGCATGGTACACAGTAACCAGTTGCTTCTCTATCAAGGTGAACCTGACCTCTGCTACTTTCCAGAGTTGCAACCAGAATCCAATAGAATGGCAGGTCCATTCAAGCCACTGCCAGGTGCCTCATTCATAACCATCTTCAATTACAAGAACATCTAGTTCACAGGGTCTTAATGGGTCCATTACACTCAAAGCTTGTACGGCATTGACTGCTTGCTTAGTGGTGGCAAAAGCAGATGTACATGTTTCATCCCAGTCCCACCTCATGCCCTTTCATATCAGCTGGTATTAGGGCCTCAGAATTTGTGCCAAGTGTGGGATAAACACTCTCCAGTAGACCAAAAGACCCAAAAACTCTTGTAATATTGCCACAGTGGAAGGTGTAGAGAAAGCCTGGACCTTACCTATGACTGCTTCCAGGATAACTTTAGTCTTTCCTGACAAGACAACCCCAAAGAACTTTACTGAAAAACCAGGTCCCTGAACCCTGGTGCTGTTCACAGCCCATCCTTTCTTCCATAGATGTTGCAGCAGTGAAGGAACTGCCCCTTCTAAATCTGCTAGAGAATCAGACACGATATCAGAATCTGCACGATATCATCAATGTAGTGATACAGCTGCACTGTTTCTGGTTTCATCCATGTGGCCAAGTCCTGAGATACAAGTCCGTAACAAATGGTGGGACTGTAGAGGTATCTCTGTGGAAGGGCAGGGAATGTCCACTGCTGGCCTTCCCATGTGAAGGCAAACTATTCCTGTCTTTCCTGTACTATGTCAATAAAGAAGAAAGCATTAACAAGGCCCACAACATAATGATGTCCCTTGTTCATGACTGAGGGGTCCGTAAGGGCTACTATAGAGGTATAGAAGCATGCAGAGGGGGTGTAACTTTATTCAATTTTCTATAATTCATTGCCATACAACAGGAGCCATCCAGCTTTTTCACTGGCCACACTGGGGAATTAAAAGGACTATGAGTGGGCTTTAGATGCACACCTTCTCCAGCCCATGTAGAGTTTCTTCAATTTCTTTTGGTATGCTTAGGCAATTTACATTGCTTAGTATTCATCACCCACCGAGGTACAGGCAGAACTATAGATAGGTACTTAGTGTGTCCCCTCAGAATTGCCCTTACCACACATATCCTCATTCTGAAGTCACCTGCAGTGATCTATAACCACAAGCCCTGCAGTATATCCTACCCCAAAATACATTCAGGGATAGGAGAAATATGCACAGTATTCTCCTTTGTGGGTAAATACCCTATCCCCAATGGGATTTGGGGTTTCTTCACTCTAATTGCCTTATCCCCATAGCCACCTATCACAGTGGGGAGGTCCCAGGAAAGCTCTCAGAGTTGCCATAAATCAGAGAACATTCAGCTCCTGTGTCCACCGGTGCCAGGAAATGTTGTACATTCACTGGGGACCAATGAATGGCTAATTCTACTTGTGGCCTCTGGTCCCCACCAGGTCCCCCAAGGTGGGTGCCTCAGTCAAACTGCAACACCCAATCACCTTCTTGTGGGTGTGGGGGCTCAGGCAGGTACTCCCCCAGCAAGTCTTGCAGGCACACTGCCCAGACATGGGGCTTTGCCTCCGGCTTCTGTGTCTTCGAACTTAGTGACTAGAAATGCTGCTCCAGCTTTAATTGATACACAGCTCTAGTAAGATTCTATTGAACTGTCTTTCAAATTTTTCTTTCACTGCCCCCGCCTTTATCAAATCAACCCACATCTGGGTCCTGGGTCTTCATGTGGCCCTTTGAACATCTTTGAGTCTCAGTCTGTATTTCTTTCCTTGCTTTTCTTATTTCAACCCACATCTGCTATAGTATCAGTAGCCTCACTTATGGGTTGCCCTTTGTGGGGGGCAAGAAAAGTCACTAGGGACCCAAGGAGGGATGGGGTTGCTGTATGGAGCACAGATTTCTCAGCCCCGTGGCGAACAACTCCTCATTAGGGCCCTGACTGTCCATATTATAGACGATATTTTTCATTCCCAATTCCTTTTGACCCTGCTGGAGCTCTGCATATGTCTGCCAGCTAGTGGGGAAATACAGAAAATCATCTTGATTAGGTCAAACTGCCCTGAGGGCTGCGGTCAGCCAATCCAGAAGTGCATGATACCCTGGGGTCTGGTGGGCATTTTGTAACCTCTGCGGGAGAGAGGGGTGAGTCATCAGGGAAGCCAGTTTACCTATTTCTGACCCAGACAGAGTAATACCCTCTACTCCTAAATCCCAAAGATGCAAATGCAGGTAGAAGTTCTGAGGGCTTCTGTCAAAACTGGGTGCTCAAATCCACCAGCTCGGCCTAGGTATAGGGCAGAGCACAGAGTGCTCCATAACCCGGGGAGGGGACTGCTCCTCTCCCGGAGGAATCTGTGGCTGTTGCATCTTTATTTTCTTAACTACAACTAGGCAGACTTTCAATATGTGAGAGGCTGGTGCCTCAGGTTGCATCCTCAGCAAAAGTTCTGTCCTGGGTCCCACCCCCTCATCCTCCCCTGGCTCCTCCTCTTTGGGCATCTTCTCTACCATCTCCAGGGTTGAAGGCAACACCCCTTCCTTTACTTCCCGCATAGCTACCTGTGGTTCACATTTTTCTGCTGCCCCCTCCCATGCCACTAGTATGTCTCTCAGCAGCATAACCTCGGTTTTCAAGAGCTCTTGTCCCCTTTTCAGAGCATCCCACGACTCATCTTCCTATCCTGACACTTGCCACCAGAGGGCATTTCTCTCATTAGTAACCCTTTCTAATGCCAAGAGAAACAACCACTCCACTTTTCCTGGCACCTCATAGCCACTCAGTCCCCCTAAGGAGTCCCCAATTTTACAGAGGGCCAATTTCATTGCTTCTGGTGTCCTCATCCTTCCCCTATTCTGGGGAGGGGCCCACTCCTCTAGGAGGTACTTTACCCCAGATCACATCCCCACTGGGGAATCTCCAGATGAATCCCCACCATCCACAAGGAGATCCCTGGGTGAATCCCCACCATCCATGGCTGGGTTCTAGTGTCTCCCCACCACTCTAGAGGCATCCAAGGTTATTTCCCCACCAGCTATAGGAGCAACTTTTCCAAACATCGCACTGATGAAGACAGATTTTGGGTTCACTGGATCATGCTGACTCATGCCAGATGTAGTTCTGGGGGAAAGGGTGTTCCTGCCCCACACAAGCCCCTTATGAAACTGATGAAACCAAAGTAAGTCAAGGGAAAAGTCAGGTTAGGAGAAAAGCTTTTATTTCTTAGGGTCACTAGCCAGACTTGGCACCGTCTGTCTTCTCCAGCCGCAGCTCATGCTCTGCAGCCACGGCACACTCTCTACCTTCCCACCTGCCCCTTCTGGGAGGAAATCTGTGAGCAAGTCCTTGGTGACTGGCAGATGCCAGACCAATTAAATACCAGGAACAGAGGGGAGGAAAGAATGGCCATTTTCTCTCCACCCCTTTCCCCAGAGTCTGCAGGAGGCTGCAGCTGTAACACCTATTGAAATGTGAATGGGTTAAGGTCAAGCAAGAGATCCTGGAAATTCTGCAGTTTACCCCTGCAGAATAAGATACTTTCCTGATAAAGTAACAGTGGATATGATTATTCTAATAATAGATCTCTCCCAAGATGTACTCATACTCTACTAGTTAGGAAATAATATTTCTCCTTCGCACAAAAAAAGTGCATGTGACATTGCAAAATAGTATTTCAGCCATAAATTTTATCTTCTGGTCATTTGTTATAAATCTGAAATAATTATTTTGGATATCAGCATTAATAGTAATTCCTGTATCCAAAGCATAAGTGTGTCCTTCAAAGGACAGGTACATATTCATTCAATTTCTGTTGACACAGACTTTTGTCACTGTATCCTATAATAATCAGCTTATTTAATTATTGAAATTTATAGGTTGTTTCTGGGTAGTAACACAGCTACACAGTTCCGGATATTAGTTCTTATCTAGTGATTATTCAGACAGTTATTTAAGAATTCAACTCAATATTTACTGTGTGAGAATATAATGGAAAGTTTTTGGACTTTGAAATGAGTTAGAAATACCTATTTTCAAATCTTTGCCCAACAATTAATTACTTGATCATAAGTTATTTTACATAAGGAAAATTACCTCATTCATAAATTTAAGACATTTTTGCAGAGATTTGTGAGAATTAAAATAATAAATTTTAGGTCCCTCGCACATAGCAGGTGTTCATTGTATACTACATGGTAGCTTTTATGTTTTATAGTTAGAGAGTGGACGTAAGAGTCATGGTAAGAGGGTGTATATTAGTTTTGTATTGCTGCTGTGATGATTCCACAAATTTAACACCTTAAAAAAACACACATTTTTAATCTTCTAATTCTGAATCTCAGAAGATCAACACTCACAGAGCTTAAGTCAAACTATTAGCAGGGTATATTTCTTTCTGGACGCTATGGGGGAGAATCCATTTTCTTGACTTTTCCCACATTGGTGGCTGCCCACATTCCTTGGCTCATGCTTCCTCCATCTTCAAAGCCAGCAATGTTGGCTGAGTCCTTTTCAAACTACTTCCTCTCCGGTTCTCACTTGTATCTTCCAGTGTTATTTCAAGGATACTTGTGATCATACTGCATTCACTCAGATAACCCAGGCTAATCTCCCTATGTATGGAATTTGTTAGCAATCTTCACCCCAGCTGCAGACTTAATTACACATTTTCATGTAACCTACCATATACACAGATTCCAAGGATCAGGGTGTTGACATCTCCAGGAGCCCTTATTCTGCCTATCAAAGGATGGTTTATAGCTATAACCAAGGCCTAGATTGTGCAAATACAAAGTCAGATATGTGATTCTAATGTTATACTGATTGCTCATGTTGTCTGAAAATTATTGTTGAGAAAAACAATTTGGTCTAGTTATGACCTGAAGCCTTACAAAATTGAATTCCTGCTTTCTTCTTTTTGTGACTGAATCATAATTCCACTTTCTAGTGATGCTCCTGAATTTACCATCTATCAATAATAGACCTATTATAAACATGTATAACCACCTAAAATATATGTCCTTTGTTAGTATAAATCAATATTAATTTCATTTGGGAGCTTTTACAAGATCAAAAAGAGGAGAGGAATATAGCTTTTCCCTTCACTTTTTTTGACTTTAACTTGAGCAAGCCTCAGGGAAAAAATTAATCTATTTGATTTATATATTTATGACACATAGCAAAAGATAAAGTGGAAGTCATTCTTCTAAGCAAAATGGAAACTCAAATTTTAGTTTTTCTTCAAGACACATAAAACCATATTTTAATATTTAAAATAGTGTTTATTAATATTGATGTGATTCACAAATATACTGATAAAAAATAATACAATTTGTCACAAGTTTTGAAAAACTAGAGTTATATTCGGGATGCATTTGATTGCAGCTGGAAAATTTCCCTCCAAGAAACCTCTGTCTTCAGGCGAAAAGAAGCAAGCCACAATTCTTATTCTATGCTCATTGCAAGTAACACCTTCAAGCCTCTCCAGAGCTTTTTTGCAGCTGACTGTTCCTGATAAAGAAAGGTCTTTCAGATTGCTTCACCAGATGCCTATAAACTGAATAGCCCTAACACAAAAATTGATCAAAATCCACAACCGAATCTTTGTAGTCTGAAAAACTCTGCCATCTGAGACAACTACTGCCATTTGGGGAACTGATCACTGAGAAATTGAAAAGGTCCCCCAATTTTATTTGACTTTCTTAAAGGCCATTAAAAGTCAATAATCCTGGGTGAATTCGATTCAGACATTTTGTCATTGTCTGCATCCATGTGACCTAATAAAACAAACAAGCAAGTTTGTGCTTTTGCTTCCTCAGTCGGGAGTAAAGCAATGGCTGTAGGATTCCAAAAGAATCCTTTCAGAAAAGGCTTGATGTCTTGAGGTCGGACTTATTCAAAGCAAATGGGCACATGAATCATGCTGGGATCTTGCAGAAATGCAGGTCCTGATTCAGTCCCAAGGGAAGTTACAGCAGGTCAGCAAGCAGCACTTAGTCCGCTGAATCCATTTCTCTATAGATTTCTTGGCTTCTCTTTCCATTAAATGTCCTTCATGCTTTTTGTCTTCCCCAACTTTCTTCACACTTTCAATAATATTACAAGACATACTCAACTTTGTGAATGGATTTTATAATGTAGTCCAGATTATAATCCAAATATTTATCAAATATCTGTTATATTTAATATGAAGGAAATAGGACTGACCTCTACCCTTTCAAGGAGAGTTTTTGTGTTTTTTTAATCTGCTTTCCAAGAATTCCTGGCTTCAGTTTGTAAACTATTTTACTTTTCCATCTTTACTAAGCCAGATATACTGGGGTTATTTTTTCTAGTTTTATTGAATTATAACTGATGTATAACTTCATATAAATTTAAGTTATAGAATGTGATGATTTGATACATATATATATATATATATATATATATTGCTAAGTGATTAACACAATGAAGTTAACTATCACATCACTTCACATGATTACCGTTTTTGTGTGTGTGGTGAGAATGTTTAAGATCTACTCTCTTAGCCACTTTGGGGTATATAATATAGTATTGTTAACTATAGCCACTATGTTATACCTTAGAGCCTTAGAATTTATTCATCTGTACTCTTTGACCAACATTTCCCCACTTTCCCCACAGCCCAGCCCCTGACAACAACCATTCTTCTCCCTATTTCTATGAGTTTTTAAGCCATATATATTTGAATATGTACTATGTATCATGCATTGTACTTGATCCTGGGAATAAAAGATGAATAAGACCACGTTATTGTTTTAATTATCTTGCTACCAAACAGAAAACACAGACATATTCATGAAGATATGCTTCTTTCCTGGTTATTATCTGTTTTTATAAACCATTACATGTAGATACCATGTTTTATAACATTACAAATTACATCTAGACTTTAAGAGTCCTTATTTTCTTTTTCTTCAAATTCCCTAGAGATGCTGCATCCTTGACCTCTTCTAACACTGTGCTTGTTCCCACACAAGTCAGTATAAATTGCTAGTAGATAATAAAAAGAGTAGAAGAAAGGCTATGCTTTTTTCCATTCTGGATACGTGTTCACCTTGATAATAATACCTTCCTACTTGATCATGTCACTTTAGAACTATAACCCTCAATATTGTCCTCATGGAAAATCATTATGAATTATGATATATATATTTTTCCTGCTGCCTATAATAACAGGTTAATTTATACCCCCCACTGGTCCCTGATGCCCAGAAGAGTTACATACATCATTTGTTGTAAAAAAGCCTTGTAGCTCTCCCACTGGTGCTGAATTCTCTCTCCCAACCTCCACCGAAAGTCTTAAGTGGATTCTGTATGTTTAGAGCATGCTACTCTAAGAGGCCTTTGAAAGGACCCCTACCTCATTGTGCAGGAAGGTAAGAGTAGGAAGGTATAAGAAAAGAAAGCCCAGTGGTAATCATATGGGAGTTGGAGCTCTAGTGTCAAGATTCATATCCTAGCTTCCTAACTTACGTGTTAGATGACAGTGAGCAAGTTACTCACATTTTCTGCACAATGGAGATGAGGACACTAAAAGTTCCTATCACACAGGGTGCTTGTAATGATCATTAAATTACAGAAAACCCGTATGAGTGACTGGCACATAGTGTTTTAAAGCAATGTTAGTTATTGTCAGGGTCTCCAGTGTAATGGAGGTGTTTCTTTTTGTCTTTCATACATCCTCTATATTATCTCTTTATTCCCCTAAACTTTACTTCTTATAATACTTGCTTTTTTATCTGTTATTTCTTTCCACTCTTTGTAAAAACTCTATTTGATGAGATTAGGGATACAGAGGCAAAGCTTTCCAGCTTTATCTCCAGGATAGTGACCAACTTGCATTTAATGCACATATAGCTATCATAAGCAAAAACACTCACATTCAAATTGACCCATATGCCCATAGTTAGAGTTGGCTTTAGCTTGAAATACACACTATTTTGTTTTCACTACTTAATTCCTTAAACCAATTATTTCTCTGACCTAGTACAGCCAATTCTCTTTTGGCCACACTGATTTGCTCCCATGTTCAAAGATACTTTAAAAGTCATATCCTTCTTGCCTTTTTCTAAAGTTAACTGTGTTCCAGAACAAAGCTAAAGTAAGGAACACATTATATTATGTGACAGACCGATTTTCATTTCTAAGAAATTACCATGATTTCACAAAGTTTTCCGATTCTGTGCAGACTGCAAACAGCAGAAACATAGAAGGACTTAGGTATAACACCTTTTCTCAACTTCAATCTTTCCCTGCTAGATTCATTTCTTCAGGAGGTAGGATATATTTTTCATAAAATAATGATCTTTGTAATTCCTATTCATATATCAAATTCATATCTTAGAAATCTGTTGAAAATTACAAAAGATAAAACATTCTGAAAATTATTGTTCAAGCTTTATGTTGTGCCATGTGATTAAAACAGAATCGGGATAAATTATTTATTGATGCTCTTTAATAAAGTTACAATTCACAACTATCTCTTGAGATATAATGGAATAAAAATACTACTACTAATAAAATGTATCACATTTAGAAATGAAAACCTTACTTCATTTGTTTTGCATATTAAAAGTCATCTAATTTTATTTCTATTTCAATCAAAATCTTTTATTGTCTCAATTTTCTCCTGTATATTTCAAATCAGTTTTATTAAGGTATAATTTACCTATAATAAAATGTACCCGTTTTAAGAATATAGTTCTATGAGTGTTGACAAATGTATACAGCTAGGTAATCACTAACACAATCTAGAATATTTCTACCACTCCAAAAATTTACCTTATCTTCCTTTTTTAGTAAGTACTTGACCTGCTTCCAGCCCCAGTCATTAACTGATCTACTTATCTACTTATGTCAGTACAGATTAGGTTTACTTTTTCTAGAGGAATCATATGTACTCTTTTGGGTCTAGCTTCTTTGGCTTACAATAATATTTTGAGATTTATTCACATTGTTGGTATTAATTCATTCATTTTCATTGTCGAATGGTATTCTTTTGTATGAATATTCATCTATTTTTCTGTTTATTCATCTATTGATAGACATTTATATAGTTTACAAGTTTTGGTATTAGAAATAAAACTGCTGTGAATATTCAGTACAAGTTTCTGTCTGAATAAGTATGTCTAACTTTATAAGAAACTGTAAAAGTATTTTCCAAAGGGGTGGAATCAATTAAAATTCCCAATAATAAAATATAAGAATTCCATTTGCTCCACATCTTCACCAACCCTTCAAATTTTTAAAAAATTTCAGCATTCAAGCAAATATTTAATGTTATATAACTGCATTTTAAACTTGTATTTCTCTATTAACTGGTGATGTTAAGCATATTTCCATATATTTTTTATTGAAATATTTATTTCATTTTATTGCTGAAAAAATAGAGTTGATTTACAAAATTATATTGGTTTCGGATGAACAACATAGTGACTGAACAATTGAATGCAGTCCTAAATGTTCACCACAGTAAATGTAGCTACCATCTGTCACTACACAAAGATATTGCAGAATGATTAGCTATATTCCCTAGGCTGTACTTCCATCCCTGTGATTAACTTATTTTATAATTTGAAGTTTATACCTCTTTATCCCATTCACCTATTTTATTTGTCTCCCTTCTTCCCCTGTGGTAACCAGAGGTCCATTCTCTGTGTTTATGAGTCTATTTCTGTTTTGTTTGTTTGTTCATTTATTTGGTTTTTCAGATTCCACATATAAGCAAATCCATCTTTCTCTGGCTGACTTATTTCACTTAGAATGATACTCTGTAGGTCCATCCATGTTGTTGCAAATGGCAGTATTTGTTTTTTTCTATGGTTGAGTAATATTCCATTGCATATAGGTACCATATCTTCTTTATCTATTTATCTATCAGTGGACACTTTAGTTGCTTTCATATCTTGGTTATTGGGAACAATGCTGCAATAAATATAAAAGTCTTTTTATAAATTAATTATTTTGTTTTCTTTGGATAGATTCACAGAAGTAGAATTGTTGGGTTATATTTATATTTCAATATTCTGTTTTTTTGAGAAACCTCCATAATGCTTTCCTTAGTGACTGCACCACTTTACATTCCTACCAACATTATATGAAAATTCTCTTTCCTCCACATCCTTACCAAACTTGTCTTCTCCTGTTTTCTAGACATTAACTATTCTGACTGGCATGAGGTCATATCTCACTGTGGTTTTGATTTGCATTTCCCTGAGGATTAGTGATGTTGATCATCCTTTTATATGTCTATTGGCCACTTGTATATTTTCTTTGGAAAACCATCTATTCAGGTCCTTTGCTTGTTTTTTTTATTGGATTATTTGTGTTTTGGGTATGAGTTGCATGAGGTTTTTATATATTTTGAATTTTAATATTATCCTTATCAGAATTATTATTTGCAAATATAGTTTCCTATTTAGTAGGTTGACTTTTCATTTTGTTGATGGTTTCCTTTGCTGTGCAGATTTTCAGTATGATAAAGTCCCACTTCTTCAATTTTGCTTTTCTTTCTCTTACCTGAGGAGACATATCTGGAAAAAAATTACTAATGCTGATGTTCAAGAGTTTGCTGCCTATATTTTCTTTGAGAAGTTTTGTGGTTTCAGGACTTATATTTAGGTGTTTAATTCATCTTGAGTTTATTTTTGTGTATGAATACCTAGCTTATTTATTTATTTATTTATTTTTGTATGTAGCTGCCCAGTTTTCTCAACACCATTTATTGAAGACACAGTCTTTTCCTCATTGTATATTTTAGCCTCCTTTGTTGTGGATTAATTGACCATATGCATGTGAGTTTATTCCTGGGCTCTCTATTCTGTTCCATTGAGTTATGTGTCTAATTTTGTGCTGGCACCATACTGTTTTGATTTCTATAGATTTATAGTATAGTTTGAAATCAGAGAGTGTGAAACCTCCAGCTTTGTTCTTTCTCAGGATTGCTTTGGCTATCCAGTATCTTTCAGGGTTCTATACAAATTTTGGATTATTAGCCCTACCTCCTTGAAAAATGCCATTGGTTTTTTGATAGGGATTATATTGAATCTGTAGATTGAATTAGGTAGTGTGGCCATTTTAACAATATTGATTATTCCTATCCATCAGTATGGATTATTTTTCCATTTACTTGTGCTATCTTCAAATTTATTTCATCGATGTTTTACAGTTTTCAAAGTACAGGTCTTTCACCACCTTGAGTAGATTATTTCTAGATATTTTATTATTTTTGATGCAATTGTAAATTGGATTGTTTCTTAATTTCTCTTTCTGCTAGCTCATTATTTGCATATGGAAATGAAACATTACTTTACATTGAATTTTTATGCTCAGTTTTATTGAATTCAGTTATTAATTCTAGTAATATTTTTATGAAGTCTTTAGGGTCTTGTATATGTAGTACCTTGTCATCTGCAGGTAGAGACAATTTTACTTCTTCCTTACCACTTTGAATGCCTTTTATTTACTTTTCTGTCTGTGTCTATGGCTAAGACTTCTAGTACTTTACTGAATAAAAGTCATGATAGTTCCTTGTCTGGCTTTTGATCTTAGAAGAAAAGCTTTCAGTTTTTCACCATTGACTATGATGTTAGCTATGAGTTGTTCATATATGACTTTTATTATGTTGAGATATATGCCCTCTGTACCCACTTTGTTGAGAGTTTTTATCATGAATGGCTGTTGACCTTTGCCAAATGCTTTTTCAACATCTATTGAGGTGATCATATGATTTTTATCCTCCCTTTTGTTAATGTGTCCTATCACATTGATTGATTTGTAGATATTAAAACATCCTTGTATCCCTGGAGTAAATCTACTTGATTGTGGTGAATGATCTTCTTAATATATTTTTGAACTCAGCTTGCTAATATTTTATTGAGTATTTCTGCATCTATGTTCATCAGGATACTGGTCTTTAATTTTCTTTTTTTGCAGCATCTTTGGTCTTGGTACCCAGGTGATGCTGACTTCATAGAGTGAATTTGGAAGCTTTCATTACTCTTCAGTTTTTTGGAATAGTTTCAGTAGGACAGGTATTAACTCCTCTTTAAATGTTCAGTAGAATTCAGCCATGAAGCTGTCAGGTTCTGGATTTGTTTTCAGGGAGTTTTTAAATTACCAATTCAATTTCATTGTTAGTAATTAATCTGTTCAGATTTTCTATTTCTTCTTGATCCAGTCTTGGAAAATTGTGTGTTTCTAGGAATTTATCCATTTCTCCTAAGTTGTCCAATTCATTGGCATATAATTTTTCATAATCTTTTATAAACATTTGTATTTCTATGGTGTTAGTTGTAACTCCTCCTCTTTTATTTCTGATTTTATTTTAGACCTCTCTTTTTTTCTTCATTTGTCTAGCTAAAGGTTTATCCAATTTTTTGTCTTTCCAAAGAAGAAGCTCTTAGTTTCACTGATCTTTTGTATTTTTCTTTAGTGTCCATTTCATTTATTTCTGCTCTGATCTTTTTGTTATTTTCTTCCTTCCTCTAACTTTGAGCTTTGTTTATTCTTTTTCTAGTTCCTTTAGGTGTCAGCTTAGATTGTTAATTTGAGATATTTCTTGAAGTAGGCCTGTATTGCTATAAACTTCCCCTTTAGGACTGTTTTTCCTTCATGCCAGAGATTTCAAGCCACTATGTTTCTATTTTCATTATTCTCCAAGTATTTTTTACTTCCTTTTTTGTTGTTGATGACTAATTGGTTGTTTAGTAGCATACTCTTTAGCCTCCATGTATTTGTTTTTTCCATTACATTTCTTGTAATTGATTTCCAGTTTCATACTGTTGTAGTTCAAAAGGATGCTTGATATAATTTCTATCTTAAATTTATTGAGGTTTTTTTGTAGCCTATCTTGGGATCTGTTCCATGTGTATTTGAATAGAATGGGCATTCTACTGTTATTAGATATAATATTCTGTATATATCTGATAATTTGAGTCTAATGTGTCATTCAAATCCACTGTTTCCTTTTTGATTTTTGTGTTTGGGTGATCTATCTCTTGATTTAAGTGGTTGCTAAAATCCCTTACAATTGTATTACATAAAAGCAAATATTTCATGTCTGTTAATATTTGCATTATATATTTACTGTTCCTCTTTTGGGTACATAAACTGTTATATCTTTTTACTGGATTGAGCCCTTAATCAATATATAATGTCCTTCTTTGTCTCTTGTTACAATCTTTGTTTTAAAATCTATTTTTTCTAACACAAGTATTACTACTTCAGTTTTTCTTTCATTTCTATTTGCATGGAATAGTTTTATCCATCCCTTCAGTTTCAGTCTGTGTGCGTCTCTAGGTCTAAAGTGAGTCTCCTGCAGGCAGCAATTAAATGGGTCTTCTGTTTTCATTCATTTGGTCACTCTATATCTTGATTGAAGCAGTTAATTCATTTACATTTAAAGTAATTATTGAAAGGTATGTAATTATTGCCATTTTGTTAAATGTTTCCTGATTGTTTCTGTTATTTTTCTCTGATCCTTTCTTCCTCTCTTCCCTTATGTATTATGACTTTCTTTAGTGTATGGTTAGATTTCTTCACTTTATTTTTATCTGTATAGGTTTTTGGCTTGTAGTTATCATGGGGTTCATATCTGATATCCATATATAGCAATCTATGATTAGTTGATGACCACTTAAGTTTGAACACATTCTAACAGCACTACATTTTTTATTCCCCCTCCTCTACATTGTAAGTATATATAAAGCCTTCTTTTATATCTATTTAGTGATTCTCTTTACTAATTTTTATATATAATTAATTTTACTACTTTTGTCTTTCTGGCTTTCATATTAGCTTTTAAGTGATTGATCTCCTACTTCTGCTATGTTTGGTTTTACCAGTGAAATTTTTCCTTTCATATTTTTCTTGCTTCTAGCTAGGGTCTTTTCTTTTCCTCCAAAAGAAGTTCCTTAACATTTCTTGTAAGGTTGGTGGTGAACATTTTTAACTTATGCTTGTCTCTTAAGCTCTTTATCTCTCCTTCAATTCTGAATTATAACCTTACTGGATAGAATATTCTTGGTTGTAGGTTTTTCTCTTTTCAGAACTTTGAATATATCGTGCCACTCTCTTCTGGCTTACAGAGTTTCAACTGAAGACTTAGCTGATAGTCTTACAGAGTTTCTCTCATATGTAACTCATTGCTTTTCTTTTGCTGCTTTTAAGATTCTCTCTTCATCTTTGTGCTTTGACACCTTAATTATTACATGTCTTAGTGTGGATCTCCTTGGGTTTATCTTGTCTGGGGTTCTCTCTGATTCCTGGACTTTGGTGTCTTTTTCCTTTCCTAGGTTAGGGAAATTTTCAGCTATTATTTCTTCAAATAAATTTTCTACCCCTTTCTCTCTTCTCCATCTGGGACTCCTATAATGCAAATATTTGGGCATTTGATACTGTCCCACAGATCCCCTAATCTATCTTTATTTTTTTTCATTCTTTCTTCTTCCTGCTGTTCAACTTGAGAGCTTTCCATTAATTCCATCTTTCAAATTGCTGATCCATTCTTCCACATCCTCTAATCTGTTGTTGATTAAATCTAGTATATTTTTTCATTTTGTTTATTGTATCCCTCATCTCTGATTTGGTCTTTTTGTATTTCTTATTTCTAGCTCTTTGTTGAGGTTCTCACTGAATTCATCCACTCTTCTCTCATCTGGTGAGCATCTTTATAACCATTACTTTGAACTCTTTATCTGTTAGATTGCTTAACACTATTTCGTTTAGTTCTTTTTATTGAAGTTTGATCATTTTTTTTTGTTTCAAGCATGTTCCTATGTCTCATTTTATTTGACTTTATTTGACTTTTGACTATGAATTAGTCAAAAGGGCTACCTCTCCCCATCTTGAAGGATTGGCCTTGTGTAAGGGAGGTCCTCTGAGTAGACTGCGTCTGCCTGGTGAGTTTGGCTGTCTGGCTGGATTCCCAGTGAGCATGAGATAGAGGTATCCAGGTGTCAAGGAACCAAAGGTGTGGTTGCGAGTGGCAGTTTGCGGGGAATAATTGGAGTGGTTCCTGAGTGAATGTCTGAAGGATCCACATTGGTAAGGCAGTGGGGTGATCCCCATTCTGGGGTTTCTCTGTATGGGTGACCACTGGCATCATGCATGCAGTGCAGTGGTGGCCAAGGTGCACTTTCCAGGGGCTGGAGGTGACTGGCTCTGCACCTGCATTGCAGTACACCCTCTGCAGTGTCCAGGTGCACCCTCTGGGGAACCCCCATATCCATGGCTAATGGCTCTTCCATTGGTACAACTGGACCCAGGTGTGACCTCTAGGAAATACCCCATGTCAGGGGTGACTGGCTCTGTGTCCATGGTGTAGCAGCTGCCTGGGTGCATTCTCTGGAGGTCAGCAATGGCCAGCTCTGTACCTGAGGTCCAGCAGCCCAGGTGCAGTGTCCAGGGAACACCATATCTTCAGCAGAGGTCTACCTAAAGGTTTATCAAATCTTTAAAAACAAAACAGGAATTTTTAAAGTTTTAAAAACTTAACATATAATAAATATATATATATAGTAAAGTACACAAATCTTAGACATATTGCTTAAGAACCTTTTGGGAATGAATACACTCATATAACCATCACCCTGAAATTGATATGAAATGTTACCAGGAACCAGAAGCCTCCTGCTTTAGGGTTGTTATTTCTTCTTGGTGAATTAATCCTTTTATCTTTATAAAATGACACTCTTTATCCCTGTTGATATTTCTTTTTCTAAACTTGACTTTGATAATATAGTCAGTTCAGCTATCTTATGTTTAGTGTTTGCATGGTATAGTTTTTCCCATCTTTTTAACATTAGCTTGTGTGCTTGTATTTAAAGTTCATTTTTTCCTTTTCTTAATGAACATAATTTTATGGTGTTTTTGAATAGCTGAAAGCAGCTGTTTCATAAATTTTGCCCAGTTTTCTATTTGTTTACTTTTGGGTGATGTATGTCTGGTGCCATTATCCCCTCATGGCTGAATTTCTTCTACACATTTTTATCTTCTGTTTGTTGTGCACATGGTATTTAGTTTATGTACATTGTCACCTTAACCCTATCTCCAAACATAATACCTTTTTTATCTCTTGGTAATAACCCCTTACACATTCAATAACTTTGTATTCTGTTTTATGATTCCAAGTGAAATGAGTATTGCCTGTATAGAAATGGCATTTAGCATCAAGAGGCATTTTTTAAAACATCTAAAGACTAAAATATATATCTATTTACATACTTCAAAATGTGTACCATAACATGGATGAAAATCTGAACTCCTTTAACCTTGAAATACAAACTAAAGAGGAACAGCATTTCTTAAATAAAATGGCACATACCTCCATCCAACACTGAATTATAAGTTGATGACTAAAAATTTTAGCAACCAATTCCAAATGGAAAACAAAGTTGATTAAGCATACACTTAAATGTTAAAAATTAATTTATTTTCACATATATTCAGATACCCAGAATAAATTCTCAGTTATATGAAGAATTTCATTTAATTTATATTAAAAATCTTATGGTAACACCTTATTAAGAAGAACAATATAATAACATATAATTTATGGCTTAAGATGTTTTACATCACTTATAACTGGGTATGTCAAATTTCACTTAAGTATGGCAATATGGTTTCAATATTTTGTTTCTCCTTTTTGGCAGAGCTAGTGAATTTATTTTCAAAAGATTAGCATTTTTCAAATTTGTGGCTTTAACCTTACTAAATTATATTTTTCTCAGCTTTAATAAAAGTGTTTAGTGACTGATTCTCTAAATGTTAGAAAATTCTAATTCATCTATTCCTTTCATCTTCTTCATATATTGATACAATGCCCACTTAATTATCTTCTTTGTGTACTATCTATAATATTTCTTAAAGAAACAGGTGGTTTCTCTTCACCCTGAAACTGACTTCTAGATTACTTCCTGCAACACTGGTTGGCAATACACACACACATGTATATTTGTATGTATGTATATACATGTGTAATGTATGTATATATTTCATACACAAATATAAGTTTTATATATATGTATATTTATATACATAAATGCATACACAAATAGAGATATAGATTATTTTAAATTCATCCTATTAAATCATACCAAAATTTTACTGATTGTAGTAGTTCCTACAAAAGTTATCTGTTGTGGATTATCTACAACCTACTATCAATGAAAAGAATATGATATTCAAAAATAGGTAATTGTATCTTCTAATTCAGCCATAAGGAATAGTTTTTGTATAGACATTAACATAATTGTCATAGACATTTACCTGGTGAAAAAATCTAATTCTGTAAAACCTAAAAATCTTACACAAGTGTGTTTGTTATTTTACCTAGAGCCTATAATATTATGGAAAACTGAACTGGACATGTGAGAATAGACCAAAAGTATTGGGTGAAGGGAATATTTTTTATTTAGAAATATTTTAAACTAGAGAAACTTTTAAACATTACTATTACTCTAATAAAGAACACCTACTAATTATTTCAAAGCTTTTTCATACCCATGTCAGATTTTACTAATGAATAAAATTCTGAGATAAACTGTTGCCCTTTATGTACCTCAAATGAAATCTATCCCCTTTCTTCTTCACTACAGGTAAGCACCACAATAATTTACTATTTATAATTCTCATGCAGGTTTTTTTAATATTGGACAGCATATACAAGTATCCATAAACATGTATGTATATTTAAAGGCATAATTTTAAATTTCTGTAAATAATATCATACTATATTCACAATTCTACAACTTGTTTTTTACTTATTTATTCATGATTGATATAGCTTTCACTTATTAATTTAACTGCTATATACTATTCCAACTATATGAATGTGCCATAACATATCCATCCATTCTCCAGTCTCTGGACATGTAAGTGGTAATCTGATTTTTCAGTCTTACCGAAATGCTAAAATGAACATTCTTATAGGGACCTTCTTATATCTGGGATACATTAAAACTACATCAGAAAGCAAAATTGCCAATAAGGGTTATGTCCATCTTTAATATTTCTAAATATAACTAAAGCGATTCTACAAATTTATATGACCACCAGCAGTAAAGGAGGGTTAATAGATTATTTTTACAGATTGATTTTAGTGGAAGTCAAAACTTAAATAAATATGTTACTAGTCATATTTTGTTTCTTATAAGTAGGGACTCAAATAATATATATATATTTTATGGCTCAGGGGTATTTCAGGGAAACTTTTAAATTATTTTATGACATCTGCTATCACAGTAGCTGAATCTTAGTTATTAACAGTTAATAATTGGTCATATATTCCTAATTCTCCTTAATTCTATAGTCATTGTTTCACCATTCCAGTAAAGTGTTGCAACTCTTTTCTCTAGGTTATGTAATTTCTATTTCTCCTATAACAGTCTCAACAATAAATATTTTTCTAGAGACTGCTATCCACAGTATAAATACCTTGGCATCACTTAAGTTTTTCATGATGAGTTCTGAAATCATCAGTGGAAGCTTTCATACTGCTGAACACAGCCTGCCGACTTCTCAGTAGCATCTTGTATTTCCTTCATACTGGGCTTCTCACTCGATTTGTTTCTTTTAATCCCAGGTTGCTAGTGTGCTATATTTGGACTCCAAGATGAATGCCCTTTTCTCTTTCCACACTGCCTTCCCTGTGCATTACACATGCTACAAAAGAAACAAGATGGGGTACCTGAGGGCTTTATTCCCTGATTATGATCCAATCACTTAATTCAGTGGCAAATAATTTTAGCAATATTATAAAGATCTTCTTCTGATGTGATTAATCAATCATTCCCAAATTAGAGATTTTTAACTACAAAGAAGATAAATATTTGAAAGTCTTGATCTAATTTATATCTTCTGACTGCATTTTCTTGGGTTTATTGTAGCCTTACATTATAATGGCTAAAAAGTTAAATATACTATTTTATTAACATAATTGAAATTTAATACTTTGAAACATTTTTAACTTCCTAAACATTTAAGCCAACAGGGACCATTGAAACTCATTATACCAACAAGTTGACTCACAGTTGTCATTCTCTTTTATCCATACACTAGTCTGTATTATATATATTATTAGTACGCAAAGAATTCACTCAAACTTTCACAAACTGGTGGATTATACCATCACCACACAGTGAACAATGTAGTAAGCCATTATTAAATTCCTATAATGATCTTATTGAAAAAAAGTGAATAGATATTTAAAAATGTCTTTCATATAACTCTATGGCTATTTTCAAGCACTTTATACCTTCTTCACTGCCACCAACTATCCATAACTCCTATACTCTCAAAAGAGGAAGGAAATTTTTGGGTGCAGTGCACATCTCCCCACACATTTATCTCTGAATGTCAATTCAGCAAATGGTAAAAATTCGAGAAATTGTTCTGGGATCTTGAGATCTCAGGCACTGACTGAGTGGTCACTACAGGCTGAAAGATCAGTAATACCAAAACAACCCCAAGATCTCAATGCAAAACATCCATCAAAATGTCTATTGCATTTCTTTAAAGCCTAGGAACTTTACAATGAGCATATGGGCTTTAACTACACAATCTCAAAGAAAGCCTGATACCAGACCAAAGGCTACAAAGCAACCTGGTCACTGTTCCTTAATTTTAATGCCATCTTTAACAACTATTTCAATCTACTTTGTGTATTCAAAATACTTTTGGTTAAGGTTCTTTTCAAGGAGCAAAACTAACAGAATTATTGCATCAGATCAAAGAAACACTCTCTTGTAATCAACTATTTTAATAACACTTGAATATTCAATTCTTGTGATACATAATTTACATCATGATTTTAAGCAACTTGCTTTACAGTCTCCAGGTCTAGCAAAATGACCTCCTAAAAAAACATTGCAGGGCTTTTATCTCCCATCAAGGGCAAACTTGTCATTAAAGATATTTTCTAAATGTACTTTAGTAATAGACTAAGCTCATACTCTTAAGTTTCCTCTACTACAAGTGTAATATGAAATCAGGTTATTGGAATCTTTTTATATCTTTTTGAAATTGAGTATCTATCTGAACCAATCAACTGTGTGCTAGGTGCTTTACATACTTTGACTTGTTTAATTCCCCAGTGGAGCTAAACTGTACCTCCAGATGTTAAGGATTTGCTTAATGTCATACAGCTGATCAGAGACAGAATCCAGGTCTTTCACTACAAAATCTCTTCTCTTTCCCTTGCCCATTGTCTTCTGTAGTCACAAAAGATGGAAGCTTTATGGTTGGTTTATTTTTCATGTGAGAAAATGCAAGGAGCAAAAATAAAGGCAATTGAGATTACTCCCATGCAAACAGTATTCAGTTCCTCCTTCCTCAATCAGTTTCTACAATAAACCAGAGAGAACTGTGCCCTATTCCAGTGCTAACCTAAGGTAGAAGGTCCCTAAATCTATCACACTCTGAGGTCTCCCAAAATCTAGAAGATTTGGTTGAGGGAGAAGAGTTTCTAATGAAATCCAATCAAATCCTGTCTGTTGTGGTTTTACGAATACTTGTAAGGTTATCGGAAGCAACAAGGGTAAAATCATTTCCAAAATGCATTCGGTCTGGCCTAATATTTTATACTGTTAAAAGGAAGTAAAACAAGAAACAAAAATCCATACGAACTTTACAAAGGCCTTGACCCCATTGCTTTGACGTACAGCAGCAATTTCCAATAACTGCAAGAGAGGGATTTTTCAATTACATAATTTAGTCATAATCAAATATATGTGATTCTGCCTTCATTTAGTAAGATTCAATATCTTTTTTTTTTAAGGACACTTATGGTTAACTTCTTTTACCTCATGTTGCTTGGGTATGTTTCCTTTAAATACAGGGTTTTATTCAATAAATGTGCAGGTGGTACAATAAAAAGCCTGGTGTTGTAGTAAGTAAGTAGTTCCAGGGAATAAGTTGCCCGTCTTTGCAATGAATACATGCTTGAACAGGAAACTTCACTCAGTGGATTTCTGGCATCTGTGATATGTTAGTTCCTTTAACATGGACCTGCAGTTTACTGTCATGGAGGAGATTATGTACCATGTGACCAAACCATCCTTAGGAGTTATACTATTCTTTAAAATGAAATAAATGTGTACAATGTTTCATAGACGATCTTTCTGTGGCAAATATAAATTCTGGATATTTATTGACCATTTCAAAGTGTGGAACTAAAACCAGCAGCTGTGATTTTTAGTGTGGAAGCATTTACAATAAAGGATGCTGGGACTGAATATGTGGGAACTGAACTGATGATTTAAAATTTATCAGAACATGATAAGAGTATTCATTAACCACTCAAAGCTATTTGTAACAAATAAACTTGGGCAATTCTTGTCCATGTTATGCTTCATCATGCTTGCTCTAATTCCTGGCAAATCCTCCTTGATGGTTTTGCTCTGCAAAGTGTTGTATTAATGTCCCTTTTAACATTCTCCACATTGCTAGAGCAAACCTAGACTTATTAAAAAGATTACATTTGACTTATAGCTTTTCACAGAAAATTGTATTTGGATTGTAAGAAGATGTCCCTGTCTAAATTTGCCACACTGACACCTTTAATCTATCCCATGAAAAAAAGAATCAATCAGCTGAATTACATTCCACTTTACAGGAAAAATGTATTATTAAATTCATGGGATCCCATTGTGTTATAAGAAACAGTATATCATATCTGTATTTCTCTGTATAGATATATATTATTTACAAGTAAACAAGTAGATGATAGATGGTATATTAAAAAAAATACTTAATGTCTTTGCCTCACATCTTGTACACAGCAGTATGATGTGCTGGGAATGGTATTAACTTTAGTGTCAGAGATTTCGATTCAAGTTTTAACTTGATCATTAACAAACTTCTGTAAATTTGGGCTTTATTTATCTTTTTATTCACTTATTTACAGATTTAAGCATCAGATTCTTTATAAAAAGTCAACATATGCAAGATTGTCTATAAATTTTTAAATGGGAGAAAAAATGTCTAATGTGTGACCGGAGCATAGCAGAGATTAAATGTCTTTTTTCCCATTTTCTTCCCTTCTTCTGTGAGCATGTAGCCTATAAGTTTTACATTGTGACTACTCAGTAAATATGTTCTTACTTGATAAATACACATAAATTGATGAATTTATGCAAATAGGTTGTAAAGACATTTTCAGAAAGTAATTTTGAACATATATTTAAATTTAAAATTTAAACATAGAATTTAAACTTAATTCTTCAAATCAGCTTCAAACAATTAGTCAATAGTTACTATGTATTATTTGGAACTGATAAGGTAAAAAGAGCATAGTGATATATATATATATATATATATATATATATATACACACACACACACACATACACACATATTATTCAACATATACAATATTACTATTGATATATACTCATGATTTTTAAACAAAAGTTTAAGCTTCCCTGAGAATAAAAAATATTTGCACAAGAATGCTTTTTATAATGTTTTTATTAGTAGTGAAAAATTGAAAATAATCCAACTACATATACATGTAAAAACACAGAAAAGAATGTTTACTAAGAATTATTACTAAGGGGAAGAAAGAAGTGTTCTTCATTGTATATAGAGAATAGAATCCACTTATTGCTGCATTTATTAATAGTAAAGAAATGAAAATTAACATAGAAAATATATGAGAAAAAAATCAGAAACTGAACAGTTTTTGGCGTGAGGTGGATAATGGGGGGCTTTCCCTTTCTATATCACATATTTCTCTATTGTTTGAACTTTGTATTGAACTGTATATTTTAGTATAATTAATGTCATCTGATAAGAAAAAACTATGATTTTCTGAGTAATTATAAAATAACTTGAGAGCTTGTCCAATAATGTAAATAAACAAAGTAATTTAGCTCTATATCCCTCACTTTTCTCTTCTGACAATGTATGATCCACTTTTTGGAATTGTGGGAATAAGTTGAAATAATATGGGGTAGACTGCTTCGCAATGTATAGTCCTATCTCATAATTTGAAATCTGCAGATAGATTTGTTGTGAACTATCAGATTATCTTGCCCATCTCTAATTTCAGGTGATAGTGGAGTAAATGACTCTTACAGAGATAAGACTCTGCCTTCTTTAACAGCGGTTTAACTCCTTCAGAGACAGATATCATCATCAGTCAACATTGCAAAATAAACCTCAAAATTCCAAATGGAAAAGCACATTTACAATGTTGCTGAAAAATCTAAATAGTCCCATGCAACAATGGTCATTTGATACTTTGTTTATTCAGATGCATTATTATATATGTTAGACACTTTCAAATATTCATATTGACTATCTAGAGTACTGAGGCAACACAGCCTAATATCTAATTGTCTTAAATTATCTAGAAAAGCATAGCTAAATTATGAAGACTGTGTCAAAGTAACATGACTCATTTATAATGAATGTTGTTCTTTTCTAGCTTTTCAGCAATGAGAATGAAAAAAATAGGATAGTAGGTGACAGCTTCCTTAGCAGTATTTGGCAGTTGGAAAGAGATAGTATCTAATAAAATAAGTACTATGTTAGTTGGACTAATATTTGCTGCCTTTCACACAAGAACATTTTCATAATTATTATCATGTATTTACATCACCAACTGAAGTCCATATTTGCATTGTGGTTTAAAACGAATGCTGATTGTGATTTGATTAGTAATTAGCATACCAAATATGGCATATCAGCCTTTGGAAAGGTTGGAGGCTAGATTTTACTATCCTCAACTAGATGATTTGTATCTTTAAAAAAATATACTCATGATGATCTCCAGTGTGTATATTTCTCATATTTGCCTCTCCATGAATGAAAATCTAGGTTTAGACAATAAGATGTTCTACATTTTATCTCAATGAGCAGTGCTGAAACTTTCATATTTATCATAATTTTTCTTTTAAGTAATGTCAACAATCATCAGAAAATTAATTACAACTTTCTTAAAATGAGAATGATGTTTGAAATTTCTTTCTAAAACTAGTAATATTTAGGCCCTCAATATCTTATAAAATGGCCTCCAGGGTGTTTTTTAAGGAATTAGTAGGTATTAAAAACAGGCAATTTTGGAAAAATTTGACAACAAATAACAATCCGGCAATTATTAAGATGAAATTAGAATTTTTTAATTAGATTCAGTAGAACAGAACATTTTTAAATGCCAGCAACATCCACATAGAAGTTCCCACACATACAGAAAAGAGAAAGACAGTCCTTGGCTTTGGGGAACTTATTATTCAGTGAGGAGGTGCTATGTAAAAATATTGATATTATAAATATCTATAATTTATTGTACATTAATAATTTTAATTGCAGTACTAGTACTACCACTAAAATATCAATGCTAATAACAATAACTTAAAAATTTCACAGTACTTACTATGCACTAGGCACTATCCAAGACATTCTAACCATTTTCTTATTTAACCTGTCTACATGCTATGAGGTTATATGATCTTATCATAGAAGAGGATATTGAGACTTAGAGATGTTACTTAAGCTAGAAAATGGCAAGATTTTTCTGGTTCCAAATTTGTTGGAAAGAATAACTCATAAAGCTAAAAACAGTACATACAATACAAGACAATATATATGATGGACTCTGTAAGAGAATTCAAACTGTTAAACAAAATTAAGCTAAGTTTTACAGATTTTATAGGCTTTATTCAATGATTTGTGAATCAGGCAGCATGTAAGGAAGGAGCTCCAAGGAGCTATACAACATAAAGGACTCATTGGCAGAAGGAAGCGCCAGTAAGGAAGTTATACTAGAAAAGAAGCTGATTGGTCATGGCAAGGGCACTTTCCTTCAGGGCATAGTAGGGGCCATGAGGCAGATTACCTCACTAGTGCTGATGAGGTAATTTCTGATTGACTGGTTCAAGACTCCATTTCTGGGAAAGTCAAAACTGAACTTAAGGTAAGTCTCAGTTTGGTGGCATGGGGCTTAGCAAAAGTCTCTACATTTTGTGCCTGTTATCCTGTTTTTAACAAAGCAAAGGATGTTAATGTCAAAATGGCAGGGAGCTTTATCTGATTTGATCATGGATGCATGCCATGTTCCTAGAACCATGTCTCATAAAGAAAAGATGTCCAATGAACATATGTGGAATTGGATTATATCTCAGGGAAATAAGTTTGCTTTCATGAGGTGTGGGGGCTACAGTGGTAGTTGGGAAAGGATCAGAAGTTATCTGGAGGAAGTTTTGGAGCCTCGCTAGTATTGAACTGTTAAGTTCCTTCTTGTCAAATCTCTTTTCCACTGTAGCCTCCCTGATTACAAGATAACTATTTAAGCTCTATTTGTAACCTCTTCATGTTAAGAGAATCTCCAAAATTACTTTCTAAATGTAGTAATATTTATAGAAGCATGCTTAGATACAGACAAAGAATGTGTCATATATGAGAAACCATAAATTTCAATGGTCATGAATTTGAAGTGCTACATGGTTATGTTTGTGGTGAGTAGAAATTAAGTTACTGGAGTTAAAGAGGATGAGGAAATGTGAAGTGATTGAATTATACCATATAGCCATAAACTGTCCAGGAGACAAGGCAGAGAGTGAAAATGTAGACCAGGTGCTGAAATCACTGAGGAAAAAGGAAGAATGTCTGGGTAGCTCAATAAATGACTGTACTACAAAACAGAAAGCAAAAGTTGTCAATAGGAGCTAAAGAAAACACAAGGGTGAAATTACTGCATTTCGGCCACTTGTAGGGAACAAGGAATGCAAATGTTTTCTGTCACTCTGGATTCCAAAAGAGTGCATTAAAGAGCCAGATAAAAATCTGCTTGAGGGGAAAGACAAAGTGGTATTTAAGGAAAAGTCTGAGAATAAATTCCTTCAGCATGTATTTACTGATTAAGTGTCCACATTATACCAGTCTCTTTGCCAAGCAGTATGGACATAAAAATATAAAAATGCTTTTATTCTCAAAATAATAAGCTTTTCAAAGGGGTCAATTAAACAAGTAAAGGAACAGATAAAAATCTGATGAGTTTGATGAGAGTAGGACTGGGTGAGTTGTGATCAAGTAGGGAGGCAATATTGGCAAGAGGCAATCAACAAAGGCAGAAAGAGGAGACAATTGGTTTAAGAGTATGATGATATGGGATGGACATGTTGCAATAGAAAATGAAAGAGCAGAATTTAATAAATATAATAAGAAAAAACATCTTAAGTAAAGATTAACCAGATCAATTCTGATATTTGGATAGCTACTAGATATAATCATAAAATTATAGCTACAAATACTCAGGAAAACACAGGTATTCAACCATAACTTAATATGATTTCATGAGAGTTGATTACCCTGGAAAAATTTAATATCTCCATGACAGCAATGGCTAAGAAAAGGCAAGACATTTAGTACACCTAGGTTTTAGTAAGGCCTCTGATACATGCCATTTTTCAAAAAAAATTCAAAATGTTTTGTAAGGTCAATGTATAACTACAGGAAAGTTCATAGCCCTAGGTGGTGATCAATGATTATGTGACCAACTATGGTCACATACTGAGAGCTGTCCCACTGAGGTCAATTCTAAGGCCCAGTATTTTTGAACATTTTATCAATGATTTGGAAGATAGCCTCATTACCAACTTAATGAACACACTGTCCATTCCCATCTTGGAAGACTGCCAACACTACAAAACACAGAAATAGAATACAAGTCCCTTGTTAATTGAGAACTGGCCCATTGAAAGTGTAACTTAAAACATAGGAATACACCCTCGATATTTAGGGACTGAGCACTAGTTATTTAACTGCAAGCATTAACATCCTCAAATAGCTATAAGACAATAACTAAAGAAGATAGAAGTCCTTTATTGGCCACTATGAATTATAACAGGAGTACAGTTTATTAAGAATATCCATAATGTCTATTATGTCCTGATTGCTTAATTTTTATTTTTTTCATTAAAAAGGGTGCCACAGAGATACCCAACAAATGTTAATTGATGGAATATGAAAATTAATATGTCAGGTACTTTTTATTCAAAATTACTCATATCCTCTAGCTCCATATTTTTCAGTTAGTAAGCATTTAAGCAATATTTGTTAGATGCATTAGTAATTTGAAGATATTTGAGAGGAAACAGGAAGTGACTGAAGGAAAATTAATTTCTATGAATTTATACATTTAAATGGCATTTCTTATTCTTTTACTATTTTCCAGGTATTCTGTGTTAGGCACTGGGAATAAGTGAGTCATTGAGCCTGCTCAGAGGGAGCAAATAGCCTAGCTAAAAAAGGAGGAAAAAAAGAAAATCAATAAATGCTGTATGTGACAAATACTATAAGAGATGTATGGCAAGTCATTAGAGGACAAGAGAGAATAAGAAAGTATCTAAACTGATGGTTTAGGGATGGTGATCTAAGTTAAAATTTGAATCACTAACATCTGATTTGAAAGTTCAAGGATGAGTTATTCTTAACTGCAGTGTATATGTGCATGTGTAGGTAGGCGAGTGTGCATGTAAGTGTGTGAAGGGTGTATGTGTGTGTATATGTGTGTGTGTTGTGTGAGGGGAGAAGAGATTTTTTTTCTGGTAGAAGAAACAATTGTCAAAGACATATGAGGAATTTTGCTATGGGATTTATATACAATCCCTTCTCTTTAGAAAAGATAAAACTAGAGACAAAATGGCTTAAATAAAATCAAATGGAATTTAACTTAGGCATAAGAATTTCTGTCAGTGTTTTACATTGGAATGGCATGCTCATATGATATTGGTATTTGTTACTAGAGGTTGCTTAAAATGGAATTTAAAAAAATATATCTTTGAGATGTCAGCAAGATGGCATAATAAGAGATACCAGTCTTTGTCTTCTCATAAAAGACAACAGTTCTACAAGCTATCTACAAACAGATATAGCCTTGGCAGGGTCCAATTTAGAACCTATAACAAAACAGTGGTGTAAAAATGGGGAATAAACTAGGGAAGTCAGCTTAGTAGAAATGTCTAGAGATGACTAGGAACAAAGAAGAAAGGTGTGATAACAGTATCAGCCAATAGTGGGTCCCACCGCAGTTCCTAGTGGCCTGCTCTGTGGAAGACCCTGGCTGCTTTTGTTATTGACAGCCTCAGCAGGCCCATGACAGCTGTGGATTGCCCACAGCTTTCATAGTGGAGGACACCACATTGTTTGTCAGCATGGACCTTAGAGGCCTGCTCTGCAGAGAATGCTGGTAGATTTTGCAGCTGAAGTAACCAAAGGCCATAGCTTCTGTGGACTCACCAGAGAAGGAGCTGCTGTTATGCTACCCAATGACCAGGGGTACCAGTACCCAGAGCCAAAGCTGCTCTATATGAGCTCACATTTCAGATCCCAGGTCTCAGACCACTCTGCACAAGCCCACACTCTGGACTAAGGTCTGGCTTCTCCATGTATACCTGTGTCTCAGACACCAGAAAACACCACTGTGGTATACCTAACATCCTGGGCCTTAGGACTGCTTTTGCTCTGTTCATGCCAGTGTTATAGACCTGGCCAAGTGGCAGCTTGGTGTGTACCTGTGTCCCACACAGAATTGATTTTGTAGGCTAGAACCCCAGACCCTGGAGTTTCAGTCACTCTGAGAGTGCTCATGCTCCAGGACTTGGCTTCATCGCTACTCCACAGAAGTCCATGCATCAGATGCCAGTGATACCACCATCATGAGGGCGATGCCCACAGGCTGGACCTGAAACCAACTGGGATTCTCTTGCTTACAACATCCTTCATGGGAGAAAAGGATATCAGGTGCCCAACAATCAACATTGTGTAGATACTCTCAACCTTCATCATTGAGGGTGGCTGAAATTTTCACTGACAATGACCTGAGCTGATGGACCTGAATAAGACTGTGCTAAGTCTTCCCAGGAGCTGGAGCTAGCACACTCTCTCAACCAGCAGCCTCACTTCCACTGACAGGTCAAGATCTTTCCTCATGAAAACTAATCCATAAAGTCTAGAAGAAGTGACTGACTAATCAAGTGTACAGGCACATGGCTATATGAAACATAAAACATCAAGGAAAAATAACACCACCAAAGGAACACAACTTTCTGGTAAGCAGCTCCAAGGAAATGGAGATCTAAAAATTGTGGGACATAGGTTAGAAAATAGATGTTTTCAAGGAAGCTCAGTGATCTGCAAGAGGATGCAGACAACTCAACAAATCAGGTAAACAATACATGCACAAAATAAGACATTCAAGAGTGAGATATGTTACAAAAAGAGAACCAAACAAATTCTGGAGCTGAAGAATATGATGAGTGAAATGAAATATGAACTAGAGAACATTAAAAGCAGACTTGATTAGACAGATTAAAGAATCAGAAATCAAAAGCAAGTAATTTTAAATTATGCAGTCAGTGGAGAAAAAAAGAATGAAAAAGCCTGAAGAAAGCCTACCTGAATTTTGGAATATCATCAGGTGAAACAATTCACATTCTGTGAGTCCCAGAAGAGAGATAGGGAGCAGAAAATTTATTTAAATAAATAAGGTTGAAAACTTCCCAAATCTGGGGAGAGATATGGGTATCCAACTACATGGAGCTCATAGGTCCCATAGATATTCAACCCAAAGATGACTTCAGAGACAAACTATAATTAAACTGTCAAAACTCAAAGACAAAGAAATAATTTTGAAATCAGTAAGAAAAACAAAACTCATTTCATACCAAGGAACTCTCATAAAGCTATCAGTACATCCCTCAGCAGAAACCCTGCAGGCCAGGAGAAAGTGAGATGATATATTCAAAGGGCTAAAAGAAAAAAACTGTCAGTCAAGAATATTTTACCCAGAAATGCTGTTCTTCAGAAATGAAGGAGAGATAAAGATCTCCCAGGCAAACAAAAGCTAAGGGGGATCATCATCACTAGACCTCCCTTACAAAAATTGCTAAATGAATTCCTTCAAGTGGAAATAAAAGGATACTATTTCCATAACATGAAAACAAGAAAGTATAAAACTCACTGATAAAGGAATCATATAGTTAAATTCAGAATACTGTAATACAGCAATGCTGAGTTAACTCACTTAACTCTAGTGTAAAAGGTAAAAGCAAAAGTATTAAAAATAACTAAAGCTATAATAATTTTTAATGGATTCACAATATAAAAAGATATGAATTATGACACGAAAAACACAAAGTGTAGTGTGGGAGGGAATAAAAGAGTAAAATTGTATGTGATCAAAGCTAAGTTAAAACAGACTTAAAATAGACTGTTACATTTTATGTAAGCTTCATAGTAACCACAAAGCAAAAACATACAGTAGAAGATAAAAGAGAAAGAAATCAAAGCACGTTACTACAGAAAATCAGAAAACCACAAAGGAGGACAGCAAGAGGAAAGGAGAGAAACAAAGAAAGTACAAAACAGCCAGAAGACAATTAAAAAATGGCAATACTATATTGTAATGACATTACATATCAATACCCACCTTAAACATAAATGGGCTAAATTTCCCAATCAAAAGACAGAATGGCTTAATGGATCAAAAACAAAACCCAAATATGTGACACCTATGAAAGACTTGCTTTAACTTGAAGGATACACATAGGCTGAAAGTGAATAGATAAAAAGATTTTTCCACATTCATTTCCTATCTGAATGGAAACCAAGATAGAGCAGGGATACCTATGTGTATGCCAGACAAAATAGACTTCAAGACAAACACTGGAACAAAAGATAAAGAAGGTCATCATAATGATAAAGGGTCAGTTCATCAGGAGGATATGTTTCTGAATCAAACATATTTGAACTAAATCTGTCCTTTTGGAGAATAGTGAGGAGTGGTGAGGGTAGACAGGGAACCGAATGGGTTTTAAAATACACAAAATTTAGGAAAGTTCAATTTAAATCTCCTTTTATGTCAAATAGCTATTCAATGTGATTTTCATGATTTTAATATAAGTGAATCTGAACTAGCTAATGGACAAAGTTTCTTTTAAGTTGCACATGGATTTAAAATGTAGCAGAAAACGATCATATGGCAAATGTGTTTTTGGTTTTAAAAAAACTTCCAAATATTTAAAAAGTGATTTTCAAATCAACCATATCCATATGCAAACCAAGTTTTCTGTCCTCACTATTGAAAGATGAAAAGAATTAAAAGAAATGAATAAATTTCTAGAAACCTATAACCTACCAAGACTGAATCATGAAGAAATAGGAAATATGAGACTGATGACTAGTAGGAGATTGAATCAATAATCAAAAATCTCCCAACAAAGAAAATACCTGAACCAGGTGACTGCATTGCTGAATTCTATCAAACATCTACAGAAAAATTAATGCCAATCCTTTTCAAACTATTCCAAAAAACTGTTAAGTAAGGAAGACTTCCAAACTCATGAAGCCAGCATTGCCCCACTATCAAAGCTAGACAGAATACTACAAGAAAATTACTTGTCAACATCCCTGGTGAACATAGATGTAAAAATCCTCGACAAAATACAAGCAAATCCTACTCAACAGAACATTAAAAGGGTTGTATATCATGATTAAGTCAGATTTTTCTCTGGAATGCAAAGATGTTTCAACATACAGAAATCAATCAATTTGATATACAACATTAACAAAATGAAGTATACAAATTATTACATGATTGTCTCAAAAGGAAAAGCATTTGACAAAAAAAATCAACTTCCTTTCATGATAAAACTCAACAAATATGTATAGAAGGAATGTAACAAAATTATAAGGCCATATATCATGATCTCACAGCTAACATCATATTCAATCGTAAAAAGCTAAACACTTTTCCTCTAAGATCAGGAACAAAATAAGGATGCCCACTCTTTTCACTTCTATTTAATTTAGTACTAGTCAGAGAAATTAGGCAAGAAAATAAATACAGGCTGCCCAAACTGGAAAGGAAGGAGCAAAATTATCTGTTTGCAGCTGGCATGATCTTATTTATACAAACCTCTAGAGACTCAACCAAAACCACTTTTAGAATTAATAAATGTATTCAGTGAAGTTGCAAGATACAAAATTAACACACAAAAATCAGTTGTATTTCAATATGCTAACAACAAATTATCTGAAAGAGAAGTTAAGAAAGTAATCCCATTTATAATATGGATTACTTCTAACAAAATACTTAGGAAAACTTTAACCAAGGATGTGAAAGACGTTCACTGAAAAATGTAAGACACTGATGAAAGAAAGCCAGTCATACCTTGGATATAGAGGGTATTATGCTCAGTGAAATAAGCCAGGCAGAGAAAGACAAGTATCAGTAGAATTCACTTGTTTGTGGAGTATAAAAACAAAGCAAAACAGAAGGAACAAAATAGCAGTAGACTCATAGACACAGAGAAGGGACTAGTGGTTATAAAGAGGGAGGGGTGGGGTAAAGGAGGGAGGCAGAAAGGGATTAAGGTGCACAATAATTTGCAATCACAATATGGGGTGGTCATGGGAATGGTAATACAGCACAGAGAATACATCTAGAGGGGGTGAGGATTTAATTTGGGTAACTGTTGAACCACTGCGCTGTATATTTGAAACCAACATAAAATTGTATATCAATGATACTTTAATTTAGAAAAAAAGAAAGTAAATCATACCTCAATTTGAAAAAAGCTATCTTTGCCCTTATATTTGGAAAAGATGGATTAGGACCTAGAATTGACATCTAAAGACTCCTCTTGCTTTTGAATGAAATATATTATTTGGATTATGAATGAGAAAACACATTTATTGAGCATTTATGTTAGTCTTATATGCACCAGGCATTTACACCTAGGATACTTACTTGTAGGATATCCTTATGTGTAGAATACTTTAATCCTACAAAGGTTATTTCTCTCTCATATTCAAGCTATTAGGGAAAGCAAATTGGTCAATTGAGTGCTGGTTCTCCATACTTCAGACATCGCTATTGATCACATTTACAAGCAAGTCTCATGACCAAACTTAATGTCAATAAAAAGTACAATCCATTCATGTGTTAGAAAATAGAAAAGCTGAAAATATTTGGTGGCCACAAAGCGATAACCCAGATTTTTATTACTGATTTAAGGAATATCTAAATTTAATCTGGATGAAAATTTTCAAATGTGAGAACATGAAACCCAATGCATTATAATTAAAATTCAAATATTTTCTAAATAATTTTGCACATTCATTTTCTCTAAAGGGCACAGGATACAAAACTAACCAGTTTTCTAAACATTCTAAACACTGGCTGGATACTACTATTTAAAAAATTTTAATGTTTTTTTTTATTTATTTATTTTAATTTTTTTGAAGAATATTATGTTTACTAGGCTTTCCCCTACCCCAAGTCCCCCCCACAAACCCCATTACTCTCACTGTCCATCAGCATAGCAAGATGCTGTAGAATCACTACTTGCCTTCTCTGTGTTGCAAAGCCCTACCCTTTCCCCCACCCCCCACATTATACATGCTAATCATAATACCTCCTTTCTACTTCCCCGCCCTTATCTCTCCCTACCCTCCCATTTTCCCCAGTCTCTTTCCCTTTGGTAACTGTTAGTTCATTCTTGGGTTCTGTGATTCTGCTGCTATTTTGTTCCTTCAGTTTTAATTTTGTTCTTATACTCCACAGATGAGTGAAATCATTTGGTATTGGTCTTTCTCTGCTTGGCTTATTTCACTGAGCATAATACCCTCTAGCTCCATCCATGTTGTTGCAAATGGTAGGATTTGTTTTCTTCTTATGGCTGAATAATATTACATTGTGTATATGTACCACAGCTTCTTTATCCATTCATCTACTGATGGACATTTAGGTTGCTTCCATTTCATGGCTATTGTAAATAGTGCTGCGGTAAACATAGGGGTGCATCTGTCCTTTTCAAACTGGGCTGCTGCACTCTTAGAGTAAATTCCTAGAAGTGGAATTCCTGGGTCAAATGGTAAGTCTATTTTGAGCATTTTCAGGAACCTCCATACTGCATTCCACAATGGTTGAACTAATAATTTACATTCCCACCAGCAGTGTAGGAGGGTTCCCCTTCCTCCACAACCTTGCCAACATTTGTTGTTGTTTGTCTTTTGGATGGTAGCCATCCTTACTGGTGTGAGGTGATACATCATTGTAGTTTTAATTTGCATTTCTCTGATGATTAGCGATGTGGAGCATCTTTTCATGTGTCTGTTGACCATCTGAATTTCTTCTATGGAGAACTGTCTGTTCAACTCCTCTGCCCATTTTTTAATTGGATTATTCACTTTTTGTTTGTTGAGGTGTGTGAGCTCTTTATATATTTTGGATGTCAAGCCTTTATGGGATCTTTCATTTACGAATATATTCTCCCATACTGTAGGATATCTTTTTGTTCTATTGATGGTGTCCTTTGCTGTACAGAAGCTTTTCAGCTTGATTTTTGAACTATTTGTTCCAGTATGTTGAAGAATGTTGTTGGTAATTTGATAGGGATTGAATCAAGTCTGTATATTGCTTTGGACAGGATGGCCATTTTGATGATATTAATTCTTCCTAGCCAGGAGCATGGGATGAGTTTCCATTTGTTAGTGTCCTCTTTAACTTCTCTTCAAAGTGTCTTATAGTTTTCAGGGTATAGGTCTTTCACTTCCTTGGTTAGGTTTATTCCTAGGTATTTTATTCTTTTTGATGCAATTGTGAATGGAACTGTTTTCCTGATTTCTCTTTCTATTGGCTCATTGTTAGTGTATAGGAAAGCTACAGATTTCTGTGTGTTAATTTTGTATCCTGCAAATTTGCTGTATTCTGATATCACTTCTAGGAGTTTTGGAGTGGAGTCTTCAGGGTTTTTTATGTACTATATCATGTCATCAGAAAATAGTGACAGTTTAACTTCTTCTTTACCTATCTGGATTCCTTGTATTTCTTTGTTTTGTCTAATTGCGTGACTAAGACCTCCAGAACTATGTTAAATAACAGTGGGGAGAGTGGGCATCCCTGTCTTGTTCCTGATCTCAGAGGAAAAGCTTTCAGCTTCTCACTGTTCAGTATGATGTTGGCTGTGGGTTTAACATATATGGCCTTTATTATGTTGAGAAAGTTGTCTTCTATACCCATTTTGCTGAGAGTTTTTCTCACGAATGGATGTTGAATTTTGTCGAATGCTTTTTCAGCAACTATGGAGATGATCATGTGGTTTTTGTCTTTCTTCTTGTATATGTGGTGGATGATGTTGATGGATTTTCAAATGTTGTACCATCCTTGCATCCCTGGGATGAATCCCACTTGATTGTGGTGTATGATCCTTTTGATATATTTTTGAATTCAGTTTGCTAATATTTTATTGAGTATTTTTGCATCTACGTTCATCAGGGATATTGGTCTCTAATTTTCTTTTTTGGTGGGGTCTTTGCCTGTTTTTGGTATTAGGGTGATGTTGGCTTCAAAGAATGAGTTTGGGAGTATTCCCTCCTCTTCTAGTTTTTGGAAAACTTTAAGGAGAATGGGTATTAGATCTTCTCTGTATGTCTGATAAAATTCTGAGGTAAATCCATCTGGCCCAGGGGTTTTTTTCTTGGGTAGTTTTTTGATTACTGCATCAATTTCTTTGCTGTTATTGGTTTGTTTAGATTTTGTGTTTCTTCTTTGATCAGTCTTGGAAGGTTGTATTTTTCTAGGAAGTTGTCCATTTCTTCTAGGTTTTCCAGCTTCTTAGCATATAGGTTTTCACAGTAGTCTCTAATAATTCTTTGTATTTCTGTTGGGTCTGTCGTGATGTTTCCTTTCTCATTTGTGATTCTGCTGATGTGTGTTGATCCTCTTTTTCTCTTAATAAGTCTGGCTAGAGCCTTATCTATTTTGTTTATTTTCTCAAAGAACCAGCTCTTGATTTCATTGATTTTTTCTATTGTTTTATTCTTCTCAATTTTGTTTATTTCTTCTCTGATCTTTATTATGTCCCTCCTTCTGCAGACTTATGGCCTCATTTGTTCTTCTTTTTCCAGTTTTGATAAATGTGACATTAGACTATTTATTTGGGTTTGTTCTTTCTTCTTTAAATATGCCAGGATTGCTATATACTTTCCTCTTAAGACTGCTTTGGCTGCGTCCCACAGAAGTTGGGGCTTGTGTTGTTGTTGTCATTTATTTCCATATATTGCTGGATCTCCACTTTAATTTGGTCATTGATTCATTGACTATATAGAAGCATGTTGTTAAGCCTCCATGTGTTTGTGAGCATTTTTGCTTTCTTGGTACAATTTATTTCTAGCTTTATACCTTTGTGGTCTGAAAAGTTGGTTGGTAGGATTTCAATCTTTTTGAATTTACAGAGGCTCTTTTTGTGGCCTAGTATGTGGTCTATTCTGGAGAATGTTCCAAGTGCACTTGAGAAGAATGTGCATCCTGTTGCTTTTGGGTGTAGAGTTCTATAGACGTCTATTAGGTCCATCTGTTCTAGTGTGTTGTTCAGTGCCTCTGTGTCCTTACTTATTTTCTGTCTGGTGGATCTGTCCTTTGTAGTGAATGGTGTGTTGAAGTCTCCTAAAATGAATGCATTGCAGTCTATTTCCTCCTTCAGTTCTGTTAGTATTTGTTTCACATATGCTAGTGCTTCTGTGTTGGGTGCATATATATTTATAATGGTTATATCCTCTTGTTGGACTGAGCCCTTTATCATTATGTAATGTCCTTCTTCATCTCTTGTTACATTCTTTGTTTTGAAGTCTAATTTGTCCGATACTAGTACTGCAACACCTGCTTTTTTCTCCCTATTGTTTGCATGAAATATCTTTTTCCATCCCTTGACTTTTAGTCTATGCATGTCTTTGGGTTTGAGGTGAGTCTCTTGTAAGCAGCATATAGATGGGTCTTGTTTTGTTATCCATTCCGTGACTCTATGTCTTTTGATTGGTGCATTCAGTTCATTTACATTTAGGGTGATTATCGATAGGTATGTACTTATTGCCATTTCAGGCTTTAGATTCATGGTTACGAAAGGTTCCAGGTTACTTTCCTTACTATCTAGGAGTCTAATTAACTCAGTTAGTGTGCTTTTACAAACACAATCTAAAGGTTCTCTTCTATTTCTCCTCCTTTTTCTTCCTCCTTCATTCTTTATTTATTGGGTATCAGATTCTATACTTTTTCTCTATCCGTTGATTGGCTTTAGGGATAGTCAATTTAATTTTGCATTTGTCTTGCAATCAGCTGCTCCACCCTCCATACCATAATTTTCCTACCTCTGGTGACAGCTATCCACCCCTAGGAACACTTCCATCTACAGCAGTCCCTCCAAAATACACTGCAGAGATGGTTTGTGGGAGGTAAACTCTCTCAGCTTTTACTTATCTGGAAATTGTTTAATCCCCCCTTCAAATTTAAATGATAATCTCGCCCGATAAGGTATTCTTGGTTCCAGGCCCTTCTGCTTCATCGCATTAAATACATTAAATACATACACTCTCTTCTGGCCTGTAAGGTTTCTCCTGAGAAGTCTGATGTTAGCCTGATGGGCTTTCTTTGTATGTGATCTTATTTTTGCCTCTGGCTGCTTTTAACAGTCTGTCCTTATCCTTGATCTTTCCCATTTTAATGACTATGTGTCTTGGTGTTGTCTTCCTTGGGTCCCTTGTGTAGGGGGATCTGTGGATCTCCATGGCCTGAGAGACTATCTCCTTCCGCAGTCTGGGGAAGTTTTCAGCAACTACCTCCTCAAAGACACTTCTATCCCTTTTTCTCTCTCTTTTTCTTCTGGTATCCCTATAATGCGAATATTGTTCCGTTTGGATTGGTCACACAGTTCTCTCAATTTTCTTTCATTCTTAGAGATCCTTTTTTCTCTCTGTGCCTCTGCTTCTTTGTATTCCTCTTCTCTAGTTTCTATTTCATTTATTGTCTCCTCCACCATCTCCAGCCTGCTTTTATTTCCTTCCATTGTGTTCTTTAACGATTGGATCTCTGACCTGAATTCATTCCTGAGTTCTTGGATGTCTTTCCGTACCTCCATTAGGATGTTGATGATTTTTATTTTTAACTCCCTTTCAGGAAGAGTCATGAGGTCCATATCATTTAAATCTTTCTCAGGAGTTGTATTAATAATTTTACTTTGGACAAGGTTCCTTTGGCGTTTCATGTTTGTATATGGCACCTTCTAGTGTCCAGAAGCTCTATACTGGAGCTGCTGAGCCCTGAAGCAATGTCGGGGGTCACAGGGGAACAGTACTGGTGCCTGGGGGGAGGAAAGAGCTGTTCCCCGCTTCCTGGCTCCTGTACCTGTCTCCACTGCCTCAGCCAGTGGGCCGGGCACACAGGTATAAGTTTTTGTCCCAGAGCAGCCAGATATGGATCCCTGCTTTCCACAAAGAGCTGGAATCCCAGTCTCCCCAGGAACTCTGCCTGTATTAACTTTCCAACCCAGTAGTCATGCGTGTCTCATGAAAGCACCATGAAATGTAGGTTTGTGCTCCCAGCGCAGATCTCCGGAACTAGGTATTCAGCAGTCGCAATCCTTCCACTCCCTTCCTGCTCCGTTTCTCTTCCTACCACCGGTGATCTGGGGTGGGGGAGGGTCTCGGGTCCCGCGGAGCCACAGCTCTGGTCCATTACCCCGTTCGCTGAGGTCTGCTCTTTTCTCCAGGTGTGTGCAGTCTGAGGCCATCCTCTTTCCTGTTGCTCTCTAAGGATTTGTTGTGCCAATTAAATTTTCTAATTGTATCCAGTTTTGGAAGGAAGCCTCTGTCTCTCCTCTCACGCTGCCATCTTTAATCCGAGTCATAAATTTTAATGTTTTTATCTGACAAAGTAAACTAGTACAGAGTATTAATTACTAAAAAGTGATACAATTTTATAGAGGCCCAATATTCATAGATTTCAACAGTCAGAGAATGATTAGTTGATTCAGATTGCTTAATGGGGTGGTTGCCCCCAAAATCTGAATTAGAGAGGCTGAGAGAGAGAGAAGTGATTGGGAGAGACGTAGGTTTTCACTAAGGTCAAAATCTCAAGGAAATATAAAATTTTGTATGCTTAAGAAGGTGAAATTTTATTAAAAGATACATCATGAGTTTTGAAGGAGAAAAGATGCTACAGAAAGGGGCTGCAAGGAAACAGATGTTGCTAGGAGCAGCAGACTCTCTTGAATTCTGCACCCTATTTGAGCATCTGGTGTACATCTGCCCGCACCACCTCGTCACTTGTTCACATGGCTTCTACTTCTGCCTCTTGGAGTTGCTGTGGCCCTCAGAGGATCAATGAAGAGGAGCTGAGTTGGAGAAGAAACAAGGGAAGACGGGGAATGCGAGGACATAAGAAATAGACCTCTGATCAGCCCTTGTGTTGATTTTGAAAATATTTCTTTTTATTAATAAAGCTGAGTTTAACAGGAAGACACCTCCTCTGAAGGATGCTCATAGCTGGGTCCCTTGCTGGTACTCTAATTGCTTTATAAGCAGTCAAGATTAGCTCATAGCATAATGAACACTGCTTCATAGGAATAGGGGTGTAAGGAATTGTTAACTGGTCATGTGAAAAGTAATGGGCTTTATTTAATTAAATTTTGAGTACATCAATAAATAATTCAACCTTAGACTGGTAAGTCACAAAATAAGCAAGTTTGCACCTAGCACACTACATCTGTTCCTGACTCTTAAAACAGTTAAGACTTGAAATTTACTGATGATCAGATGATAAATTTGTTAAGAATTAAACACAGCAAGTCACTGTTAGAAAACATAGCGATTCCTGCCAAGGATCCTATTTCTTTCTCTCCTTATATGCTTAAATCAGCTCAAGTACTTTTATCAGCAGCATCAGCAGCATCAGCAGCATTATTATTTTGTTAAATGCTCCTAATGCTAGGATAAAAACTTCAAAGGGTAATTACTATATACTTTATGCCAACTAGAAATAAGGTTATATATCTAATCTAATATGCAAATACATATAAATACATATTCTTTAATATGCATACAAATATATATATATGAAATGTCTATGTTGTCAATCATATTTATCCATACTCATCTATGTATACATAATCCTTGGAAATTCATATACTTATATACATTTTGTAAAGATATGAATATTTTTCTCAACTTCAACTTATTCCCAGTAATAAGGAAGACAACATCTTTGAACTGTTTTTCAAATTCAGACAGAACCATCTTTGTTAACATATTGCAGTGAGTATCCTGATCCTAGAATATCTGGGAACCATTATTTCTGGCATCATATCATTTTTTTAAGTGACAGCAACTGCTAAATAAAATTATCACATAATATCCCACAAAAGAATCACCAAGGCAGTTCTTTTTCCTCACCACCCATATCCCCTTTAATTTACCTTTCATGTGGCTATATTTTTCTCTTTGAAGTTCTCTTGATTTTACCCAAAGCAATTAAAATATATGTGGAACTTTAGAAAATGCAGTATATAATTTCCCTAGCTTTATTCTTTCCCATTGATAATAAATTAGAAATTTAGGCATAATGTCCATCAAAATAATTTTTAATATTTATGGACATATGCAAAAGAAAGATCTCAAAAAGGGATTTAAATTTTAATAAATTACATATATATGGATTAAATGCCTTTTTTAAAGAATATAATTATATCATATTAAGATTGTTCTAGACAATTCAAAACATACTGTTGTCATGTCTATAGTTCATTAGGTGTTCTAGTTCCAAAGATGACCATAAACAAGGTCATAGGGACTGTATGCCTACACAAAGAAGAAAGTTTACTACTCTAGATTTATAGATGAGCATTCTCTTTTACACACTTAACTTCCTATAACTTTGGAAACGCACATGCATGTATTTGTGTACATATCCAATTTTCCCAGGACCTTGAAATGTTTTTAGAACTGAAGCTAGTTTTTCATAGCTGCAATTCTTTGAGTAACTGGGAAAGTCATCCTGACAGAAAATCCTTAGCCTAGGTACATCAGCAATTATATCCATGGTGACATGACCCAAGAAATAAAAATTCAAGCAATTAAAGAATGAGTGCTCTTGAATCCTGCCTCCAGCAACCAAGAATTATAATTTCCTATATGGCACAGATTTTCCTTGTGACCTACACAAAAAGGTTAATCATGGTATGCCTCAGTTTCCTTATTTGTGAAATGTAGTATGAAAATAAAGCTGGTCCCAGGGGGAGGGAGCCATTGTTGGGTTTATATGATGAAGTATGGTGTGCACGCTGAGTGAATCCTCATCATGCACATTTTGGCCCAATTATGCTCATAGTATGTTAAAACTAGCCAATTTATAGATACACTCAAGTATTGTACCTCACATATTAAAGGGAAGGTCAGAAACATTTTTCAATTGTTATTCTTGAGAATTATTAAGCACTAAAATTATTTCATGTAAGCTTGTAATTTTCTGCATTTTCCTGAGCATACTGATTTTAGACAACAGCATAAAATATTAGTCTGAGTTAAATTATAATAAAATCAGGCTCATTCACCTAGTTCTTCTTTCTATTATTTATTTCAGTGCCTGTCACATCAATGTATTGATTTCTGTACCATCCTCTGTTCTTGTCACAATTTTTGTCATGCAAATTAGCTTCGCTATATATTTTTGCAAATATATATATTTTGCAAAATATATTGGCATGACATTACAATATGTATTTTGCAAAATATATTGGCATGACATTACAATTTGACCTTTACATCTTCTGAGGAACCTGGCCATTTCAAGACTGAAAGCCATATTTTGCACTTCATTTATCCCATTCATTTTTGACTTTTATTGAGCATTCCACAAACTGAGACATGCATTCTGCACAAAACTTTCCGTGAATGTTATGATTGAACACAGGTAATTCAGATACTGATTTTGTGTTTGAAGCATTGTTCATCTGTATCTTGGAGAATATTTAAACTAAGCACATTTATTTAGAGGAAAAAATGAGTGAAATAGTGAAAATTGTATCATCAGTTGAATAAAAATTCAAGAAGACACTTGGAATGTAAAAGAATGATTTGCTACCAAATCAGAGCATCATTGACATGATTTTATTTAAAATTTTTTGAAATTCATTGTCCTCAATCTATGGAACGACGTGGAAAAAAGAGTGCATTTCTGAAGGTCAATAAACTGCATTCCGGTTGCCCATACTAGCCCTGGTTAATAATAACTTGCTTGGAAGCACTTGCCTATAATGCAGGCCAGGAGGTAGAATGTCTCAACCACCTGGTCCCTCAGTCATTTAAAAATATTTCACTGAGTGCCTTTTATTTGCTAGGCTCTTTATTTACTTCCTTACATTGTCATTAGTTGATCAATCTTTGGGATCTTTATGCTTTTAAACACAGGAGGTTTTTGTTGTTTAGGATTTTGTTGCAATAATAAAATATTTGAGACTTCTAGACAACAATCTTTCCAGTGCATCACAACAGAGCTTTAAGGTTGAAGATAATTGATAGAAAATAGTTTATTGATGATATTTAACTAGGGGATAATGTAATGCTGTTTTTACTTCAGGGTTGTCTGGAAATTTTATTGCCCCTTCTCTTAAATCAAGCTTGATTATGCTCAAGAAAAAAAGGTTTGAGTTAAAGACAGTTATAAAAGGTGAACAAAATCACAAGAGTATTTCAGAAAGAAAAACTCTATAAACATTCAAAAAGTGTATTTGAGTAGAAATTAAAATGGCAAGCATTAAAATGAAAATATATTTATATCGCTATACATTATGAATTTCTGTTTTCAGGTACTTTTTGTATATTTTATTACATTTTATTTTAAGTAATGTAATTATTTATAAACTTTGTATTGTATAATAGTTTAAAGTTGTTTGCAAACTCTGGTATCTTATCAAGATAGTTTGACAGGGAAGTTCTAATTCCGCAAGCCTTTTGTTTCTCAATTTATTTCTGATAACATTTGAGCTGATACTAAAAATGATACTACTCCTAGAGCAGAATCTAGTTCACAGTTACCTTAAAGCCAAATGATATTAATGAGAAAGTGATGCAGGCAAATCATTTGCTGTAGTCATCAAAGTTTTCTGAATAGAGCAGAACCTTTTGAAGTATGTAATAAAGAAGGAGAGAGAAAGATAAAGGAGATAAAATGGATATTACTGGCTAAGCTGGCATTCAGAATCATATAAACATCATTTTTATTCCCCTTTACCCGAAGTCATCATAAACCAATGGTGGTCCATAAAACAAAATTGAAAATTTGAGCATTTCAAGATTCCCAATAGAGTAACCCCTGACCTCTCGGTTCTGCTCTCTCACAATTCAAAGCAAGTGGTAATGAGCCCTAGAGATTACACTGAAGGAATGCTTTTTCAGAAAATTCAAATATGTCTTTAATTTGTAACTTAGTGATAACTATTGATGAATAATACCTTATTCAAAGAACATTTTATAATTGTATTTTTTAAACTGAAGAGATGAAGTACCATAAGCTTTCACTTTAGGATCCGTGAAAAATTGGAAATTTGATTCAGTCATGGTGGTAAAGGAGTTGAATATTAATAATTTTGATTTATAAAGTTTTTGTCTCTCTCCCTCTCCCCCCTCCTCTTTCTCTCATGTACACACACACACGTGCGCACACACACACACACACACACACACACAAGAAATAAAGAGTAAGGCAGGTTTGAATTAGACTGGTGGATCCAGAAACTCATCTAAGTTAGCCCTAGGTTCCATTCCCATAATCAGAAGATGACTGGTAGTACACCAGCCATCTGTGCAGGAAAGAGTTAATTCAGCCGGCCTGAGGTGCTAAAACCTTGCACATTCCCAATACTGGGCCTCTCTGTGTCTCCACTGGCCCTTGGATACTCCTAGAAATTGAGATCTTTGAATATTCTAACTAATAAGAGTGTTTTTCAGGCTTGGGGCCTTTAACCATGCTGTACCAGTCTTTCTATATAAGTTGTGCAAACAAGTGTGATTTATGGTAAACACCCGGTTTCCTTTGGAGATATGGAGGGATGGGGTGGTAAACCCTACAGGCATTGTGTATGCTCATGTGGCCAATATCCATTGAAAACCCTGCACTCCTAGGTTCAGGCACATATGAGCCATGAGCCTCCCTGGTAGAAAACACTTTGCAAATGTTTTCACATTGTTGATAGAGAAATTAAGCATATTCTGGAGTAGATCTTGGAAGCCTGAAACATCTGTTTAAATTTCAGTTTGCTCCCTTGTCTTTATCTTCATCTGGGCTCAATCTCAGGGTTTTGTTGGCAAGAAAAGGAGACTGAATATTGGGCAGGCAACCAGGTGCACTTCTGTCTACCCGCAGATCGAAGTCCCCCTTTTCCCCTGCTTGTGGAAAACACAACTTTCCCTCACAGGAAACAACCTAGAAATTCTCCTAGAATTTCTGCATAAAGCTCAAGGCTCAGGAACACTGACTTACATGAAGATCTGTGCACATAATGTATAGGAGTGGCTCCTGTAATGTGTAGGTAAAATGGTGTAAGAGTGGAATGAGAAATCTATAGAGGTGAAATGGCCCCTTATAGGAAGAGCCTTGAGGCCTAGCACTAGCAATGGAATGCATTCTTTAATTAGCCAGTCTGGCAAGCCCTGATTTATCTCTTGGGTAGGTAATCCCCTGTTCATTTTTTCATTTTCCTCCAACACTCTGGCTTTAACCTATGGGAGAATCTTCTTTGCCCAATACCTCCTGACCATATCTAAGGTAAGCAATGAGCAGTGTTTGCTTCTTGGGGGCTGTATAGTACACATAGGCCACTTCCTATCGTTGCAATTTTGAAGACCTAGAAATTTCTTTGTAAATTGAACTGTCATACTTTGTTGAGATAAATGTTAGGGGTTTCTATGTCAATATTGTTGCCTAAAATTTAACATGCTCTGGTCTGTTTTCAATTATCATGGCAGGTGTCTATGTGGATATGTTAATCATTGTTATTATATTTCTTTCAGTGTTTATGAAGCTAGTACATCAGAGAAAGGTCAAAACAATGTTTGCTCCTACCCTTTAGAAGCTTGCAATCTACTGAATGAGATGATACATCAAAAACTGAAGCAGCAAGAAAACAAAAACAACCTATCTTTATATATTAAAAAAAAAAAAGTAGATCAGACAATAGGTGCTATAGTACATCCAGTGAATAGGAAAAGTCTGTGCTGGAGTAATCCTGAAAGGCTTTGTGGAGGGATGAAGAGAGAGTCCCATGAAGGAGAGACACTTAAAATAATGAAGGGAAAGAAAAAACAACTGTTAAAGACACAGAACAAAACTAGTATAGGATGGCATTGATAATGAATGAAGAATATTTCCCTAAAAGAGAAAGCATGATGAGAAATAGACCTCACATTAATCTCAGAGGTGTCTGTACTTAGAGAATGAAGAGGAAATGAATAAAACTTAAGGGATACACTATCCCAGATGCAGGTTTGGCTGCACCTGAACTACTGTTGTTCAAATGAGCCTAAGCATTTGTAGAAAGTCCTGGGACACTGAGGCAGGATGGTAGTGAGCTGGGTGAGAATTTGAGGCTACAGGAAGTAATGGAGAACCAAAGTGATCCTTTTGATATCTGGAGGCTGTAATGTTTAATAGCGTGTGATCTGGAATTTAAAGCCAGCCTTCTTTTATCACCAGCATCGGTTAATGTTAACTGTCTGGAAAGTTACCATTGACATTTCTGGAGCTGTTGTAATGCATGAACTCACCATTGCTTTCCCAGCCTTTTGTTCTCTCCTCCCACTTCCTCTTCCTCTTTCTGGTCAGCTTTGGCCTTCCTCTGCCCCATCCCCATGTCCCGAGGGACCAATTCTGGGTATTGCTTTTATCCAAGTGTAGTTTTTAACCTAGATAAATTCCTCCTTCATTATTGGTCTTTGTATTTTTCTTGTCTTTATCTATCTTGTTTAACTAGGAAGACTCTTCCAAAAGTCCAGTAGCAATAGAAATTAGGAAAAGCTCAATCATATTTAGTTCTGCTATAATGAAAGCTTCAACAGTACTCATCATAGTCTAGGTGCTTAGGTTGCCTGGAACCATACTCCAGAACTTCCACTAGAGCCACACACAAGGCCTCAATGCAGTAAGCCTCTGGCCCCATGCTTTCAAACAGAGCCAACATCCCTGAGTAGATTTGTTTCCTCAAATTGCTCACTTTCTCCTTCTGAGTCCATATGTTCACCTGCTTATAGACCATAGCTGCATAGAAATCCACCGGCAAAGGAATATGAAATTATAAATTATTGGTTTAATCTATAATTTATTCATCTATTTTACCTTGTGAGCTTTTACATTTTAGAAAATTTCATTAGAAAGGGATTAAAATGTTTGTTGACTCAACTCACAGTACTCTCACAACATCTCATTTAAATTTGTTTGAAGTTATTGATCCTAAGAAAGTTTGGAAAAAAATCATGTGAAGAAATGATATTTCCAATAGCAAATATCACCAAACAGTTTGATGAATTATTCACAAAAGAACATTAAACATTCAATCCAGTGTGTGGGAGACATTTAATACACTTTTTATATACCCACTAACTTCACTTAAATGGATTAAATATAGAGAATTAAATTTACAAATGTACTTAATTGATTGTTCAAATCTAGCATTATTCACAATATTAAAATGTATTTCATTTGTCCTGCTAACAGTTGCCTACTTGGGGTTTAATATTGAGTTCAAGGGCTATTTGACCAATTCATACCTCTCTTGGGGAAGATGTCCTGGAAGACACATAATGTTTGTTTTCCTTCAATTATGTTCTTTCTGGACCTGTTCAGTGTGTGGGAGTTACCAAAGTTAGAACAGAATCAACAAAGAAAGAAGATCACAAAAATGAACAAGTTCAGTGTAAATACTTTTATGTAGAATTAAAGATAATAATAAAACCAAATAGATTTGGCCTGAAACATCCAGATAGAACAAGATTCTGAGGGATGTTATAGAGCCCTAAAGTGATTAATCTACTTTTTTTCCCATAGTTTGCAGAATGTTGCCATTTTTTCATCAGTACTTTATGGTCCTCAGAGCACAGGGGATGAAAATTCAGTGATTTTGAATTTCAAAGAACATATTTACCATGCTGTTTGCTTTTATTTCCCAACCCAAACTAAAATGAAAGCATGCCAGGTCATTTTATGTTCAGAATAAACCCCAGAACATCAGAGTTCTAACAAAAGATAGAAATAATCGCTCAATTATCAGTGTAAACTGGAGTTGTAAGTTCTTCCTAAGAAATGACTATTCATAATATAGCCCAGAAAGAATGAGTGGCTATAGATACTTATTTCACTCAAGAGTCCAGGTCTCAGATCCTAGGTAAAGGGGGCTATGCACTGGTGTGTAAGCCTCTCTGTAACCAAATGGAGCCAATAGGTTTGGTTTGTGTGTTTATTTTAATAAAATTAAAGAAAATATTATAGAATCAACCAAATACATGTTTTCTGTTTCTTTCTGCCAAAGATTTCTTCAGACCCGTTTTCAATTCATTACCTTCTACCCTCCTTCATTTGCAGGGACGTGTCACATTATTCCCAAATGTAATTCTTTGGTTTTTTTGGTGAGGAGACTTTTCACACTTCCTCCACTGTTACGGATCTTGGTCCCTGGGCCATCCTCTACCTGCTCTGTGACCGCAGATTTCTCCTTCTGTGGTTATTTCGTCTCAGGACAAGCATTTCCACATTTCCATCATCTCCAAAAATCAACACACAATCAATTTTTACCTGACCTGTATGTACCTGTGATCTGCTACAGCTACACCGGCTTTCTCCTCACAGCCAGGGCCCCAGACACAGTATGTTCTACTTCCTGTTTCACATTCCAGTTCCCATTTGTTTCTCAACTCATCACAGTATGGCTTCCAATTCAACTATTCAAGTGGAAAGTGCCCTTAGGAAATGTCAAGTGTCCCAAGTTGCTCAGGTTGGGAACTCCTCTCTTCCTGATGACTCGTGGTGCTGGCCTATCACAGCGCATCCCGCCTCTGCAAGTGTGCTCATCCCGGGCTCCCGTGACACTAGTGTCTCATGGAACAGGATCTCCAGATTCTCTTCCATGTTTCTGGATATCTTTTCTCCATGACTTTTCTGGCCTCTTCTTCTTCTACATACTATTTATAGTTGATGTCACATGGTATTCTTTTCTTCATTCAATTTTCTCCTCATATACCAAATTCTCCTTTAGTGACCTTGAGTATATTCCTGTGCTAATAACTGATAAATGTATGTCTATACCCCATGCACAAAAGAGGTTTAAATGTGTTCTTGTGTGTGTGTATATATATATATATATGCACATATAGTATATATATTATATTTATGTATATATACATTAGTTATACACACATACACACATGCATTAAGTATCTCTAATTGCATTTCTCAGAGAAAACTCACCCTCAAGATGTCCAGAAGTGGACATAATGCCCCTTTAACTGTCACCCTCATTGTCACTCTCAACAATCTTTCTTCTCTGTATTAATGAATTGTCAAAAATTCATTCAGCATTCCAAACACTGGACATAATACTAATTTATTCTCTCAATGTCTGGCATATGCAGTTGGTCTTAAAGTCATAAAAGCTTTATTTCCTAAAGATCTTTCTATCCATGTCTACTACCATTTCCTGAGTTCAGACCCTCCCCATTTCATGCCTGAATTACCACAGCAGCCCTCTATCATGTATGCCTTCCTGCAGACCCCAAACATATTATCATTTTACTACTCTTAAGCTGTTCTTTTGACTCTGAATCACTGAGCCTTTATGCCTGACTACTAGATATTCTGTCTGGAGAGTGAGGGAAATATGGAATTGGAGCATGTGTGAGAGGTCAGGGCTGAAGTAAACAGCCGATGTTGATTAAGTGCTTGCAATGCACCAGGCATTTTACTCATGTTATCTCATTTTAATCCTTTTCATATCTCTATGGGCAAAATATTATGATTTCCCCAATTTTAAGATAAAGAAATTGAAGAAATTAGGTTTCCCATCCAAGGTCATACGTTTCATAACTGGAGAGAGTGTTGACTCCAGGAAGTATCAGTCCAGGACCCATGTTCCTTGGGACTACATGCAATCACTGAAACTACCATAAACTATATTTTTTGTTTTCCTGGATGAATATAAAAGATCAAAACCTCTAGTATAACAGATTGGACTTTGGAAGCAACCATATTAAGAAACAGTGAATGAAAGCAGCAGTCACAGAGGTAGATGGAGCAGAATAAAACATCAAATAAATAAAAAAGGGAAACTTCTCTTTAGAAAAAAAGGAGGTAATCCATAGTTTAAAGATTCCCAAAATGGTGAATACACAGCAATTTTTATAAAAGCTTTTCAATTTCTCTTAATGATAATTGATTACATTTATATGTCTAGTTTTGTTGCGTGGAGGTTATTTTTAATAAACTCTGGGTTACAACATTTTAATATTTTATCAGTTGATAATTTGCAAAAACAAAATAAAACAACAAGATTCCCAAATTTTCAATGGGGCTTTTCATGCTAACAACAAAACACTTTATTTGCTACTAAAATAGTGCAAATTTGCTACTAAAATACTACAAATAAAGGGAATAGAGAAAATGTGTCATTTTAATAACTATTTTAATATGAATAGAATAAAACATAATGAAGAACACATGTTTGCTTGGTGCTAATGACATAACATTTTACAGTTTTATAGATAGAGCAAAATGCATAATTTGAACCAGATGTTGAAATACTTTAGGATTAGTATCTGAGGGCAAGTATTCAGAAAATATGTGGAAAGGTAACCACACCTTTGCTACTGGGAGTCCTCTATGTGAGTCTCTTTATATCACACTTCACTTGGTTTCTCAAGATAAAATTATAATCTGTTCTCAATATTCTATTTTTAAATCCCATAGGAGGAGCAGTTCTGCAAAGTGGTTAAGAACTCAGATTCTGTAGTCACATTTTTGGCTGTATCATTTTCTGGCAGTGGCATCTCAGGAAACAGCCTCTCTGAGCTTCAGACTTGCCATTTATAAAATAAAAATGATAACCATTAAGTTAAACCTACTTTCTAGGAAAATTATGTTGTTTAGATTAAGATAATACCTGTGAAGTCCTTTCCCCTGGAGCACAGGCCTCATTAAAAACAGCTAGTGTTATTGTCATGTTATTACTACTACTTTTACCATTATTACTACTAATAAAACACCCTTCAAAAGTACTCACTATTAATCTGAGCATCGTTTCAGTCTCACTCAGCACCTGAGAAGCATGTCAGTTAGGTTCCTTATACCCCATGGCATAGAATCGCACTCACTTATCCTCAGTGATCAGGGCTCATTATTTCTATATTCAGGGAAGTTTGGAAAAATAAGAAGTAGTCTTAGAAACCACTTCAGACACAAAATATAACTTCTTGCTGTTCCTCTTAAAACCTGACTGTTGCTCTGGCTTTAGCTGTGCAGAAGAATTTCTACTGGTCCATTTCTGCATAAATATGTAATGCCCGGCTCTAGGGAAACAGTGCTGCCTATGCGATCCCGAGCTGCCTCTGCTGAGCCTGCTACACCTAACTGACTCTACAGTCAGGGTGAGTGGTTTCCATTCAAACTCACCCTGGAAGGGACCACAACAGTCCAGCATGGTGTGTCCCTGGCATGTGGGTGCTCCCCTAGGCGGCCACATGGACAGCTGGGCAGTAATCCCTTGCTGATCAACTGTGTAGCTTATGGGAAAGGAAGAGAATGTGGCAGGACAATATAGACATGGCTGTTATTCTGAGGTTTCTCAAAGGGATCATTGTAACTGGTAGATGCAGGGCAAACATTCTGGTATAGGATGTGCATTCAGGGTCATGGCTAGACTCTGTTTAATTCATTGGCTTCTCTAGGTAGTCACTTTAAAGTTTCAAATACAGTGTTTATATCCACAACAGATGCCTTAGGGGAGGCCATTTGGCACTGTCTCATCATGCCACCTTTGTTAGGGACTGCTTTTCCTTTTCTACCCTAGTATAGCAAGATTCAGTCCAGGCAGGTATTTTACACAACAGAACCTTGTCTTCTCACCAGGCCACACAGGACCATCAGATTCTATTCTCCAAAGATGATTGCTTAGCCTGAACTAGTCACAGCACATTCCCTAGCAATAAAATTGGGATTGAAAAGGTAAAGTCTGCTGCAGGATCCATGTAATGTCAGGGTTCATTAGCTGCCATGTGTTTGGTTTTTTTTGCCTTTTTTTTCATTATTCATAAAGTCAGGAAAATAAATATAAGCTTATCTTTGAAAGAGAGAAAATTGAAGCAGACACAAAAACGGTATACAACTTTCCAGTTCCTATCTTGATGAAGTTTCTAAGAACTAAATTTGTATCCATTCTTCAGTTCTACCAGATAAAATATGCAATACCTTCTTGTATCATAATGAATCCCCACATTGCTTAAACTAGCATCTGCAAGTATATATTATTTGAAACTGAGTCCTAATAACCAGCATAAGAGGAACTATATTTTTCCTCCTAAGACTGTAAACTGAGCAGTAAAATGGCATAGAATATATTTTTAAAATTCCAAAATAAATTTTTGCAGCCATTTGCTGTCATAAAAGAGGGGAGAAAGCATTAATTATGAAGTTCGGGGAATAAAAAGTTTTTGTGTCCTCAGCTACTCACATTATCCTTAAGTTTTTTTGTTTCCCCTTGTTACTGAATTTCTTAGGTCTTAAAATATTTTCTAGGTGACAGGTAATAAAAAAATTTTTCTCAGGATCTCAATTCAAATAAATACTAATTCTCACTGTTTAAAAATATAGATAAAACGTAGACAATATAAAAAATGGTACATAGTTTACACTAAGTATGAGATATATATTTAAATATTTGAAGACGAACATGTATTATTAAACCCAAGCCCTGTTATAAATTTATTTTATGTCTGAGCCTCAGAAGTCATAAAGCATCACTTCTACACTCAGTTTCTAGGGGAAAGAATATAGACCCCACCTCTCAGTAGAGGGCATGTCAAGGAATTTTCAAATATCCTAAATCCAATCAACCAGAGGCAGAAACAAGAAGCCAAATGTGAATCTAAGTATATGTTATTGGTAAATCTATGCTGGAAAATATGACAGAGAGATGCTATTTCCCACTCTTATTTGAGTTTCCCTATCCTACCTAGTTGCAGTTAAAATTTCAGAGCATCAGCCTCTTTCCCATCTCTGCATGTCACTGTAAGGGAGGAGAGATCCCAAGATATTTTTCCCTTTGGAAGAGGAAAGAGAAAAGAATTCACTCTGCTTGAAGAGTGCAAGGCAGGGACAACTGATTTCGAGACATCAGCTGATATCATTCAGACAAATGAGGGTCATCCAAGGCCCACCACTCAATAAAGTGGAATCTCAAAAAGATTAGTGTGAAAGTAATCCAGCTTTCAGTTAAGTTCATTTGCCAAACTGGATGAACCTAACCTTTAATTTTCATGACCTTGCGTTGTAACCCTTAGAAGGTGACCAGAGGTTTATAATATAAAATAATATAAGATAGATTATAAATAGAGCACAATAGAATATAAACTGTGAAACTGCATCAAATGAGAATTATTTTTGTTGTTTTGGACAAAATTTACTTGGTCACCATGTAAAACAAATTCCTTATTCTGTGCCATGGCCAAACATTATTGAAAGCCACTGTCCTAAATTCTCCTGTTTATAACCAGGAAACAAGTATGAGAATGTTCAAATAGCACTGTTCTGTAACAAATATTACAAAAGTAACCAGATACATTCAAATATCTATAAGCAGAAGAATGATAAATAATTGTGGTTTACCCAGGTAATGGAATACTATGCGGCCCAGAGAATCAGTGAATGATTCCTTTGGGAACAACATGACTAAATCTTAGGGACAAGTAATTTTAAAAGAATGTTTCTAAAGAATATTTATAGTATAATTTCATTAATATGCATTCAAAAAATGTAAAATACTTTTTAAACAAACCAAATAGTAAGTATAACAACATATGTAGTAAAACTTTAAAAATCCAAGAAATGATAAGTATTACAAGGTTCAAAAGGCCTGCATTTTCTTGGATCTTTGCCTACCAGCAAATAGCCACACATCTCTTAACACAAGCCACAATTTCCTAATGTGACTCTGAAAAGCAGAAATACCTCAGAGCCTGTTTTACCGGTGCCCTAATCTTAAATTTACCCAATGTGATTTACAATTTCTATATATTATTTTAGTCCCTCGGTTCCAGTCCTTTCTATTTCTTAAATTCCTGGCCAAGAAAACAAGGTTTAAGGGTTTGGATAGCCCAGTAAATTAAAATTATTCTTCCCATTTAATGGGAAATAGTGTTGAAATAAACACTAGGCATTGGGGGGGAAATAAAAATTAAGAAGTCCCATCAAACAAGACTCCTTTGCCTTCTTGTAAATTTTAGGAAAAGGCAATAATTTTGCAATTGACATTCATTCTTTGAGATGATAGTAAGTACTGGTGGTATTTACCCTCTTTAGCTCTGATAAAAACAAGATACTATGAGTATCCCTATGGAGACTTCTGGCAATTGAGTTTAAGTTCACAGACCATGGAATCTGGATAACTGGCCCTGAATAACTAGCATATTAGCAAAGGTGAAATTAGGATTTTCTTTCTCTGTCCATCCCTCTATCCTGCAGATGTTCTCATGCTATTTCTCTTTGGTAAATGTCTTGTTTCTAGGAACCAAATTTTGCTTGAATAACTGCTCTTGTTATTGTTTTTCTGCTCTAATTGTTGCAGTTGCTCCCAGGAAAAACAGATCATGAAACCAGATAGACAGAATCAGAAGGGAAGTAACCACTGTATTATGGAGAAAAAGATTTTTTCAGGGAAAATTTTACTTGAAAGCTCTTTCCTCATGCATTGAAGGAAATAGCACTGATTATGTTTCTCAGCATTTTGATGTTTTATGAATTTGTTAAGTCCCTTTTAAAAGGAAATTATTGAAGTGATGAGTCAGTTTCAAAAAGTTCAGTGTTTTGGTTCAACTGAGTATAATTATTCACATTTGATAATTCATTATAAACGCCAGGCTCCATACCTCATTTTTCTTCCAACTATTCAAATTTTATGTTCATCCAACAGCTGTATTCAAGGTGTATTTGCCAAATGTGAATCATTTTCTGTGCTGCTGGGTACCAGTTGCTAGGAATGATGCTTCATTGTTTTTCTCTTCAATGGCATCATTAAAACTCCAGTCAGTTAATCATCAAAGGAATTACACAAACAATTTTTTTCAGTTGCACTAAACATAACAAACATGTCAAATTTATTTTTATACAAAATTTCCATGACAATAATGAAGCAAACATTAACGTCTGTCAGGCATCACAGTTGCTGTGTCAGTTGCATTTTTATCCATCCTAAACTTGTCACAATATCATGACCATCCCCAAGCACATTTATTTGCTTGACATTTTGTATATACCTTTGTCAAAATAAGATGTTTAAACAATATGCATATCTATGGATGTTCAGATGTAAATGATAACTAAATATAAAAGAGAATATAAGTGAGCTTTTATGGCTTCCTGTTAATTTCTCTCATCTTTCTTTCCTTCCTGCCAGGCCCCAGCATTTTATCAGTTTCTGTGATCCTCCTCTACATAGTCCCAGAGTGAAGGCTAACAATTACATAGGACAGGGATCTGAGGTAGTAGCCAAAGTCCTACAATTATATATCTTCTAATTCTCCTTCCTGATTTTGTTAGTTTAAATTGAGGACACAAGAGAGTTTACCAATTAAATAAAGGTCTGTCAACTAATTGGTCCACAGATTAAACAACAGTGATCCTGATAAATAGTTGCCATTTCTCTCTATTAATTATCTAAAAGATTATTTCTAGGTTTTTCATTCAATATGAATTAGCTCACCAGCACATAGATGGGCTATTTTAAACAGCATGCTCCAAAGAGGGTTTTTAAATTTTCTTTTTATTATTCATCTAATGAAATATTTACTAATAGAGTTAATATAAAACATATTTCTGATTTTCCTCTTGCTTTTGGATCCCATTAAAAGTTTAAAATGTTGAAGAAAATAACTCTTCCTTGAAATAATAGTATTACATTTTCAAATACATAATAGAGTGGAAAACAGTTCCCTCCAAGTTACGTAAAGCAGTGTACTAATAACTCTTAATATTAAAAACTAATGTGTTTTAATCAAAGTAAATAACAAAATAACAGTAATTAAATAAAAAATGAAATTTATTACCAGAAATCCACAGCAACATAATTAGCTGCTTCATTCTGCTTTAAGGAGGTTTCTAAAATAATAGCACAAGTCCTAAAGCTTTAGCAATTTGGTTAAATTTGTCAGTAGCAAATGATCAGTAAATACAGAAAGTTTTATAATACTAATTTTCTTGTTCTATTTTGATATTTTTGCTTTAATTTTTTATTTTATTATGCTCTCTTTAGTACTTAAACAATATTATATGTAAGCTTAAAGGATAATAATATGAAAAAAACACTGAACCCATCACCCAGCCCCAAACTAGCCATTTCTAATAAATTGCATCTACTTTTGTGGCATTCTCCTCTCCCATCCCTGTGTGTCTCTTTTAGAGATAATCCTGCTATTCTACCCATTCTGTGTTCATCACATCCCAGATTTTTCTACTTCTGTCATGTACCTAAAAAATGTGTCATTGGGTATTATTTGTTTTTAAGTTCTATGGTTGTATATGATATTGTATGTCATCTTCCAGAACATGTTACTCTGCCCTGATGTATTACCAAAGGTTCATCCCTGTTTTGTCATGTTTAGCTATAGTTCATTTCTTCTTATTGTTGCATTATATCCAATTGTGTGAACATACCTGAGTTTATTTATTCTTTTTCTTTTCAATGTGATTTTGATGTTTTTCAAGTTTTGGAGGGGTATGTCTCTCTCTCTCTCTTTTTAGCCTCACAAACATTGCTTTTCTTTAGGGCATGTATGCAAACTGTTCATTAACAGTTTCCTATTTATACCGGGCACACAGCTAGACTACTTTTCCGAGACATCTGTGGCATAGGTTCTGGCCAATGGGGATTCGAGGTATTTGACAAGATATTTGACATCTGGGACCCAGCTTTTAAGAAGTGTGTTTGCTCTTTCCCTGTTCCCTTCCCCCTTCCACCAACTGGTCACAGAAAGGAAGCTTTAGAAGACAGTGGAGTATCAGTACAGAAAGGACCTGGGTCCCTGTTTATTCACAGCCTTGAGAACTTCCTCAGGGTTAAACCCAAAACTGATCCCTGTATACTCTATGGAGGGCAAGAAGAGTCCAGAGAGTTAGACCACTCCATATGGGTAGACAGCATCTTTAATAAGCAAAGGAACTTACAAGGCTTGTTTTGGGGCAGCTGCAGGAAGAATCCATCTCCACACCTGCCTGCCAGAATCTTAAAAGTTTCACAGGGTTCAGTCACCAATGCAGTCAGATGGTCTCAACAATACATGACGCTCTGAAGGCCACATCCCTAAAAATGCTCCTAGTATGGGAGTGGTGGGTGGAACGTACAATCTAAGGGCAGGAGAGGGTGAGAAGCCTCTCTGATCGCCCAGGCCCAGCTCACAGGTCATCTGGCAATTATGTCTTCCTGATGAGTTCCTCCAACAGTACCTGAATGGTCCTGTAGTAAAAACTTCTCATGGCAAGTACTACATAATTGAACTATTATTTGAATGAGAATTTAACCATATTATTGAGTCCATTCTCACATTTTGTAATGTACTTATAAAAATTGTTAGTATTTCTCTAATTCTGTATCACTGAGTAGGATTTTCCCAAGAGGGAAATTGGCAATATCTGTCAGGGCTGGGACCAGAGTAAGGTGAGGTATGGCGTGAGAGGGTGTTAAATCCTACACCCTAGGCACCTCAATCTTAAGGAGGGTTGCTACTGACATCTAGGAGGTAGAGGTCAGGGATGGTGCTGAACGTTCTACCACGTGCAAGACTTTCCCCCACAATAAAGAGCTGTTCTGCCCGAAGTGTCAGTGGTGCCAAGGTTTATGAAATCTGCTCTATCTAACACAAGCAAAAACAAGTAAGAACTTACTAAATGGTAGTGTCCCTAATTTAGCTTAAAATCTACTCTTCAGATTAAATTTCTTTGGCCATTGAGTGGTACAGCAGTCCAAATTCACAACAACATACCTGTTAATTAAGTAAAGAATATGTCTTAAATGTGTGGATTTCTAGTTTTTAAATTATGAAGTTTAAATGCAAATGCATAGAAAAATATTACTCCATTTTTAGGAGGGTTTTGATATATACATTTCACCCATCAGCAGATCAGGTAACTAAAATATAAATATCTTTGGAAATCCATTAAACGTTTTGATGTTAAAGAATATATTGAAATTTTTTCAATCAGGAAAATCAAAATGGACAAGGCATGCCATAAAAGGCAAAAACAACTTGCTATCTTATGTCCTTATCTTGCCATGTGCTTCCAAAATGTCATTCCAGTATGAAGTCCCAGGTCAGCTGAGTTTCAGAACTGGTGCCTGCCCAAACAATAATCTGATTTGCTGATTTTCCTGGTTGGCCTAGAGGTCTGGCTCAAAATCAAGTTCTCCTACTAGTTTTGTGCACCAATTATTTTACTTGCTTTTCCAGGCCCCACTTAATATTTATCTCTAAGGAATCGAAAGGGAGGCAGTACAGCAAAGTGTTTAGAGGCAGAAATTCTAGATTCCAATTCAACTCTTACCATTTCCTAAAATCAAGACCTTGAACAAGATGGAGCCCTCTTTTGATTTATTTTCCCATCTGTAACCTGATGATAATAGGATAATGTGGGGAGCAAAGAGATGTGATGAATAGGACAGAGCAATACCTAGAACATAGTAAGTGCTTAAAAAAACAGCCTGCTTTATTATAAATTCTTTATTGCCTGTCTTGTGCTCATATTTTGATTCCTTTTGATATACCTGCTTGATTTATATTTCACTAATTAGTCTAATTTCTAGTTTCTGGCCTTTCTTCTTTTACTTCATCTTCTATATTACTCTCTACTCTGGCCTTTGTTTACTCGGGTTGTACGTATTATTAATTCATCCGTTCATTAAAAAATGTCCATGGGGTGGCCCACCACGTTCTACTCTGGTTATGGCAGTGAACAAAATGGCCGAAAATCCTTCCTTCATGGAACCTAAATTCTAGTGGTTGCTCCACCCATATTTTAACTTTTTTAAAATTTTTATTTTGATATCGTTAATGTACAATTACAATTACTTGAACAACATTATGGTTACTAGACTCCCCCTATTATAGAGTCCCCACCACATACCCCACTGCAGTCACTGTCCATCAGCATAGTAAGATGCTATAGAATCATTACTTGTCTTCTCCGTATATACTAACTTTCCCATGTCCCCCTCCCCTACAACATTGTATGTGCTAATCATAATGCCCCATTTTCCCCCTTATCCCTCCCTTCTCACCCATCCTCCAAAATCCCTTTAACTTTGTTAACTGTTAGTCCATTCTGGGGTTCTGTGAGTCTGCTGCTGTTTTGTTCATTCAGTTTTTTCTTTGTTCTTATACTCCACATATGAGATAAATCATTTGGTACTTGTCTTTCTCTGCCTGGCTTATTTCACTGAGCATAATAACCCCTAGCTCCATCTATATTGTAGCAAATGGTAGGATTTGTTTTCTTCTTATGGCATAATAATATTCCATTGTGTATATGTATCACATCTTCTTTATCCATTCATCTACTGATGGACACTTAGGTTGCTTCCATTTCTTGGCTATTGTAAATAGTGCTGCAATAAACATAGGGGTGCATATGTCTTTTTCAAACTGGGTTCCTGCATTCTTAGGGTAAATTCCTAGGTGTGGAATTCCTGGGTCAAATGGTATTTCTATTTTGAGTTTTTGAGGAACCTCCATATTGCTTTCCACAATGGTTGAACTAGTTTACATTCCAACCAGCAGTGTAGGAGGGTTCCCCTTTCTCCACATCCTCACCAACATTTGTTGTTGTTTGTCTTTTGGATGTTGACCATCCTAACTGGTGTGAGGTGATATCTCATTTTGGTTTTAATTTGTACTTATTTCTCTGATGATTAGCGATGTGGAGCATCTTTTCATGTGCCTGTTGGCCACCTAAATTTCTTCTTTGGAGAAGTGTCTGTTCAGCTTCTCTGACCACTTTTTAATTGGATAATTTGCTTTTTGTTTGTTGAGGTGCATGAGCTCTTTGTATAATTTGGATGTCAATCCCTTATCAGATATGTCATTTAATAGTATATTCTCCCATACTGTAGGATGTCTTTTTGTTCTACTGATGGTGTCCTTTGCTGTACAGAAACTTTTTAGTTTGATATAGTCCCAATTGTTCATTTTTGCTTTTGTTTCCCTTGCCCGGGGAGATATGTTCATGAAGAAGTTGCTCATGTTTATGTCCAAGAGAATTTTGCCTATATTTTTTTTCTAAGAGTTTTATGATTTCATGACTTACATTCAGGTCTTTGATCCATTTTGAGTTTACTTTTGTGTATGGAGTTAGACAATAATCCAGCTTCATTTTCTTACATGTAGCTGTCCAGTTTTGCCAATACCAGCTGTTGAAGAGGCTATCATTTCCCCATTGTATATCCATGGCTCCTTTATTGTATATTAATTGATCATATATGCTTGGGTTTATATCTGGGCTCTCTATTCTGTTCCACTGGTCTATGGGTCTGTTCTTGTGCCAGTACCAAATTGTCTTGATTATTGTGGCTTTGTAGTAGAGCTTGAAGTCAGGGAGCATAATTCCCTCTGCTTTATTCTTCCTTCTCATGGTTGCCTTGGCTATTCAGGGTCTTTTGTTGTTCCATATGAATTTTAGAACTATTTTCTCTAGTTCATTGAAGAATGCTGTAGGTATTTTGATAGGGATTGCATTGAATCTGTAGATTGCTTTAGGTAGGATGGCCATTTTGACAATATTAATTCTTCCTACCCAAGAGCATGGGATGAATTTACATTTATTAGTGTCCTCTTTAATTTCTCTTAGGAGTGTCTTGTGGTTTTCAGAATATAGGTCTTTCACTTCCTTGGTTAGGTTTATTCCTTGGTATTTTATTCTTTTTGATGCAATTGTGAATGGAATTGTTTTCCTGATTTCTCTTTCTGCTAGTTCATCGTTAGTGTATAGGAATGTAACAGACTTCTGTGTATTAATTTTGTATCCTGCAACTTTGCTAAATTCAGATATTAGATCTAGTAGTTTTAGAGTATATTCTTTAGGGTTTTTTATGTATATATTTTAACTCTTAACAAGATTTTTGGTCTCTTAGTTTCTTCACGGTTGCTAATCTAATTTTCTCATATGAACTCTTAAAGTAAGCAAATTCTTTGGCTGTCCTCGGTATGCCTTCTAGCCCCATCTGCTACAAGCAGATGAGAACAGCTGACCAAATCTTGGTAATGGTTCTAGCATCTCCATGAGTTGCAAAAATCGCTGCATAGAATTGAAAACTAAAGAAGTGCTGAATAGCAGTTTGCCTGATACATGAGACACATTTACTTTATGCCTCACCAGCACTGGAGGAGATAAAAATTAATAGAGGTATGAGACCATGCAAAAAGATAAAAAAATATCCAGAGGGAAGTTTAGATAAGGATTCTAAGCACTGTGAGTTACTGCGACCAAAATGAGGACCTTTTTTTGCATGATATTGGGCATAGAGTATTTGGAAACCTTTTGGTCATCCATAGACATCCTAAAGATATTCCTGGACTTCTGACATTCTTTTTCTATTTTATTGTTGCCCAGGAACCCAGCACAAAATTCATTCTGGTTATTTTGGTTTTTTGGAGGGGTGAGGTGTGTTGGTGACTATATTAAATGCAAAAATGAGCTAAGTAGACTGTATGTGTGATATAATGCACCAGTTCTTACATAAATTATTTTTTACTGAGCATCATTCAACTCGAGGAGGGTGGAAATCCTTTGTTATTGTGAAGCTACGTAAGAGTTAATTTTATTTCCTAGCTTATGTTTTCCATGTTCTAATGTTTTCATTTTGAAACCTTAGGTAAATTACACACTGTGCTTTAAAAATGAATAATCATGCATTTTCTTTATCATGAATATAGAACCTTACCTTTGAAAGTAACAGAAGAGCTTTAATTCACTACTGACTAATGCCATATGCCTTTTCAGTACACAAGGGAAGGATTAACGATGTGTAGGAACATGTAAATGGAGAAAATCAGTCACAGGTGCTAAAGGCACCATAATGATTGCCTTCCTATGAAATAATAATCCCAGTGTTCTTTAGATAGAAAACAGTTCCCCTTGTGAATATAAAATCAAGTTTTGTAACAGTTAGAGGCTATTTTTGTGAAGACATTTTCAACTTGGTTAATGAAAGAAGAGTCATGTATACTTTTCTGATTCATGCCAAAACAGTTGTGCAACATTATAACAATGCTGAGCAAAGAAACCTACTAAGTGAAACTTCTGAATTTTGAGTGGGAAATAGTAAGGCAGACAGTGCTGAGTAATATTTTTGTTTGCTTGTTTCTGATGTGAGTATTATATGTATTTTTTGCCATATTTCCTTCCTAACTTTTAAATAACTATTTTAGTTTACATGTGAAAATTAATTTCTAAGTGAATGATAGGGCTCAAAACTAGCAATATTTAATAATATTACATTGTCTGATTAAGGTGCAATACTTTGTAATCCTATATATTTGAAACGTGTGTATGTCAAGAATTAGACTAACTAGCCTCTCTAGCTCCAACTAGTTACAAAATGAATTTTATTCTTTATGCAGTGAATTTATGAACTACTGGGAGAGTTTAGCCATGTTAGAGTACTTGTCATCCAAGTTAGTAAGATATGACATGAAATCTTGCTCTGTCAATTATGTAAACTGTTTTTAAACTATACTATAGACCTGGAAACTATCTTAGAACAGTGAAGACGTTTCTAAGCTTGAGAGGCCACTAACTATGGATTATGTAATTTAGCTTTTAGTAAAAGCAGATACAAGAAGGTGGTACATCCAAAGCTGCTTTTCATCCCATACAGAAAACCATATGAATTTAATCTGGTTTTGGATATTCATGTGAAATTTGAGCAACCTAGGTTACATATAAGCCTATAAATCTATCTTTGAAGTAAGAGTTGCAACGTTTTATTACAAGTATGTGTGAAATTCTAGAACCTTGTCCATCTAGGGGCTGAATTTGGCTCATGGTGCAAATTTTAAAAGTACCCCATCTAGATTACCCTTAGATGAAGAGCCTGCTCCACTCAACTAAAAATTATAGATTCAACACTTAGGGGTGCTTCAGGAACACTCTATGCTTAGTTAGTGCTCCTGTAATTTTTATAACCACTGAAATTTTCAATTTTTTAACTAAAATTTACAAATATAATTTTTTAATACAGAGTTCTTCTTTCATTATTTTACTAACTTGGCAAGAAAAGATGATGAAAGGCTTTTTCAGAACATGAACTTTCTCTTTCTCAGTGAAAGATTGGACATAGGCTACTGTTGGTAAAGTAAGGAACTGGCTTCATTCCCGAAGGCAGCTGAAGCTAATAAAGTAGTTTAAAATGGAATGAAGCTATTATGCCTGCCTTTCATTGCCTTTGATTTGTCTTAATAAAATTTGTCTTTAAACATGGTTAGATTAGCTTGCTTTGCTGCACTTCTTATAAAAAACACTTTTTCCATACATATATAGCTTAATTTATTTTCCACGCTTTATTTCCATGAGACTTTATTATTACTGTGCCTGCTGGCATTTTGTATAAACATTCAGTAGCTATAGAATGTGTGTGGTCACCCTAATTAAAAGGTAAATATTTGTTTCAAAAATACTGTGTAGTTTAATTTGTGTCAAATATTTATTTCTCATGTACAGCAATCAGATGTAACTGAGGTCTAGTTTCTTCCTAATACTTGTGTTTTATTTAGAATGCTTCCTTTAATGTTTTATTGTCTTTCAAAAACAATGAATCTTCCAAATTTAAACTATTAATTTGGAGTACAGTTACTGTGTTGTTGAATTTAAGCCACTTCAAAGCAACTACATTGAAGAGCCATCACATTGTTGGAAGAAAGTCAGTCTTAAAAATGAGGGTATTTCAGATTCCTCTAATTAGTGAAAATAATCACTTCTTAGATTTAAAAGTTTTATTAAAGAATTAGTAAGTCTCCATGATAGAAACAAATCTGTTCTGTATTAGAACTATTTCAAAGTTTAATAATTATCTTCCATTTAGATTGTCCTTAATAATATTGGGGAAGTAAGCCATTTTTGTCTTGAAGTTATCTGACCATGTTTTTCCATAGTTTGAATGTTAAACTGATTCTAAACTCACTAGGGTAAAATAACAACACACGAAAAATTACGTGAAGCAAAATGCAAAATGGCAAGTTTCCAGCTATTAATTGATACTCCACTTTTGGAAGGAGAATGTTGGAGAGGAATAACTCATCCAGTTTGACTCTACATGACTGAAATTCAGCAGGATAATTGACAGCTATGCCTTTGTAATGGCCAGACTGAATCTTAAATCAGTTAGTTTAAAGCATCCCATGTGGTGAAGTTTATACACTTATAACACACTTATATCTGGGAAATCTGTAGCTACATGGCATTAACAGCAGGTCAACAGAAAATCACATGTGAAATTCAAAATAAACAAGAAAAGACCAGTCAATCTTCAGCTTGTTAAGGGCATTTTTATTGATTGTATTTCCTTCTTTCAGCTTGAATCCAAAGGACAAAAACTATTCCTGTGGCTTTTACTCTTTCATTATCCCAAACAAGAAAGGAAGGATGGTACAGAGAACAGGAACATAAAATAGCTGTTTCTGCAAAAATGATTATCTTCCTCATAGCTTCATAATTTGCTTCCAGTCCATAAGGTCCTCAGCTACAGTGACTGGGATGATGGATGACTCCACTCTGCAGGGCGTACAACAGAACAAACGGCCCCCCGGCAGGGTGGTATGGCGAGCAGGGGCGCCAAGGGAATTCTCTTCAGTGGACAATGAGCAGATAGTCATTCCCTGCGATTACGTAAAATACAGCTTGTAAATATCGCTTCCATTGTGGACATGTGCATATGCAGCTTAACAGAAAAGGGCAACACTGACATAGAAGAATGCAGAAATATTTTTTTTCCACTTGAGCATCCATACTTTTCACATGGCCGGATTTTGCATGAAACAAAGCTCTAACTCTATGTCCAGTGAATTATTGAGAATGTACATATATATACATATTGAGGACAGAGGGAATCCATTTATCGTTTTACAATTGAAATTTGGTTTACTCTGAAGCTTGGAACTCAGTGCTAAGGTAATGCTAAATGGTTTGGTAATACTTGCCTAAATCACATTTCTAGGAACACCACATATCCTTTTATAAGTCAGTACTAAATTTGAGCTGAAAAAGTTAGGATGTGAAACAATACCCAGCAAAATATTATTCTTCTGCCCATTTTGCCATAAGCTAATAAAAGGAGCCTTGAATTACCCAGGCAGATATAATCACTACCCACCCCTGTCCAAAGCAGCTTGCATGGGAAATAAAAATTCTAAGAGCCATACTTTATACATTCTCACATAATTTAATAGAAATCTGGTCTGTACAGAGTAAAGCTAAATGTTTATGTCCTGATAGGACCTTAGTAGCTAAGGCCTCTTGTCAGCAAGGAATAAGACTGGTTACTAGCAATTCCTCTGAGTTACTAGCAAATAGCAAGAAAACTCCTTGGCCAGTCCTTGTGTCAATTTACAGATCACTTTGCCCAGTTCTTCTTTATCTTTTTCATTTGAAAACTTCTGTTTCACAGGGGCTTGTGTTTTAGGGTTTGTTGGTTTCAGTTTTTATGCAGGAAACTGGCTTTCCTATTTCCATTACTAGCAGGGTCAAGGGCAAAAACTGAAATAAAACTCATAAGCAGTAGTCTAACGAAATCCCAGCCACTCAACTCCATTTAGTCCTGCCACATTTAATACATATATAGCTGTAAAGTAGACTGTGTGTGTGTGTGTGTTAGGGTAGGAGATAATCCATAACCTTTAAGTGATTGGCCCTCATGACAAATGCAGTGACCTTTATAAGCAAATGAAACCAAGATGTGGGTTTCACCTTTTACCTATTGAAATAGCCCACATTTAATGCTTTTTAAAATCTTTTGTGCATTTTTAATTTCTTTTTTGGGCTGAAAAAAGGGCAAGTGGAACTAAAGGAGAGACGTTAATCATATAATGATATTTTGTCTATCTTTAATTCTCAGCAGAGATTCGAAGCAACACATCTGCTTAGGGAAAGAATAAAACTCTGCTTCAGCTTTTCAATCATAAGCTACACACTATATCAGCATTTTCCATTGTGTTCTATAAAGTGCTAATATTTGTAAACAAGTTTTCTGTGGTCTAGTAAGTTTGGAAATACTTGGTAAAACAAAGTTAAACAGGTTTCTTTACTATACAAGTTCAAGAGGCTTTCATATGTTCACATGCATTGTGAATATCAATCAAGAAAGGGATATTGTTTGTACTTTTTCTCAACTATATTTGGAAACTTTTGTTTTCATTTAAAGCCTTTTAATTAGTTCCCAAGGAACTTAAATTCTGCAACGCATATTTTGAAAAATGCCTCTTTGCAACCATGTGTACAACCAAGACTCTTTGGCTGGTCTTATGTTTCAATCGTTATTGTCAGGATTCAGAATCAATGCAGTGCTGCAACCTGTGCAAACTTCTGTGCTCTATCTCGTTTTCCCTCTGCTGCTTTAGAAGGCTAGAGCCTTATGTAAGTAATCCTATTCTTGATCTGAAAACTTCTAAATAGGTTGATGACCCTTGATGACTAAAATGACATTTGTTGGAGGAATTACCCTCTTTTAACTACAGCTGTGTGGACTAAGCTTGGTGATATGCAGCTCTGGGCCATTTCCATCCACTTTCTAAGAGATATGCATCCCACTACAAATCATAAAATTACATACAGTTTTGAGCTCTAATTTAGACTGAGAGTTATCTCTTCCTTTTCATTTGGCATTCAGGGAAGCAGTGTGGCATATTGTAGTGGAAACAGTGCTAACCTGAGAATCAAGGGACCAGAGTTAAATCACTACTAACAGTATAATCTGGGAAAATTATTTTCAGGGTCTCAGTTCCTCATATATAAGATGAAGAATGTGTGATTCATATATTAGAATCTTTCATTCTAAGCATGGAATAAGAAATCAAAATTTGGTAAGTATTAAGTTATGGTGACTAATTCTTTCTTCTGCATACAAACCATTAAAAATGGAAGTCATTAAAGACTAAAATTGTATTTCCTTTTTTTAACATTTACTTAAAAATATATAAACAGAAATAGACTATGATATTCTAAGTTTGTTTAGTAAAATCTTGTACAATGTCACCTTAATAATTTCTTCCTTACTTTTTTAGTCAAATTATTACAAGTAAAAATATGTGTTATTTATCAGAAACTGGGCAAGGATATCAGAGACTCTTGTTTTTAGCATGAGTATTAATCTATAGGCTTTTTTCTCAAAAAGCAGCCTTTAGTGTGATAGATTCAGAATTGAGTTGCATATCTTTCAACATGTCAATCTACCAACACAAAGCTTTTTTAGTGCCTTTCTGCATAAAGATGAATGTGTACCTACTTGTTAGAAATCTTGGCACCATTTCTCTTCTGTATGTAGAAGATATAATAGCTTGACATTAAAAGAACTTAGCTTCAACAAAATATACCCATTAAGTGTCACAGCCAATTCTTGGCAAAGAAAAAAGGTATGAAAAAAGAAAGTGTGAGTTCATGAGAAGAACACAAATTAAGCCTTTTAAAATTCCTTTGGTTTAATAACCTACATTTCATCCATTGTTCAGTAAAAGCCACTCATTATATTTTTTATGATTCATTGCTACAATTATTTTTATTTTTAATGTTTTAAATTTGTCAATTTTACCTTTCTAACATACATGTGAAATGTTTTATACCATTAAAATATTTTAACGGAAAACATGACCTCGAATATTTTTGAAGCTGTACTTCAAAATATGTGCTTTAAAAAATGTCCAAAAAAAAAAAGATTAAAATGTTTACCACTTCCATGGCTTCTGAGGGAAGGCTTAGAGCAAATCTAAATGTAAAAATAAACATATTTCTGCTTGAAAGGGGTAAAAAAAATCTTTTACTTAATTTGCTGGGTAAAAACAAATATCATTCATTTTGAAATGGAGGAAAAATGTTCTGCTTAATTTGTTGGGCCAATGCATTGTGAATCCATTCAGATACTTGTTTATCACTTTACTTCTACATCATTTAGGCACAATTACCAGGATTAGAGGCTACGGTAAGCTTGCTGAAGATGATAGGTATGTAGCTATGGCTTTAGGGCACGCAGATGGACTCCCCAGAGCCCTGAGATCCTGAAGCTTGTTATACCTGCAGGCACCAGAGCAGGTGTGTGGCACTGATGGGGCTGAGCCAAATGGAACAGAGCACAGGTGATGCTAATTAAGGAAGCTCAGGGACTAGGAAGAAGCGCACAGTTTATTGCTGATGGTAGAGTGCCAAAGGTTAGTGAAAAGCAGGTTGTCTGCTGGCCTGGGGAAGATAAGAACACAAAGGGCACAGAAATGGATTTGAATGCAGGCACTTATCAGTGTGCCTTTTAAACTGCACAAAGCTGCATATAATGGTGTGCTTTTAGCAGTAAAATTGGGAGTCCTTGTATGACTGTACTAATTTATTAACATCAATTTGTGTCACCATTTAAGTAGTTACACTTTTTTTTGTCATGAACAGGAAGCATCAAGAAAACATTAGACCAACTTCAAATAAGCTATGATTAAAATGGAAGTCAGATGTATTGTTCCCTTATGAATAGCTTTAGAAAATGCAACTTTACCCCCCCATTAAGAAAATCTCTTTTAATTTCAGTAACATATGAAATAAATAAATCTCCATTTTTTTCATGATTTACCAGTTATTTTAAAAATACATTTAGAGAATGAACGCTGCATTCCAAAGAACAATGTAATTGAATTTTTATTGGCATTATCATCAAGTGAATAATTCTAATAACAGTAAACCAGAATTAATTCATGTTCAATTTATTGTAGAGAATTTTAAATTTTATATGTGGTTTCATTATCTATTTCATTTTGAACCAACAAGAAATATTTCCTAAAGAACAATTACTGTTTAAAATAAGGAAGACACAGTGTGAATATTACAGATTTCAGCGTATTTTACCACAGAACAACTAACTGATGATAAGCTGTATAGTCATCTAAAGTGTAGGTGGTGATATAATTGATCATATTAAATTTAATTAGAGTTAAGTTTACTTTCATTATCTATCATTTCTCAACAAACTTCCCTAATATTTAGTGGCTTAAAATCAGAACCATTCATTTGCTCAAGGTTCAGGAATTCAGAGGGTGGGCATTTCTTGTTTCTTCTGGCATTTTCTAGGGTTACTCATTGGGCTGCATCTAGCAGGGCTATCAGCTAGTGGTTGGGTTCAGTTAGGGCACTGAACTAGCTGGAGCTGGGATGCCTCAGATAAATTCAGTCACCTTTATGGCATCTCGGTTTGAATGGCTGGCAGTTGGGAGTTTCCTGAGCGTCTCTTTCCTTCCCTCTCCATGTACTCTCTCCAGTAGGATTGCTGGACCTTTTTGCCAGGCAGCTAAGAATTCCAAGAGGGAGGCAATAAAAGCTGCAGATAAGTCTTGGCCTTGAAGTTCACACAGTATCATTTCCACTGAATTCTATTGGTCAACACCAACTAATCAGGGTAGATTCAAGGGGAGGGGGAAATAAATTCCAAAGTTTGATGTTCAAGTACAGTGGGTGATCTTATGGTGGCCATCTTTAGAAACAAAATCTAAATCAGTTTAATATCTTTTGGTTTTCTATCTAGAAAAAATATGTATTTTATAGAATTAACACTTAAGAGTCTATTAGATCTTATAGACATCATCTCTGAAAGAGAGAAGATAAATTTTGGAGTAATTTCCTGATAAATACACAAATTTGAATTGTGCTGAACAATTGTTAAATAGCAAGTCAGAATCTGCTCTTTCCTTGCCCTGAAGCAGTGTGGAGAGAGTTGTTTCAACAATAAGCCCATGTTCACTATCACAAAACCAGGCCTCAGTGCACCTGGCCTCAGAGAAATCTAAACTTGAATGAATGAGATAAACTGCTGGGCATAAGAATTTTCACCTACCACTTAAGAACAGCTTTTATTTAGAAATAAACTACTGACATATTGTGGCCTTGCTCATAGCATTAGAGCGTGGTCATTTCCAGGATTTTCCAGCAAGGTAACATTGAAATCATGACACCAATTTCCTAAAGAGCCTAATGGACTAACTTCTACACCCTAGGTATAAAAAACATTTTGGTCTTAAGAAGAGAGTTTTGCAAAGAATAGAGTTGAAACAATGGATGTTAATTGAGATCAAATGTTCTTTTCTTTAAAGAAATCTATTTTAAGTTTTGAAAGGTAATAAAATTTATTATAAGAAGATAATTTGATGTTTTTATTTTAACACTCTAATTTCAATGGTTAAAATAATAAAACACTGACAGGTGGAATCTTGGTCAAAGTACTAACAAGTTATCAACCCAGGATAAAGACCCAGAATACTTGATCCAATTCCTTTCCACTTCCCATGACCAATATTGACTCACAGAACTCTGTGACTCTAGATCAGGGATCAGCCAACTGGGGTCTGTGGGCCAAGTCCCATTCTGTTTTTGTAGTTCCCATAATAAGAATGCTTATTTTCATTTTTAAAAGGTTGAAAAAAAATGAAAGGAGAAAAGTATTTGGTGACATGTATCATGACATACAAGATTTAAATATTAGTGTTTATAAATAAAGTTGTACTGGAAAATAGCCAGACTCTTTCATTTATGTATTTCCTGTGGCTGCTTTCACACTACAAAGGCAGAATTGAGGAGCTGTGGCCGAGTTCCCTTTAGCCCATAAAGCTTGAGATATTTACCATCTGGCCCTGTATAGAAAGTTTTCCTACTCCTGCATTAGACTTCTCTTCCCCTTGATTTATTATCTATTCATCCTTCATATCTGTGCCTTTTCTCTTTTCTCTCTCTTTCTCAAGCCCTCTCTCAGTTTTTTCCTTCCTTCCATCATTTCTTCTTTTTGTTCCTCTCAGACTTTCTTTTCTTATGGCAACAAACCCTTTTTCAATTTTTCCTTTGAATTTTGCAAATGCTTATGTCCTACACAGAGATCTTTACATATAGAAAACAAGCAAAGATTTCTCCAAGTGTTTCTTTCCCCCATAATCGCATGCAGCCACATAAGCAGAAGTCTGTTTCCTTGTCACATAATATGAACATATTCAATCAGCCATCTCTTTTCAACATCACAAAATTTACCTAAACTGGAAACATGTTAAACCATGCTACGTTAACTAAAACACAACATTGCTTACATGTGCATTTGGGCCCCAAGCATACACATGGAAGAGATCTTTACCTTCTTTAGGTCTTCGCTTGAATCATTCCCTTTCAGCAATGTCTTCGCTGACCATCCCTTGTAAAGTTGCACAGACCCCACAACTCTCTTCTCCTTCCCTGTTTTAATTTTCAACAGTAAGCATAGATCTGAAAAACATAACTTACTTACTTGTTTGTTATATTCCCCACTAGAATGTGAGCTTCATGAAGCCAGAGATTTATGTCAGTTTTATATGTTGCCATATCCCCAGTGCCTGGAACAAAATAAGGACTGAAACAGTATTTCTTGAATTCATAAAAGAATGACTATTGGGCTTCTATACATATATAACAAAGTCTTAATGAAACAACAAACTTAATTATGTGACCAAAATTGAAGCTAACAGTTTTTAAATCTTAAAGAAATTTCCCAAACTGAAAAACTAGACTGTGAGGACTTATCTCAAAAGACCTCTACATCTCCTAACTGAAATTATGTTTCTATTTTTTCTAATAACATAGGTCAGAGTAAAAATTACTTTTACTACATCATAAAACATTTAATGTGTTGAGGTGATAGATGATGCCTTTAAATCCTTTGATCCATTTTAGATGCCTAGAAGTAGTGAAAGAAATGGCAGTTGCTAATCAGTAATAGTCTCAAACTTACAGAAAAATTGAAAGTACAGAAGAAAGGACACTATTTTTCTTAATCCATTGTTCTAAAATGTCTTAATAGCAAAAAGATCCATTTATGAATCAGACATTGAATTTAGTTGTCATGCCTTGTTTCCTTCAGTTTGGAACAACTCCCCATTTTTTAAATTGGTTTCTGACTTTGATACCTTTAAAGTTTACAGACCACATTTTTTGTGTGAAATGCCTCTCTTTGGGGTTTGTTGGTGTTTCTTCATGTTAGAATCAGTTCATACATCTTTGGCAGCAATATCACAAAAGCGATGCTATTTTCTTCTCATTGCCTTCCATGAAGTGTGATATGATTTTGATTTGTCCCATTGTTGTTGATGAGAAAACATTGATTACTTGTTTAAGGTGACATCCACTACCATCTCCGTTGTAAAATTATACATCTTCCCTTTCTGACTAGTAAGAATTCAGGGTAGGTATGGAAAAACCATATAAATACCATATTCACTTTCCCCATTAAAGTGTGAATTACTGCATTTACCTAATCTATCAGTATGGATTTATGGTTTCTTAATGTATTCATTGGGCCATAATCTATTACTACATTATTTATTTTGATATTCAGTGTGCCCCTATGTGTCCTGTGGGATTCCTTCAAGTTGGCTTTTGTGTTATGTTTATGTCCCCATCATTCTTTGAGTATGTCATTGCTTCCAGCATAATAGCATATTCCAGTTTCATCTTACACTTTCTCTTCCCTGCCCTGGTATCATGTCCACATTTCCGTTACTTCCATTGGATTGTCACCATCTCCAGGCCCTCTCAGTGGGCAGAACTAGGGAATATATGTGTGGGCACCATGGCTTTCCTTTCCAGGAGAGCCTCTGCATGCCCACCAAACCTATGTCACTCCATAACTGGGTAGCAGTTCATTCTCTTAGAGCATTCAAACTGTAATTAGTCACTTGCTCAGTCAATAAAAGAGGTGAGTGGCTAATTTCACCTGCAATTAGCCAATTACCTCATGGTTTCATTTTCCATGCTTGAGCCCATGTGTGTTTATACATTGTTTGTACTGCATCTAAAACATTCAGGGACAATTTTTTAAACCCTGAATTAATGCATTTGAGGCAGCTCACACTTTCCCTATAATAAGGACTATAATAAAAAATTATAAATAGAAATAACATAGTTATATTTGTCTTGTTATTATAAAACATAGAATCCTTACCTGGTAAAGTACAGAGTTGCAGAGTAGAATATTAGAATATCAGTATCAGTGCCTGTAAAGCTCACTGGCTTATGCAAGGGCTCTCATTTCATAGACCATTTTTTGCAGCCCCTAAGTCAGCAATCTTTAAGAAATGAATAACAGTTCTCTTATTTTCTTTTTCTTTTCTATTTTTAAGGTAAATATAGGCATAGATAGATGATAGATATTTAAATGGATGATAGACAGGATTGAAACGATGGCTGTTTTTGTTCAATATTTTTTTTCTTAGTGCATTTCACCTGCAACTAAGATATTTCATTTTCAGTGGGAATCCCACCTCAACTCTACAGTGAAAACACCTTGCTTCATATTTAAGATAGGAAGACATTAATTGTAGTGGGTGTCTCTTTGGTCCTCATTCCCATGCTCACCATGATCTAACTTAATTCTCATCCCAAATCACTAGCTCCTCTCAGTTACAATATTTAGCTTCTCCTATTCCAGTAACTTGTATAATAAAAGTGAGAGAATGACTGTCTATAAATGGTTGATTGTGCAGGTAACTCTTGGAAATTGCTTCCTTACAGGTTAAAGAGTCACCTTGGCCATTTACCATGTGATGGATCTTTCTTCACCTGAGAAAAATGAGATTTGTTTGATCAACTCTTCTAGGAAAGCATGTGAGTAGCTAACTTGAATGGGTCATTCCCTCAAGATAAGTTTTTAACAGCAATGGAGAGAAGGAAAGCATGAGATATTCTTCAGTCTTCATACTTAGCTCTATTTCATGAGAATTCGAGAAAATTAAGATTTTGACTGAAAGTATTCTTAAGTACTTAATATATTTTTTTAAAAAGCTTATTCTTATCTCCCATTTCATAAAGTTACCAGCAATTCACTTTTTAACCACCATGAAGGATAGAAGAGTGTTCAGAATTTGTCTGACCAGTTCTCCTATTTTAAATAGATAGTAGAAGTCTTATTTCCACCTCCTCAGTCAACTGAATCTGTTGTGTATAGACTCACTCTTTTCCTGTATATTCTATTTGGAGAAGCCCCGTCTTTCCATTGACTTAAGTATACCTACAGATGTAAAACAATTACTAACCTCAGGAAGTCCAAAGTCTAATGGGACAGGCAGGAGCATACTCAATTCAGCAAAGCGTATCTCCAGAACATTTACTTGTAAGTGGTTTTGCAATAGAAAATATGATGAATAAATGTGAAGAAGAACCTTTTATTCATATTCTACCAAGAGAAAAGGGTGCAAGAGATGCAACAATAAAAAACATGAGTATACAGAAGGGCCACATACCTGACACTATTAAACATTTTTCTTATAGAATTCTCATTCTTAGGCAAAAATACTAACTTCTTCATCAAACTTACTTGCTAATGTATTTGATGTTGGTTGAGTAAAATACAATAATCTTTTATCTACCAAGTATGCATATGAGTATTGCTGTAGGATCTATATTTGCTGGCCTCTAAAAATTCTGCATAATTAAAATGATGAAAAGATTAATTTGTTGAAAATAATTGGGACACTAACCAAATGCATTTGGTCACACCTATCTATTACTTAACCTAGATGGTAAAAAATGAAAGAAATCAACAAAGACAAAAGAGATAGGAAAATACTTTGCTTATTTCTTAACCTTATAATGGACCACCAAATGCATGTGTGGAAGTTTATTGAAAATTGTTCGATGTTTTGGAATTATTCACACTACCCATATTTTATTTATGGCACTATTTGATTTGTTTTGCATCTACATATTCAAACTCATCTAAAACAAAAATAAAGTATACTTTATCCTTTATTTGGAAGAACAATTTGTACCTAACTACCCAAACATAGCTTCTTATTTTAAAAATTTCAATGAAAACTACAACTTATTTTTAAAATAACATTTCAAAATAGCTGTTTGACAAAACTTAATGTCTTTATATATATATTTTTTAATGGGCATACACATACATTTAGTTTTTAGATGTTATAAGGCAAATCTCATTGTATCTGGAAGCCATATGTCAAAAACATTCAGTTATTATTAATTTATCTATGCACGAAGCATTGAAAATGATATTTCATGTCATAATTCAACTAAATGTTCATTCCCTTGGAACACTGCTTCCCACAGATAGTAACAGGAGTTGGAACAAAATGAAATAGCAATATTATACACATTTTCTACTTCTGCATTTTTCCATTCCTGGAAATGGTCACAGGATCATTTTGTGACAGATTAATATCATCCATAATCCTAAATTGCTAAGAATAAAACTGTTAGATTCTTTTGGTAAAGTTGCCATAAGGACCAAATTTATTTTTAACCAATTCCTTGGAGTATCAACTGATTTTTACTTTTACAGCATATGTATCTCATCTCCAGTCATTTTGCCCCAATTTCTAGTTCTTTTCATCCTTCAATAGCGAGGATGAGAAACCTGGATGCATATGGATATAGTTGATTTGAAAACTACATTTTAAACATTTGGAAGTTTTTCAAAACCAAAAACATATTTGCCAAGTGATCTTTTCTCTGTACATTCTAAACCCATGTGCAACTTAAAAGAAACTGAATCCATATGCTTGCTCAGATTCACTTATATTAAAATCATGAAAATTACATTTAATAGCTATTTGACACACACAAGGAGCTTTTAAATTAAGCTTCTTTAAATTTTTATATCTTTCACAACACACTGTTCCCTATCCCTCCCTTACCACTCCTTTCTACTTTCCAAGAAAATATGAGATTTAATTCAGGAGCTGTAAGTTAGATATTTTCAATCTATCAACAATTCAGTAATAAAGGAAAGTGCATTTAATATTTTTCCTTTTCTATAGTTTGTTGTTTAAATATCTCCATACAAATTCTGAATGGCTTGACTTTTATCTGGATCAATAATCTGAGGAATAAAATTAATATTTGCATTTGGGACTTTTACTTTCCTTACAGTTCATTAAACATATGAAATTTTTGGTGTTTAATTACAAATAATGTATGAGCCTTGTATCAGCACCAATAATGTAAAGTTACATAAAAAGAAAAATAGTCTGTTTCCCTCATCTTTTGCCTCCTCCAACCCCTCCTGCACTAAGATAATCAACATTAATCATTCTGTATCTATCTCTCCACACCCTTAGTAGTTGGATTTATGTAGTACAATTCTTTTTCAGTACAAATACACATACATAAAACTGTGTATGATTTAGAACCCAGGATTGGGATTTTTGCATCATGAGGAAGGGGAAGTAGAAATGAAAAGTTGAGTACCTGTAAACTAATGGTAGAACTGATTATAGAAAGGAATTTCCTTTCTATGTGACATCTGAAGTCCTGACCACTTAGCTACTGCATATTCATATGAAATAGTGAATAGAAAAGTGCTTTGAATGATAAAGTATGAATGAAAGGTGACCATGTGCTTGTTACTATTATATCATTTTAATTTTTAGTTTTCCCAAAGATGTATTAAGTGAAAGTGATACTGTATGTTGTTTATATCCATTAACAGTGTATTCATGAATTTATAAATTAGTTAAAATTCTGACCACTTTTTAAATGTCCTTACAAATAACAATTACCATGTGGTGCTCACTGCTCTGAAATTATCCATAATGTTGAGTAACTCATACTGGGTGTCAATGATAGTAATTTAACATTCTGTATCTGAGGTTTGTAGACATTGATTGAATATGTGGTATTCTGGGGAGAAGTTAATAGTAGAGATTTGTGTTGATTTATCAATATTCTGAAACAGGGCAGAAAAAGGATATGCACATAAAGAAAAGGTGGCTCTTATAGTATAGTTTAACCAGAGCACCCTCATTACTGTTTATGAAAGTCTGTTCTATGTTATCAAAAAGACAACTTACATGAAGTCAATTTACAGATTGTAGAAATTGATTTGTAATAAAAATGAGGTATTTTTTGAATACAAAAATTTTAATAATACAGTTTTTTTCTTTCATAACTATAATAATTGTAAAATATAAATATAAATAAGTCCATCCAGTGTTTGATTACATTAGATATTGCTTAAAGAAATTTCTTTTGCTCTTACCAATAGTGTTATCATTAGCATAGTACCTTAGGCTCACTCTTTTTATTTCTATCACCCATTGTTATGACTGGCAGAGCACACAGCCATGCTCAAACAGCCATGCATATGCACCAAACAGCATTTATCCTAGGGTTGACTGCACATTGGGCTTCTTAATTTATAAGTCTTTATTTCCAATACACATGTGTGAAGTCCTTCTGTTGGAAAATATGTCTGAATGGCTATCAGATTCCTGCCTAATCCACTCCTCTCAACACACACACCAGTTTTTTGGCTCATTGTTGTAAGTATAGACATTCTTCCATTTTTGATTGTAGAAATGAATTCACATTTGCATCCTTCAATCTGATACCATTATCAAAACACTACCCTTTATAACTCTTGTATAATGTTCTCTTATTTCCTTTTTCCTCTTACATTTCCCCAGAGAAAGGTAGTTTTTAAAAAGTACATCTTTTGTCTGAACCTTTACAGTGACAATATGAGGACAGTAGGAAGTTTAAAGACTTGTTCATTCACATTAGATTTTAGGAATGTCCAGAACATAGTTTCCTTTACATACAATGCAAAGCAGCCACCTTCCTGAAGCATTTAATGGAAAAAAAATTATTTATACAGTTTATCAGAATTATAAGGTTTTATTCCATAATAATCCCAAGATGTTTTGGAAATGGCAAAACAAAATTGGGAAGATCAAAACATCACTATTATTTTACTACAAATGAAGACCTAAGCCGCATTTATAGCCAGACTAGCTAGAACAGGATTTTCCCCTTTATAATTTAGCTTTCATGCTGGATACCTGATGGGCTGCTTGGTAAATCAGGTAGCTCCTCTGGCAAACTAAGATGAGGTGGATATTGGTTGTGTGCACATTAGTCAGTCTGAAGCAACACAACCATTCTGTCATTCCGGAGAGTCTCAGGCTACTTCCTCCCAAACTTCAAATTTAGTAATCTTAGTGAAAAATAGCTAACATTCATTGAGTATTTACAACATTCCAGATGCTGCATTAAAAACTCTATCTTCAATGTTTAATTGAATGCTCACCACCTCTCTGTGAGAGAGCTGTTATTGTTTACTCACATTTATATTAACGGATTAAGATTTGGAAAGAAATAACTTGACTAAAATCACATAATTGATGAACTGAGGAAAATGCCATGGGTGGAATTTGTCAACCTCAAAGTTACAGCTGAGACAGAAGGGTCTATCATCCCTACCCCTCTTTTTTTTTTTTTCTTTCTTGAGGTAGTCAACTTATAGATATACACCATAAAATCTTTCTCTTATCAGAATAGTTCCATGTCATTCAGTAAAAACTAAGAAAATTTGTGTGAATAAAGTAAGTACTTTAGTCAGTATAATATATCGATATTGGTTCTCAGTTGTGGAAAAGACAGGCACCATATTAATGTCAGATGTAACAAGTGAGGGAACTAGTTGTTGGGGATATAGGAATTCTCTGGGCTATATTTACAACTTTTCTGTGAATCTTAAACAATTCTAAAATAAAAATCGATCTAAAAATATATATCCATATACACATGCCGTCAGTGTTTAAGACAATCCATTCTATCACCAACAGACATTTTCCATTACAATTGTATTATGTTTTGCTATAGAGGGACATAATAATCTATTCAGAAATAAAAAGGGCTGGTTTCATTACATTCATTCTTCTTAAAGTCAGAAACCCTTACTCCATTTTTAAAAATCCATGATATTGAGTGGATCATGAAAAAATATGGTAGTAAATTAAAGTTGTCAAAGGTAAAGTGTTTACAAAAATGTTATTAATGAAACTATCTACACAAATGTGAACATCTTTTAATAATCTTGAACATAGCACAAAGAGTTGTAATGTAAAAAGAGATTTACACTCACAAAAGCCAAGAGAAAAATTTTAACTTCAAGCATTAAGGCCTTAATTCATAAATCTGAAGGGAAATAGATAGAAAATAAAAGCATTAAAAGGAGATATGAAAAAAATGTAGAAGAATGTCTCATTCATAAATCTTCATGAATTATAACAACATGTAAGCCACAGTAAAGAAGTTTACTGTTTGAAGGATGAATGTGAGTTCAAAAGTATCAACATGACATTTTCAAGTCAATGGAAAATAAACTCATATGTTTATGCAATAATTTATAGTATCCTGGTTGAATTAAAAGGGATTCTAGAACATAACTTTCCCTACTGAAACACATTTTGCTACTTTAAAAATGCAAAGTGTTTTGAGAACGAATTGGAAAGTTTATCATATAAATACCAACAGAACACAAACACTTATCCTAAAATTAAATTAAAAGCTATTTCTACAGGGTTTATTAAAAATAATTTGTTTTTTAGTTCTAAATGGCACGTGATTGACTAAAATTTAAATCATAATGTGTTTCGGACATGCAAACTAAATTTAATACACACAAAGTTCTTATTTTCCTATTCAATTTAATAGGAATTCCAAAAGACCACTTTCTTTTCAGAGAGAAACTTGTTGAAATAATTATCTATAAGGACTAGAAATCCCAGGGGATCAGTTATGGATACAGAGCTTTCAAGTTTCTAGGACAGTGAATGGAATCTGTCACGAAACCCACAGGGACTAAAGGGTATTATCAGGAAAGGCTGTTAAATGACCTTTATCATATGGTCCCAGTGAGAGACAGGTGTCCACTGTTGTTGACCATCTGGGTTAAGAAGCAAGAACATAAAAGGGTATGATTATCCCTAAAAATGATCTCCAGAGATGGTTTAGGCAAAACATTGAGGGTGGACAAATTCACACACCATGAGTTAACATAATCTTTCTCCCTCTCTCTCCACACACACACACTCACACACACACACACACACACACACACACTCTGCATAAGCCTCATGAAAAGGCATTTATTATGAAGATGACTCAGGGAAATGGGGAATGATTACTTTGCCTTGGAAAGGAAACAAAACAAAACAAAACCCTAACAATTAACAGATTTACATATGAGAATGGAATATGGATGTATTACAGGTTTTGAAATTCTGAAGGCAAGTATAAAACATGTTGCAAAACAGTTTCAAACCACACAGTTTTTTGAATTGATGTTCCCCTGGGTTGGAAAATTCTGAGCCATTGTTAGGATATGTCTTTAAAATGCTTTAGTGGGTAGAGAAGTATGTAAAGTGGGATTGGAGAGGGTAGTGAGAATAGTGGGCCAAGTGCAAAAGGAAGGATGAAATTGAATCAAATACATTTCATTTCTTCTTGTAAAAAATTGTTTTCATAATCAGAAATGAAATTGAATCTTTATGTTTACTACTGAGTATGAATATTGATGAGATTCACAGAGTAATGCTAGGGAGTGGGATGGTGGTTATAACTTCCCACCTCACCCAGAGAAAGAGCAAATCCAATCCACTGTCTGTTACTTATTTTGGCCACAGTCAGTATGGAGACTTGTGTCTGGTATCCAAACCATCTTTCTATGTAGCATACTAATTTTAGCTAAGCTCCTTCTTTGAAAAAATGTGCTCTAAAACAAAATTAGAGCTGCTATACAAAGACTTAAGTGTGAGATGGGGAAAGTGAGCCTGTGGCTGATGAAATGCAAATGAGGCTTGGCTCAGACAGCTGGCTGCTTTGGGATGACATGGGTGATAAATGGATCTTAAAACATGAGCAGGCATCATGCTCCCTATTCAGTGTCAGACTGGCAAAAACAGCAGTATTACTAGATGCTTCCTTTAATTAGTGCAACACTACAGCATTAGTCCGGACACTGCCGATAAACGAGAAAGAAGTGATATCGGAGGTAATATCAGAAATCTTTCAACCTTGAAGCTGGGATGTGTTGGCCAAAAGCTGCAGTATCATAAGAGGTTTAATTGTATTTGTAATGTACCAGTGCACCATGACAAAAATGGGGAGATAGTGGAGCCAGGACCAGGGAAGGCTGTGATGAATGAGGGAGAATGAGTGATTACACAGCCAGGAGGATTGTGAAAACAGACAAAGGACAAGCAAATATAATGGGGGAATTTAGCCACTGTTGCAATTTAAACAGTAAAAACTCAGAGGAATTTTGAAGTGGACAGAAGCACAGCATTTGGTCCTTCAGGATTTGTTAGGGCTACAGGTACCAACAAACAATGCAAAGTGCCCCTTTATGTGGTTAGATAGCATATATAATGTAATCAACTACATTTTAACCCACATGTATACTATTGGGACAGTGTCTGAGAAATAGCTTTAAAACACACATACACACACACACACACAATATTTTTAAGAAAGTATAGCTGGGACTGGCTACCTTTTAAGAGGGTACCCTTACTTTTGGCTCAAAATTCCATTTAGAAATGAAAATTTTCTTTCAAATGGCACCAATATCGTAAATGTGCTGTGTCAAAATAAAGTTTTATTAGAGAAAGTAGTCCAGTAGATAACTTTCTGCAACACACAAATGACAGAATTGGTCTCAAACCTCACAGTGGGCCCTAGTGAGACTTTACTGAAATCACATCTCCTTCCCATTTATTACTTCATTTACTACAGTCACAACCACAACCACACAAGCAATGTTCCCTCTCCACACACTGAGCAGTGGTTTCCCACCCGGGTCCTACATCTTCCAGCAACACCCTCTTACAGCACTTTAGATAACGGTAAGCATACTTATCCTGAAACAGGCCAGAGAACAGATGTTTTCAGTCAGTTTTCTGAGCCCCAGATTGTCCCAAATATTCCACTATGATATTGTAGAGCAAAAACAGCACTAGACTGTACATAATGAATGGGTATGTCTGTTCCAATAAAACTTTACTTATGAACGCAGTGGGCTGGATCTGGCCCATGGGCTATAATTTGCCAATCCCTGATGGACATCTGAACTTTCTGTGGTGACTTTAAGTACAAAGGGGAGTCTGGCCAGCAATTATACTTCTTCCAGCACTGCTTACAAAGAAACTCTCAGAGCCAGTCAGGAATACCTCCTATTAATATGTGTGCACTCAGGAGCATGCCGGGCCTTCACCACACTACATCATGGGTTAGGATAGTACCCTTTCCTTTATGTTGGTCCTCGTCTCTTGCCTTAGACTAATAGGGGTGACCAAAACTGTTTTCAGATGGAAAATTAATATCCCACATAAACCCAGGTTTTCCTCTGTTTCTGTCTTTATTGAGATAAAATTGACAAATAAAACTGTATGATATTTAAAGGGTACAACATGATTTGTCATATGGAGACTTGGTAAAAGGATTCCCACCATGGAGTTAATCAATTCATCTATCACCTCATATATCTACCATTTTTTTTTCTTTAGAACTTAAGTTCTGCAATCTTAGCAAATATCTATTATACAATATGGTATTATCAACTATAGTTGTGACTATATTACATAGTCACAAATATTCATCGTATAACTGAAAGTTTGTACCCTTTTACCAGCCTCTCCCTATTTTTCCCATGACACCCACCATTCTACTCTATATGCCTTTCAGTTCAACTTTTTAATTTTTTTTTAGGTTTCACATGTTAGTGATACCATACAGTATGTGTCTTTCCCTGTTTGGCTTGTTTCACTTAGCATAGTGCTGCCCAGATTCATCCACATTGTTGCACATGGCAAGATGTCCTTCATTTTTAAGGTTGAACGATATATATGTCATTTCTGGATTCATTCATCTTTTGATGGATGCTTACACTCTTTCCATACCTTGGATATTGTGAACAATACAACAATGATCACAGGACTACAGATATCTCTTTGAGTAAGTGAATTTAGTTTTTTTGGATTGTATCTCAAGATATGAGATTGCTAGATCATATATGGTAGTTGTATTTCTAATTTTTTGAGGAACGACCATACTGTTTTCCACAGTGGCTTCACCAGTTTACATTCCCACTAACTGTGTGGGAAGAAGTTCCTGTACTTGCCATCCTCAACCAGTTTGCTATCTCTTGTATTTTTGGTAATAGACCTCCTAACAGGTGTAAAATGCTACCTCATTTTGTTTTTTATTTGCATTTTCCTAGTGATTGGTCATGTTGAGCCCCTTTCTTGATGTGTTGGCCATTTGTACGTCTTCTTTGGAAAAAAATCTGCTCAGATCCATTGCCCATTTTTTAATTGGTTATTTGTTTCTTGTTATTGAGTTGTATAAACTGACATATTTTGAATATTAACTGCCTATCAGATATGTGGTTTACAAATATATTTTCACCCATTCCATAGGTTGCTTTTTCATTTTATTGATGGTTTCCTTTGCTGTTGAAGAAATCTTTTATTTGTATGTAGCCCCACTCATTTATGTTTTGTTTATGTGGTCTTCGCTTTCAGTATCCAATTATAAAAAAAAAAAAAAAATCATTGCCAAGACTGAACTCAGGAGGCTTACTGCCTGTGTGTTTTCTGGGGGTTTTTGGTTTCAGGTCTTATTTTCAAGTCTTTATCTATTCTGAGTTTATTTTTGTGTATGGTGTAAAATAGGAGCCCAGTTACATTCTTTTGCATGTGGCTATCCAGTTTCCTTGTTGTATATTTTTGGCTTTTTTTTTTTCACAAATTAGTTGACCATATATGTATGAGTTTATTTTTAGACTCTTTTCTGTTCCAGTAATCTATGTGTCTGTTTTTATGCCAATACCATTTTGTTTTGATTCCTAAAGCTTGTAATATAGTTTGAAATCAGGAAATGTGATGTCTCCAGTTTTGTTTCTCTTTCTCAAGTTGCTTTAGCTAATTGGAGTCTTTTGTGGCTCTACACAAACTTTTGGATTGTTTTTTATATTTCTATAAAAATGCAATTGGAATTTTGAATGGAATCAGGTAACATCAGGTAGTATGGACATTATAGCAATATTAATTCTTCCAATCCTATGAACATGAAATATCTTTACATTTATTGTGTCTTATTCAATTTTTTCAGTATCTTATAGATTTCAATATATAGATTTTTCACCTCTTTGGTTAAATTTATTCCTATTTTATTCTTTGTGGTACTATTATACATAGTTCATTGTTAGTGTATAGAAATGCAACTGATTTTTGTATATTGCTTTTGTATCCTGCAACTTTACTGCATTTGTTTATTAGTTCTAACATTTTTTATGGAGTCTTTAAGGTTTTCTATATAAAATATTATGTCATCTGTAAATACATTTTTTTCTTCCTTCTTAATGTGGATGCCTTTTATATCTTCTTTTTTTACCAAATTGATCTGGTATGACTTTCAGTACTATGTTGAATACAAACAGCAAGAGTGGACATCCCTGTCTTGTTCCTGATCTTAGAGGAAAAGTTTTGAGATTCTCTCTAATGAGTTTGATGTTAGCAGTAGGCTTGTTATACAAGAACTTTATTATGTTGAAAAACATTCTTTCCATACCTAGCTTGTAGACAGTTTTTATCATGAAAGGCTATTGAATTTTTTAAATGATTTTTCCAAATTTATTGAGATCATCATATGATATCTTTTGTTCAGATTGATTGATTTTCATATGTTGACTCATCCTTGCATCATAGGATAAATCTCACTTGACCATGGGGTATGATATTTTTAATGTAATGTTAAATTCCTTGTGTTGTAGATTTTTGTATTTATGTCATCTGAGATGTTAGTCTGTAATTTTCTTTTCTGGCAGTGTCTTTGTTTAAATTTGCTGTCAGGGTATTCCTGGCCTTGTAAAATCACTTTGGCAGTGTTCCTCTTCTATGTTTTTCAGAGAGTTTAAGAAGGACTGGCTTTAATTCTCTAAGTGTTTAGTAGAGTTCACCAGTGAAGCTATCTGGTACTGAATTTTTCTTTGCTAGGAGGTTTTTGATTCCTGATTTAATCTCCTTACTAGTAATCGGTCTATTTAGATTTTTTTTCTTTCTGATCTAGTTTTGGAAGGTTATATGTTTCTGGAATTTATCAATTTCTTGTAGATTGGTCAATTTCTTATAGATTGCTCAACAATTTATCAATTTCTTGTAGGTATAATTGGTCAGAGTATTTTCTTATAATGTCTCCTCTTCCATTCCTGTTTTTATTTATTTGAGTCTTCTCTCTCTCTTTTTTTTTAAGGTAGTCCAGCTAAGGATATGTCAATTTTATCTATCTTTTCAAAAAAACAGGTCTTAATTTCATTGAACATTTACCACTGTCCTTTTGTCTCTATTTATTTCTGCTCTCATCTTTGTTATTTCCTTTCTTCAACTAACTTTGGGTTTAGTTTGTTTTTCTTTTTATAATTTCATGAAGTATAAAATTAGGTTGATTTTTTTTGTCCTAACATATGATCTGTTTGGGATAATGTTCCATATGCACTTGAGTAGAATGTGTATTTTGCTCCTTTTGGGTAGATGTCTGTTAGGTCCATTTGGTCTAATGTCTAGTTTAAGTCCAATGTTTCTGTATTGATTTTCTGTATGGATGCTCTATCTATTATTGAAAGTGAGGTATTGAAAACTACTATTATAGTATTGCTGTTTATTTCTCCCTTTAAATTTATTAATATTTGCTTTATATATTTAGGTGCTCATGAATATTTACAATTGTTATGGCCTCTTGATGAATTGACCCCTTTATCATTGTATAATGACCTTTTTTGTTTCTTGTTAATTTTTGGCTTAAAGTCTGTTTTGTCTGATATCAGTACAGCTACCTCTGCTTTCTTTTGTTTCCATTTGCATGGGATATCTTTTTTCACCCCTCACTATCAGTCTGTGTGTGTCCTTTCTATGTAACATAAAGTTGAGTCTTTTATTTTTTAATCAATTCATCTACTCTATGTCTTTTGATTGTAGAATTCTGTATTGATACATATGTATCTACTGTTGCCATTTTGCTAATTGTTCTCTGGCTGTTTTGTAATTTCCTTGTTCCTTTTTTCTCATGCTCTCTCCTTTATAATTTCATGATTTTCTGTAGTGATATACTAATATTCCTTTCTTTTTATCTCTTGTACATCTATCATAGGTTTTTTGCTTTGTGGTTATTATGAGGCTTACATAAAACATCTTATATCTAAACATTCTATTTTAAGATAAAACAACTTAACTTCAAATGGATATAAAAATTCCATTTTTTTCCACACATTTTATGCTTTTGATATAACAATTTACATCTTTTTATATTGTGTATACATTAACAAATTAATGTAGGTATAGTTATTTTTACATTTTTGTCTTTTACATTTTTTACTGGAGTTATAAATGATTTACCCACTACTATTACAATATTAGTATATGCTGAATTTAGCTATATATTTAGCTTTTACCAGTTAGTTTTATACTTTCATATGTTTTCATGTTATTAATTATCACCCTTTCATTTCAACTCAAATAACTCCTTTCAACATTTCTTTTAGGAAATTTATCAATTTCTTGTAGGTTGGTCAATTCATTATTGGTTTGTGGAGATTTACATTTTTCTTTTGTTTGACCAACTAGTCTAGTGTTGATGAATTTCCACAGCTTTTGTTTATCTGGAAAAGCCTATCTTTCCTTTGGTTCTGAAGAACAACTTCAGGGTAGAGTATTTGTGGTTGGCAGTGTTTTCTTTCAGCACTTTGAATATATCATCCCTTCTGGCCTGAAAACTTTCTTCTGAAAAATTTGTTGATAGTCTTATGGGGGTTCCCTTGTAAGTACCAAACTATCTTTCTCAGTGCTTTTAAGACTTTTCTCTTTGTCTTTAACTTTTGAGAAAAGTTAAATTCATCTTATTTGGAACTCTTTTCTTGGATCTAATATTCTTTTATTTCTCCTACTTACTGAAGTGTTCAGCCTTTATTTCTTTGAATAAGCTTCCTGCCCCTTTCTCTGTCTCTTCTTCTAGAACTCTTTTAATGCCTATATTGGTCTCCTTGAAAGTGTCACATATGTCCCTTAGATACCTTCACTCATTTTTATTCTTTGTTCTTTTTGATCCTCTGGTTGGATGAATTTCACTGCCCTGTTGAGTTCACTGATTCTCTATTCTGCTTCATCTAGTCTGATGAATCCCTCTATTTAATTTTTTGTTAATGATTGATTTCTGCTTGGTACTTTTTAATATTTTCTTTTATTGAATTTCTCATTTTGTTCATTCATTGCTCTAATGACCCAGTGAGCAACTTTATGACTGTCATTTTGAACTCTCTACCAGGTAAATCACTTAACTCCATTTCATTAAGATTGGTTTGTGGAGATTTACATTTTTCTTTTGTTTGGAAACTATCTCCCTGTTTTTTTCATTTTCCCTGACTCTCTATGTTGGTTTCTGTGCATTAGATAAAACAGTCACCTTTCCCAATCTTGACAGACTAGTCTTGTGTTTGACATAAACTTCATCAGTCAACCTAGACCAAGCTCCTGGTTATTACTCAGACCTTCATGATTGTCTGAGCCACTATGTTTGCTGTTAGTGGCTCTCAGTAGTTGAGGGTATCCCAACAACCATCGGTATCCCAAAGCTTAGATGAAGCACCTAGAGAGAGAAAGGCTGAGTAGAAGCTGAATCTTAAGGCAGCAGCTGGTAAACTACATATTGAATCCACTTCCTTGGAGAAACTGGGAGATGGACATTTTTGCCTGTTCTCTCTGGACTGAGACTGAGTGGGGAGATATAATTTCCACTGGAGGGGGAGATTATTATAAGTGCTTTGTTGTTTTCTATATTACTATAGGTTCCATAGATGCAGTATTCTTTGGCTCTCAGAGCTAGATATTTTTGGGGCCAAGCCCTTAGGTGGGAGCCTTAAAAGTAGGGACGTAGATATATCATCCAAACCCTTTTCCCCTCAGGGGGAACTTGGCAGTTGGAGGTTCCCTCCTGATTGTGCAGCAGTGTGCCTAGAGGTGGGGTTTATGGCAAGGATATGTCTCAGCCTTCCTACTTGTTTCAGTGTGGGTTTTTTCTCATTCCCCCAATGTGTAAGAGTCACCCAAATAGTTTGTGGATTTTGTTCAGAGGGAATTGCTTCATGTGTAGCAGTTTGTCCATGGAAGAGGGAAGTTCAGGAATCTCCTATGCATCATCTTGGTCTCTTCCCTCCTTCTTCTTAACATTAGTGTTAAACTTCCCTTCCCCAAGGATAGCAAAGATACTTACACAATTCTGTATGTTTCCCCTATCAGGTATTGTGTTTCATCCCATTATCGGCAAATGCAAGGGAAAGAGCAGAAAATTTTGTGTAGGTTATCTATTATAGCATAACAAACCACCCCACAACTCAAAGCAATAATCATGTATCCCTCCAACTCACACATCTGTGAACACTTCAGATATAGTTGTTTAGATTGAATTTAGCTGGATTGACTGGATTTACTAATCTGTCATTTGCTAGTCCAGGAGAGTTCTGGTTGGTACTGGCTTACTTTGCGCAGCTTAATTAGGAAGGTTCTGCTACTCATGTCTCTCCTTATCTTCCTTCTGGAACCAGGAGACTGGATAAGATATGCTCTTCTTATGCCAATGGTAGAAGCACAATGATCAAGTCCCATTGTGTAAACTCAATTTAAGCCTTTGCTTGTATCATGTCTGCTGAAATTCCATTGGTCAAAGAAAGTCCCATGGATAAATTCAGGTTACCAAACAATAGGAAGAGGTACTGCAAAGGAGATGGATTCAGGGAGGCATAAAGATTTTAAGTCAGATGTACAATCTACCAAAGACTGGGAATTAGACAAAGCTGGGTATTATTAGCAGCCAAGCCAAATTCCAGTGTGTTCTTGAGTTCAGTTTTTTTAGCTGTAAATCAATGAAAGTGATGCCTATCATATGTGGTCATTTGTGTGGTTATGAGGATAATGTAAAATGAGATAATGTGACATGAGTGACATGACTAACACATCTATAAAATACTGGGTTCTGGAACATATCATTTCTCAGCTTTTAAAAATTTTTCTAGTATAATGAAATCTATAGATATCAACATGCATAAGCAAATAGTGATCTGTAATGCCATGCCTTAAGTAACATCGAAGTTATTTAATTAAATCTACAAGTTAAGAAAATCTGATTTTCTTAAACATGTTTAGTTAAGGAGTTGACAGCTTGAAATTTTACTCCTTTGGGAAGGATATACATACACAATAATAGCTTGGGAATGTATTAATGAATCTGTTAGTTTAGATGGTGATTCTGTGATCTTCACAGAAATAGTAATATATTGTTATTCAACCAACAACTAATTCTTTCCCAACAACATTTAATTTTTAGAGTAAAGCTACAAAGTCCTTTTTTGTGACTTGAAAGTAAAATATTTGAGTTCTCATATAAATTTCATATAATTATAAAGGGCTCAATAATGCCTGAACAAATGATGCATTATCTTTAATTCTTTGTCCTATAATAACCACAATTAATTAAATATACAGAAAAAATGTGTTAATACCCTCTCTACAGGCTTAAGACTCACATCTATCTCTTCAATTTCAATCAACAGCACTGATTTTAGAACTGAAAGCATTATTCCTGATGTAAAGTCATAAGTACCTAATTTAGAGATTTTTGGCACACAGTTCAGCTGAGATCAAACAGTGTTTGCTATTACTTGAGAACTTTCCTGTACAATTTTAAAACTTATTTCAAGGAGTTTGAGCAACTGAAAAAAGAAAGATTTTTTTCTTTCTCCCCCCCCCTTTTAAATGGCTCCTCAGAGAAGATGGATTGGACTGGGACGGGTTATAATTCTTTTTTCTACAATGTTCATGACATGCACTAATGAAAATGTTCACCTTTATGTTCCTCTTGATTATAACCAAAGAATTTTTGATGCTACATAGGCATAAATTTTTGTTTCTTGATCGGAAAGGGCAGGCTGGTTGAGGAGTCTAATTGCTGAAAGATGAAATTTGAGAACTGGAGGTCATTCTGAAGTTATAATTCTTTCTCACATCTTGACAAATAATTAAAATTCCATTTTTTAAAATTTGAGATTAAACTTTATTTTCTGAGATTACCTCATGCATTAACACTTTCAAAAACAACTTATCTCCATGTATAGTGAACCCCAATAGAAAGAAACATCTTCCAACATAATAAAAACATACACATTTAAGACAGTTGATGAATACCTTTTTGAGGTCTGCAGTAAAGCATCAATCACAAAAAAAATCCAAAATCACCAAGGTTCTTTTGACTCTTCCACTATTGAACATAATTCATTAATTAGCAGAAGACATTAGAGATTGATTAGAGACAGAAAGATGACTGACATCTGATTTGTTTCATTTGTCCAAAATGTGCAATATGGCATTCAGGTGAAGGGGGGGATTATGAATAACTGCAATCAAGATGGAATCAATTAAATAAGAAAAAAGTTTTATCATAACTGTATTTTATTAGTGTCTACTGTAATAGAATATATATTTCCTGTGATATTCAAAAGTTTCCAAACTTTCATTTTTCTAAGCTTCAAATCCTTAAGTGAATCTATCAATCTATCTATGTGTCTATCTAATGTATATGAAACAAATTTTTTCATAATTTAAGACTCGATCAAATATAACAATAGTATTGAACACTCAATGTGCTGGGGCAGGTGACCTAGAAGTCAGTTGCTTCTCCAATCTATAAAAAGGAAAAGTAATGTTTCTCATCATGCGGGCTTATTCTGAGGATCAAATGAGATAATGAAAAACAGCAAAACTTTGTAAGCTGTGAGACATGAGATACTATAATATAAAGGAAATATTTTATGTTTTGATATTTGTGATACAGTGAAAGACTACAGGCTCTGGAGTTAAATAAATCTCATTGGTTCCTTCATCTATGAAATGGAGAGAAAAACATTTGGATTTGAAATCATATTTGGGAAGCATTTAGTAGTACCTTTCCTGAAACATTACATGATTCAATAAGTGATAATAATAAAATTTTATTAATATATCAGAATGGATGAAAAGTTGATCTAAAAGGAGGCAGAGTAGCAGGCAATTTCTTCTATGAGTATATGCCTGACTCAAAATTAGACAGTTCACATGACATTTCCATAATTTTCCATTGAGGAAACAGCACCACAGGGGTACCTAGGAAGATATCAAGACGAGTATATCCCCTTAATAGAGAAGAAAGTCTAATGTGTAAGGGGGTTCAGGGAAAGGTTTTTGTAATAAGAGAGTCAAAACAAGACTCAAGACTAGTCACAGTGACTGCACAGATATGCCTGGGACTGGGGAGGAAGGAAAGGTTGAGATATCTGTGGTCATGCATATTTCTGTAGTTCAACCTTGATCCATCATCATCTGACAAAGAAATTTACTGAATGACAATAATGTCCATAAGTTTACATAATTATATAAATGTGTCTTATGGACATTCTGAACATGTATACCCACATGCAATATATTTGAACTTCTACTTCAATTTGTGTAGCCCTTTATATTTTAAAGTCCATTACTATTACCACCCTTCATTATTTATTCTTTGCAAAGTCAGGCTAACTGCCTGCTGTCATCTACATTAATCCAGGCCCTTAGTCTTCCTGTCCACCTGCATTAAATATCCTTTTATTCCCTGTTTGTTCAATTCCCACCGTCTTTTAAAATCTCATCCAAAAGCTAAATTTTTCCATGAAACTGTCTCTGAATTTTCCATCACTCTAATCTGTTTCTCTGATCTTCTATTGAACTTAAGCTGTAACATTCCATTTAGCACATGCCCCAGCTCTAATTTTGTCACATTATTCTAATCTTGTCATTCTAGTAAGTTTATAAAGCCCTTGTAAGCAGGCTATGGGGAAGAGTGAGAATCAGTTGTCAACCTCTGTTCTACCTTCTTTTGAGTTGAAGAAATTAGAAAGCAAAGGCATTCCTAGACTTCCTGGACACTGAGATTCCAGAAGAGAATCAGGTTCTACTCATTAGATTTATTTGGAGAAAAGCTGGAGGGTAGGAATGAGGGAGAAGCCATTTTCTTGCAGTTCCCTGATCATGTTGATTATTGAAGTTATAACCACGTGCTGTTTTCTGCAGTAACATACTTGTGTCCATCTTCCACCTTCCCAGACATACGTGCGTCAGCAGCAGCAGGAGCTGTGGTGGTGGCTTTTTACCCCATCTGCTTCACTCAGATACAGGCAGGTGTTTTGTTTTTTTTTTTGCATGATCTACTTTTTTTATTATTTGCATGAGCATCTTTTTTTAGTTTTTTTTGTTTTTTTTGTTTTTTTTAATTTGAGAGGGCATCTCTCATATTTATTGATCAAATGGTTGTTAACAACAATAAAATTCTGTATAGGGGAGTCAATGCTCAATGCACAATCATTAATCCACCCCAAGCCTAATTCTCATCAGTCTCCAATCTTCTGAAGCATAACAAACAAGTTCTTACATGGAGAACAAATTCTTACATAGTGAATAAGTTTTTACATAGTGAACAGTACAAGGGCAGCCATCACAGAAACTTTCAGTTTTGATCACACATTATGAACTATAAACAATCAGGTCAAATATGAATATTCGTTTGATTTTTATACTTGATTTATATGTGAATCCCACATTTCTCCCTTATTATTATTATTATTATTATTTTTTTTAATAAAACGCTGAAGTGGTAGATAGATGCAAGATAAAGGTAGAAAACATAGTTTAGTGCCTTGTAAGAGAGCAAATGTAGATGATCAGGTGTGTGCCTATAGACTAAGTGTTAATCCAAGCTAGACAAGGGCAATAAAACATCCACGGATGCAAGGCAGGTGTTTTTTAACTCCTGGGTCCAGTAATGGTCTCAAAATCAGTACCTTCTAAGGCCCTGCCTTGTACATGCACTTGAAATTTCTCAATGTATTTTTAAGTATCTATTTCCTTCTATTAAAACTCTTATAGTTAATCAGTCCTACAGTGATTTCTATGTTCAGCATTGAGTCCTGACTGATATAGAGATCAGATGTTATGTTTTATCATTATATCTGACAATTTCTAATACAAAGTGGGAGATCTAGTAAGATATCAATAAACACTTGGATGGTGTATAAGTTATTTGATGCTATATAATAAATTATCCCAAAACTTGGCAGTTCAATACAAGAAACATTTATCACACAGTGTCTGAGAGTCAGAGAATAGGGAGGGGTTAACAGATGGTCTGACTCGGGTCTTTCAGGAGGTTGTAGCAGGATTAGGCTGAAGTTTTCAGAAAGCTTGGCAGAGACTGGAGGACCCATTTCCAAGGGCACTAAGGTGATAATAACCCTCAGTTTCTCACTGGCAATTGATCAGAGGCCTTAGTTCCTGTGGGTAGAACTGCAGTATTTCCGAATCTCTCACCTGGCTTTAGTCCATCTCTGTATCAGTAGGTAATTACATGGGGGAGTGAGGGTTTATCTGGGCCAGAGAGGTTGGGTGGAGCTCTTTGCTGCTGCAGCCGGGTCAAGAGAGAGACCGATGACTGCTTGTAAGAAATAAATGAGTTTCTTAAACTTAATTTCTCCCTTTGGCTGATTTCAGTTTCAAAGGTGTTTTGCCCCAGGATTTCCCCCCCAGAGTTACAGTTCCTCAACACATGGGCTTCTCTGGTATGCTGTTCATCGAGTGACAGCTAACTTTCCCAGAATAAATTAACTAAGGGAAGGAGAGAGAGAGAGAGAGAGAGAGAGAGAGAGGGAGATATAGAGAGAGAAAGAAAGAGAGAACACCAAGACGAAAGACACAGTATCTTTTGTAATCTATATTAGAAGTGATAGACCATTACTTCTAATATATTTGTCACAAAGCTCAGCCTAATTACAATGTGGGAAGGGACAACAATAGAATACAGCTTCCACACTAGGAGGGCTATCTTAGAGACAGTCTGTCCTCTTGACCAATAGTGCATGTCTGCCTACATGAAAAATACTCTCATCCTCTCCCAAGGACTCCAAAGTCTCATCCCATTAAAACATCAGTGTGATATCTAGAGTCTCATATCATCAGGTCCAGATACAGAGGAGTCTATTTGTGTGTAATTCTTAAAGGAAAGTTTCTTGAATCCAGATCCTCTCTACCTAATGTCCTGTGAACTAAAAAGTCAAGTGATCTGCCCCTACCTCCATCTCTGCCCACACACACATGCCCTCCCCGGAACATACAATGGCGAGACAGGCTAGAGAAATGCTGTAAGAACTCCTATTCCAAAAGCAGGAAATCTGGAGGTGCATACAATGATCCACAGCAGTTCTGAAATCCATTCAGACAAATATTGGAAGTTCCTTGGTTAGGACTCATTTTCGATCCTTTTTGCAAATGACTTATGGTGGTTCTGGCCTCCAGTTTTGGGATATTGGTTCTGCACTGAGTTATGTTTTCTTTTTCACAAAAAAGAAATGTGTGTTTGCAGCTGCTTCATGCTTGAAGAAGTTTGGAAATCCAAAGGCTTTCATTTTCCACTCTGTAACTCTGCAGGGGCAAATCCTGGCGCAAAATGCCTTTGAAACTGAAACCAGGCAAAGGGAGAAATAAAGTGGAGAAACCCATTTATTTCTTATAAGCAGTTGTCCCACATCTCTCCAGACCTGGGTGCAGAAGAAGAGAGAGCTCCATTCAACCTCTCTGGTCCAGGCAAGCCCTCCCTCACCCATGTAATTACCTATTAATACAGAGACGGCCTACTTCTCTCCACCCCTTGGAAATATCTATTGATATGGAGTTGCACTAAAGCCAGGAGAGAGATTCTGGAAATATTGCAATTTTACACACATACTCCCTTTCAGTCAAGCTTTCTGTGATTTTTCAAATATAATTTTCTTTAAAAATATTTTGGTCTCATTGAATCTTACTGAGGTTCATTCTGTGAACACAGTCATGGTCACAAGTCTTTTGAGAAAACTCCTTCTCTACTTTGAGCTCCTATTAAAATAGCTGAGTGGAGCTCACAGGCCCTATTGTTTAATTGAAGAGATTTGTGAGACATATTGCTAACATCTTTAGAGAACTCTTCCTCTGATTCAGTAGTGCTCAAATTTCAACTTAAGTCTTTCTAAAGTTTTAGCAGTGGATTTGACACTCACACCCTTTATTTCAACTTAAAATTTTATTTGTCCCCTGACAGTGACTGTATTTGCTCTTTGCTGTGAATCTATTTTTTCATTTTAGCATCGTAGCCTGGAAAGACTGTGAGCATTCAAAACTATCAAATCTCAGTTCCTTCATGTTTAGCATTTTTTCCTTTAGCTTATCTTTTTCTTCTTGCATTTTATTACGAGCTCAAGAACATCCCAGGCAGCATCTACAACACTCTGGCTGGAGCTCTCCTGATCTCAAGCACCTAGTTCCTTAGGTACATTCTTGGCTTTCCATCTTACTGAAAGCAGCAGTGATATAGGCACTACCTAGTCAGCTGGCCCATCTTGAAGACTTCTGACTTTCTGACAGTGTCAGTTTCTGCCTGGGAAATTTCTGCCACTATATAAAAAGGATTCCTTTCCCACCAGTTCCAGTATTCATCCCTTCTTAAGCCTTCACTGGCAGCCTCTTCAAGGGCCGTGGGACATATTAAGCTTTTAATAATAGTCTCTTCAAGTCTTTCCAGTCTCTGCCCACTTCTCAGTTTCCACATTTTTAGATATTTGTTGTATAACAATGCACATCTGGTAGGAAAATCTGTATTACTAGTTATGTATTGTTGTATAGCAACTTCCCCCAAAACTCAGCAACTTAAAACCCAAATATTTATCATCTTGAAAATCTTCAAAAGGTTGGGAATTCAAGAGCAGCTTAACGGGATGGTTCTGGCTCAGGACCTCTATAATGTTGCAGTCCAGAAGTTTATGTGGGATGAAGTCATCTGAAGCCTTGAGTGGGGCTAGAGGATACACTCTCAAGCTTTCTATCATGGCTATTGTTAGGAATCCAAAGTTTCTCACTGGCTGTTAGCCAGAGGCCTCAGTTTCTCACCTCAGGGGCATCCCCATAGATTTGCTTATGACTGTCAGAGAAAATGATCTCACAGAGAGACAGAAAGCAATCAAGATGTAAGGTGCAGTGTCTTTTATAACCTAATCTCAGAAGTAATATACTTTTGCTTTTCTTGAATTCTATTGGTGATGCAATAGAAACAGTTGTCCTGATACAATGTGGGAGAAGACTATACAAATATATGAATACTGTTCAGAAGCTGGGATGATCTAGAAGTCTTGATACTATAATTGTTGATAATGTCATGTGTTTCTTTTTAAATATTATATCCTAAGAGTTTATTGAAGGCCTATATCTGGTGTGAATTTTTAAATATAAACATATTCAATTAGTCACATATTTTATGGGTCATATATATTAGTCAGGGTATTCCAGAAAAACAGAACTGAATAGATGTGTGTGAATAAAGAGAAGTGTTTATTTTAAGGAATTGACTCACAAAATTACATAGGCTGGCAAGTCAAAAGTCTGCAAGAAGGGCCAGTTGACTGAACACCCAGAGAAGTGCCAGTTCTGAAGTTCCAATCCAGAACAAGCTAGAGATCTAGTAAAGAGAAAAGAGCTAGTGTGACAGTTCTTCTCCAAAAGCAGTCTGCTGAAGAATCCCTCTTGCTTGAAAGAGGTCAGTCTTTTGTTTTATGCAGTCTTTCACCTGATTAGATGAGGTCCAGTTAGTTACATTAAAGTAGACAAACTGTCTTACTCAAAGCACACTGATCTAAATGTAAATTTCATCTAAAACACCATCACAGAAACATCCAGAATAGTTTTTAACCAAATACCTGGACACCATGGCCTAGCCAACTTGACACACAGAATAAACTATCACATCATTTAAGTACTATGCTCATACTTAAAGAGATTGAGGTATGGTATTTTGGATGAATTAGAATATTTCTCCCACAACAATTCACTGGTTTGCTACTCAACTGAGGCTCACTCTCAGTCCAAAGGTGGTAGGAAGGTAAGTTTTAGTCAGCTCTGACTAGAAGGTAGAAAGGTTGTTTTTATTCATATCTACTGTTGGGGTTTAGACATTTGTTATGACTATCAGAATGAGATGAGATACCGGAAACAATGTTTCAAAAAAAGCCACAAGAGACTCTATAAGAAAATTATCTGAAGAGAAATAAGAACCTATACTATCAACCACACTACCTATCATCTGAGCATTATAAGAGAATGGTGGATTTGCATACAACGAGGTGGAAGACACAGTGATCTATTGCATTCTGACCATCTGATGGCATGTGCCAGCCCTGAGGAGAAAAATAACTGGTTGAGTGAATAAAAAAGAGCTTGTGGTTTGGTGCCCTAAGAACTCTGCTGCAAGAACATCAAGGGAAATCCAGATGCATTATTTCCCCTTTTCAAGAGACTGTCTTGCTGTATTGGAATTGTAAGGGGAAATTGGAAGCTGACAGCATTGGCAGGACTCTAAATAGAGGATAACAATAGAATAATCACAGTTTTCCCTGGTGCCCAATGTGAACTTCCATGTGAACAAGAACTTGATGCTAGTGAGACTATAGTAGTGACACAAAGCTGACCTAAGTTGTACCCATGGGGTGGGGAGTGCTGAAAAAATTTGGTTTACAAAGAGCATGTGCATAATTTCCTAGTTTCCTATTTTCTGAAACCAATCCATATCCTTGAATAGGATTTTTTATCTTTTAAAACAGTAGTAGTCCACACCTTTCAAATATTTAGTTCCTTATGGCCTCATTCAAGAGAGAAGAAAACACTGCATTTATATTTTTAAAAAGGCACACTGGGTAACAAGAAATGAGGGGTCTAGTCCTCTATGTCATGTATTAAACAAATAATTTCACCTAGTTTTTTAGAAACTAACTTTCTTTTCCTATAAAGAGAGAATTTTAGTCCTATTATAGAGATACAAGCTAAAAGGATTAAATGAGGTAGTATTTGTGAAAGACTTGTGTAGTGTGCTCTGTACAAACACAATGGGGCATAATTATTTGATTGATGATCTGTCTCTGGTCAGGAATCAAAGAAAAGTCTGTCTTTTAGTGCATGTTTTTAAATAGAACAGTCTGTGGCTGAGTACAGAGATGATTTATACATTAATATTCCCTAAGCACCTATTCTTAGCCATACACTGTGATCATCTTTGTTTTTAAGCTTCTTCTTGATTTACTTGATACTAAATAATTCTGCAACCCATCTACCCATGTTTAAACAATGTGCTCTAGTCTTACACAATCCCTAGACAGCTCTAATGAGGCATCTCTTCTAAGCAAAAACAATAAAAAGGACCAGATAGTAAGTATTGTAGGCTTTGTGGGTCACATGGTCTCTGTTGCAGTGACCCAACTCTGCCATTGTATCAGGAAAGCAGCAGTAGGCAGTATGTTAGCAATGGCTGTTTTCCAATATACAATATTTACATAAGCAGGCCACAGGCAAGATTTGGCCCAAAAGCCCAAGTGTGCAAACTCCTGATTTAAACAATTACTAGAATGTACTTTGGTGAGTTTGTGTGTATGGTCTAAAGAGATCTCCTACTATTTGCCTTAAGATGTACTTATCTTACAAAAAAAAAGAAAAAGATTCAAATGGATAAATAGATCATGAATACATGGATAAATAAAAAAATATCTTTTTGTATCTCACAATAAAGACCTGTTGTTTTATTATTTTGTACATTATGCTTTCAGGCTTAAAAAAAAGGAATATAAACTGCAGATAAAATTAAGTTCATTTTGAATCCTACCCAAAGTCACATTCTCTTTATACTCAGTCTTCTTGAGGAAGTTATTATGATGATTTTGATGGATATATTTTTGGATTTTATAAATATTTATATGAATATAAACATATCCAGAATATATCCATAGACAAATATAGATTTTATTTATATATGTGGACAGGACCATCTGCTGTTTGTTTTTTATCTATCCCATCCCAGTGTATACCCCTACCAGTAGTATATAGATACACTCGCTTCCCCACATTCTAGTAAACACTTGATATTGTGATGTCTGTAATTTTTGTCCATTCAGTGGATGAAAAAGATTCAATTTTTAATCTTTACCAATTGTATGGACTCAATTCAATCACATTTCATTGTTTTAATCTACATTTTCTGATTATAAATGAATTTAAACTGTTTATCATATGTTCATTGGCTGTGGTAGGCTGCATAATGCCCCCCTAATACCCATGTCCCAATCCCCAGAACCTGTGAATATGTTACCTTCTGTGAGAAAAGGTATCTTGCAGATTAAGATTAAATATTTTGATATGGGAACATCATCCTGACTCATCTGGGCAAGACCCTGCCTCTCATTGCTGGTTTTAACAAGGGAAGAAGGGGACCGTGAGTCCTGGAATGCGGCATTCTCTAGAAAACTGGGAGTGACTCTCAGTACTACAACCTCAAGAAACTAAATTTTGCCAACAATTCTAATGTACAGGAAACAACTTCTCCCAAAGAGCCTCCAGAAAGGAACTCAGCCTTCTAATGACTTGATTTTAGTGCTTTGCGAACTGTGTCAGACTTCTGACCTCAAGGACTATAAAATAATAAATTTGTGTTTTTTAAGGCACTGAATTGGTAGTAATTGTTATGGCAACTATAGAACCAGACATTAGTACTTATTCTTTTGTGGCTTACCTTTTCTTATCCTTTGCTTATTTTTCTATCAGGTTGTTGGGCTTGCTTATTAATTTTTTAGATCTTTGTACATTTTGTTTAATAATCCCTTGTTAATATTCTCTATTACGTAAGTTGCAAAAATCTTCTTGAAGTCTATCACATGTCTTTTAACTGTTGATGGTTGTCTTGATATACAGAGGACTTTTAACTCAACTGAGTAAAATTACTGAAATACATCAATTAAAGTTATGCTTTTGTTGTCTTAAGAAAGCACTCTCTCTGTTTCATTATTAAAAGGTAACCAGACTATATGTTGATTTGATCAGTAAGGTAATATCTATATTGAGAGCTTATAATATAAATTGCTTCCTTTTAGTTGCATGTAATAATATAAAGAAAATAAGAGATGAAAAACGGGATAAAAAAGATTAAATTTCAGTTTGTAGTTATACACTGTAATATTAAGTTTCCATTTTATTATCTTAAACAATATAAAACTGACAGTTTTGGGTCAAAGGGTAAAATGCTGGCAGTTTCACCTGATTTGACATACATACTTTGTACACAATTATTCAGATTCTTTGATGGAATCTTGTCAGGATTTATAGCTTTTACCTAGTTCGTGAAGAATGCTCATTTTATTCACATAATTAGAATTCCTACACTAGATATTTTACTGCTTTATAGGTTAACAATTTATAAAAAGCAATTTTAAAGTTACCAGTAAAGCAGAAGAAATACTCAGCATAGTCAGACAAGATGTCTCTGTAGGCACCTACATCTTTCCTTGGCCTTAATTCCTAAAGCCTTGGAACTAAGACCAGACTGGCAGACAGAATAGCATTTTGCCTGGCCTGTTTTTCTCACTTAAATCCCATTTATATGTTACAACTATTATGCAATCAGTAATTTTCCAAAACAGATTTATCCAGGTTTCTAGTTCATTTCTCAGTATATATCCTTTTTGTAGGTAGGTGTTTTGTCAGCCTTGTGTAGATATGACAGAGCACCAGAGCCAATGTCAGCATAGCTCTCATTTGGTATCTTTGCTTTCTTGCACAAATGCAAAGTATTATTACTTGAAATCTGGGTGTGAAAGGTTTTGTGGCATTGTTATTGCTGCTCTTGTTTCTTTCTAATTGAAATGAGGCAAAGAAGGGAATCAAATCTGAACACTAGCACTTTTTGGCTGCTGGGTAGACAGTGACTACAAGTCTCTCTCACAGAACATGACATGCAACTTTGTGGATTTGATAATGTAAATACAATTTCTGTATCTAGTGCAAGCTTTTATATATTAAACCAGTGGAAGGCAGAGGCTAGAGAGAGCTTTCTATATTTAATGAAGTTCTTCATTATCTTGGGATGTGATCCTGGATATACCTAATGCATTTGCTTCAAAGACCAAATTTTGTGGTGGCAGATGGAATTAGTCTAAGAATACTGAGGAGCCAATTCTTTTCCTGAAGAAATAATAATGATGATGAATATTGTTATTACAATTATTTCTTTCATCAAGGATCTAAGTATTTTAATAACCAGAGTTACAGCCTGGTATAATTTCAAGATAAAAATAGAGCTCCTTTTTTTCCTCTTGCTGATAGATGAAGATTTCTAGGTTAAAACTGAAGCACATTTTACTAATGACCTTCTTCCAGAGGTTAGATAAAAGGTAAAGGTTAACCAGAATTTAGATAGAAACCAGTACAGGATTAATTCATCTGAGATAACTTTTTCAGACCAGTTAAATACCATTTAGTCTACTCATTAGTGAATACCAATTCACAGTGGTAACCTTGAAGGCTTAATGGGTGAACTGAGGAACACTTATTTCAATTTTCTTAGGTATGGTCTGCAGAACCTTACTCCTTAAGGTACTATAAGAAGAAAAAATATATGTATTTGAAAACTTGTCCATATAGTTTTTATTATTTATAGATATTTAAATTTATAGATATATAAATCCACATATTTATGTATAGATATGAAAGAAAAATATTTTTTATTTGTAAATATATATACATAATATATATAAAGAAAAAATATTACACATGTGTATAAATATATCATAGTCCAAATTAACATTTCACAGGTTCTGAGAAGTACTCCAATAGAGAAATTTGTCTGACTTGTTTAAACCTGTTTTCCCAAATTAATTTGACCACAGAGATCCTGTCTTGTCTAATACATACTGATACTTTTTAAAATGACATTTCCAGAGAAAACACATGGTGAAACTCTGATTTACACATTTATTACATTCTGACAAGGTCAGGATCCTAAAGATTCAAATTCTTATTTTGGAGATTCTTAAAATATGTTTTATTTTAAATTCTGTCCACTATCCACATAGAATATAGAGGATAATATATGTCCAAATTTTTGTTTCATCCCTTTCCATTCCAAAATATAAAATTGGCCACATCTGTTACACTGCTCTCAACTACTTTAAGTTGGAGAAGAAAATGACATCTTTCTTCTTTAAAAATAAGCAAAAAAAAAGAAGTGTATAATATTCCTCCCCATCTGCTTACCAATAAGCATAATTGTGAGTCATCTTTTTTCTGTGAACAACAGAATTATTAATGTATAAGCATAAAGATGTCTGTTTTTAATCAAGAATCTGAACTGTTCATCAGAATATGCTCAGATATCATATTTATTAATATAGGGCCAGGATAAGGATACTAGACTATGTATGTAGCTATCTAGCTGTCCATGTTTCTTTTTTTTAAATCAAATTTTAAATTCTAGTTGGGTAGATGCCAAACACTTAGAGAGATTTATTATATGCATGGCTTTCATAATGCATGTACAGAAACTTACCCATCTGCAAATTACAGAGAAGATGAACCCGATTCAGGAGGAAATAATGATTTCAAACATTTTCCATGAACGAAGTCATTTTTTTTAAAGAGCTCAAAATATTGCACATAAGGAGTCAATAAAGAAAAGTCAAAGAGTATAAGGCAGTATGTTAACTATATATTGAATGTTTAATTATGACACAAATATAGTTAAATCCCAGAATCTTAAAGTCACCATGCAACTGTAAAGATAACAAGTGGTTCCCAATGGGTACCATTATGTGGAAGACACTTTAAGAAAAACTTGATTATTGACCAGGTTTTAGCCTGAAATCTCTTTGTGCTCTCCTGCTCTAACACACTGGGCCTAACCATTAGTGAGCTACATTGGAGCCCAGAAAGAGATCAACATCTTCAACCCCCAAAATAATTTTGATCTCTAAAACCTTACCCTTCTGATGAGTAGTAGAGTCAGTCACAAATACAGGGAAGAAAATAGCATTTTTCCACAAAATTTAAATGAGACTTAGCCTCCTGCCTCCATCCATCTGAACCACCCTAATTTTGCTAGGTCTTTCTTCCAATCATTTAAGCTAATTGTAGTTTGAAAATTCCCTGCAAAAAATGGGAGATGATCCCAGCTAACATTTCCAAAAATTTCAAAAGAGAAGAGTAAACAAAGAAGTTTTCCTCACAGAAAAATGGCCCCTTGATGTGGGAGGCCTCCTACTTTCCTAATCTGAAAACTCTGTAACCTGTCACTATGGCCTATTTCTGTTCTTGAGCTTGGACTTACAAAAGTGGAAAAGGAAGGTCATTGAGTCCCACCCACCAAGAGGTTATATGTGTGTGGTGTGTGTGTACCTTTAGGGAGCTTATATTCTAGGAGTAGTTGGTGCTGTCAAATGAAGATACATTTCAGACTTTACAAAAAAACTGTCCCAGGCCCCACTCCAGGGACCTATTTTTTTTCTTTGCAACACATTGAGGTGATTTCTAAAACCGCCGTCATTGCTATAGATAGCTATTGTATTGCTTCTGGTAACTTTAACATAAAACACACTGCAATGACAGTCATCAAAGAGGTACAGAGAATGATTTTACTACATGAGTTATACTCAAAAGCTGCACGTCTGAGTTGCCTATATCAAGGTCTAAAGTCACATCATCTCTTCAGGAGTGGTAGGAGAGTATACTAGCACAAGTCAAAGAGGCCAGACTTTAGGAACAGAGCAAGGGTCCAGAACGAAAAGTTACTACTAAACAAGGGTTTTTATAATTATTAGGAAGGAGGAAAAAATAATAAAATTCACTAAGTTTAAAAACTACACAGAATAATTTAAGCATTTATTTATAATTAATGGCCTCTGAATATTCAGCATTAGCCTCATTACCTACTGGCTTTGCAAAGTAGTAGTAGAAAATAGTTCAAGGTGGTGAAATAAGACATACATTTCTATTCCTAACCTGCCCTTTGTCATAACATACACCTGTAATATATGCCTATATATAACAGAAAACCCAGAGATCTGCATATGTGTGGATGGGAGTACATGGGGATAATATGAGACAGTATGCAACTGAATCATAATTTTAATACATTTTATTCTAATACTGAAAGGAGAAAGAAATATGTGTGTGTGTATGTATGTGTTTGTGTGTGTATGTATACACACTCATTCATTCAGTTAATGCCTTTGAGGCACCAAAGTAAATGTTATAAGGTTGCTGGGGTAAAATGACACTTCAGGGAAATAAATTCATCTTACATAGTGGACATTTCTTAAATATTGGTGTTATTGTAAGTGAATCTATGGCATGCTTCTAAATGAAAAACCTAATATTTTTGGACTCAAGTTTAAGTGACAAAAGTTAAGGAACATTATGGGTCTGTGTATATAATACATATGACAGTTTTTAATAGGAAAAGTAATAGTTCACATAGTTCACCCAGAAAGTAAGTCAGCAAGGAGTTGCCATGGGAAAATGCTCCAACAATGATTCAAAATTGGAGCAAGTTCACAGATGTTTGGTCTCTGATAAAAATGAGGTGCCAGTTATAACTTGCCTGTGGTGACCTTTTAAAATAATGTCAAGTCCCAAAGAACTACCACCATCTGGATGGTTGCTGGCTCTAAGACATGTATCTAAATTAGGCATACAAAATAAACCAGGATTAATTTAAACAATGACAAACTGATCTTAATTTGTAATAGGCCTTTGTTGGCTCCCTGGTTTAGCACCATTACCCTTTCTATGTGGTTCCTAGTTTCCTGGGTAATAATAAGCATCGGCTTTTACAGTTACTGTCATCACAAGCCTACTTACACAACGCACAGAGAGAGTGAGCTCCTGTCCCTTTTTAGTCCCAAATTCCTTCAAGATAGAGATACTCACCAGTAGAATAGAACAGAGAATATACAAGAGGTAACTATATGATTCATTGTCTATGCCTAATTCTAGCAAAGTTATTGGGAGCAACAATGGGTCTGTTTTGTACCTGGGAACTCTTTTAAGCATGCAGGATCAAAAGATCACTTTTACATATATTATGTTTTACATATTGTATATATTCTAACCCACAGCACAAAGCTCTTCTCAGATCTTCTCCAGACATTCAACAAAGGTAAAGTAGCTAAAAAGTGCATGGCTATTTATTTCATTTATTTTGGATGTTCTCATCATAATAATACTTTTCATAAAGCACTGGTTTTGTATCTTTTGTATCAAAAAACAGGAGGAATGTATGAGTCATGTAACCCTTACTAAAACCTTAACCCTCGTTGGATAAATTCCTACCATGTTCTTGAATAACTGCATGGCCTCAATAAAAATAAAAAAAAACCTCAAGGCATTCTGTAATTCTTCCTGATTTGTCTCCTATTTTGTCTGTTTTCTCACAAGCTCTTGGAGACCTATAAACCTTTCTCCTAGTTGCATTGACAACCTATTTTATCCTTAATAACTATTCAAAAGTCCTTTCACTCCTCCTATAACCAATCAGTAAGGCCCATACAACATTATTTGTGTCTTTATATTGCATAATTTTGTATTTCAAATTAAATGAGCTACGTAATTATTGAGTTTTCATCTTTATGCTCTTAAATACACACACACACACACACACACACACACACTGGTTAGAAATGTATTAACATAAGCTTTTTTAGTTACCGACTTGAAATGGAATCATACTACCTCCCTGAGACAAACTCCTCATCTGGGTGGCATAGACACAATTTGAAAATGTAGAATATAGGAAGAAAGAGTCAGCCTCCATATGATTTGCCTACTATACCTAAATTTTGTAATGATGAGCTTCGCACTGAGGTTCTCCCTGTTAATTTTGATCCTGTTATTCACATGTCTTTTCATCTATAATATAAAAATCACTGCTATCTGGCCATATTGTCATGCAGATAAAAGCAAATTCTCAAAATATTTATTAATCTAACAAACATTGAATGAAGACATAGTATTATGTACTTGGGATACAAGTAGGATTGTTTCCCTAAGGAGCCACCATCTAGTGGGGAGAAAGTTAAGAACTATACTACGTTCTACACTCAGCATAAGCACACAATTTGGGAGATGCATGAACTATAGTATAGCAGAAAGCATGGTAAAGAGTAAAATATGTTCATGTTCACATCCCAATTCTGCTGTCGAAAACTTGAACAAGGAAACGTTATAGAATATTTACGGATAAGTTTCCTTATCTAAATGTGTCATTTTAATCTATGCTTGGTTAAGTGTGCCAGCAAGGGTAATGACACAGTTTATGAAAAATACATGAAACATAGTAGGTGCACAAAACAGGCCAACTGTGATAACCATCAAGAAGAGAAGCCCAGGGAAGAGCACTTAATTCTCCCTAAGAATGGTCAGGAGAGGAGGATCTAAGAGCAGGTGACTCATAAACAGAGGAAAGAGACAGAGCCTGAAATTCCTACATGCTGAATTAAGAAGTTTAGGCTTAAACCTGAGGTTACTATGCATGATTTTGAGGAAGGAAGTGGTATGATCAAATTAGCATTTTAGGAAAAAGTCTTTTGGATCTCTCTGCAGAACATGGATTGGTGCTGAGCAAGACTATAAGGAGGAAGGCTAATTGGGATGCCATTGAATAGATAAGGGGAGTAACTTCATGGGACTGAATAGTTTAGTGGCAGGAGGTATGGATGGAACATGCATTGCTGGCTAATTGGTATTGTAGGAAGGGATTGAGTTTGAGGATGCAGGTTTAAGGGCTGGTTGTACTGTTACCATTCAGTGACCAATATAGTTGAAATATTAACTTTAACGAGCTCTAGTAGAGGTGTTTGTGAAGAAATGAAACTGATGTTCCTTTGTAGCTTGTGAACCAGGCTCATAACTTTGTGCTTGTACTATATAATGAGAAAGCTATTTGCTTTGAATCCAGGGCCAACCATACAGAAATGGTAAGTGATAAACTTGGAGATTCAGCTGAGGACCTTTTGCTGAAGGAATGCACTGTAGGGGCAGCCTGGTTTATTCTTGCTGCTTAGAGTGGAATTTAGGTGAAAGGAGATAGCTTGAGGTAATAATCTATTTGTTGAAACTTACTTTGGGGATCCTATAATTTGAAAAAAATAAAACATGTCCTCTACGTTATCCTTTGTAGATACGTAATATTTCTCTTCTCTCAACATAGGCATTTTTACAGAATGTGAGTCCCAGATTTATAGAAAGTGAAGATTGCAAACAGTGGTCTTACCTTTCTTATATAAGGTGAGTGGTAAACAATGAAGCAAGTCACGCATCTCCAACAAAAGTTTTTTGGCCACGTATTCTTTCTTCTCCCTTCTCTTACAAAATATGGTATATTCTGATACATTGTACTTGGAAAAGCAATATAACGAATCATCTTTAACCTGATTCTTTTACATCTTGCTATCACATAAACATTTTTCTTCATAATAGACTCAGTTTGGACTTCTGGCCTTCAGAAATGTAATAAAATAAATTTGTGTTGTTTACAGCCACAAAATTTGTGGTAATTTATTAATATTGCAATGGGAAACTAATACAGATTTTGATGCCTGGAAGTGGTGCACTGCCGTATGAATACCCAAAAGTGTGGAACTGGCTTTAGAATTGAGTAATGGAAAAAGGCTGAAAAAGTTATGAGGAACATGTTGGAAAAATGTAAATTCATTAGAAAAATGTTTAATTCAAATCAAGCTAATCTAGCCTTATAGCTACTACTTAATATTTTCTTGTTAATTTCTTTATTATTTTTCTCCTCTAAATACAAGGCAAGCTCCTTAAGAAAAAAATTCCTGCCTATATAGCTATTGTGTCTCCTGTACCTTGAATAGTGCTTTGTACTTACAAGGCTCTGGAGAAATGTGTGTAGAGTGGATAAGTAAATTTTTTTGGAGTGTTTCAAAATGAATTTTTTTTAATGTAAATTGCCTTGAAGATACTATTAGCAGAAGTAATATCTACTAATTATTGTATTCATAATATATACTAAGTAATAAAGCTGCTAATGAGAACTCAGAAGGAAGTGAGGAGCATGAGAAAGAGAGCTTATATCATCTTGGAAAATAGCAAAATCGTCACAAACAGCCTGCAGATAGAATTATGGCGTGTAAAGGTGCTGCTTGTCTAATCTCAAGGAAAAGAGGAGCACATTATCAGAAACTGCAGAAAGGGTATTTTACTGTGGCAGAAAACTCTGAAGAATTGTATTCTACATTTATGTAGAAAACAGAAATGGTAAGTGATAAACTTGGAGATTCAGCTGAGTACATTTTGCTGAAGGAATGCGTTGAAGGGGCAGCCTGGTTTATTCTTGGTGCTTAGAGTGGAATGTAAGTCGAAAGAGATAGCTTGAGGTAATAACTATGCAGATACTATCAGCCTCTCCCGAGTCCAAAAATTGTTACATTACAGAGTCTCTGACAGGAAGCACGCTCTGGAGACGAAGCAAGTGTGTGGCTGACGGCCTTTTGCTAATGTCTTTAAAGGAATAAAAGGTAAATTATTTGATCAGATCACACAGAGGGTCATTGAGGAGATTAGGTGTGTGACTCTTGAATCCCCTCAGCCGTCTCAGCAGAAGCCACCCTCCAGCCTCCAAAGATTCAAGTCTGCCCCACATGCAAAATATATTTACCCCATCCAAGGTCTTCGAAATTCTCTACCTATTACATGAGTTCAGGTCCCAAATCTCATCAGCAAATTATGTAAATTAGGGATGGTTGAGGGTCTAGATATAATGCTTTCTGAGGCAAAAATCCTCTCCATTTGTGTATCTGTGGGAACCATTTTGTTTGTATGATTTTGCAGAATTGTAAGGGAATAAATATGTCTTGTTTTAAGCCACTGTGGGTTAATGTGTTACAGCCACAATGAGAAAGTAATAAGCAAGTTTGAAAACTTTAAAAAAATGTTTAGTGTTTGTATTTGATAACCTCTACAGGCAATAAATAAAATAGAAGGCCTTGGATTCAATGGAAATTTGTCAAAAATGTTATCAACATTTTCTAGCAGATTTTTTTTTTCTGACAACAAAGTGGAAAAATTTATAGGTTAGTAGGAAGTCAGTAAAGACATTCTGTCTTACATGATATATTTTCATCCTTGTTTGAATGGGAATTAAAATATTCTTTTAACTCTAACCTCACTATATTCTCCTAGGTCAGCATCTTTTCTCAGGTTAACTTGTAGGAGGCTCATATCACTAATGTATAAAGGAAGGAAAGTAATAATACCTAATTTCTGAGATAACTATGAGGACCAAATGACATCCTTTGTAAATTCTAAAATAATAGCAATGTTGATCTTTTATTATTTTTACTTTACTTTGTTATTTTATTACTATTTTAATATTTGTTTAAATCTCTGTTGGCCAACAAAGGAAAAAAAAAAGAAAGATATTTATTTTACTTAGGGATTTGTTTTTTAAATGTCTGGAATTACAAATTATAAAGCTAAAATATCTTCTGCATCAATCAAAATTGCTTCAAATTTCAATAAATCGAATGATATAAGAGTGCAATTCTTTCTGTATATGAACTTGAAATAATTAATGATAGACTTTTAGTTATTCCTTATTTAAAGAAAACCTAGTTACAACAATTTAGACTTATAGAACAGATTGGGGAATTATTATCTGAAAGAAGTCACCTAAGGGCTCCTTTGAATAGCCACCAACAGAAAATAATTTTACATGTAAATATAAAATGTCTACAATATGATCTTTTTAAATACGCTGAGACTATGTGTCATGCTGCAGGACAAAATGCATTTTCTTTCCATGTACATACATTTCCTCTTACTTTAGGACAAAATCCCACCATGCACACAATGAGTATTTTTAGCTCACCATGAATACTCACAAGAATGCATGTTATTAATAATTTTAGAGTTGTTTGCCTTTATACCTTCTGAACTTTATTTACAAAAGAGTCAAAATTTAAGGACTCTTTTTATGTATTCCTATCTTGAATTAGGAAAAATGTGTTTAAGACAAAATGATTTATTAGTTTAGTCTCAATTAAAAACAAAAATATTAAATAGGATAAGACATATAAGGTATCTGCCCAACCCCTGGTATTCAAATAGTTGGCATTCAAAAATTAGAAACATCTGTGGTAAAATAAAAAATATATAATTGTATTATGTTATTATATCATGACTATTAACCTTATCAATCAAGAGAAGGTCAAAATATTATATGCATGTCTCCACATAGATGAGAGTAAGGCTCTATCTATGTAAACACATTTTATAAAATATTTTAATCCAACCCCAGAAAGTTAGGGTTTTAAAGGAACAAATTATCTTATGTAGAATTTTAATTTTTCTGAGCATACTTGATTTATTTTTAAACTAGTTACAATTTTTTTTAAATGCAAATTATTTAGGTGATATGATGCATACAAAAGAGAAAACAAATTGGCATTTATGTTTTCTTTTCTTTGTAGGGGCTTTTCTCCTTTACACATTTTTTATGAGTTAAGTAATATGTGTATATTATCAGTGTAAAATACCCACTTAGGTATTGAACTTGAGATGGTATTGAGATATAGGACTATTAGATTGAGATTCTGAATTAATTGGAATCAGAAACAAGATGAGTATCAGAAAAAATCAGAAAGAATCAGAATAACACTAGAAACCATACCTAACTTTATTCCTGTAATCTTGCTGTTAAAAAGTTATTCAATCACCTCTTAACCTTGAAAAATAACCAAAAGCACAAACATTGCTTTAAAGAATTATAAACTCGGAGTTTTCTTGTCATCTTCATTAATTATATATAATTTCACCACTTCTGAATCTTAAGTAATATTAATATTAACATAGTAAAATATCCTATATTTAGTCTCACTATGCCCTCATTTTTATTCATGTTTACAGTAGAACATCTGTTTGGTTGACATTTTAGAAGTGCCTGTACTGAAATAAGGCTAACAACTGTTATTTGACACCTCATATAACTACAAGTAATAAATCTAAAAATACGCAACAAAAAGGCAAGGTGCTATTTACATCATTAAAAAGACTACATAAATGTTATAAAGATAATTCACTTTTAAGCATCTTTATATGACATGGAAATACATTCAGCCAATCACAGTGCTTTGATGTAAAAATGATCCATTCTTAATGTTCATAGAAAAAGTAACTCCAGAAGGAAGTCAGTATTATAGCGTGCAGTAAGAATTGGACCCAATAAATAAAGGTTAATAGTGTATATAGAAAAAACAAATGGTTTAAGTTTCAGTTTTCTATAAAGAGAAGCAGTTTGAATACAATCAAAAGCAATGTAATACATTTTTTCAATGTGTGTTGGCCTGCATACACACACAAGGAATTCTTACAGCAGTGGTACTCATTTGTGCTATGCTTTTTTGCTTGTTAATACATTTTCACATCCATTTAACTTTAACTTTACAGACACACTTTAAATTAGGCAGCAGACATTTGTATTCCCATTTTATAGATCGGATTAGATTGTAGATATAGAGACTCAAAGAGACTGAGTGCCAAAGTTTACTCAGTTGTAGTAAAGTAGAAGTTGGAGCTTGAATTCAATTTTTTTCAATCCAAATTCCCAAAGTCTTGAATTTGAGCTGGTTAGTAACAAATAGTAGAATCGATATGCACCAATCATAAGGAGGAAACAACATATTCCCTGTTAGAACTAGCCTTCTGGAATTCTCTGGAGGAATGATGATAATGAATAATGTCTGAGTTTAAAGGTATGGCAAGTAAAAAGTGTCTCTTTTCTCTGCCAAAGTCTGAAACAACTGAGAAGTAAGAAAAAAGATTGTAAAGATATGGACCAAAATACTGCCTTTATCTATGCTAAAGTTGAAATTGGAGAATATGGCATGGATAAGTGGCAGTGATGGACTTCCTACTATTAATCCCAGAAAATCAGAAAGACCTAACCTCCCGGTTACCCACAGCCCTGGACCACCACAGCCTTTCCATGGGTTTGTAGAGTGATCCCATAACCAAAAGCATCTAACTTCTGTAGGCAAACAGATCCCATAGGAAGGAGAGAGGAAGAGGACAAGTTTCCCATTTCCAGTTTATTCCAAAATCATAATTAGATGAGTGAGGTGATAGAGGGGGCAGGAGTATTAACTAGCAGAGTTCCCTACATAGAAGAAACTACCAGGAGTGGGGGAAAAAAGGTTGCTTCTCCCTAAAAGTAGGTGTTAAATAATCACATAGACAGGAAATAGAAGTGAATATTATTTAAATTTTCAAAAAAGGCTTTCAAAAAGTCATAAAGTGTCAATATTTGCCACAAAAGAATATACAAAATATTAATGTTAATAGACGAACATGGAAGTCCTACTATCCAGATAAATAATTATTTTATTCAAATGCAACATGATGACACTCCCCTCCCCCCAACCCCCTATTCTGGACCTGTAGTCCCCATTGGCTTTTAAAAAAAAAATCTATTAAGGTGTGGCATACCTGATTTCGCCTGCAATCTCTTAAAATGGGATAAAAAAAGGAAGCATGCAGCTTATTAAAACAACTTAGATGAGACTTCGTGTTACCCTCCAACTATAGCCATCTTTTAGTAGGTTGTATTTCTCTTCTCCAAGGGGAAGAGGACACTTACTTATATTGAGTTCATTTAGCTTAGTACCTACTTATGAATTTATAATATAGTAATGAGTCTTATACCCCAGGCACTCCACCTCTCTGGATAGGATTTGTACCTATAAACCAAATTCCCCATCTCTTCATCCAAATAATAGGATAGCACAGATTTGTGGCCCCTGATACCAACTATGAGTAGAGATCATTGAATTCCTTGGTTACCATCCATGTCATTTTGGGTGAAATTGTGGCATATAGCTTTGTTTTAGCTTGTGGCACTCTTTTTGGGGCAGCAGCCCAATTCTTCGCCATCCTGTGTGTGTACATGCCTTTATGACAAGTTTTCTAAAGTCACAAGAAGCACGTAACTAAATTGAAATGTATTTGGAAATGTTAAACACTTCCAAATTTCCAAACTTTATGTTAAATTTACATAAATAAATTGCAGTGAGATCATATATATTTATTTCCATAGGGAAATCAATAATTATATGGCAACTTGCAAAAAGAGAAAGCATGAGTTGATGGAATGGGAAGAATAATCAACATGCTTCTCAAAACTTTTTCCCCTGCCACACAGAAATTCTCTGAGAGTTACTGTAATAATCTGTCACTACTCAGATTATAGTCTCCACACCAGCAAGACTACCTAGGAACTTTCTAGATGTGTAAAATTTCAGACCCCACCTTAGACCTACTTAAGTAGCCTCTGTATTGTGACAAAACCCCAGTTGATGCCTATTCACATTAATATTGAAGAAACACTGTATCATTCTATGAACTGTTCAAAGAGCATTTGGAGCCCAAGGCATGTTGGGATATGAAAAAAAATGTTTAGGAATTAAAATAGAATTATTGTCATGTCTTTGTTCAGAACAATGTAACATTCACACCTGGAAAATATCCTTGATCTACCTCAAGAAATCAAGCAGTTGAAGAAGGTCTGGAAAATAATAAACTTAAATTATCGTAGGGAAAGAGCAGCAGCCGCATGTGGAAGGGCTGAGGGCTCCTTCAGCTTGCAGACATAAAAGATGAAGCAACAGTGATCAAAGTCGATAAAATCAGGAAAGGCACAGAGAGCATGTTCACTGATATTAGTGTCAGAGAACTGACTGTGCTGAAGAAATATGTGTCCTCTACCCTGGCAAATGTAGATTAAGTGTCTGCTGCTCAGGCAGCCAAGCAGCTGTTTGTAGTTATCAACAGTTCACTTCCAAGCCAGGTTTAGTCGGGAGTGAATCTCAACCAAGTGAGAAGAACATGAAGACAGTGGAGGCCGAGACTGTGCTGGCTGTGTTTCAAATTGTCAAATTCTTCTTTGCTTCACTCCCATCCTCAGTCACCTTTCCTCTTCACCTTTCCAGATGGGGCTCTCTTCAATGATTTTTGCTGCCTGCCAGTAGTTTAGGCTATTTAGCTGGACTTTGAACATTCTTTACTCCTCTGATCACTGGTATGGATGTTCTCTTGATATCTTTTGCTTATCTGATCTCTGACTGGCAACTGCTTAGACACCCGTGTTTATCAGTTTCTGCCATTCCTTCAGGCCACCCCAGCTCTTGCTAGTGGGTGACTTAGGGTTGTTAGATACAGGGCCTTGGATCTGAAAGCAGTGACTTTATTCAAAAATCTGGAAATATTTCTCTATGTAATAGTAGAGCTATCCTGTAAACGTTAAACTATAGGACTATAAATAAGCTCAAGAAGGTTTGATATTAAAATCATTAATCCCTGGGAATCCATAAATCCATAAAATCATTAAAACAATGAGAATATTTAAGGAAAGAAAGAAAACAAACATTCCTTGTTAATACAGTGGAGAACCCCCTGTAAACACTCCTAAGTGGTCAAGACAGAACACTGAGGTGATGGAGCATGATTCCCACCTCAAGTGACATCTTTTTATTCTCAGTTATATAGCATTATTTATTATGAGTTATTCTCAATTAATAGCATTATCTAGTTCTAAACTCTGATTATGATGAGGAAATTGAGGGACAAATAGAAATTGTAGCAATGTTTGGTATTATTTCTTTTTTCTCTTTCTAAACTCACAGAATATAATTTTCAAGTTTTCATATACTCACTACTTTAGAATTCCTTAATAATGTTTACTTACGAACACAATTCTCCTTTCTTTTCCATGATATGGGGTATAGAAGGATTGATAAAAATGAATAGAAATCTACAATATGATTTATTTATACAGGAGGACATTTATAGAATTGAAATTGTGGACTGGAAATGATTTTAGTTCAGAAAAGGATAAAATTCAAATAAAAAAAAGAGAAAAAATGGAAAATAAAGGAGACTAACATCTTCTGGTTACTTATTATGTGCCAGATATGGTACTCATGCTTTAAAATATAGCAAAATAATATGTTTCCTATAATTTCAGGGTTTCTAGCCAACATCTCTAAAGCCAGAAAAAAGTAATAGGTGCCAGTACCCTTCAGTTTTAAGAAGATTCTTGAATCACCTACATAGGAGTTGCATAATGCTTGTTTCTGCCAGCATTAACCCATCACCTACCTCCAGCTTGCACACAAGGAAGGGTGACTGGGACTTGAGGACAGTGGTGGTGGGGATTCATTAAGAGATAGGAGTCCATGCTCTCTGCCCCCTACATGGTGCAGAGACAGGAAGGCTTCCCCTCTCTCTAGCTAGGTGGGAATGACTTCATGGGGACCTCTACAGGGCATGGTGTGAATTGCCTGGACTTTCTTAGACAAACCTCTGATTCACCCCTGAGAAATCTAAAGGAGAATCTATCACTCTTTTCCACAGGAAGTTTCCCAGCCTAAGGTCAGCTCAGCTGGTTGAGGGAAGAAACACTAATTGGTGAATATTGGAATTTTACAATGATACTGAGCTAGATTTGGAATACCATAAAAAAGGAAATGATCTATTATCACTTGAAATTATCTAAAAAAGCTTTGTATCTTGAATAACTTTCAGATAGGAGAAGGAAACAAAAAGAGAAAGAGATTGTGGTTGCTTTCCGTGTTCCTACTGAGCCCAACTTTACTAAGGAGGTTATACACAACATCTCTAATCCAGATAACATTAAAATTCTGTCTCTAATCACACAGCCAATAACTGTGCTTTTTACAGTTTATTTTGCAAATCTTGAGCTCCTTGCAATGAATTGCATTGTAAATGAATTTGCTGCATATCCACACACCTATCGTTCCACCTATTTCTCACTATTCTCCCAAAATAAACTTCTAGTCAAATAGTAACTATAATCATTTACAAACTTATTTTATTATTTACTTTATTATCTTTAAATTTGAGCTCTTGTGTTTTCTGCCAATTTTAATTCTACCGTACCTATAAAATACACAAGTCAGCTCAGCTGAATTTAATCTCTACTTTAAAGCAATTCAATTTTTGAGTACCTTGTATCAGCCACTGTGGGAGGGATATAAGGTGAATGGTATTGCACCGCTGATCTTAAAAGGCTAATGATCTGGTAGGAATGACACTCAAGTACACATACATGTACTGTTTTTTACTAAAATGCAAAGCAGCATTTGATAATTATATGTTATATAAAGAGTTTTGGAGGGTCAGAGGGGAGGATCACTACTTCTGACTAGAGCAGGCATTTCAAAGGGGTCAAAAATAGGTTCTGGGGGATTGGAACTAAGAAAACTTACTCATTTTTTTATATATATAAGGGAGAGATCTACATACAGTATGTAAACATATACAACCTATCTGGTATTCAAAAATTCATGGTATGGACAATTAGGAAAATATGTCTCAAAAGGCTCTTGGGTGGTTGAGGGAGGTATGATGAGAGAGAAAAACTGAAAAACCCTGGGCTAGTGAAATTCATAAGGGCAACCCAGAAAATTCTATTAAGTTTTTATTTTGAACTAATTTAAGATTTACAAAAATGTTACATAGTGCATAAAGTGTCTCTATAGCCCTCATCCATTTCCTCTGACTTCTTTCAGAATTTGTTTCTCTGTCTTTGATTTTCTGTAGTTTGAAAATAATAAGCCTGGATTTCATTTTTTGTTTTGTTTTGTTTTTGTTTTGTTTTGGTTTTGGTTTTTGACAGTGATCCTGCTTGTTTTTCTCTGAGTGTCTTGAACCTGTGGTTTGGTGTCTGACATTAATTTGGGGGAAATTTTCAGTCACTATTGTTTCAAATATTTCTTCTGTTCCTTTCTCTCTTCTTTCTCCTTCTGCTATTCATATTATGCATATGATATACCATTTGTAGTTTCTCCACAGTGCACACACACTTTCTCACAGTCTTTGTTCTGTTTGCTTTTCAGCTTTTGAAATTTCTATTTCAGTATCTTCAAGCTCAGAGATTCTTTCCTTAGCTGTGTCCAGTCTACTAGTATTCCCATCAAAGGCATTCTTCATTTCTGTTAAAGTGTTTTTTCAATCTAGTGGTTTTTCTTGGTTTTTTTCTTAGGATTAAATCTCTCTGCTTACACTGTCCATCTGTTCCTGTATGCTGTCTGTTTTATCCACTAGAGACCTTAGCATATTAATCATAACTGTTTTAAATAATACCCAGTCTGATAACAACAATATCCCTGCAAGTTATGATGCTTGCTCTGTCTCTTTAAGTTGTGTCTTTACCTTTTATTATACCTTGTAACTTTTTCTTGAAAGGTGGACATACTGTAACAGGTAAAAGGACCTGCTGTATGTAAATAGGCCTTCAGGAATGTGGTGGTGAGGTATGAGGGAGGGAGAATATTCTAAAGTCCTGTGATTAGGCCTCAGCCTCACAGGGAGCCTCTGCTTCTGGACTGTGAGCTTCATAAGTGTGTCTCAGGTTTTTCCTCCCCCCTTAGGTGGGACAGGATGGCTAGAGCTGGACATTTCCCTTCTTGCATGTGGAAGGCTTAATAATGCAAACTGAATTTTAGTATTTCCCTTTCCCCATATCAGTTAGGCTCTGATAATAATCCAGCAGTTAGACTCTAGTTAACTAGTTTACCTTGAGGAAAGGCCCTATTAAGAAAACAGGATTCTCTGGTGAATTTCAAAATGGTCTCTTTGCTCCTCTCTCTGCAGGAAGTGTGAGAGGGTTTTTTTCAGTTATTACTCTGGGAATCCGGTCAAGCTCCTGGCAGTACACTTAACACTGTTGTGAGTGTCTTCTTCTGACTGGGTCCCCCTAGAGTTTTTAACTTTGAATTTGTCTACACTGAGCTTCCAGCAATTAGTAAATTAGGTTTTCCTACCCAGCACTTGTTCCCATGGAGGTTTTGGCTAGTGAGTGTCTGCTCTGGTAAACTGTGATTTCCTGTATTCACCAGCCTGTCCCTCCAGTCTTGAGGGCAGTGCTCTGCGTCTCCCTCTGTTATGGATTAAGAAGAATTGTTTATTTTTCAGCCTGTTCAGCTTTTCACCTGCTGTTAGGACAGAGTGGTGGCTTCCAAGCTCCTTGCATGCAAAACCAAAAAACAGGAGTCCCCAGTCCACCATGGAAGTGGAGACCTCAACAAACAGTTATTTTTTAAATATAGTTCAAATGAACTTGGGAAGTTTAAGTACAATGGTAACAACTTCAGGCCTTATTCATGTCATTTAACTGACATTTTTAGTTTTTGTTTGTCTGTTTGTTTTGGAGGTGAGGTTGTTTGAATTGGTTGCGCATGATACAATTCCCTTTCTGATTCGGGGCCCCACAGCATACAGTGCCCATGTGACACAATACCTCTCCTCACACTACGGAAGCCACAGGGAAAGATTCTTCTCTTGTCAGTGATGATAGTGCCCTGCTGCAGCAATAGCATTACTCCTAAAATAGTTATTGTATATCCAGGAAAGCCTGCCAACTGACACCCTTCCCTTCCCCCCCTACCCCATCACATACACTTTTCAAATCTGGTTATTCAGCTTCCCCTCAAGTCTGTCATTATATTCCATTTTCACTGCTGGAATACAAGGATTGGTTTCTGAGCTTGCAGACACAAACCCTGACTCACACAATGGGTCAGCACCTAGGGTGTTCCTATGAGAGGAGTGACACCGTCAGATTTCTGCATCAGGATGTTCACTGTGACCAGTCTGCAGTATGGATACAAAAAAGCATTGAACTAGAGAGAGTAAGAAATACCTTATGGTAGTTTTGACAGGATGTAGTAAATCATGAGATTGAACTAGAACATGGAAGAAAAAAGGAAAAGAAACAATGTGATTGTGGAGATATAATCACTAAGGTTGTGTGACTTGGTAATTGTAAGAGTGAGGGGCAAGAGTGAAAGAAGAAGGAAGGTAGTTGATGTCTTTTGTTATAGTAATATGATTAAAATATTGATTCTATTCTATGATCCAGAATATAATACACGTGGGAGTGTTTCAGTATCAAAATTGAGAATTTGAGGAAAAATAACTAGATCCTTTCTGGAAATGCTATATTTGAAGTACCAGTAAAACACTTCTTAATATGCTGACCACTTGTTTTGTGTTTATTCCTGTGTATTGTTAATTACTGGTTCAATAACTAAATATTACTGACCCATAGCATGTGCCTATAATAGTAGAGATATAAAATATTTACTTTCACTCATTATACATTATACCTCTTAAAGTACTTATATCAAAAGTTGTGAACATACATAGAGACAGTTGGCTAAATAAAACAATCCTAAGCAGAGCTTCCATAAACTTAACATTATTAGTCATAAATGGTAAATCAGGGCATATCTCAATGTACTTCAAAATATACATAAAGTAAAATGCAAGCCATAGTATATATAATAATCAAAGGAAAACATACAAACAAATGAAAACACAAATAATTTTTATTGTTTTTAAACCCCTGGCTTACTCCTTTTTTTTTTTTTTAATCATAGACTTATACTTGCTAACAATAAGATACTAACTTGATTCATTCAAGCTAAATCTCTTTACTGTACTTTGCTCTCATCTCCACACCCTCCTACCCAATGATGAGGACATTAATAAACATCAAAATAACTGGAAAATAAGTCAGCCAAAATAAAATATTTGCCACAATAAATTATGAACTAACATTAGTAATGTCATTACCTTAGAGGGAAATCAAAGCAGACTATCTGATTCAGGTAAGATTACTGTAATGAAATTATTTTATGAGAACTTCTGGGAAGTCATTCTTTTTGGTATTTCTTAGGCTGCCATTTCCAAGAGGTGCCAGTAGCTCCAAGATACATAGCTGAGGAAAATATCTATTCCTGGTTACACAGAATATTAGATAATAGATCTCAATGTTTAGCTTCTCTATACCTTAATTAATGAAATTATGTATAGATATATATAGTGTCCCCTGGAACTTCAGTTTTTGGTTTCAATAGTCCTAATCAAAGGTAAATTTTGGGGCCAAGAACTCTCTCAGTCTTTCAAGATATCTCAGTTAACTTTTTCCTTCCCATAAGTTGATGTACTTTCTTTCTCTCACCCCATTGGTAAAACCCACTTATAGAGCATATGGAACCCATTGCTTCAAACTGACCATGAAACAATTAAAATAGGTATGGGTAACAAAGTGATAATAAATTTATCTTCTTCCTCTCTCCCTGCTTCCCTCTTATCTGGTTTCTGAGACCAAAGTAATAGAAAGGGAACTTATGTAATGTATCTCAAAGTTGAAGAAGAGATAGATACCCTTGTTTTATAAAGTATTTACTATATGCCAGAAAGTGATTAATCTTTCATGTACAAATTGACTGGTTTTCTATTAGATTCTCCCAATATCCATAAGCATTTTCTCCGTGTTTCTCTTTACCCCGGACCCCACTGATAATTAAACAGAAAATACCTGATAATCCAAGCCAGAGGCCAGGCACTTACGGGAGGTAGAAACTTGGTCGGGATTATGATGAGTAAGAGGAACCAAAGGACCAGGAAATTATTTTGGGAGTGGATGAAGAATAGGGTCCTAAAGAGATGCTTCCTCGTGAGCATGGAGTTACCCACCCAGTCTCTTCTGAAAACTTAGGAGTGAAGCCTCCGTATCAATGGATTAAGTTCAGGGACAACTAAAGCTGTATCTTTATCACATTGTGAAACTTGCTTTTTGGGTAGAATATTTAGTTTTTATGCTAGAGGAAAAGTGACAATTAAATTTTTTACAATTTCTTGCTTCTAATGAAACTATTCGTTAAAGACTCTATTATCTAACTACAAGTGCTGTAATTTGGGTGTGGCACTGTCTGATATTATTACATGTCTGACATGATATGTGGCTGTGCCATAACCAAATTATGCCATAGATAACACTTGCATGACACTACTATGACAATGAGTATTAATGTAAGGTACAAAAAGGTATGAATCCCTAGTACATGTCATGCATATATCTAAAAAATATTTATAAAGTACTGACTATTGGTCACAGTACCCCCACAGAGGAAAAGACACAGAGAGAAAACTGGACTTGGTTCCCAAACACAGAATGAGAACACTAGTACAAAGATGGAGGTAGGTCTTATGTGAATTTACCAAGGGCAGTTCGCAAGAGAGACCTTCTAGAAAACGCCAAGATGGGTTCTGTAAAAGAGCATATAAGATCTCATCTTTAACGAGTTTTGCAAGAAACTTGTATTGTTTTTTCAATGAGAAAACTGTTCCATGCTAAGAGTTGAAAGGATGACTAAAGCAGACATCAGCTCACTCATGGCTCCTTGGAGGTTCTAAAACCAGTGGTTTGGGACAATTATTAGTCCCAACAGGGCTGACTATTATTTATGTGACCATTTGCTAAAAATTTAAGGGTCTTTGCATTTGACCTTTATCAAAAATTCAGGGATGAACAGAGGATATGTAGAAAGTGAAAGGCCTTGCCCTTGAGGGGCCTCAATGGTTGAAATCCTTGACCACATTGCCCTTGGTGTCCTATACATCAGTGGGTTCAAAGTGAATATTTTTGGAAAAGACCAGGATTAAAGGAAGGAAATTCCAGTATTTTGGCCACCCAGGAAATAATGTTAACATGCTTCTTATATGTTTGTAAAAATGATTGAAGACAAGAACATCATGGAATTAGGTAGACCTTAGGCAATTTTTCAAAGGAAATGATAGCCAGGAACTAATGGTCTACTTCAAGTATATGATTTGTCTGAAATTCCCTTTTAGTTACCTCTAACAATATAATTAATTTAGTCAACATATATGAAAACTAAAGAGAGCAGAGTTCCAAAATCTAAGGATGGTAGCCTCTTCTTATTTCCAAAGTGAATTGGACAAGCACATCATAGAAACATACCCTTTCAAGGAATTCTTAATGCTGGAGAATATTCACAAGTTAGGAGATTGTTCACGAAAGAGACCCGAGTCCCAGCCCAAAGCCAGCCAAGTCCCCTCACAAAAGAATTTGCCACTTCACTCTGCTCCTCACTGAATAGACGCACAGCATCTCCAAGTCTAGATCAAATCTGTGAGAGGTTTGACAATCCAGGTGTACTTTTAATACATGACCTCATACTTCCTGAAACCTTACAATGTCTTTAGGTCTCTAAGATGAGTTGCACAGGATTTTTAATGAGGACAGTGACCACATCAGGATTTCTGCTTATCCTTACTTGTTTATAAAGTGCTTTATAAGCAACAAAAATTCAGCAGAAGCTGGCTATTTTCAAGAGCATTGTAGTAGACCGTGGTTAGGTACTCACCTATCCCCATTTTCTCTTACTGAGCATGCTGGAAGAAAATTTCACATCCCTTCCTGAGGTTAGCTTAGAGATTCACTGATTAGTTTTGACTAGTAAAATGTGAATGGATCCTGCTTCTTCCTGTCCTGTATGCCAAAATATCTCAGAGACATCAACTAGCGTGTCTCTCCTCTTTGCTTTGAGGACAAATTCAGAAGACTCAGACATGGCTGAGCCACATGATGAAAAGAGACATCTGATCTGTATCAGATTTGATCAGGGTGTGGGTGTGAATGTGTGTGAGTTTTAAGCCACTGAGGTGTGGGGATAATTTGCACTAGTATTAATTACCTGTCTCATACAGGCAGCTTTCAACCTGCTTCCCCAAGGTGGTCTAGCAACTTAGGAATCGTGGCACTTCCTGCTCCAAATTCCTTCAGAAGAGATAGAGGATGAGCATTCACATACATAACAGCCCTCAGTTGTTCTATCTTTACAGCCAAACAGCCTAAGCCAAACATGACTTGGGTGACATGGCAGGACACTTTAATGACTATAATATAGCCCTAAGAATATCCCTTTCCAAACTAAAATGAATAACACAGAAGTATTTTTCTTAGTTTATTTATTTCCTACTCCATCTGCATTCTGAGCAAGAGAGAGATTTTGAGGGACCAAAAATTTGTAGATATCATGAAATTTTATTAAAGTATGCTGAACACTATCCTCATAGTGGAAAAGAGAATACAGCAGCCATGAGTGTTTCCTAACACATGCCCACCATGCAACTAAAAATGTCACCCCACTGATTTCACTCTCCATGTCTTGGTGTTTAGGTAGAAGCATAGTTCCCACTTGAATGTCTGTTTAGAGAGAGAATATTTAATCAGAACTGAAAATTAGTTAGAAACAAATGAATTGAAAATATGGACTTTAAACACCCATCATATAGCATGTTAACAGCTAGAATTTTTTAATTTTTTTATTGAACTATAATCGATACACAATTTTATATTGCTTTCAACTATACAACACAGTCGTTCAACAGTTATCTGTGTTATTACGTCCTCACCCCAACTAGAGCAGTTACTGTCAACATAGGAAGATGTTACAGAATCATTATCTGTATTCTCCATGCTGTACTACCATCCCTGTGACCAACTTATGTTATGATTGAGAATCTTTGTGCCCCTTTATCACCCCTCACCCTCCCCACTCATGCACCCACCCCAACCCCTCCCCTATGGTAACAAGCAGTCACTTCTCAGTGTCTATGAGTCTACTGCTATTTGGTTCATTTGTTTTCTTTCATTTTTAGATTCCACAAATAAATGAAATCATATAGTATTTCTCCTTTCCTGCCTGGCTTATTTCACTGAGGATAATACCCTCTAGATCCATCCATATTATTACACATGGTTGGATTTCTTTCTTTTTATGGCTGAATAATATTCCATTGAGTATATGCACCACTTCTTCTTTATCCATTCATCTATTGATGGACACTTAGGTTGCTTCCATATCTTGACTACTGTAAATAATAGTGATAGTGGCAATAAACATAGGGGGGCATATATCTTTTCAAATCAGGGATCTTGTTTCCTTTAGATAAAATCCTAGAAGTGGAATTACTGGGTCATATGGTATTTCTATTTTTAGATTTTTGAGGAACCTCCATTCTGCTTTCCACATGGCTGCACCAAATGACATTCTCACCAACAGTGTAGGAGGGCTCCCATTTCTCCACATCCTCACCAACATTTGTTATTTCTTGTCTTTTGATAGTGGCCATTCTAACTGGTATGAAGTGATATCTCACTGTGATTTTATTTTGCATTTCCATGATGATCAGTGATGTAGAGCATCTTTTCATGTGCCTGTTGGCCATCTATATTTCTTTCTTGGAGAAATGTCTGTTTAGGTCCTCTGCCCATTTTTAATTGGGTTATTTGCTTTTCTGGTGTTGAGGTATATGAGTTCTTTATATATTTTAGATGTTAACTCCTTTTCAGATAAATAATTTACAAATATAGTCTCCAATACAGTAGGGTGCCTTTTTGTTCTGCTTATAGTTTCCTTTGCTGTACAGAACCTTTTTAAATTTGATGTAGTCTCACTTGTTCATTGTTGATTTGTTTCCTTTGTCTGAGGAGATGTGTCCAGGAAAAAATTGCTCATGCTTATGTTCAAGAGATTTTTGTTTTTTGCCTGTTTTCTTCTAAGAGTTTTATGGTTTCAAGACTTCTGTTCAGGTATTTGATACACTTTGAGTTTATTTTTGTGTAATCCAGTTTCATTCTCTGTAATTTGCTTGAGCATAATGGCCATTTTGACAATATTGATTCTTTCATCCATGAGCATGGAATAGATTTTCATTTATTTGTGTTTTCTTTAATTTCTCTTATGAGTGTCTTATTCTTCTCATAGTATGCATCTTTTTACCTCCTTGGTTAGGTTTATTCCTAAGTATTTTATTCTTGTGAGACAATTGTAAATGGAATTGTTTTCCTGATTTCTTTCTCTGTCAGTTGTTAGTATATAGGAATGTGACAAGATTTTTATTTGTTAATTTAGTATCAGTTATTATTTCTGATAGTTTTTTGTTGGAGTCTTTAGGATTTTTTATATATAGTATCATCTGCAAATAGTATCAGTTTAACTTCTTTCTTACCAATTTGGTTGTCTTTTATCTCTTTGTGTTGTTGTATGACTGTTATGGCTAGGACCTCCAGTACTATCTTGAATAAAAGTGGTGAGAATGGACATCCTATTCTTGTTCCTGATCTTAGAAGAAAAACTTTCAGTTTTTTGCCATTAAGTATGATGTTAACTGTGGGTTTGTTGTATATGGCCTTTATTAAATTGAGGTACATACCATATATACCCATCTTGTTGAGAGTTTTATCTTGAAAATATGGTGAATTTTGTCAAATGTTTTCTCAGCAACTCTTAAGATGTTCATGTCATTTTTATCTTTCTTTTTGTTACTGTGGTGTAAGATATGCATTGATTTATGAATATTGTACCATCCTTGCATCCCTGGAATAAATCACACTTGGTTGTGATGGATGACCCTTTTTATGTATTTTTAAATTTGGTTTGCTAATGTTTTGAGGATTTTTGCATCTATATTCATAAGGGATATTGACCTATAATTTTCTTTTTTTGTAGTGTCTTTGCCTGGTTTTGATAATTGAGTGAAGCTGGCTTCATAGAATGAATGAGTTTGGAAGTACTCCTTTCTTTACTACTTTTTGGATACTTTAAGAAACATAGGTATTAGTTCTTCTTTAATTGTTTGGTAAAATTCAGCTGTGAAGCCACCTGGTATTGGACTTCTGTTTGTTGGGAGTTCTTTGATTACCTGTTCAATTTCATTATGGTATTTGGTCTGTTCAAATTTTCTTTTTCTTCATGGGTCAATCTTGGATGGTTGTACTTTTCTAGGAATTTAACCATTTCTTATAGGTTGTCCAATTTATTGACATATAATTTTTCATAGTATTTTCCAATAATTCTTTGTATTTCTGCAGTGCCAGTTGTAACTTATCCTTTTTCACCTCTGATTTTGTTTATTTGTGTCCTCTCTCTTTTTTCTTGATAAGTTAAGCTAGAGGTTTGTCTATATTCTGATCTTCTCAAAATACCAGCTATTGGTTTCATTGGTTTTTTTCTTTCTATTGTTTTATTTTTCTCTATGTTATTTCTGCTCTGGTCTTTATTATGTACCTCCTACAAACATTGGGTTTCATTTATTCTTCTTTTTCTAGTTTCTTTAATTATGAGTTTAGACTGTTTATTTGTGATTGGGTCTTGATGTAAGTCTGTATTGCTATGTACTTCCCTCTCAGAGCCGCTTTTGTGGCATTCCACAAATGTTGGACTGTTGTATTGTTGTTTTCATTTGTCTCCATGTTTTGCTTGATTTCTGTTTTGATTTGTTCATTGATTCATTGATTATTTAGAAGCATATTGTTTAGTCTCTATGTGTCTGTAGGCTTTTTTGTTTTATTTGTATAATTTATTTCTGGTTTCCTACCACTGAGATCTGAGAATTTGCTTGATGCAACTTTAATATTTTGAATTTATTGAGGCTCTTTTGTGGCCTAGTATGTTATCTATTCTGGAGAATACTTCATGTACACTTAAAAATGCATATCCTGCTGCTTTGGGGTGGAATGTTCTACAGATATCTGTTAAATCCATCTTATCTAACATGTTGTTCAGTGCCTCTGTTTCCTTATTTATTTTTTGTCTTGTCAGTCTGTCCATTGTATGTGACATGTTAAAGTCCCCAAATATGAATGAGTTGCAGTCTATTTCCCCCTTTAGTTCTATTAGTATTTGTTTTAAATATTTAGGTGCTCCTATATTGGGTGCACAAATGTTTATAGTTGTTATAACTTCTTGTTGGCCTGATCCCTTTATCACTGTAAAATGTCCTTCTTTATCTCTTGTTACTTTGTTTTGAAATCTATTATGTCTGATGTAAGTACTGCTATTCTTGTTTGTTTGTTTGTTTGTTTGTTTGTTTTTATTACCCCTATTATTGGTAGGAAATGTTTTCCAACCCTTCACTTTCAGTCTGTGTATCTTTAGATCTGAAATGAATTTCTCGTAGGCAGCATATAGAGGGGTCTTGTTTTGTTATCCATCCTGCTAACCTATGTGTTTTGATTGGTGTTTTCAGTCCATTTACACTTAAGGTAGTTATTGATAGGTATGTACTTATTGCCATTTTATTAATCATTTTCTGGTTGTTTTTGTAATTCCTGTCTGTTCCTTTCTTCTGCTCTTAGACTCTTCTCTTGTTATTTGATGTTTTTTTTAATGTTGTGATTGAATTTCTCTTTTTAATATTTTTGTGTATCTATTATAAGCTTTAGGTTTGTGATTACCATAAGATTCATAGATTTTTTCCTAACTATGTAACAGTCTGTATTAAGTTGATGATAACTTCATTTTAAACACAGTCTGAAAGTACTTCTTTTTTATTATTCTTCTTCCTCCACACTTTATGCATTAGATGTTATAATCTGCATTTTTTGTTTATCCCTTGACTGATTTTGTGCATAGTTGGTTTTACTACTTTGGTGTTGCTTTGTTTTAATTTCATACTCGCTTGGTACATACTAGTCTATTACCTTTACTGTGGGTTTATTTTCACTGTTGAAAAGCATTTAAGCTTAAGAAAATTTCCATCTACAAAAGTCCCTTTAACATATCTTGTAATACCAGTTTAATGGTGGTGAGCTCCTTCAGACTTCATTTTCCTGGGAAATTTTTAATCTCTCCTGAAATTTTAAATGATGAACTTAGTAGGTAAAGGATTCTTGGTCAAAGGCACTTCTATTTTAATACATTAAATATTTCATGCCACTCCATTCTGGCCTGTTAAGTTTCTTCTGAGAAATCTGCTGATAGCCTGATGAGGTTGCCCTCACAAGTACATTTTTTCTCTCTCTGGCTGCCTTCAATACCCTCTCATTAGCCTTAATCTTTTTCATTTTTTTATTTTTTTTATTTTTTTACATTTTATTGAAGGGTAGTTGACACACGGTATTACATTAGTTTCAGGTGTACAACACAGTGATTCAACATTTATATACATGTCATTATCCTTAATCTTTGTTATTTTAATTATTACATATTTTGGTGTCATCTTTCTGTGGTTCCTTTGGTTAGGGGCTCCCTGTACTTCCATGATCCGAGTGTCTATTTCCTTCCCCAGATTGGGGAAGTTTTTAACAATTATTTCCTTAAAGAGACTTTCTATCCATTTGTCTCTCTTCTGCTTCTGGCATGCCCATAATGAGAATATTGTTTCATTTTGGGTTGGTCACACATCTCTCTTAGCATCCTCTTGTTTCTAGAGATTCTTTTTTCTTTCTGTTCCTCAGTTTCACTGTTTTCCTGTTCTCTAACTTCCACCTCACTGAAGTCTCCTCTACCTGCAGCAATCTAGTACTCATTCCTCCCATTGTATTTTTCATCTCAATTAATGTATTCTTCAGCTCTGAATGGCTCTTTTTCTACTCTTCTCTTTCTTGAAGTCCTCCCTGATATCATCGATACTTTTCTGCAGATCAGTGAGCATATTTATGACTGTTACTTTGAAGTCTTTATCACAAATAGTCATGATCACTTTCATTTAGCCCTCTTTCTGGTGTTTTAACCTGTAATTTTGTTTGGATCATATTCCTCTGCCTCTTCATTTTGTCAGAGTTTCTGTGTTTTTTCTTTATATTGAATGGATCTGCTGTGCTTTCTGGCCTAGAAAGTAGTGGCTTTATGAAGAAGGTGTCCTGTGGTGCCCAGAAGCTCAAGACTGTTTACACACCAGTGCCTGTTTCTCCTTTGTGGTAGAGACCCAGTTGCTGTTGGTGGGCTGTGGGTAGGGCTACCTTTCTGTCTGTTTGCTGGCAGTGGCCTGTCTCAGTCCACCTGGGTGGCAGCTCACACCAGCAGGCCCTTTGTGAGCTGAGCCCTGGTGACTGGAACCACTGGTACTGGAATTGTATGCAGGACCACCGTCTGCCTTCCCTGTAGCAATTGTACACTACTGAGCTAATGGGGTGGGCAGGGTGAGTGTGCATCTTAGGGCTGGGCCACCAGTGTGGAGGAAGGCATACTCAGAGATGACTTCCAGAGATGCCTCACCAGTTGGGCTGAGAGAGGGCCAAGAAAGCTGGAAAATCCTCCCTTTGCTTACCAGGCAGCAAAGTCTCCATCTGCCTGCCAGACCACGGATCTGATGCTGCTGGATTGAACAGTCCAGCTAGGTGGCTAGGTATGTGGGGAAGTGCCTGAGGGCTGAGCCACCATCAAGAAGGATGGAGCATTTGGGTCCCCTGCAAGTGTCTGATCAGTTGAGCTGAGGGACAGCTGGGGAAGCATCACTTACCTGCCCTTTCTCCTGTGGAGACAGCTATGTCCAACCCTCACCCCTCTCACACCCTTCCCACAGCTGGTAAATATTTCAAACTGCTGCCTCTGTGTTGGGTCCCTGTGGGAGTGAGGGAATGTGCCTGACTTCCAGAGGCAGAAATATAAGTTTCTCAGTGTGCTCCAACTGTCCCTGGTGTCCAGCCCTGTCAATCACTAAATCCCAATGCAATATGGACTCATGTTCCCAGAGCAAATATCCATGGCCAAGTGTGCAGAGTTCCTGAGTGCTTATCCCCTCCCAGCTCCATACATCTCCCTCTGCTTGTGGGCTGGGATGGGAGAAGGGCTTGGGTCCTGTCTATTGTGTCTCTGCCACTTTACCCTTCTCTGTGTGGTCTTTTCTTCCTCAGCAGATGTTGATGGTCTGTTCTGCAGTCTTCAGGTCATTTTCAAGGTTAATTGCACTTGCTGTAGTTGCTTCCTTGGTGTTTGTGTGTGTGTGAGGAGGTTTCCACTTCGGTTTCTACTCTGCCATCTTTTTTTTCCCTCTCTCCTAGAAATTATTTAATAAACATTTGACACTGGTGCGGAAGAACTTTTACAATCAAGGAGCTATTTTTTTTCCTACCAAAATTATAAAAAACAAAAACAAAATTTTTCATGAGCAGAATATATTAATCAAATAGCTCAAAAGTATTCCTTTTAAAAATACCAGCTCCAAGTTATATCAGGCAGGGATTGACATACTTCTGCAGGGTTCCTATAATGATGACCTGGCACATATTATATAGGTAGGTACTCAGTAAAAATGACTTAGGAATATAGCTTGCTTGAATGTACAGTTGTTTCATTTTGATTTTTAATAAATGGACCGCCTGCCTTTTGGGTTTACCTGGCAATATGGACTTGTAAAAGATATCATTACCTTTGAATGTAGATTTCCTCTATTTTGGGAATGCACAAATAAGGGCCTTCAGTTGCACACATATAAAACAAGTACCTTCCTATTGCTCAGGGATAAAATGTGAGTTTTTCTAAATTGGAATGGATATATTACTGGCTTCTGTATAGTTATGTAAATTGAGTATATAATCAGACATGATATTATAAATGATGAATTTTTTTCTTGAAATAAATAAATAAATTGAGATGTTGATATCCTGGTCATGTGCAAGAAGCAGCACAGGTTTTGGAGATATTCCCTGTGCACTATTGACTTATGTTGTTCACTGGATATATATTTCTGTGAAAGGATGGAAATAAGAATGAACCAGCAGAGTATGTAGCTGATTTTAAATTCCTCAACTTTACACCCTGAGGAATTATGATGGAGTACAGAGACATGGTCAGTAAATAGTGACACAAACTACTTAGTCACCCAGGTCTTGACAGTAAGTTCATGTGGCAATGTACTCTACTGAAGGTTAGCAAGACTTTACAGTGACAGTAACAAGGGTTGTTCTACACTTGCTGAAAACTAACTCTGGTCGGCTTTGGAGAATATCTCAGGAAGAGCAGCTGAGGAGTAGAATAAGATTTCCTCAGTTCATGGGATGCAGTCTCAAAGCCATGGTGATATGACTACCAAGAGGCACATGACCTTATGTTGAACCCGAAGTTGATGAAACCAGACATTAAGTTATTTAGGCTCCTTTCCTCAAACCCTTTCTTAAATTGCAATGGTGTGCAGTGACGTCCCCCTCCCTGATGCTGATTATAGGTTTTCCTTATCCGTAATTTCTTCCTGCCTTGCCTGGAGGAGAGAACAGCTAAGGAAAGCTTACTTGAACAAACATGGTATTTTCTTCCTTCAAAATGGCATCCTAAATACATTCTGTACCAAGCCTGACACTTAGGTAATCTCTTAGAAGTTCACAGACCTATTACAAAGGAATTCTGCTTTATCATAAGGAGATATTTTTGCCAGAGGGAGGCAGTCTGGCCACTTAGCTTCATAGCCAACTTACTTCCACTCCACTAGTTCTAATTCTCAGTATATTGTAGCCTGTAGCAAAATAGCTTTAGCAAGAAATAAGGAAATGCAGTGAAGAACAAAATCATCAAGGGCAATGAAAATAGCCCTTTGAACCATCATTTACTTCTCACTCAGACTAAAAACACCCACTTTCTCAGATTTTTCTCAAGTCAGTTTGCACTCAGCTAGTTCATGGTGGGAGAGATTTGATGAAGGTCACTCTACTAAATATTGTTATTTCGTACTTTGTTGTAGTAAGTATTTTTCAGCTTCATAGCTCAATAGATAAAGTGAACAAGTTGACAACACAAGACTCATTTGTTGTCATAAACAGAACTGGAGTGTATTTTCTCTAAGATCTTGTCACATCATTAACTTAGCATACAATATGGGAGAGATGCTTTGCTGTTTACAAAATAGTGCCTTTGCCGTATTGCATCTTAGACTAACCATGATGAAATTTTTAGCAACTTTTCCACCTTTCATTAAGCAGAAGGATGGAAGTCTTGGGAGTGGGGTTGAGCAACTGGAAGATGTTAGGCAGTGGATACATATCAGTCTTTCTTTCTATTCAGTACAAAACTGAACATTATCCATGATTTATGTCTTAGTTTTCTCTTTTATTTTAATTAAGTCAAGCATTCCATAAGTTCAGACAGAAGAGATCAAGAATAGGGTCAACCAACATAAGAAATAGCTCTGAAGAACAGTAGGTCACATGACACTGAGTATCTTCTATTTAAATAGTTTTATATTATCTGTGAATTTGGCTAAACTGTCAGAATAAAATATTTTTGAAAGGCAAACATTGTTATTCAGGTGCACTTTTAAGAGGAAAAAAAAATGCTCCAGGAAGAAGAATTACAAGGGAAAAGTGCAGAAATGAAATTTCCTCTTTCAGGCAATTGGATAATAAATTGCTGGAGTATGGAAATGTGGAATATTTTACATCAACTGGAGAATTGTGGTTATTAAAATGATCTGTCAATAGAAACAAAGCAATGTTTAGGTGATGAATAGCTAGCAGCTGCACCTTTACTGCACAGTCAGGAATTTGTAATGAGGTTTAGGTACTGCTTTTCTTTCTTTTTTTTTTAATTTTCACTTTTTTGGTAAATAAACAGGGAGGCCTGAAAACATCTTCATGATTATAGTTAAGGTGAATTACATTCCAATCTTAAAATGTTGTGAAATATTTATGTTTCATTAAAAATTTGGAAGATAAAGCAAGGCATTTCTTCTGCTCATACTATTGTCATAACACCACTGAACAGTCCATGAAAACCTAGCTAAGGAAATTTATATCAAACAGAAATGCTCATGGGTCAAGAAGAGAGTTTTTCAGGTAAGGATTGCAAGCTCTGAACTTTCTTTTATAGAATAAAACAAAGACAAATCGAAAACCCATGTAGTCTTTTATTTAAAAAAAATTATCAAAAAAATGACATTAAGATTAAACACTCAAAGTATCTGACTTTCATCCTGTGTTACCTCAAAGAACACCTTAATCTCAAGTCTCTGTAATTCTAGGGTAAAATATAAATTGGGGAATTATGGTATAACTGATTTTTTGGGTACAGTTACCTTCTTGACTTCCTAGACTTCTATCCATCTGAACTTTGTTCCAAGTCCACTTAACTTCATAAACAGCTCATCTCAAAGTTCTGGACCCAAATGGACTCTGGTCAGGTTTACCATATGTCAGTTTCAAGGAAATCTTATTTGCCCAAGCATGTTCCTGGTAAGAACTGTCCTCATTTGTTAAAGCCATGAACAAAAGAAAACTAGGAATGTGAAGTAATGCAACAAAGTGAGGTGTATTAGTGGCCTGAAGTAAAAAACATTTATCAGCCCTATTGTCAGGGCAGCTTGGAAAAGGAGATAGGGAAGAGGAGGATGTCTTATAGGTTCATTCGAGTCAGGGACATAGAAGTGGGGGCCCATTTTGACATGGATGCATCCATGCAGTAGAATGGTTCTGGCAATTATTTCAGTGATCTTTGTTCAAGAAGTGGGAAAAATGAAACAGGGCTGGGATGTAATAAATAACACAGTAGCAATCATTCTGAAGGACCAATGATTAGAAATTTGCACCTGTGGCATGGCTTCAGGTATGATTCTTTTAGAAACACTATTTTTTGTTAGCCTTGTCCCTGATCCATTGGAAAATGGTTGGTGATCATTTAAGAACAGCAGTCTTACCAGCAACAGGAGTGATTTTTACTTTCACATCTTGTTCCTGTTCCAAAGAAGTCTGTGCTATAAATAGCAGGTCCTTATTTTATTAACTGGAAACCCTATTCTACTTGTTTTGATTTCCTATTCAATTGCACTACTCTTCTGTTTCATTTCTAAAGTCCAGGCATATGCCTCTCAATACCACTTGGCTGGGATTGCAATCATTTGAACCTATCTCCCTCATGCTAATGGCTTTATGGTACTCCTCTTGCCAAACTGTGTCACCTGCCAGGGCACCTTCCTGTTTTGACTACAGGATATTTTATTTGCTTGAACTTCCTCCATTGCCTGCTTCAGGGGCTTTTCTTGATTTTCTGCCCCATCACTTTTGTTCTGTTCAGTCTCCCTTGTCCAACCACCAGTTGGAGTCCAATAGAAAATAAGAAACACAGAAATAAAAAGTTGTAAAATTTTGTCCAAAATATGTTTCCAAATATTTAAATGTTTGGCAATTGGCTATGGGTAACACCAATGAATATCTTATAGTTTTTATATTCACTTTAAAAAAATCTGAATAAAACACATTAAATTAACCTAAAATGACCAGTGGTGAAAAAGGAACTGTTTCTTGTTTGTTTCAAATCCAAGCCAAGACAGCTAGGGTTCGAGCTTCGCTATGCTATCAGCAATGTGATACCGGAAATAATTATTTAACCTCTTTGTGACTTGATTTCCTCTGAAAAAACATACAATAATAGTCTTACCTCATAAGATTGTTGATACATAAAGTGCATAATATGGCACAAAGCACCTTGTCATTTTTATTATTGTTATTATTTTCATTAAAGGCGATTTCTGAAGATGGTGTTCTTGGAGGAAAACATTTACTGAGACTAGCTATAAAATTATTGTTACAAATCTTTCTGGGAAACAAGACTTAAAAGTTTTATCCTTAACACTGAATGTTTTAAGTGAAGACACTGAACAGGAATATATACGATGACAAGAATGGGAATAATTCAAAAACATAATTTCTGAGATAATATACCCAAGGTCTGCTGATATGAGTAATAGTGATGCTGTAGTGCTAACACAATTCTTAAGTGCCATTGTTAGTTATGCGTTGTTTAAATCATTTAGGAGGTTGTCATTTACATGTGCCTAGAGGCCTTAAGAGTAAGTGTACAGTATAAATCCAAGGAAGAATAATAATGGCCAAGACATTATCAGCTAAAAAAATATGACTACTAAATTGTCTTAGTAACTTTTAAACTCATATATAATGTGTTATTATTTTTGCATCCCTTAAACATTTTTCTTAACTACTATTTCAAATCATGCACTATTGCTTCATGAATTATATAAAAATATTGGAATATTTTGCCATCCAATGGAGGAATGTTATATATTAGACCACTTGTATCAACCTTAGTTTTTTACTCCAAATACTGCAATAGGCACAAACATGTACATCACCTTCTCAGCCCTCAGCATGACAGAACTCCTTCATCATCACCTTAAATTTGTTTACACAATTCCGTTTTCTTATCAGCCAATTCAGCACGGTCCCTCAGCACCAGAACAGAAGCCTTCTACTGTACTCTATTTATCGAACTCCTGCAAGCATTCTCCACCTAAACATTCTTGAAAATTAACTCTAAATCTTTGCCTGAGGGGATTTTTTTTTTCCGTCTTCCAATTTTCCACTTCTGTGGTCTTCTCTTTTGCTTCAACATATTCAGAAATGTGTGCAGTTGATAGGAACGCATTTGGAAAGGCAGTGCCAAGATGCACATCGCTCCCCTGCTTTTCCAGGGGGCTGCTTGGGTTTTGTGTGGTGTGTGATCTCCCACAGTTGTGTCTGCCCAACAAGGCACTGGAGTTTAATCTAATGTTTCAGGTATCTTTGTGGGTTCCAACATCTAGTCCCTCCTTTATTTTTTAGCACTGAGACAGATTACCAGGGAAATGAAATTTAAGTAACAGTCACAGAAACTCTCCAACATAGATGACATAAAAGGCACTTACTAAACTAAATCATATCTTGGCAACTTAATGTCTTGCACTAATGAGAAAATTTGAAGTCATTCCTAGGAACAATAGATCATACAGCTGCATCTTTAACAGGAGCTTAGGATAAAATGAAAAGAAAGTGCAATAGCCATTAATATAGGAAATAGCTATGAAAATAAAACTTACAAGAAGATACACTAAATCAAAAATTTGAACATCTTAAAAACAGTGCTGTTAAAAAATGGGAAGCAATTTTAGGCATAGCCAAAAACCTTTAAAAAATACAGTTCATCAGTCTTCAAGCCCAGCTTCTTCTGAGGCAAAGCCCTATGGCACACAGTGAGCATATGGGGTCTGAGATATGTGCAACTGGACCTTAAAAAGAGAACTTGAAACTTGCTTCTTCAGGTTGACATTTCCCCTTATGAAGTGTGGGTGCTGTCGTTTATTCACACCAGTAGGTGCTTTAGAAACTAACTGATCACATCTGGGGAATTTATTTTTATCAATTTACAACTAGTGATCAGATTCAAACACATATTTACGCCTAACACCCTCAAAAGGGGCTAAACATCAAAGTATGTTATCTATGTATTAATTGCACCCATGTGGAGAGAGCAATGATTTTCCATTTATTGTATTTTCCTCTTATTACCAGTGTAGAGGTTGTTCATGTAGAAAATCTAGAGAATACAGATAAAGTGAAAATGGAAAAATAAAAATCAAGAGCAGGTGTATCACCCAGAGATAACCACTGATAACTGTTTGTGGTATGTCTTTCCAGCATTTTTATGCATACTTTTATATGCCATTTTTAATAGAAAAAAGATACCATATTTTATATGCTACCTTACATCTTACAGTTTTTTATTTAACAATATATAATAGTATTTTTGATGTAATGAAGTATGCGTCTAGAACAAAATTCTATATGGTTTTAGTACATCATTGTTTATCTGATATTTGAAATTTAAAGAAGTAATATCTCAAACAACTAACCTTAACCTAAATCAGGAACCTCAAATCTTATGTCGCATATAAGGAAACGATCTCCTTTGGATGAAATTTTCATCACACTCAAGATTCTTTTTTTTCCTTTCTGAAATGGGGTCTGCGAATGGGAGGAAAAATAATGCACATCACATATAGTGTGCATGGGTATTGGGTAGGAGGTCTTCCAAAGTTGACTCCTGATGCCTGTGTCCCTCCCTCCCACCCCCAGGCTTGGCCCTGGTGCATCTAGAGCCCACTGTTACACCCATCTTCAGCTTGGAGCTGATGAAGGAAGGAAGGTACCTGGGACCTAGAATCTGACCTCATCTGATGCCATTGATTTCTGTTGCTATAGTGGTTTTGGCAAGGAAAAGGTCTATTTCCCCACCTTTTGGAGGATCAACAGTCTCTCTCTTTTTGAGTCCTGTCATCATCAGGGGCTGAAACCCCAGAAGGTCTTATACTTCACCACTTGGCTGAGTGACTTCAGGCCCTGGTTCTTCTCTCTCAGGGTCCCAAGAGCCTGGTAGGCTACACTCTGTAAACACTGTCATCCAAGGACAAGTGGTGAGGATCAGAGGAGGGAAGGAGTGTGTCTTCCAGACTCTCCTACCTAAACAAACATTTCCCAAGCCATCCTGGAAAGTAGGCTTCAATGAATACCTGACTTTAGATATTTCCAGGCAAGGAAAGGCACTGCTTATTTATTTTTTAGAATCATCCCACCTCTAATGGTTCATTTTATGTGTCAATGTGGTTAGGCCACAGTGCTCAGGTATTTGGTCAAACACTGTCCTGGACATTTCCTTTTTCCTTTTTTTGGCATCATTAATCTACAGTTACATGAGAGACATTATGATTACTAGACTCCCCCCATCATCAAGTCCCCATCACATACCCCATTACAGTCGCTGTCCATCAGCGTAGTAAGATGCTATAGAATCACTACTTATCTTCTCTGTGTTGTACAGCTCTCTCTGTGCCCCCCACCCCCTACATTATATCTGCTAATCATAATGCCCCTTTTCCCCCCTTGTCCCTCTCTTCCCACCCATCCTCCCAAGGCCCTTTCCCTTTGGTAACTGTTTGTCCATTCTTGGGTTCTGTGAGTCTGCTGCTGTTATGTTCCTTCAGTTTTTTTCTTTGTTCTTATACTCCAGGTATGAGTGAAATCATCAGATACTTGCCTTTCTGTGCCTGGCTTATTTCACTGAGCATAATACCCTCTAGCTCCATCTATGTTGTTGCAAATGGTAGGATTTGTTTTCTTCTTATGGCTGCATAATATTCCATTGTGTATATGTACCACATCTTCTTTATCCATTCATCTACTGATAGACACTTAGGTTGCTTTTATTTCTTGGCTATTGTAAATAGTGCTGCGATAAACATAGGAGTGCATCTGTCTTTTTCAAACTGGGCTGCTGCATTCTTAGGGTAAATTCCTACGAGTGGAATACCTGGGTCAAATGGATTTCTATTTTGAGTTTTTTGAGGAACCTCAATACTGCTTTCCACAATGGTAGAACTAATTTACATTCCCACCAGCAGTGTAGGAGGGTTCCCCTTTCTCCACATATTCGCCAACATTTGTTGTTGTTTGTCTTTTGGATGGTGGCCTTCCTTACTGGTGTGAGGTGGTATCCCATTGTGGTTTTAATTTGCATTTCTCTGATTAGGGATGTGGATCATCTTTTCATGTGCCTGTTAGCCATCTCAATTTCTTCTTTAGAGAAGTGTCTGTTCAGATCCTCTGCACATTTCTTTAATTGGATTATTTGTTTTTGGTTTGTTGAGATGCATAAGCTCTTTATATATTATGGATGTCAATCCTTTATTGGATATGTCATTTAAGAATATATACTCCCATACTGTAGGACATCTTTTTGTTCTATTGGTGATGTCCATTGCTGTACAGAAGCTTTTCATCTTGGTATAGTCCCATTTGTTCATCTTTGCTTTTGTTTCCCTTGCCTGAGGGGATATATTCATGAGGAAGTTGCTTATGTTTATGTCCAAGAGATTTTCGCCTATATTTTTTTCTAAGAGTTTTATGGTTTCATGACTTACATTCAGGTGTTTGTTCCATTTTTAATTTACTTTTGTTTATGGGGTTAGACAATGATCCATTTCCATTCTCTTACATGTAACTGTCCAGTATTGCCAACACCAGCTGTTAAAGAGGTTGTCATTTCCCCATTGTATGTCCATGGCTCCTTTATCATACATTAATTGACCATATATATTGGGGTTAATATCTGGACTCTCTATTCTGTTCCACTGGTCTGTGGGTCTATTCTTGTGCCATTACCAAATTGTCTTGATTACTGTAGCTTTGTAGTAGAGCTTGAAGTTGGGAAGACAGACCCCCCCTGCTTTATTCTTCCTTCTCAGGCTTGCTTTGGCTACTGGGGGTCTTTTGTGGTTCCATATGAATTTTTGAACTATTTGTTCCAGTTTTTTGAAGAATAATGTTGGTATTTTGATAGGGATTGCATTGAATCTGTAGATTGCTTTAGGCAGTATGTCCATTTTGACAATATTAATTCTTCCTAGCCAAGGGCATGGGATGAGTTTCCATTTGTTAGTGGCCTCTTTAATTTCTCTCATGAGGGTCTGTAGTTTTCAGGGTATAGGTGTTTCACTTCCTTGGTTAGGTTTATTCCAAGGTATTTTATTCTTTTTGATGCAATTGTGAATGGAGTTGTTTTCCTGATTTCTCTTTCTGCTAGTTCATTGTTAGTGTATAGGAAATCAACAGATTTCTGTGTAATAATTTGTATCCTGCAACTTTGCTGAATTCAGCTATTAGTTCTAGTAGTTTTGGAGTGGAGTCTTTAGGGGTATTTATGTACAATATCATGTCATCTGCAAATAGAGGCAGTTTGACTTCTTCTTTACCCATCTGGATGCCTTGTATTTCTTTGTTTTTTCTTAGTGCTGTGGCTGGAACCTCCAGTACTATGTTGAATAACAGTGGAGAGAGTGGGCATCCCTGTCTTGTTCCTGATCTTAGGTGAAAAGCTTTCAGCTTCTTGCTGTTAAGTATGATTTTGGCTATGGGTTTTTCATCTATGGCCTTTATTATGTTGAGGTACTTGCCCTCTATACCTATTTTGTTGAGAGTTTTTATCATGAAAGGATGTTGAATTTTGTCAAATGCTTTTTCAGCGTCTATGGAGATGATCATGTGGTTTTTGTCCTTTTTTTGATGTGGTGGATGATGTTGTTGGATTTTCAAATGTTGTACCATCCTTGCATCCCTGAGATGAATCCTACTTGATCATGATGGATGGTCCTCTTGATGTATTTTTGAATTTGGTTTGCTAATATTTTTGTTGAATATTTTTGCATCTGTGTTTATCAGGTATATTCGTCTTTAATTTTCTCTTTTGGTGGGATCTTTGCCTGGTTTTGGTATTAGAGTGACAATGGCTTCATAGAATGAGTTTGGAAGTATTCCCTCCTCTTCTATATTTTGGAAAATTTTAAGAGGAATGGATTTTATGTCTTCTCTATATGTCTGGTAAAATTCAGCAGTGAACCCGTCTAGCCTGGAGTTTTGTTCAAGTGGAGTTTTTTGATTACCGATTCAATTTCATTGCTGGTAATTGGTCTGTTTAGATTTTTTGTTTCTTCCTTGGTCAGTCTTGAAAGGTTGTATGTTCTAGGAAGTTGTCCATTTTTCCTAGGTTCTCCAGCTTGTTAGCATATAGACTTTCATAGTATTCTCCAATAATTCTTTGTATTTCTGTGATGTCCATAGTGATTTTTCCTTTCTCACTTCTGATTCTGTTTATGTGTGTAATTCTCTTTTTCTGTTAATAGGTCTGGTTGGGGTTTATCTACTTTGCTCATTTTCTCAAAGAACCAGCTCTTGGTTTCATTGATATTTTCTATTGTTTAATTCTTCTCAATTTTATTTATTTCTTCTCTGCTCTTTATTATGTCCCTCCTTCTGCTGACTTTGGGCCATATTTGTTCTTCTTTTTACAATTTCAATAATTGTGACTTTAAACTATTGATTTGGGATTGTTGTTCCTTCTTTAAATAGGCCTGGATTGCTTTATACTTTCCTTTTAGAACTGCCATTGCTGTGTCCCACAGAAGTTGAGGCTTTATGCTGTTGTTTTCATTTGTCTCCACATATTGCTTAATATTTGTTTTAATTTGATCATTGATCCATTAATTATTTAGGAGCATGTTGTTAAGCCTCCATGTGTTTGTGAGCCTTTTTGTTTTCTTTGTACAATTTATTTCTAGTTTTGTACGTTTATGATCTGAGAAATTGGTTGGTAGAATGTCAATCTTTTTGAATTTACTGAGGTTCTTTTTGTGGCCTAGTATGTGGTCTATTTAGGAGAATGTTCCATGTGCACTTGAGAAGAATGTGTATCCTACTGTTTTTGGGTATAGAGTTCTGTAGATGTCTGTAAGGTCCATCTGTTCTAGTGTGTTGTTCAGTGCATCTGTGTCCTTACTTATTTTCTGTCTGATTGATCTGTCTTTTGGAGTGGGTGATGTGTTGAAGTCTCCTAAAATGAATGCATTGCATTCTATTTCCTCCTTTAATTCTGTTAGTATTTTTTTCACATATGTTGATGCTCCTGTGTTGGGTGCATATCTATTCACAATGTTTATATCCTCTTTTTGGACTGACCCCTTTATTATTATGTAATGTTCTTCTTTATCTCTTGTGACTTTCTTTGTTTGGAAGTCTATTTTGTCTGATACTAGTACTGCAGCACCTGCTTTTCTCCCTGTTGTTTGCATGAAATATCTTTTTCCATCCCTTCACTTTTAGTCGCTATACATCTTTGGGTTTGAGATGAGTCTCTTGTAAGGAGCATATAGATGGATCTTACTTTTTTTATCCATTCTATTACTCTGTGTCTTTTGTCTGGTGCATTCAGACCATTTACATTTAGGATGATTATCGATAGATATGTACTTGTTGCCATTGCAGGCTTTGGATTTGTGGTTACCAAAGTTTCAAGGGTAGCTTCTTTACTATCTAACAGTCTAACTTAAATCTCTTATTAAGCTATTATAAACACAGTCTGATGATTCTTTATTTCTCCCCCTTTTTATTCTTCCTCCCCCATTCTTTATATGTTAGCTGTTTTATTCTGTACTCTTTTGTGTTTCCTTTGACTGCTTCTGTGGGTAGTTGATTTTATTTTTTGCCTTTAGTTGGTATTTGGTTGGTCTGCTTTCTTTGCTGTGATTTTATTTTCTCACGTGACATCTATTTAATCTTAGGAGGGCTTCCATCTAGAGCAGTCCCTTTAAAATAACCTGTAGAGGTAGTTTGTAGGAGGTAAATTCCCTCAACTTTTCTTGTCTGAAAATTATTTAATCCCTCCATCAAATTTAAATGATAATTGTGCTGGATACAGTATTCTTGGTGCAAGGCCCTTCTGTTTCATTGCATTAAATATATCATGCCATTCTCTTCTGGCCTGTAAGGTTTCTGTTGAGAAGTCTGATGATAACCTGATGGGCTTTCTTTTGGAGGTGACCTTTTTTCTCTCTCTGGCTGCCTTTAATTCTCTGTCCTTGTCCTTGATCTTTGCCATTTTAGTTTTTATATGTTTTGGTGTTGTCTTCCTTGGGCCCCTTGTGTTGGGAGATCTGTGGTTTTCCATGGTCTGAGAGACTATTTCCTTCCCTAGCTTGGGGAAGTTTTCAGCAATTATGTCTTCAAATACACTTTCTATCCCTTTTTCTCTCTCTTCTTTTCCTTGTACACCTATAATGCAAATATTGTTCCACTTGGATTGGTCACACAGTTCTCTTAATATTCTTTCATTCCTAGAGATCCTTTGCTTCAGCTTCTCTGTGTTCCTGTTCTCTGATTTCTATTCCATTAACAGTCTCTTGAACCTCATCCAGTCTGCTGTTAAGCCCTTCTATTGATTGTTTCATTTCTGTTATCTCCCTCCAGACTTCATCCCTTAGCTCTTGCATATTTCTCTGCAGGTCCATCAGCATGGTTATGACTTTTATTTTGAATTATTTTTCAGGAAGATTGGTTATATCTGTCTCACCAGGCCCTCTCTCTGAGGCTATCTGAGTGATTTTTGACTGGACCAGTTTCTTCGGCCTTTTCATGGTGATAGAAGTGGTCGCAGGCAGGTGGCATGTGTGTCAGCTGGGAAAACAAAGTCCCTTTCTGCTTGTTGATCACCTTGCCCTTCTCCACTGCCTATGCCAGTCACCCACACAATGGGAGCAAATTCTTGGATGATCTCCTGAGCTACTGTGGGCCCGGCCGCCCTCGGGCCAGCCTAGAGCACTGCAGGGAGTCGCAACCATCTCGGGTGTGTTCTCCTGTGAAACAGCACCCCTTTGTGCCTTCCGGACCTTGCTCCAGCTTCTGCTGCCTGTCCTGGTTAGCTGCACACTGGGAGGAGACTGAGTGGTTACTGTGGGTGGGGCGGCTTTCTGGCTGCTCCACAGCTGTGGTGTGTCAGCTGGTTTGCTAGTAGCCATGGCCTGGGGCAATGAATGGCAGGCTGCTTACCACCATGAGGGGTTTTGGGGATGCTTTACCCGCTAGAGAGTTAGGGGGCCTGAAGTTCCTTTAGATTCCCAGCCTGCTGGGCTGCGTGTGCTGGGATGATTTTGTTCAGTTCTTGAGCCCTTGTCCCTTTAAGACTTAAAAATTGCCCACTTTTCTTTTGTCCCAGGGGAGCTGGCTGTGGGGGCCCCGCTTGCAGTCTCCACCTCAGATCCTACCCTTCTGTTTCTCTAATATCCAGCACACCATCCAGTGTGTGTCTGTGTTCCCAGGGCAGATTACTAGGGCTGGTTATTTAGTAGTCCTGTGCTTCCAGTCCCTCCCCTCTCCAACTCCTTTCCTCCCGCCAGTGAGCTGAGGTGAGGGGAGTGCTTAGGTCCCACTGGGTCACGGCTTTGTATCTTACCCCCTTCTTGAGATGCTGAGTTCTTGCAGATGTAGATGTAGCCTGGCTGTTGTACTGTATCCTCTGTTCTCCCTTTTAGGAATAGCTGTATTTGTTGTATTTTCAAAAATATATGGTTTTGGGAGGAGATTTCTGCTGCCCTACTCACTCCACCATCTTGAGCTAGAAGTCCTATCCTGGACATTTCTGTGGAGCTATTTTTTAAAATGAGATTTACATTTAAATCAGTAGATTTTAAGTAAAAAGATTACTCCATAATAGGAGTGAGTCTCATGCAATCTGTTGAAGGTCTTAGAACAGAAGACTGGCCGCCCCCAAGCAAGAAGAAATTCTTTTAGTAGACTGCCTCTGGACTCAGACTGTAACTCTTTCCTGGGTCTCCACCCTGCTAACCTGTTCTGTGGATTTTGGACTAGCATCTCCACAATCTCATGAGCCAATTCCTTAAAATAAAGCCTTGGTAATAGATGATATAGATGATAGATAGATGATAGATAGATGATAGATAGATAGATAGATAGATAGATAGATAGATAGATAGATAGATAGTTGAAAGATAATCACACACACACACACACACACACACACACACACACACACATACATCCTGTTTGTTTCTGTTTGTAGAACCCTGACTAATACATCAGCCCCCCAGATCAGAATGCCTACTCAACCCCAACTCTACATCTTCTAGAGTAGTGACACTGAAAAGTAGAAAGATCAGTGAACGTGCTCTTTACTTTCCCTTCACTCTGCTATATTAAATGGTAACCCAACCCCAAAATATATGCCCACATTCTAATTTCTGGAGTCTATAAATAGTACCTTATCTGGAAAAAGGATCTTTGCAAATGTAATTAGGTCTCCTGAGATGAAGAGTTCATCCTGGATTGCCAAGGTGGGCTCTAAATCCAACCATAAGTGTTCTTATATGAGAAAGGCAGAGGGAAATTTGAGACAGATATAAAATAATGAGGCAATGTGACCAGGGAGGCAGAGACTGGAATGATGCGGCCATAGGTCAATAAATGCCACTAGACACAGGAAGAGGCAAGGAATGGATTCTGCCCTGGAGCCTCTGAGGGAATGCAGCCCTCCTGATCCACTGAATTTTAAATTCTATCCTTCAGAACTGTGGGAGAAGAAATGGCTGTTATTTTAAAATGCTGTGTTCTTTTGTTGTGGCAGCTTCATGAAACTAATACACTTTTTTTGTTGTTTGTTTCAATTCAGCTCTCCTTTATATTGTTTTTTTCTTTCTTTCCTTCAAGCTATGTTTATATGGGACAATGGAAGAAAGAGAAGTACAAAAGCAGATTCCAGATATAGGAATCTACCCCTATTTAAATTTCTGTTCACATTCCTCACCTACCCTTGAAAACCTACCCTTGCAATAGTGGCCAATGACAGAGACGAGAGTTATTTGAACCTAAAAGCTAAAGAATGTAGCATCATTTAAAAATTTTGTTTCTCTATCCAAAATTATCTTTTGTTCTATGTACTTTTACAATATGTATTTAACTAATATTGAGGCTGTTGGGTATTTATCAGAAAATAGAATGTTGTAATATCAGATTTTGGCTAAACACCTACAATCAGGATGGGAAATTTTAAGTGGAAATGCTGACTTAAAGATACTGCAAAGATTTAAGGAGTTTTGCTTTTCAGTAGGCTTTTACTAGTGTCCTTGTTTCTGACTCCGTGTTTCTGTAAGTGTGTTAACAAGTACCTATTAAGAAGGTCCTAATGAATAGGAAGCAGGTAGAAGTGGGATTCTGTTACTTATTTTACTGTGGCAGCTCACCATGTTTGAAAGAATCTATGTTTCAGATTCCCATCATGTGGTCCCTGCTTCCTCTGTCAAAGTCTGAACTCAACTTCTTGGTCTCCTTTAAAGACAGAATGATGGCATTCACCACAGCTCCTCCAACCAGATGTACTTGTATAACTGGTTTTAGAAGGGAACAGAGTACAAATACACGTAATTATTCGCCTTTTGTAGAGTTAAAGTGGCCAGCTTTACTAGGGCAATTGGTGAAGAATTTCTGATATGTAGTCTTAATTCTCACTGGTATCAACTGGGGTAATGAATTGAAGCAGTAGCAATGGTTTCCTTGAAGGCAGCCCTTGTGGTAACATTGATGTTTTTTCTCTTTGTAGAGCTTACAATCCTAGCTCTCAGGCCTTCTTGGACAATCAGTTAGTTGCTTAATATTTTTTCATAACCTCCTTTCTGCTTAAACTCGCTAGGGTGGGCTCTCTTTTTTGCAAATAAAGAATGCTGGCCAACACTACCTTAAATAAGTTTGCAAAACCCAGGGTTAAATTTATTATGCATTTTTCATTACTAAAGATACCTATAAGATATTTAATGTGCGTTGTGAACTTCCAAAAAAAATAAAGTATGCAGTTTTTCCTTAGATGTATTTGACTACAATATACTTTCTCTCTGGAAAATAATGTATCTTCTGTGTTCCATTGAAGACAATTTGGGAAATGCTTCATGTTTCTCCAATCTGCCTGCCACAAGAAAAACACAGTGATTTTGCCAACATGCATACCTTACCATGGTCTTCCCCTTCTTAAGGTTCTTCAGTGGTTTTTTATTGGCCTACAGGGTAAGAATATAAACTCTCTTAAAGGACATAATATTTTATTTATGCTTTTATTTATTGATGCCAGTCAACACTTAACTCCCGGTTCCTAATTCAACTGCATAGCCCTCCTCTACCTTCCCTAGCTATTATTTCCTACTTTTAATTCCATAATATTGAACAACCTATAGATTCCAGAACAAGTCTTACTTCTCTGTACCTCTGTGTGTATTGCTTCCTCTGCCTGGTATCCCTTTCTCTAACCAACTGTTTTACATCTTAAAACTCTCTACTCAAATACAGTTATATTCTCTCTGATATTGAACTTGACACCCCCAGGCAGATCTAGGTGCTGCTTCTCCTCTACTACACTTAACACACATCGTTAAAGCAATTGCCTTTTTGCATTCTCACTATTTCCTTGAAGTGTCGCTCTGCAGTAGGCTGTCATGCCTTGAGGGCATAAGCAACATCTTATTTTTTATTTAATGTTATTAACACAGGAAGGAAACATGAGTCTAGTTTCAGAATCAGGTCCCCTGTCTCTGTAAGTGTATCAAACACCCAGATTCAGATTGATGGGCAGAGAAGTTCCTTACTTCTGGTCCAGGCTTCCTCCATACAGGTTCCACATAGAGTGAGCAATGAGAGGAGTCTTAGGAACACTTCTCTGCTCACCCACCACTTCCTTCCTGAATGTGACAGTACTTCATTCTTTCTCATTCTCAGCTCGCAGTGCCCTCGGAAGCCTCTCCTTACTATAAATTCCTCTTTATTCACCTTTCACCCATACATCTTGGAGTCTCCTCAAGAATTTTGCTCCCTGTTTCCTGCCTTACGGTCCTGCTGCTTTTTCTCAAACTTCATCCTTGGTTGAAAAGCTTTCCTTTCACTTATTTCTTAAAATAGAATTGAGAAGTTTTGAATATCTGAGAGTAGAGAAGATATTAAATGAAAGAATTACTGTTTCAGCCTCAGGATCAAACCCTCAGTAAGATAATCAGCCATTTACATTGTGTGGAACAATCTTTGCATAGCATAATTGTGTCTTTATGCAGGGAGAGGTATTTATTTTTCCTTTCTTTCCTGAGTTGCATTTTAAGGCTTGCATCTTTTATTTTACCTTGATTAACACCGAGAAGGGAAACGATAAATTTTATGACCAAGAAGGTGGGAATGATCCATTAAGGAAAACACTCTCTCCTGCCACATTTGTATTCCCAGTGTCTAGCAGACTGAGGACACATGTTACATATATGTAATTGACTTTTAAATGATAAAAAATAACAGATGAATGATGTACCTAACTGAAGAGGTTCAGATATGTAATAAGGTCAGGAATCCATTTGAAAAATGATTCTGAGCACTACAAGTTGCAAGTAAAAATATAATGTTTAGGACCCTCCATCTCAAAGCTTTGCTGTGAAAGATATAGAGCAGTATTCAGAAGTGTATGCAAGGGTCAGAAATTCTCTTCTATGTTTGCTGTTATTTTTTTTTTTAAGGTGGAAATGATATAAACATATCAATGTAGTAAGAGAAAGGCTCTTTGGAGAGTAAATAGTTAAAAGTTTGAAAAGAGAGGGCACAAATAATGAAGCCAAGTCCCAAAGAAAGATGAAGGGACTGTAATCTTGAACAAACATAAATGGATTCACTGTGCATAAGAAAGAGACTTCTGTCTTAAACTGAGGGTGGGGTGAATGTAAAAATGGACAGAGGCATTAAAGTTTATCACAGAGGAGTAGTAATTTAAAGAAATTTGTATCTGAGAGCTTTTCTCTACTTTTATTGTATATGTGTATTTTTGTTTTTCTACTAAAAGCTGAGTAAATCGTACTCAAAATTCCATGGAACACTATCAAAACAGATCTGTGTAAATTTCCTCTTTTGTTTTATTTGTTTGTTAATTTTATCCCTATTTGTACTTGCAGTTATCCTGCCCCTACTGGCGTTTACTCTGATGTCTTTTACCTGTGATATTTATCTGTCTGACATTGCATTAGCCTTAGAATATGCACGTGTAGATGGGGCTGGGGAATATGTCAATGAACAAAATAGAAAAAAAAATTCCTGCCCTTATGGATTTTCCAATGTAATATGAGGAGAGGGAGCAAGAGAGAGAAAAAATAAATAAGCACAGAGCTTAGATGCTCATAAGTGTTATCAAGAAAAAAGAAATCAGGGAGTGAGGTTAGGGAGTGCCCAGGCATGAGACGGGGCTCTGCCTGGGGCAGCCAGAATCTCACGCAGGAAGTGAAATCCCAACAGGCACTTGAAGCTAGATCACATTCTTCTCTGCCCCAAACCCTGGAAGAGTTTCTCACATCACCCAGAGCAACGACCAGGGCAAGAGCAATCCCCGTGAGCCTGAGCAAAAACTGGGAATGCACCGTCCCCGTGCTTAGGGCGGATGGGAAGAGAGTCCGAGGAGGTAGGGAATAGCCTATGTACCACTTCACTGGCCCACACTGAGACCACAGCTTCCTGGCTTCCTCTCCAGCTACAAGGCCCTGCTACCCCTTGAAAGGGGGAGTCAATAAAACCATTGGAGCATCCGAAAAATAATAATAAATAAATGCAAAGTTAACATAGCCTCTACCTCCATGTCTACAGTCTCTATCTCAATTCCTTGCCTAATTTTACTCCATAAATGTATCAATTTCTAAAGTACTATAAAATTGCTCATTTTGTTGTCTGCCTCCCCTCTACTCCTGTCTCTCCCCAGGCACACACACTGAAAGTAAGCAAATGCGGGGGGCAGGTATTTCTTTTCTGGTTTCTTCACTATATGTTCACTGACCACCCACTTCCTCCCTGTAGTACCTAGAAAAGTAGGCTTTAAGTAAATATTTGGGCAATGCAAGAGCAGAGGGAGCTCTTGGGATATCCAGAAGGCAACAGGGAGATGTCTGAGGCAAGTAGACCAGAAGAACAGTGTTCCTAGTTATTCAACAAACAGCAAAGAGCCACTGTGGCTGGAATAGATAAACTTAGGGGGGAAAGCAGGGCACTAGACAAGTCATGCTGGGTATTATTAGCCCCTGGAGGATTTGGTTTTTGCTTTGAGTGTTGGAAGACTTGGAAGAATTTTAGCAGACCAATTGTAATTGGCCAAGGTCTAAAACTGGGAGACCATTCACTAGAGTGCAGTAAACAAGGGCAGATATGATAGGAGAGGCTTAGCTTCTTATAAAATGTGCAGCATCATTCTATATTCATCCACCTTAAATAGCACAAATGTTATGGTACTATATATTGCTTTTTCTTTCATCTTTTCCTCTTTTTTCACTCAACATATGTTTTCATGATCTTTCCATGCTGATGGGTGAGTAGCCTGTCAATTGCCTCAAACTAGTAAGTATTATTTCACTGCCAGCATCTATATATTTTTCCCTAATATGAATTAGAAACAAAGTTAAGACTGGGATAAGTTTGTTGTTAGGCAACAACATTAGGACAGTAAACATAAGGAACAATTTGCTAAGGAGAATAGGATATCGGGAGAAAAACAGAAAAGCAGCAGGCTGGATCAAACAATGTTGGAATTTGCTAGATGAAGACAGTGAAGGAAAAATAAGGACAGAAGACTAAAAGATGTAAAAGAAAATGACTAAAAGGATAAACCATGGAGCTCATCTGGACAAGAATTATTATAATAATACTTGATGAACAGACTAATATATTCAAACAACAAATAGAAATCAGAACATATGAGACCATATGGAAATCACCAAAGCTAAGTGGAAATACTAAAAGCTCATTGGAAATATCAAAATGGAAGAGTTAGAAGTAAAGAATATGATATTCAGAAGTACTGATATTTAATTTTCCGAAAGCAAATACTTTCAAGATTACAACCAGGTCTAGTGAATGTCTTCATAACAGGATAAAAAATTAAGATGTTAGAGAATCATGTGCATGGACATTGAAGTTCTCTGAGATGATGATTGGAGTTAAGGTGGAAAACTCAGATGATACAAGTACAATGACCGCAGGTACTAGTGGGAGGTAGACAGTGCCATCTCAGCCTCATGGCCCACTGGTACTGGGGTGGGGAGGAATAAGAAGCCCACAAAGGATGTGCCATGAGAGAAGCAGCACCCCTGCAGAAGAGCCAGATTTAGAACAATACAGAGAAGAAAACGAAGTGGACACAGTGAGACATAAGGCAGTTTGTTGTCAGTAGGATAGGGGGTTCCAGATGGCATAATAACAAGATCTAAAGGAAGATAATGGGAGAAAGTACAGAACTGTAAGGTGGTCAGAGGGAAGGGATAGTTACTAAGCCAGGCTTGCATTTAGACAGAGAAATCTCATAGTTCTAAATAAAATAATGGCAAAATTGCACCAATTAATTAAATAATTAGTTTGGTGTGAACTCTATTAAATTAGACAAATGCTTTAGCTCTCTGAATACAACTCATGCAACAAGTGTGTCTTCAACATGGGGGAAGGAGAGTCGATTTCATCCAGCAATTCTGTCATTCTCACCACCACCATATGGACATGCACACATAGAAAATGAAATAAAAATAAAAATAAAAACTGTTAATCAAAATATTGTATGGACATGTTGCCTATTTGACCAATTGGAAAAAAACATTACAAGATATCATGCCAATAACTACTTTAAATGGCTACTCATTCTCCTTCTTCTTAGAGCAAATAATAAATTAAGTAAAACTGCTCTGACATTTAATAATTTTAGGTTATTAAAAATGCTCTGGTTGCTCCTTTGACGCCTATTAAATTGACTTTTTCTTTAACACACAAACTATTAACAGGTATGAATTTTAAATAAATATACAGAAGTCATTTTCTCACCTTGATTTTTGCACATCTATTCTAAACATAAAACATGACAAACTTGAGCAGTTTATATTTTGGGAAATCACAGTGTGTTTAAAATTCAAGTGATAGGGTTTATTTTTAAAAGTTAAAAACAATCCATGTTAATTATTTGACTTCTAAATATGCCAACTGCTCAGTAGCTCTGAGCACAAATATTAGATTCCAGAGTCATAGAAACTTCTCTCTCTGAGCTTTGTGTCTTTGCTCATCAAGTTCTGACATTCACCAATATTCATATTCATTTTGAAGTGAAATTAGGCCCAACTGGGTTTCTATGTATGTTATAAATCTCCCAGAGGATGGTTAGTGACTGGATTCTGTCCTGAGATGTTGCAGTCTGCAGGAGAAAACTCCAGTCTCTATTTTTCCAAAGTTCTAGTTGAGAACATGGTAACGAATAACTTCTAGGGTATGAAATCATTCCCTTTGCCAAAGAAATGCCAGATAGAATAGTTTATGAGCAAAGGGGCTCCACAGCTTAGAGAGAGACACAAGCTGAAGAGCTGGGCACAGTCATAGCATTTGTTCTCTCATTTACTGACCAGCACTGTGAGCTAGGTGCAGGGGACAAGGATGAAATAAATGTGGAGTTGCCCTGAAGGAACTCATAGTCCATTGAGGAAGACCAGTACATAAGCAAATACTTTACAATAAAGGTAACCCTGTAATTGTAGCTGAACTGTCCGGAAAAGCAAGGGAGACTTTTTGTTAATAGAAAGAACTCAAACTTGCTATTGTGAACAAAACCTAAGTCAAGGATAGGGTAAAAAATCTTTCTTGCTTCTTTTAACCAGGAAATGTTCAGTCCCGTTAGAGTCCTTTTCAGAGGACCATCAGCTGCCTCTTCTCTCTCTAGCTGTTCTCTCCCCCTCTTCTCTCTTCTTGAATTTTCTGGGTCTTTTCATCCTTTTTGAATCTTCCTGCAGGGTCCTGCCCCCAAGGCTGGAAAGACGGTGATAGATCTTGTAGGCCTCCTTGCAGAGGAGCTGTAGTCCTTTGGATTCTCCAGATGGAGAAGATACAACATAAATCTTTCTCTATTAGTGTACTGCGGCACCAACATTTTCCATAGTATCCTGTGAAGTTTATTTACACAAAATTGTTCCAACATTAATGGGCAAAGTTTGGTAGTATCAAAAAGTGATGGATCTCATGGATTCTGGAGCCGGCTTGCCTGGATTTGAAACACTCTGACAGTATTTTACACATTTCCTTTCCTCAGAACACTAACTGAGGATGAAATTAATAGATAATATGTGCAAAGAGTGAGTAGGAAATAAAAAACAAAAGCTGTGAGGGGAACTGTAAGCCTCAACCTGCCATAGAAAGGTAAATAAGCAACTCTGGAAAGCCAGGGGAATCGGGTACACAGGCTTTGTGTTAATTCTCTGTCCTGTGCCATTGCTCTTGGATACCCCTCTGTGTGGGAGAAATTCCAATTGTTCTGGCCTCTAAAACGTACCCCCTCTATGAGCCTGCCATTCCTGGGGCCATCCACATGGAACTTGCCTTAGCAGTGGATCCAGTGTTCTCCAGTCACGTCAAGGCAGAGAACAAGCTCACTCTCGGGCGGCAGTCCTTTGCTCCTCACCAGGTGTGTAGGTGCTTCCCCATGCTGGAGCCCGATGGGTTCCGAGAGCCCATGAGCGCGCCTTCTGAGCTCCCACCTCCGCATTGTGCTGGAGCTCCTTACTGCTTTTCTTGTTTCTCCGACACACTAGTAGATGGAACCTTTGCTCGACCATTTTCCCCCCTAAAGTTGAACCAAACAGCTTGTACTTGGGTTCTGTGGACCCCAAGGAATAGTCCTATGTATGCGGTTTCTCATCCAGGGATAATTAACTGATCCATTATACTTCTAGCTGTGGGTATCTTTGGGCACCGTCAGCACTAGTGTAGTGCCAATGGGGTTACCCAGCTAACAGGAACATATTTCCATAAACCTAGTATGGAGAAGTGATAGGGAAGAGGGAATGGGACTGTTTCTCTACCTCCTTTGGCTGGGTGAATGTTTCCTAAATCAGAACCCCATCCTTATTCTCAAGAAAACTCTTTCCTCTATCTTTCTTAAGTTTTGGAGCCCACCCTTCATTATTGCTTCCATTAGGTAAAGCATTCACAATATAACCCTTAGCTAAGCACATTAAATCCTACAAAAGACTATGGCTAGGCACTTTGTCTTTTTACCTACAACCTACAGGAAAATATTACGAAGACAGTTTCATCTATAGAGTATAGCAATATGTGCAAGGTCACAAGGAGTGTGGTGGAGAAACTAATTTCAAGAAAAGAACACTGCTTGTAGTCTCAGAAACAAAGTTTTTTTTTAATTGCCCCCTAATGCCTTCCTGTACAAACAAAGAGCAGCTGAACATACTGAAATAATTTAGTCTCAAATTAGTAGGAAATGGATTTTCTGTGACTTTCATTTACTAGCCTCATGCCTTAAATTATTTACCATCTCTGAGTCTTTGTCTCTTCTTCTGTAAAATGGCTCTACTAAATTGTACTTCACATAATCTTTGATTTTATAAAATGAGGAAATACATAAAGCAGCTACCAGAGTATGGTGATCATCATAACAAACAACAAAAAAAACCTTATTTGTCATTATGTTGAAGTCAACTATATATAATTTCATAATGTCAGTGTAGAATTTCCTACAAGTTAAGAAAAGTCAAATTAATTTTCCTCTCTGGAATATTTAGATGTAGTTCCTCTAAAAGAATCCTTTAATTTATTAAAGGACTCTATCTGAAGAAATTAGATGATCTATTTAGTGCCACAGCTGGATTTCCAATCCCTAAAATAAGGAATAACAAAAGACTATGCTATTCCTGTAGCGGCATAATTAGTACCCACTGAAAATGTTTGCACCGTACTCTATAATGAATGCATTATTCTCTTACTTTCAAAAGACTCTATCTCCAAGAGACTGTATGTTTTTCCAGATCATGCAAGTGTTGAAGTCAGTAATTGATATTATTAAATATGTTTACTGCTGATGCAGTGACACAGCGGAAATGTGCTTGCTTTTCTAGGCTGAAAAGTGATGGGCTATTGAATCTGATTTCAGTTCTACAGTGGATGTCAGCACAACTTCTAAACATGAACCAAAGAAAGCAGGAACAGTTGATAAATGCTTTCTCTGAATGAGCCTTAGAAACAAGAGTGACTCCACTGCCTGTGGTAGCATATGCTTCTGTATCACACAGAGTCTGTGCTTCAAAGCCATGAATAGCTGGTTCAAGCAGCTCTGGGTTATCCACACAATAAGGCACAGCATTGTGGAGCCAGAGGAATTGGCTCTAAGCCTTACCTTGGGATGAGAGCTTGCTTGAGGCTTGGCCTGTGTTTGTGGCTGTCTTCCTGCAAGGCACATGTTTTGTTTGTTTTGGAAAAGTGACATTTTTTTTTCACTATGCTGTATAAATGGTGCAGTGTCAGAAAAAAAAAATATTCAGGCATTTGACTAGAGAAACATCTTTGTAAAATAATGGCCAGAAAAATGGATTTTTTTGTTGGAAATTATATAAAATAGATCTTTTCTTATATGGTATTCTCTAAGTGTACATTATTTAGGCAAAGGTTTATAAATTGCTATCAAAAGCTGAATTTGGGGGTGGAGCCAAGATGGCGGCATGAATAGGGCAGCAGAAATCTCCTCGCAAAACCATATATACTTTTGAAAATACAACAAATACAACTATTCTTAAAAGAGAGACCAGAAGATTCAGGACAACAGCCAGGCTATATCTACATCTGCAAGAACACAGCACTTCACGAAGGGGATAAGATACAAGCTGCGGCCCAGTGGGACCTGAGCACCACCCCTACCCCAGCTCTCCAGCGGGAGGAGAGGAGTCGGAGCTGGGGGGGAGAGGGAGCCCAGGACTGCTAAATCCCCAGTCCTAGTCATCTGCTCCAGGAGCGTAGACACACAGTTTGGTGTGCTGGATACTAGGGAAATGGAACAGTAAAACCTGCAAGCAGGTCCCCACAGCTGGCGCCCCTGAGACAAAAGAAAAGTGAGTGCTTTTTGAAAGTCTTAAAGGGACAGGAGCCTAACAGCTGGACAGAAGCGTCCTGGCACACTGAGCCCAGCAGCTGGGAAGCCCAGGGAACTCTGGGCACCCTAACCCTCTGGGCAGCAGCACAGATCTGAGGGCCCTCACTGTGATAAACAGCATCCCACCCGTTCCCCCTCCGGTGCGGCCCCGCCATAGCAGAGCAACAGCCTGAGACCGGCCACAGCAGCCATGCAGAGCTTCCTCCACAGCAGGCCCGGGAAGAATCAGAGACCCCATCTGCGTGCAGCTGCCCAGCACAAGCCACTAGGGGTCGCTGTTCTCCCAGGAGAGGAAGGCAAGGAGCGAGCAGGAAGGGACTTTGTTCTCCCAGCTGACACGTGCGCCAACTGCCCATGACTACCTCTATAGCCATGAAAAGGCAGAAGAATGTGATCCAGATCAGAATCAGACAGACATCCTCCCCTGAGAGGGAACCTGGGGAGATAGACTTAACCAATATTCCAAAAAAAGAATTCAAAATAAAGGTCACAGCCATGCTGATGGACTTGCAGGGAAATATGCAAGAGCTAAGGAGGGAGAATACAGAAATAAAACAATCTCCAGAAGGACTTAAAAGCAGAATGGACAAGATGCAAGAGGCCATTAATGGACTAGAAATCAGAGAACAGGAACACAGAGAAGCTGATGCAGAGAGAGATAAAAGAATCTCCAAGAATGAAAGAATATTAAGAGAACAGTGTGACCAATCCAAGGAGAATAATGTTAGCATTATAGGGGTTCCAGAAGAAGAAGAGAGAGAAAAAGGGATAGAAAGTGTCTTTGAAGAAATAATTGCTGAAAACTTCCCCAAACTGGGGAAGGAAATAGTCACTCAAACCACAGAAGCACACAGAACTCCCAAAACAAGGGACCCCAGGAGGACAACACCAAGATACAAAATAATTAAAATGGCAAAGATCAAGGACAAGGATAGAGTATTAAAGGCAGCCAGAGACAGGAAAAAGATCACCTACAAAGGAAAACCCATCAGACTTCTCAACAGAAACCTTAGAGGTCAGAAGAGAATGGCATGATATATTTAACGCAATGAAACAGAAGGGTCTTGAACCAAGGATACTGTATCCAGCACAATTGTCATTTAAATATGAAGGAGGGATTAAACAATTCCCAGACAAGCAAAAGTTGAGGGAATTTACCTCCCACAAACCCTCTCTACAGAGTATTTTAGAGGGACTGCTCTAGATGGAAGCACTCCTAAGGCCAAATACATGTCACCAGAAAAAATAAAAACACAGCAAAGAAAGCAGAACAATCAAATACTAACTAAAGGCCAAAAATAAAATCAGCTGCCCACAAAAGCAGTCAAAGGAAACAAAAAAGAGCACAAAATAAAACACTTAACATATGAAGAATGGAGGAGGAGGAATAAGAAGGGAGAGAAATAAAGAATCCTCAGACTGTGTTTATAATAGCTCAATAAGTGAGTTAAGTTAGACAGAAAGATAGTAAAGAGGTAACCTTGAACCTTTGGTAACCACAAACCTAAAGCCTGCAATGGCAATAAGTACATATCTTTCAATAATCACCCTAAATGTATATGGGCTGAATGCACCAATCAAAAGACATAGAGTAATAGAATGGATAAAAAAGCAAGACCAATCTATATGCTGCTTACAAAAGACTCACCTCAAAACCAAAGACATGCACAGACTAAAAGTCAAGGGATGGACAAGATATTTCATGCAAACAACAGGGAGATAAAAGCAGTTGTTGAGGTACTAGTATCAGACAAAATAGACGTCAAAACAAAGAAAGTCACAAGAGATAAAGAAAGACATTACATAATGATAAAGGGCTCAGTCCAACAAGAGGATATAACCATTATAAATACATATGCACCCAATACAGGAGCACCAACATATGTGAAACAAATACTAACAGAATTAAAGGATGAAATAGAATGCAATATATTCATTTTGGGAGACTTCAACACACCACTCAATCCAAAGGACAGATCCACCAGACAGAAAATAAGTAAGGACACAGAGGCACTGAACAACACACTAGAAAAGATGGACCTAATAGACATCTATAGAACTCTACACCCAAAAGCAACAGGGTACACATTCTTCTCAAGTGCACATGGAACATACTCCAAAACAGCCCACATACTAGACCACAAAAAGAGCCTCAGTAAATTCAAAAAGATTGAAATTCTACCAACCACAAAGGTATAAAAAAAGAAATAAATTGTACAAAGAAAGCAAAAAGGCTGACAAACACATGGAGACTTAACAACATGCTCCTAAATAATCAATGGATCAATGACCAAATCAAAATAGAGATCAAACAATATATGGAAACAAATGACAACAACAACACAAAGCCCCAACTTCTGTGGGACGCAGTGAAAGCAGTTTTAAGAGGAAGTATGGAGCAATACAAGCCTATTTAAAGAAGGAATAACAATCCCAAATGAATTGTCTAAAGACAGGATTATCGAAATTGGAAAAAGAAGAACAAATGTGGCCTAAAGTCAGCAGGAGAGACATAATAGATCAGAGAAGAAATAAATAAAATAGAGAAGAATAAAACAATAGAAAACAATCAATGAAACCAAGAGCTGGTTCTTTGAGAAAATAAACAAAATAGATAAGCCCCTAGTCAGACTTATAAAAAGAAAAAGAGAATCTACCCACATCAACAGAATCAGAAATGAGAAAGGAAAAATCATGACAGACCCCACAGAAATACGAAGAATTATTGGAGAATACTACAAAAAACAATATGCTGACAAGCTGGAAAACCTAGAAGAAATGGACAACTTCCTAAAAAAATACAACCTTCCAAGACTGACCAAGGAAGAAACAGAAAATCTAAACAGACTGATTACCAGCAACGAAATTGAAGCAGTAATCAAAAAACTACCCAAGAGCAAAACTCCCAGGCCAGGTGGATTTATCACAGAGTTTTATCAGACATACAGAGAAAACATAATACCTATTCTCCTTAAAGTTTTCCAAAAAATAGAAGAGGAGGGAATACTTCCAGACATCACCCTAATCCCAAAACCTGGCAAAAACCCCACCAATAAAGAAAATTATAGACCAATATCCCCGATGAACATAGATGCAAAAATGCTCAACAAAATATTGACAAACCAAATTGAAAAATACATCAAGAGGAACATATACCATGACCAAGTGGGATTCATCTCTGGAATGCAAGGATGGTACAACATTTTAAAATCCATCAACATCATCCACCACATAAACAAAAAGAAGGACAAAAATCACATGATCATCTCCATAGATGCTGAAAAAGCATTCGACAAAATTCAACATCCATTCATGATAAAAACTCTCAACAAAATGGGTATAGAAGGCAAGTACCTCAACATAATAAAGACCATATATGAAAAACCCACAGCCAACATCATACTAAACATCAAAAAGCTGAAAGCTTTTCCTCTAAGATCGGGAACAAGACAGGGATGCCCACTCTCCCCACTGTTATTCAACATACTGGACATCCTAGCCACATCAATTAGGCAAAACAAAGAAATACAAGGAATTCAGATTGATAAAGAAGAAGTCAAACTGTCACTATTTGCAGATGACATGATATTGTACATAAAAAACCCTAAAGACTCCACTCCAAAACTACTAGAACTAATATTGGAATACAGCAAAGTTGCAGGATACAAAATTAATACACAGAAATCTGTGGCTTTCCTATACACTAACAATGAACTAATAGAAAGAGATATCAAGAAAACAATTCCATTCACAATTACATCAAAAAGAATAAAATACCTAGGAATAAACCTAACCAAGGAAGTGAAAGAACTATACCCGAAAACTATAAGACACTCTTAAATTAAGAGAAATTAAAGAGGGCACTAACAAATAGAAACTCATCCCATGCTCTTGGATAGGAAGAATTAATATTGTCAAAATGGCCATCCTGCCCAAAGCAATATACAGATTCAATGCAATCCCTATCAAAATACCAACAGCATTTTTCAAGGAAATAGAGAAAATCATCCTAAAATTCATATGGAACCACAAAAGACCTCAAATAGCCAAAGCAATCCTGTGAAGGAAGAATAAAGCAGGGGGCATCTGGTTTCCCAACTTCAAGCTCTACAACAAAGCCACAGTAATCAAGACAATTTGGTACTGGCACAAGAACAGAGCCATAGACCAGTGGAACAGATTAGAGACTCCAGACATTAACCCAAACATATACGGTCAATTAATATATGATAAAGGAGCCATGGATATACAATGGTGAAATGACAGTCTCTTCAACAGCTGGTGTTGGCAAAACTGGACAGCTACATGTAAGAAAATGAAACTGGATCACTGTCTAACCCCATACACAAAAGTAAATTAGAAATGGATCAAAGACCTGGATGTAAGCCATGAAACCAAAAAACTCTTAGAAAAAAAATAGGCAAAAATCTCTTGGACATAAACATGAGCAACTTCTTCATGAACATATCTCCCCATGCAAGGGAAACAAAAGCAAAAATGAACAAGTGGGACTATATCAAGCTGAAAAGCTTCTGTACAGCAAAGGACACCATCAATAGAACAAAAAGGCATCCTACAGTATGGGAGAATATATTCATAAATGACATATCTATTAAGGAGTTGACATCCAAAATATATAAAGAGCTCACACACCTCAACAAACAAAAAGTGAATAATCCAATTTAAAAATGGCAGAGGAGCTGAACAGACAGTTCTCCAAAGAAATTCAGATGGCCAACAGACACATGAAAAGATGCTCCACATCACTAGTTATCAGAGAAATGCAAATTAAAACCACAATGAGATATCACCTCACACCTGTAAGGATCGCCACCACCCAAAAGACAAACAAAACAAATGTTGGCGAGGTTGTGAAGAAATGGGAACCCTCCTACACTGCTAGTGGGAATGTAAATTAGTTCTACCATTGTGGAAAGCAGTATGGAGGTTCCTCAAAAAACTCAAAATAGAAAAACCATTTGACCCAGGAATTCCACTCCTTGGAATTTACCCTAAGAATGCAGGAGCCCAGACTCAAAAAGACATATGCACCCCTATGTTTATCACAGCACTATTTACAATAGCCACAAAATGGAAGCAACCTAAGTGTCCATCAGTAGATGAATGGATAAAGAAGATGTGGTACATATACACTATGGAATATTATTCAGACATAAGAAGAAAACAAATCCTACCCTTTGCAACAACATGGATGGAGCTAGAGGGTATTATGCTCAGTGAAATAAGCCAGACAGAGAAAGACAAGTACCAAATGATTTCACTCTTTGTGGAATATAAGAACAAAAGAAAACTGAAGGAACAAAACAGCCACAGAATCACAGAACCCAAGAATGGACTAACAGTTACCAAAGGGAAAGAGACTGGGGAGGATGGGTGGGAAGGGAGGCAGAAAGGGGGAGAAGAAGAAAGGGTTCCTGACAATTAGCATGTGTAATGTTGGTGGGGCACGGGGAGGGCTGTGCAACACAGAGAAGACAAGTAGTGGTGATTTTACAGCATCTTGCTATGCTGATGGACAGTGACTAATGGGGTATGTGGGGGGGACTTGGTGAAGGGGGGAGTCTAGTAAACATAATGTTCCTCATGTAATTGTAGATTAATGTTACCAAAAGAAAAAAAAAAAGAAAAAAAGGATGAATTCACCATGCATAAGCACAGAACCTTCTCTCTTCCAAAAGAAATAGTTGTGTTCAGTGTTTTCTCTTTCCTAATTTAAAGTTGCAATCCTTTGTATGTGTTAGGCTATTTCCACAGAGGGCAAACATTTACACCCATATTTACAGTATTACTAATGCTCCAGCACAATAATGTGCTTTCACCTGCTTTATCATATTTAATCTTTATCACTACCATGTGACCCATGTTGTGTGACATTTTAATCCTCCTTTTACCTAGTAGGACACTAAGACTCAGGGTAGGAAAATGGCTTGTTCAGTGTCACATAGCTAGCTATCTCAGGGAAGGCTCTATCTCATCTCTTCTGATTCTAAGCTGAAATGATTTTGTTCTACGTTTTAGTATATTAGAGCACCTCTCCTGCTTGCTTTGTATCATTTACTGACATAACTCAAAATAGGAAAATCTACCAAAATTTTCCTCTCTATTTTTTCATTCATTAGATATGATTAGCGTTAAGGATTGCATGGCTCCCTGAGCTAGGATCACAGAATATAGAACTGGAAGATGTGAGTACTGAGGTAGTTCAACCCCTATGCCAGATTTGCCAAATCCTTTTTTCACTGGTATCTTCCATCAGCTTGGCAGACGTGCTTTGTTATTCTAAGATTATCAACTTTTCAATTTCCAACTTTATTTATGAGGTACATTCTCTGGATCTATTGCAAACTTTTTCAAGTACGCCATTGAACAACTCAATAGGATAATTAAGGATACATTATAAACAGACTAATTACAAAGGTGTGGGTAGGGTTAAGAGAAAGCAGTACATGATAGCGCAGTATCTTGGAGACATTACCCAAATAGACCAGAAGGAGCCAGGGCAGGCAGGGGTCTCTGGAACCTGCAGAAAATAGCTGTAGGAGAGGGATGGAATGGCACTGGCAAGGATGAAGATGGAAACAAAATATCTGAGTTTCTTCCGAACTACTCCTATCATGCTATACCTCCCATTGTCCAAAACTGAAAGCCAGATGGCATATTGGCCCAAGGGTGTTTAAATAAAGCCTATGCTAACATATTTTTGGGAGTACAGTCTCAAGGAAGCAGAAGGGAGAGAAACATAATGAGGCAAAAACAGGAGAGCAAATATGAAAAAGTGCTTTACTGAGCTAGTGCCATCTTCACAACAAACAGAGAGCTTGGTTTCACAAAGCACCTCCAGAGAAGTGGTATGAAGCTGTGATGTCGCTCAAGTTGGAGGGGTCCCGCTGGTGGTGAGTAGCCCCTGATCTGGATGTCTCCTCTGATCTGGACTGCATCACGCATGGGCACTGAGCAATCTCGGGGTGTTTCTCACTCAGCAGCAATGAGAAAGCCACGTAGTACAAGGGAAGAGGTATGAAGCATGAGCCAAGGTTCATGGGGTTGTGCTTGTGAACAGGATGAAGAAAAGTGAACCATCAAAATAGAGGCACCCTTGGCTTGAAGTGACCAGAAAGGTCCAGTTCCATGATCTTCAGAAGAGTGTCCGTTTTTGCTACTACTGCCCCAGTCAGCGGGCAAGCCAGGCATGGTACAGATCTGGGGCTATATGAACCAGGCCCAGTACAGAGTTGCCAGAGTGCCGATAAAAGTGAGCTTCACTGGGCAGAACGGGGAGGGGAGGCAGCAGCAGGGGGAGAGAGAGGGAAGTGGGTCTGGAGGGACAAGCAGTAAATATGGATCATGAATGTAGAAAACGGTAAGAGGTTTCTAAACCTGCCATGTCCTGTTTTGAAACGCTGTATCTCCAACCCTTGGTCTTTTATGATTCCTGAAATTAAAGTGGCAAGACAGAGTACTCTAGTGGTGAAGTCTGCTGGCTTTGTGTGTAGTCTTAGAAAATTTTGCTGTGCCTCATAGTGGTTTATTTTCATCCAACCTGCTATAAACCTTCAATCATTACTCACCACTCACCCTTACCATGCCCTCTCTGACAATCTTTGCTCAATCTGCCTGCTCTGTATGGGGCCATTACCATCTCTTGCTGGGACCTTCCTTTGCTTATTGCCCCACATCTAGGACTCATTGCATTCCTTCCTGTTATTCTTACCGTGACAGCAAATCTTCTATGTAAATTACTTTGTTATTACATATTGTAAAATAGTATACTAGTTTTATACAATCTTCTTTACCTTGGCTTTACAAAAAAGTTCCATTTGGTATCTTTATACTGGAGCAATGTACTTTTCAATTGCTAATAGATTTGAGCACAATGAAGAGGAAATACATTCACTAAACAAAATTTTGAGTGTGTATGCATGTGTGTTCCAGGTTATTCCACTGATGGCACTTTTCCCACTCACATTCTCTCTGGGTGGAATGATTGTCCAGTCCTTCTGCCTCCATAAAACATTTATTTATCTCCATGGTAGTCCTTAAGACTGTACAATAATTTTTTCTGATTATCTCTCATCCTCATTTCTTTCAGCCCAGCAGTAAATCTTACTCACTTGGGACTCCATGCAGTTGTACTCAGTGGGAAGAAAATTTTCGTATGTTCAGAGTGTGGAACAGAATCTTTCATCTTCATACCTTCCAGTTCTTTATCATTATCTTCAGAAAAGAAAGTTGACAAATGCTTTCTTGACTTATTCATTCACTCAGCACATAATTATCGGGTTTCAGATTTGCTCAACTCACTGTGCTGAGTGCTGAACATAAAGGAGTCCTGGTGCAGGTGTGGTTTCTTCATGCCCTTGAAACAGATACAGGCACCCAAGAGCTGACTTTTGTCAGGCACCTAGTTACCATGCACTCCAGGGAGAGGAATGTCATGTTTATAATCTCCTCCTTCTGGCGGAATTTGCTTCTGGCCTCCTCACTTCATTCACTGCCCCAACTTGAAAATTATACCAGTGTTAGTCGGAGATTTGTATGTGCATTTTAGTATTTACTTCCTTCTTATACACTGTATCATCACAGATGTTTAACCCAGCAATTTTTTTCTCTTGGATAATTACAATAAATTTTAATTTTAATCAATAGTTAAAGAGAATATCATTCCCCCTCTTAAATAAATTTGACCTAATAGTGCATTTGCATTTATTAATGTCAGATATCATCTAGTTATCCATAATTGTGATTGGAACCACATGAAAAAAATAAAAGAGGGGATAAAAAGGACTTGCCTACCTCAGCTGTTTAAATTCAACTAACAATATTTGCAGGTGCTGGGAAATTAACATATATAGTTGCTGCCAGGGTACACCTTGATCTACCCTTGAGGCATGGCATTAGGCCTCCAACTACATAACTCAGAAAGGAATTGCTCAGATACAAAAATAATCCACAGATGAACTGTTGAATGCCTAGCTTTATATTCCTCTGATTCTAAAGACAGGGTCATTGGTCTGGTTTATTGGACATTTCATAAGATCTAAGTAGAAATACAGACTAAAAAAATAAAAACAAAGGATATTCAACAAAATCAGTAAGATTTTGGAAGATCATAAATTGTTATTACATCTTGCCCCCACCTTGCTAAAATGTATATGTAAAGTTACCTCTCCAAATGTTACATAGAATTCCATCCATATGATTAAATCTCCTGCTATAGTACACAAATAATAATTTTTTTCACCAGAATGTTCTTTCTGTTTAAGTGGTGAGGGAGTGGGGAGTGTCTGCCAATGAAGAGTTTTCGAGAAGCTTAGTTCCTCCTTAAAGTGTTGTGTGCATAACAACCACCCTGACAGCAACTGCAGAAGCTAAATACAGAAGAAGGAAATGCACAGTAAGGAAATAAAAAAAGCTATTAACTCCAGAGCTAATATTACTTTGGAATAGTTGAAAGAGTATAATTTCAGAAAGGAAGGACATGTTTTTATAAATTTCTTTCTCTTATGACATTTAACTTTGTGGTTAGGGCTGGATGGTACAAATTACCAGGACCTGAGTTCTGGAACCGGGCCCAGACCCCAAATGTGCTGCATGTCATTATCAAGCCCAGAGTTTTGTTTTGTTTCTCTGGCCCCACCATACTTTCTGAGGCCAAAAACAGTTTGTTTTCTTTCATTTGTTTATTTGTTTATTTCACTATCATAAAAATCATTCTTGGCCATATACCATATTGCTAATTTTGATCTACTTAAAACCTATGTAAATGAAAGTGGAGCTCATTTTCATGTGCCTATACTTTAGAATCGCAGTTTTTCAAAGAGCTTTGTAAGGTGAATTGAGAATACAAACTTTCTCAATACTACTCTAGTTTAGATTTTTTCTTCTAAAACCAGTAAAAAAAAAAAAAGGCTAAATTTTTTTAACACAGCACTAAAAAATGAATTGTGTTATATTGCTAGGAGGATCATTAAGCATGAAAACATACTACACTAGCTTCTCATTTTTTATTGATAAACAAAGGTTTAGAGATGTTAATTTAATATGGCAAGAACAAGTTTTTTGGTTAGTTTTAGCAAACCAAAAAACCTAAGAATAGAGCCAAGGTTATTTGATTCTAAATCTAGTCCTTTCTGCACTACTCCACACTGATGGAGTCTATCTAGGTAATATACCAGTGTTTTCAGAACATAGACCCCAGGTTTACCTGCATCACCTATGATGCTTTTCACACTATTATTTCAGGCTCACCTTCTGAGAATGATTCTGCAGATATGGAATGAGGCACTAGTATCTGCACTTTTAGCAACCAGCCACCCAGCAGATCTGATGCACGCTAAAATTTAAGAACACTACCAACACGGTGAAGCCTTGGGTCACCATATAGGCACTCAGTAAATGCTAATCACCAGCTGCCCATAAGTCCTATTAAAACATACAAAGTATCACTATTCAGATATTGGTATTGAACCTCTGACAGGAAAAAAAAAATATGTAACATTTATCTGGGCTAATCTATTTAGTCAATGAAGCAGTAGATGGAATACAGGATTTGCTAACACAAATTAGCCCTCATCCCATAAATGGTGTGCACTGAATCAAAGTCAACTGTTGCATCTACTTCAGAGAAGCTGGCAACCAGCATTAAACAGGATGGAGTAGGTGTATTTCTCTTTACCCAGAGCTGTACTTATATGGGAATAGTCAGATCCTCAAGGAATATTCAGCTAGGAGGGCTTGATTATATTCAGGAAGGTGGCATTCCGAAAAAGGATGGTAAGTACGATTCAGCAGCTTAGAAAAGACACTGCCAAGATTCTATATTAGTATTATTGTATTAATATTATATATTCTTAATATTATCAATAATTAAACCAATTTTATATTGGTTATCAATATTAATAATAATGATGATCAAGAACATACTAGTATCTATTTATTTATGGAAGTTATGATGTGGTTTTCAACTAATAATGTTCAACAGGAATCAAGACATTTGTCATGTCAGGTTTTGATTTTGTTTTTGCTTTTGTTTTAAGAGACTGCAGGGAGCAGGGCACTGAGGGATACATCACATCAAAGTTTGAGAACAAGCAAGTGCCTGCATCAGTCTACATGCAAGACAAGGCCTCAAGTTTTCTCATTTCAAGCCTGAGTAATTTAGATCATCTGGAAGGCATGTGGGCTACAAGGCCACAGATTCTAGTCAGTGTCAGTTGCCTTTTGTACAGGAGACAATCAAGCAGCAAGGCACACTGTAATTTTTCTTTTATGTTGCAAAGGGCTCTTTAGAAAGATTGTATTCTTCCCTCACATTTTCATTGCCACAGCTGGGGGCTCCCTCCTAAATGGTATATTAGGGCCCTTGAGTACTTGATGTCTATCTTCTCTTACTTGACTGACATGATGTGTGTCAAAATGTAAATAGTCTAATGCAGAAAGCACATGAGTTCAAGGAGAAATTATCAAACTGTTTCTGAAATGTCTTTGATGGGCTGTGCTCTGAGAAATTTCAGCCTGTGACTGTCTAGCTTTCACTACTTCTAGGCTGGTGTTTATAAAGTTGTGCTAATGACCACTCTAATGTATACCCGCTGAAAGGGCTGAAATTTTCTCTCTCCCTTACTCAGATACACAGCACTTTCTGCTGTGGTCTAAAGCAGATTATTCACAGCTTGCTATGTGGCCCTACGATTCCTAAAAGGTAAATTAAATTAAGCCCATTTCAGATTCTTTTACTGGTTATTAAGGAATAGTGCATTTCATTTTTAGAACCTTGCTTTAATGAGAGTTCTGTTGTTAATGAAATCATTATGCATCGGTAATGCTGTCTGCATCTGACCAGTGTACAACTGAGTAAAATCCTGGAATGTAGAGACAGAGGGAGTTTATAGACTTAGGACTGTTTCACTGGGGACCCCTCACCTTATTTTTCAGATTTGGCATTCTCTGTAAATTAATGTTCCACAGACACACACAACAGCTAATCTTGTACCAGCTGCCATGATGTGTCATCAGATGCTTACTCCTTTTGCCACAGAGCCACTGCCTTGAAGGTGAACAATCTTAATCGTGGATCCTCATAGAAAGTCTTGATTCTCTCAGCATGTCAAATGCTGGTCTCAGAATTTGGGATTCATTACCTTCTCTCATAACTCATGTTTCCCAGATTTACTGAATGGGAGGTTTACCCAGGTACCCTGCTAAGGATAGATCATTGGAGGTAGGTAAGAAAATGTCTGCCCTCAATGAACTAACAACTAAGTGGTTGTAATTGTGCATCGGTAACATAAGGTAAATGTTAAAAGAGGTATTATGAGGATGGAAGATAAGCTTTGCTCTCAGGGTGAAGAAACATCCATGCCTGATGCTCCAGCCAGTTCGGAAAATGATTACTTCTTCCTCCTCTTTTGCATTACAATACCTCACACACTGGCATGATCACGGTGGTCCTACTCTCCCAGGCATTCTATGGTGTACCACACCTCTCATCCTTTATATGTTTCATTTTTCCAGAGAATATTACGTAATGTATTGGACAAAGTTTCTCCTGCCAAAAGTGTCATGTCCCTCCACTGTTTCCCCACCTCTAGAAACACAAACACTTACTAACTCTATTTTTTGTGGCATCATGATGTGTACATGGTGAGGACAATACAGGCTAGTCTGTATTTGCAGAAGTCTGGATCATTTTTTGACCTCATGATTTGTTCTGGCTTTTTTTGTGTAAGTAATGTGGTTATTCAAGCCCAGCTCGAACTGTATGACTGGTTATGTTTACCAGATCGGAGCACTGCCTCCTTGTGTCATTGCTCATTTTACAGAGACACAGTTTCACTATCTAAGCCCCTGGTTTCTAAATCACATTGCCAAAAAAACAAACTATGCGTACTGAATAAAACAAAGCAGAAAGATCTTATTACAAGGCTTTTGACCTGTAAGCTAGGACATTCAAGGCTACAAGAGCAGTAAATTCTGAGCTGCTCACAGACTAAGGGATTCTTGTGTAATAAATATGGAAGATGTTTGTCTTTTTTCAGCTGATGGTTGACTAGTGGTTTTCTTTCTTCTTTATGTCAGGGTGGCTGAGTCAGGGGCACAAGGAAGTCCAGAGATGGCATGAACACATTTGGCATTTGGGAATTGGCTTGTGTCCTCAGCTGATTCCTGAGAAGACCTGTAAATTCCTGCAAGGTTAGGTTAAGTTTCCTTTACGCCCCTCATTGACCATCTCCATTTTGTCCTTGATGTAAATACCCCATTTGGTTTGGTGCTACAAAATGCTTATAACTTGTAATAAAGGGAATTCATATATTGGGACCCATAAATTGGAGGCTGCCCCAGCGGCCCCGCCCACATCACAGATCCAAACCTAAGTCCCCTGGCCTTACGGACAAATGGCCTACTGTCAAGGAAACCTAACATACACCAATCACAGTCCCTGAAGTTAGCTTCAGTTAGCTGACCTTACCCTAGAAAATAGGACCTGCTTGCCTTATAAGGAGATCTCTGACCTGGCCAAGCATGCCCTTTTTCCACACTGCCACTTCTACTGCTTTATAAAATTATTTCTTGGAAGGGACCTTCACTACTTCTGCGGCACTGCAAACCCCCAAGCCATGGGTTGCTTTACTTTGAATGCAGTACATCAACCTTGCTACTAAATTGTTTTGTTTTTGTCATTTGACACTGTCTTTTGTTGAAACTTACTTATTTCTGAATTTGTTTTTATGTATACATTTGCATATAATCATTTATTTGTAATTGAATAGAATCGGGTACATTGAAACTTCAGTCATGTCCTTAAATCTCCTAAGTCACTATTTACTATTTCTTTTAGGTTGGGGCAATGCAATTGGTTAATTTTTAACCATTATATATTAATTCTTAATTTCATTCTAAAAAAGATAATATCATTCATAGTTCCGGTGGCCTATTGCTAACTAGAATGGAAAATGGAGATTGTCTATTATTAAGCAGTTGCTTCATCATTTCATAGTGGACTTTTTACATCAAATTGGTAAGGAATGAATGAACCTGAATGTCAACAGAATTATAAAAATAATTCATCTTTTTGCAGCATTTTATATGTTAAAATAAATATTAATTTGTTTCATTCCCACACCTCTAAGAATAGAAAAATTATTGCTAATAAATGAATCATTGGTGTTTTCCCCAGAAGAAGAAATGAAATGACTTTGTCATATAAACTAAGTTTGCCTCAAAATGAGATTTCCTGGAATATGAATTTGGTTTGCTTCTTTGGAGTTTTCAGAACAGCAGAGCCTAGCCGAATCAGAGAAAGGTAACAGTACTCATAAACTCGATAGGCAAGGATATTTTCATGAATACAATTCCTAGTTCTTGCTCCTCAGGAGTGGGGAGTGTGTATGAATGGTGGAAATCACAGAAAATCAACAAACTTCTTTTGCTCAAAGGATTTGCACTTTATCCCTAAGGAGGCTTTTGCCCTGATCTCTACCTAGAAGGAAAAATCAGCTGCTCTTTCTTCTTCGTGTTCCCTTCCCAGCTTGTGGCCATGAGACTCCCCTCGAGGAGATCGTGTAGCATCTCCGCTGGAGGTCATCTTTTTTTCATCACCATCTGGAGGTCTTTTCCCAAGCACTTTAGTTACTCCTCCACCTGATTACAATATCCCACTGATCTTGTTTTGCACTCTCTGCTTCTTAACAGGATCTTCCTTCGGTGTCCCAACCCCATAAAGAAGTTAATAACATATAATGAGCTTGGACATCAATAGTGTGAGCTGTAGTGAACAAAAATCATCCTTCTTTCTCATGGCACCATGAAGGCAGAGTCTGATCATTGCTTCAGTCAATTCCCCTGTTGTCAACAGACTTAGGCAAATGTTTCATGAGCAAGTAAGTACATGAGGATAGGCCACAGTGAATGCACCTCCCTCTCTCATCCTGTTCATCTGGACCAATGATAGCTTTGCATCTGTCCTTGAAAAACCAGCAAATAGTAGACTGGAAAAACTACCTTTGTCTTGTAAAATGCACAATATAATCATTACCATTTCTACATAAATCTAAGTTGTATGATTAGCTTGGTTAGCCACAGTTTTTAAAAATATCTTTTTTCCTTAAGAATATAAGAGAGTCATTGCTTGGGTATTTCAGAAGCTTCCAAAATCATATTCCTTTTTATTTTTAGTACATTAATAAAAAGGAAAATGGTGTCTGCTCTATGTAATGATTGCTTGGAAAAATGAAATACACATACAAAAGCTAGTATTTGTTAATACATGAATAACCTAATCCTTTAAAACTATTCTGGTACATGGACAAAACATTCGGTTTCGGGAGAGGAGAAGAAGTAGGAGGCAATTTGGGATCAGTATTTGCTCCAATGAGTGTAATTATTGTGTATATTGTGGCTCTTGACAAAAATCTCTGAGTCCTGGTGAGATGTTGTTAATGCCCCAGGTCAGAAGCCTGCCTTCTCTAGTGGGATTGCTCACAAAGATGCTGCCGCCTCCTTCCTCTGCTTCCCACAGGATACGGGCAATTCGCCAGCATTTCCTTTTCAAGTGCCATTGTTCACCTAGACCTTTAGGAAGAGCTCCTGCTTTTTTACTGTTAATCCAAGCCTAAATGATGATCATTTTTTAAGATCCTGTAACATTTTGTAACAAATTTATCAGGCATTAACATTAGCCATTATAGCACAAATAGTTCTGTCACTTATTTTTTAACTTAACAAGTAATTTAGTAATTTCTACAGCCTCAGAATTACTTTTTTGGTTTGTGAAATCTCCTTTTATAAGTAATTCATGGGAAATCTCATAAATCTAGAGCTGTTTCTGCAACCCTTTCCAACGTCATTCCATCAGTTATGATTTGGACAACAAAGTAACATGGTAATGTTTACTACATGATTTAATCCTTTTAAGGTCACATTTTACATTGCATATGCCTATGATGCTGAAGAGGAACAGTCCAATTGTCCTACACTGTAAGGAAATAAGATACATTTATTCATTAAAGAAATGGAAGAGTAGGTTAAAGATGTTAATGATCACTGAATGTGAACTCATGCTGGGACCTTATGTGAATTAGGTTTGGCAGTGCTGGGTTAATTCTTCATATTTAACACACACTACACATTCAGGGGGTAGTTTCCTGTGTTTTATCATAAAGATCAAAGCATGATCAAAATGGATGCCAGAATTTGAAATACTTCTATGCAAAAAATGTGCAGTAGGTAATCTTTGCATTTACCACCCTGTCTAGCAGCCCTTTCAACATGAGTCCTCGTGCCACCCATACTTGTCATGGCCTGCCCACCTCCACACTTGCAATCTGTCACTTATCCAAGTCCCCCACTGTTATAGCATACCTATGCTCCAAACCCTTCTCATTCCCCTCTTTCTCAGTTCAAAAATTTCCTTCAGATGTTACATTCTTTAAGAATCCTGTCTAGTTTAGAGAACAAGAACACTGATTTGTGTTCAGGAGTTAATAGCTGATAGTAGCTATTAATGTGACACCTTTGCCAGATACAATTTGCATTTAAACAGCTGCCTTTAACTGAAAGAATTGGAGAATGCTGAGGGTTTCAGACTATGAGGCAGGGCCAATGAGCATTATTTTTTGTCACCAAGCCCTTCCCAGTACCTATCAGGTGTTCCATCTGACTGTGAGACATTAGGAGGGAGGAAAACAAATAGCAAGGCTCTGATTTGATTCCTAGCTCTGACAATTACTACCTGTGTGAACTTGAGCTGGTTCTGCAGTGCCCTCAACCTCAGAACAGGACCAATAAGGCTTTATGAAGATTAAATGAGAAAGAAAGCTAAAACTCCTAAAAGGTTTAATATTGTAAGAAAGTCAGTTAAAAATATTTTGACTACAAATGACAGAAATGCAACTTGAGCCAGATATTCTGATACAGCAGAAATGAGTTGTTGCTAGGAATGTGCATTTTTAGTAAGGAAAACAAGAGGTTCTTATATGAATGGTAATTAAATCATATGTCAAAAATCACTATTCTAGGGGGCCTTAAAAAACAACAGGCAGGAAATGGTAGATACTGCAATGGTCTAGATATAAAATCATCTGAGAGATGGGGGTGGCAATCTCAGTAAGCCATAAAAAATACAGACAAGATTGAAATGCCATGCCTAAAATAAACCTGATTATTCACTAAATCTCTACTCAAGGATAATCCTTGACAGTGGAGTGAACTAAATTTAGAAGAAATATAGAAATTACCTGAAATAAGGGAAGTGGTTGGACCACTATTGGTAACCTGATAAAAGTTGCAGAAAATGAAAGAGGTGTCAAAAGACTGGAGATGAAAAAATACAGTCCCATTTTTCTTTAAAGAGCCAAAAATTGGATTCTTTCAGGTATAGAACAATGCATCTTGTTGTCAATCTCAAGAGAGATTATTAAAAGGAAATGTTGAATGAATGAAAGATGTCTAAGCACTTAATGAAGAACATGATATTCATAGAGAACCTATATAAATCTCCTAATAGCAAGGCAGACTATTTCTACTTTTTATTGAATTACTAGATTGGTAAATTTTACATGACCAGGGAAAACTGGATGCCGTGTGTCTAGATAGAGTTCAATTGCCTGTGTATTTACTGTGAAAAAGAATGATGGAAACACTTTTTCTCTACTGTCTTAGGTATGGTGACTGCAGAGCCTGTGAATTAAACTAAAAAAATGACAGATTAAGAAGAGAAAAGGTATACAATTTTTATTAATATATTATGTGGACAGGAGTTCACAGAAAAGAGGTGAAACTCAGAGTGCCTAGACTTGGGCATTTATATACCATTATCTACCAAGTTGAAGTGACTAGGAAATAAATGGAGTAATTAATGGAACATAAGGGTTATTTTAGTAAGGTCTGTTCATGCAAACTTGCCATGGTGTGGATTGTTCTCTTGCTGATTTAGGGTGTGGGGGGCATGGGGAGGGGGGCAACACTTTCGCAAAGGGAAATTTATGCCTTGCTCTGCTTTTAGGCAGGTAAGAGGAGGGCAGAGAATGTTTTATGCATCCATGGATCATTAATTGCTTTAGGCTCAAAATAACTCTTATACCAAAGTGGCATATTTTGGGGTGACATATTATGATCACTTTTATTACCAAAGATCTTAAAGCAGTGATTCTCTAACCTTTTGGTCTCAGGCTTTTATCCTGTTAATATTTATTGAGAATAACAGATCTTTGATTTATGTGGGTTATATTTATCAGTATTTATAGTATTAGAAGTTAAAATTGAGCAAAACAAGTGTTAATTCATTTAAAATAATAAACCCATTTATATTGCCTTATTTTATGAAAATAAGTATATTTTTAAAAATAGTGACAAATGCCTTCTTTCACATTTTTGCAAATGTCTTTAATGTTTGACTTTATAGGAGAGAACCAAATTCTCACATCTGCTTCTGCACTCAATTTGTTGTGACATAGAAAAAATTATGCTGCAATAGAATACTGTGTCTATAGCACATTTGTCCACTTTCTCAGATTCTGATTCTGTGGGAAATATTTACCATTCTGTAGGCAGTTATAGGTAGCTGAAAGATGTACAAATGCTATCTTTTCTGGTAGAGGTTCAAATGTTTGTTCCTGAATTCTGTGGAAGAAATAGTTTTGTCTCCATTTGCAATTAGTTTCAATAATCCTTTACTCCATATCAATTTTGACTGTTTTGACTTTTTCTCTGAACCAGTTTCCTCATACCTTTGGTTCTTTCAGTGAATGAGTAGAATAAAATCTTAAATGCATGATCACTTCATATTCAAAAGAGAGTAGTTATTTCACCTTTTAAAAAGTATATTTAAACAGTGAAATCACTTGTTATGTAGGTTTGGAAAACTCCACTGTACATTCTTGAGAGAATGAGAGTGAAAAAGAACATTAATTATTTGGTATTAACAAGAGTGTCGTTTTAAACTTGCAGACCCCAAAAAGAACTTAGAGACCCAAAGATAGCTCAGAATCATATTTTGAGAACTACTGCTTCACAAGTTTGAGAAGAGCAGTCTCATTTATCACAGCCAACACAAAGATTTCCCAAAATGATGTGAGAAATCCAAATCAGTCTAATAGAAAAGTTTAAAGAAACTGAATAATGCATTTAGCAAAGAAAATTTAAGAGAACATGATATATTATTATTCAAATATTTAAGAGACTTAACATAGAAGACTGACATCTTTCATACAAAGATGGAGTTTGATTTCTTTCCCTTTGAATTCAGAGGATATTGAGTTATTTGCTTCTCATGAATAGATTGAGGAGTAAGTGACACTGAATGACTTACACAGCTAGGTCATACAAGGTGATAAAGCTTGCCAGATCATCTCCTTAGACATCATTCTTGGGACCTAGCCACTATGTTCTAAGGAAAAAAGGAAGCTCATTCATGTGGAAAGACCACATGTAATGTTCTGGCCACCAGCTCAGGCTAAGGTCTAAATCAACAGTAACATGAATCACTAGACAGACATCTGAGAAAACACACTTCAGCATCAGTTTGGAACCCCTCCAGCTGAAGCCAAGTAGAACAGAGACAAGTTGATGACTGTGAAGTTCTGACCAATGTGCAAATCCATGATCAAGATTATATTGTTTTAGCCACTAAGATTTGTGGGTAACTTGGTATGAAGCAAGAAATATCCAGAACAATGAACATTACTTCTTGAAGGGTTATCACTAAATTTTTAGTGACAGTTATATGGAGACCAATTTTGGTTGACTATATGAAAGATTCTTACAATGAAAATATATTGAAAAAATAGAGTCATAGAATGAATATGTTTAATATTGGTAGAATTTTGCCTTAAGATAACCATGTTCATTCTTTTATTTTCCAGATAAGGAAATATGAACACAGCAAGGTTAACTATTTCATTCCTCTTCTCTTTAATGGCTCAGTGAGAGCTAGAACCAAGGAATCCTGAATCTTAATCAACTTTGTTTTCCACTACACCATCTTCACTGGGAAGTCTTAGTTTCGCTACCTCTGTAGCTCCTTAAAGAGCAGTACTTCCCACTTGTCAGGAGTGTAGTATACAGGAGTATGAAGATGGTTGGGCCTTTTGACTGGATGATATACAAAGACATTTTCAAAACTAAGGTGTTATACTTCTATAACCTAAAAAAGACATATGTTTGTAGACTTACAGGAAGTAAGTATCATTCCTATGGCACACCATGTAAACCTTTCTGTAGCCCTGTCTCTCAGACTAGTAAGTCATGTTTTTAGAATAATTTTAAATATTATAGCATTTCAGTGGTTATTTATCCCTCAAAGATCCTGAAAATTGCATCATGCATTTATGTACTCACTCTACATGAGTACCTAATCATTTATGATTCATTTCCTCTGATATTTACTAAGAGCCCAGATGAGCTCTTGTTTCATACATTTAGTACACTAAGGCTATTAATTTCATCCCATCCATCCTAAATTCTTCCACTTTTTCATCTTATTCAACTTTTATACATATTCACTTTTCCTTTAAGCTGATTTTTACATGTTTGAGAAAGATAATAATTATATTGCTATTTTCATTAAATCATAGATCAATTACTAGAAAACACTGAAAGGAGTAGAATGGAAATATATCATTTCATAGAAAGATGTAGGGATTTTTTTTTTACAAGGCTACATTCATGAACTGGAAATATTTAAACAGTTACTAAGTGGAACAAATGATTTATTTTTCCATTATTGTAGCTAAAGTATATGAATTGCTTAAGGGAAAAAAAAATCAAAGCAAATATTTTCCAGAAGAAAGAGCACTTTAGTGTTAACTGCTATTTCTATATAAAATTTTGAGGGAAGCAATCCTGGGTAGTGATTGACAGAGCAGATCTGTGAACAGACTGGCTGGGTTCATATCTCACTGAGTTCATTTCTTCATTGTCTTACCTAGGATGAGTTACAAACCTCATTCTACTTTCTTCTTGTGTAAATGGGGATGATCATAATTGTACCAACTTCATAGGAATGTCACAGTGGATAAAGCAGTTACTATTTCAAACAGTACTTAGAACAATGCTTTGCCATATGGTTTGTGCTGTTATAGGCTTTTATTGGTGAAAATATGGGCATGTAATAATGCTTTGGGTATTCTCTTCTTTCTTGTGATTCATCACAAAGTTCAGTGTTGTAGATTTACATGACATTTTCTTTGGAAATTGTTGAGTAAATGGCTATAGAATTAATTTAGGAATAACAATAATCTGTTTATTTTTCTTTCTATTTCAAATCCTCTAAAATTTTGGAACTCAGATAGCTTACCACCATCACAGAACTACGTAAACTTAATCTATACTGTCCATTTGATTTTAATGTAGTTCAATTTAACGTTCACTTTGGAATTTTTGCTTTGGAGATCTTATGAAACTTTTTTTCACTCCAGGGGTGGAGATATGCTCCTAAATTTTTGCTACACTTCTAATATTACCTTTCATTCATTTGTAATCCATCTGAATTTAAATATTTTGTGTGGTGTAAAGTAGTCATCTTATTTTCTATTATCCATATAATTAGCCAGTTCTAATTATATCCATATCTTACTATATATAGATTATAACTTATTATAACCATATAATTCATTCTCCCAACACCATATATTAAGTCATCCATATAAGAAAGTGTTTATATCTTTATCACATAACAAGTGTCTATTTGACCTTGAGTCTATATCTGAACTCTTGAATGTAATCCATTGGTCTGCTTCTTTTTCTTTACCTGTGCCTTGCCACACTTTTTGCTTTTATAAATTTACTAAGCAATATGTAACACATAGGATGGTGAACTACCAAGCTATAGAGTGTAATGAGAAACCCCTTCTAAAACAAACACAAGTAAAAGAAACGCACCCACTGAGAAGTGAAAAAAGGCAAGAACAAAGTGGGTGAATGGAAAGCAATAATCAGCAAACATTAGTCCTGAAATGGAAAGCTTATTAATTCTCCAAGTGAAACTATTGTATAATTACAAGCCTAAGCTCCATGAGACTGACCGCATGTTACATTTCAGACAGCTGTTTTAGCCCATTTACAATCTATTTAAGATACTAGCTTAAATTACCAATGCAAAACTTGATCATTAGCAGTAAACCCTGAAGAATTAGACATTATAACATGGAAATTTTCAATGTGTCCAGGATGCCCTTGTGTCACACTGACAGGCGGACTATGTAGAGCATGTCATCCTCACCTTTCTCAGGCTGGGTTGTAGACCTGCGATAAGAAAGGGGGTGAATGAAGACTTTGACAAAAGGAACTAAATCACTTTAAAAATGTAAATAACCAAAAAGCTGGTTCAAATTTGACACATTTTTGTCTATACCGTGTTATCTCCAGAAAACATTTTGAAATGTACCCTTTTTATTTGGCTGTTAATATTATAGTCATCTTTTATCCTAAACTTTCTTTAAAATTTTGGAAGGATTTGAGGAAGACCAATTAATCAATGCCATAGTGGATAATAATTTATGACCAGAGTAAAAATAAGAATGTGTATGTTCAATATGTTCCCATTCCCACTGTTGACCAGATTTTTTTTTCTTTTTCTTGGAATGATTCCAAACATCTTGCTGGCAAAGAGGGTGTATTTTTTGAGATAGCAAAGTTGTTTATTGAGCCACTGACTTCAGTCAGCATCAGTAACTCTTACAGTACAAGGAAAATTGGAAAGAAAAAGGCTTAGTGTAAATCTTTGAATATGGAGTAATCCATTAGCTGGTTCAGCAAGTTACAGAAAAAGGCTCAGAATGTGAATACATTGTATATGGAGTGTGTTTTGTGTCTGTTCCTTTTGAAATATATGGGCTAGTCACTTGTTTTCCAAGCATTTTTATTATGGTACCACATTTGTACCCAGGTATTTTGATAGTATTGCTGGCATAGCACCCTAAGCCAAAATAAAAGATGCATGTAGATGGATTTTTTTTCCCTGAGTTCTTCTACTTTTACCCTTCAAGATACCTGGTTCAAATACTCAATCATATTTTATTACCTTTGTTTCCAAATCATAAATTATTTCACAAATACCACATTATTGAATAAGATAGTATCTTAGTCCTTTGGTGAGTAATAGTACCTTTGTACTGCTGGGATTTATGTTACTCTTTTCAGCAAGAGCTACTGTAGGATGGTGAAATGAACAGTATTAAAGTTGGCAGGCTGAAAGCTGCTATGTGTGTCTAATGTCTGAAAAAGTCTGCTTTTATGCAAATATAAACTGGCTGTGAAGCTTGTAATTCTGGAATCCAAACAGCTAGCATGTGTCCTCTGTATGACCCAATGTGATTTGAAAGACAGAGTGGAGACAACGGGTGGAGAGGGCAAGGATTGAGGACGAAAATATTAATGTTATTTGTAGATATTTGTTAAAGGTCACTGCCTTTTAAAGAAAGAGATTCAGCAATGGAGCTGCTGCTAAATTACCATCTTAGAAATGAAAGAATAGAGAACTGTTGTTATTATTTTTCTATAGCAACAATAAGGGCTAATTAATATCTAACACTGCCTTTGGTATCGAGTAAATAGATGATTTTATTTTATCAAGGAGTGTGAATACCAACAGTGCTCCTTTTGTGAGAAGTAATATCAAAGGACAGGAGGAGAGCTGTGCCTGATGGCTCTGACCTGTAAAAAAGGTCTGTTGCAATCTGAGAGTTGATACCGAAGGATTTGAACCACACTAAAGAGGTTACTTGGCCCCCATTAACAGCTGATGTAAGAATCACTAACTATCTCTTTATATATTTCTGTACTGGATAGATAATGTTTCGCCTGTCCAGTACTCTCCATCTTCTAGAATTCCCTTTATCTATTAACGGTTCTCTCAGTAAAGGCCATGTTTCTATGACTCCATCTCCTAAGCACCAACAGGCCCAATGAAGGGGAAAACCTGACCAAAGCTGGTAAAAACTGAGTTCTCTGATTCCTGGCTGAAGTCATTGGTCCAGGCTTGGGAACTTGCCCATACCAGATTAATAAGGATTAAGTCTGCCTCCAAGATGTGAAACCTTAAGATGAAAAACACAGAAAAATGTAAAAACCATGGTTTTTACTATAGAGAGGAAAGCTTTATAATTTATATATACTGAGTAAAATAATATAGACAAATGGTAGCTCAGTTAATATATGGAGTCCTTCAAGCTCTGTCTCTAGGTGTTCCTAAACCTCAACTGTACCTCTGACTTTCTTAGGTATTGGATGTTCATCTATACCTTATATTTCTTGAGCTAAAATACTCTCCATTTTGTCTAATTAATTTACCCTGGGATTTGACACTTGCAACCAGGAACCCTGACTAATATAATTGCCAAGGTCAGTGATTGTCAGGTATCCTGGAGATTGTCAGGTATCCAGTTGTTGCATACTAACTGGTGTTAATAAAAATATAAAAAGTGGTGTATATAAAAAATAGCCGTACTAGATTTGAGTCAAGAATTGACCCAAATTTATTTTTTAAAAACATATTTACATAAATGATATTTCAAGGGTTAAATAATGTTAAAGGGCTTTTAATACTTAAGTGACACAAATTAACACAGGCTCAGTTTTAATCCTTTTATACATCAAATAGAAAATATTAAATCATTCATCACTCTTTTTATTCTAGATCACCAAAACCTTTGTAGATTTTCTATATATAATAGAGCAAACTTAAATAACCACTAAGTAAAAACAAGTATGACAAGTTAAAAATGGAGAGAGTCGAAGAGGGGGTGGAAGATGGCGGTGTGAGTAGAGCAGCGGAAATCTCCTCCCAAAACCACATATATCTATGAAAATATAACAAAGACAACCCTTCCTAGAATAAAGACCAGAAGACACAGGACAATATCCAGACCACATCTGCACCTGAGAGAACCCAGCGCCTCGCAAAGGGGGTAAGATACAAGCCCCGGCCCCGCGGGAGCCGAGCGCCCCTCCCCCCAGCTCCCGGCGGGAGAAGAGCAGGCAGAGTGGGAGGGAGACGGAGCCCAGGGCTGCCGAACACCCAGCCCCAGCCATCCGGGCCAGAGTGCAGACAAAGTACATGCGCAGGGGGCCCTGGATACGAGGAAAACAGGGCAGCAAGAACGGTGAGCAGGTACCGGAGGCCTGGCGCTGGAGGACACCAGAAAAGCGAGCGACCACTTTTTTTTTTGCTGTTTTGTTTTGGCGAGCACTTTTTGGAAGTCTTAAAGAGATAGGGACCCCAATACTAGGGAAACAGAGCAGCAAGACTGGTGAGCAGATGCCTGAGGCTGGCGCCGGAGAATAAAGAAAAATGAGTGGCCACCCTTTTTTTTTTTTTTTAATTTAAATTTTTTTTTTTTTTTTTTTTTGGTGGTCGTTTTGTTTTGGCGGGTGCTTTTTGGAAGTCTTAAAGGGGCAGGGCGGGCCACTTAATCCAGAGGTAGGGAATCCGGGGATCTCTGGGCACCCTAACCCCTGGGCTGCAGGGAGCAGGGAGGCCCCTTACGGAGATAAATAGCCTCCCAGCAGCTCCTGCTCCAAGGCGACTCCACCATCTTGGAGTAGCTGCCCGAGCCAGGCCACGCCCACAGCAACAGCAGAGATTAACTCCATAGCAGCCGGGCAGGAAGCAGGAACCCTGTCTGCGCGCAGCTGCACAGCACAAGCCACTAGAGGTCGCTGTTCTCCCAGGAGAGGAGGGCCACAAACGAACAAGAAGGGAAGTCCTTCCAGCCGTCACTCTTTCCAGTTCTGCAAACTATTCCTATCACCATGAAAAGGCAAAGCTACAGGCAGACAAAGATCACAGAGACAACACCAGAGAAGGAGACAGACCTAACCAGTCTTCCTGACAAAGAATTCAAAATAAGAATCATAAACATGCTGACAGAGATGCAGAGAAATACGCAAGAGAAATGGGATGAAGTCCGGAGGGAGATCACAGATGCCAGAAAGGAGATCACAGAAATGAAACAAACTCTGGAAGGGTTTATAAGCAGAATGGATAGGATGCAAGAGGCCATTGATGGAATTGAAACCAGAGAACAGGAACGCATAGAAGCTGACATAGAGAGAGACAAAAGGATCTCCAGGAATGAAACAATATTAAGAGAACTGTGTGACCAATCCAAAGGGAACAATATCTGTATTATAGGGGTTCCAGAAGAAGAAGAGAGAGGAAAAGGGATGGAAAGTATCTTAGAAGAAATAATTGCTGAAAACTTCCCCAAATTGGGGGAGGAAATGATCGAACAGACCACGGAAATACACAGAACCCCCAACAGAAAGGATCCAAGAAGGACAACACCAAGACACATAATATTTAAAATGGCAAAGATCAAGGACAAGGAAAGAGTGTTAAAGGCAGCTAGAGAGAAAAAGGTCAACTATAAAGGAAAACCCATCAGGCTAACATCAGATTTCTCAACAGAAACCCTACAGGCCAGAAGAGAATGGCATGATATATTTAATACAATGAAACAGAAGGGCCTTGAACCAAGGATACTGTATACTGTATCCAGCACGACTATCATTCAAATATGACGGTGGGATTAAACAATTCCCAGACAAACAAAAGCTGAGGGAATTTGCTTTCCACAAACCACCTCTACAGAACATCTTACAGGGACTGCTCTAGATGGGAGCACTCCTAGAAAGAGCACAGCACAAAACACCAAATATATGAAGAATCGAGGAGGAGGAATAAGAAGGGAGAGAAGAAAAGAATCTCCAGACAGTGTATATAACAGCTCAATAAGCGAGCTAAGTTAGGCAGTAAGATACTAAAGAGGCTAACCTTGAACCTTTGGTAACCACGAATTTAAAGCCTGCAATGGCAATAAGTACATATCTTTCAATAGTCACCCTAAATGTTAATGGGCTGAATGCACCAATCAAAAGACACAGAGTAATAGAATGGATAAAAAAGCAAGACACATCCATATGCTGCTTACAAGAAACTCACCTCAAACCCAAAGACATGTACAGACTAAAAGTCAAGGGATGGAGAAACATATTTCAAGCAAACAACAGCGAGAAGAAAGCAGGGGTTGCAGTACTAATATCAGACAAAATAGACTTCAAAACAAAGAAAGTAACAAGAGATAAAGAAGGACACTACATAATGATAAAGGGCTCAGTCAAACAAGAGGATATAACCATTCTAAATATATATACACCCAACACAGGACCAGCAGTATATGTGAAACAAATACTAACAGAACTAAAGGGGGAAATAGACTGCAATGCATTCATTCTAGGAGATTCAACACACCACTCACCCCAAAGGATAGATCCACTGGGCAGAAAATAACTAAGGACATGGAAGCACTGAACAACACAGTAGAGCAGATGGACCTAATAGACATCTATAGAACTCTACATCCAAAAGCAACAGGATATACATTCTTCTCAAGTGCACATGGAACATTCTCCAGAATAGACCACATACTAGGCCACCAAAAGAGCCTCAGAAAATTCAAAAAGATTGAAATCCTACCAACCAACTTTTCAGACCACAAAGGCATAAAACTAGAAATAAACTGTACAAAGAAAGCAAAGAGGCTCACAAACACATGGAGGCTTAACAACACGCTCCTAAATAATCAATGGATCAATGACCAAATCAAAATGGAGATCCAGCAATATATGGAAACAAATGACAACAACAACACTAAGCACCAACTTCTGTGGGACTAGCAAAAGCAGTCTTAAGAGGAAAGTATACAGCAATCCAAGAATATTTAAAAAAGGAAGAACAATCCCAAATGAATGGTCTAATGTCACAATTATCAAAATTGGTAAAAGAAGAACAGATGAGGCCTAAGGTCAGCAGAAGGAGGGACATAATAAAGATCAGAGAAGAAATAAATAAAATTGAGAAGAATAAAACAATGGAAAACAATCAATGAAACCAAGAGCTGGTTCGTTGAGAAAACAAACGAAATAGATATGCCTCTAGCCAGACTTATTAAGAGGAAAAGAGAGTCAACACAAATCAACAGTATCAGAAACGAAAAAGGAAATATCATGACGGACCCCACAGAAATACAAAGAATTATTAGAGAATACTATGAATACCTATATGCTAACAAGCTGGGAAACCTAGGAGAAATGGACAATTTCCTAGAAAAATACAACCTTCCAAGACCAATGCAAAAAGAAACAGACAATCTAAACAGACCAATTACCAGCAACGAAATTGAAGCGGTAATCAAAAAACTACCAAAGAACAAAACTCCTGGGCCAGATGGATTTACCTCGGAATTTTATCAGACATACAGGGAAGTCATAATACCCATTCTCCTTAGAGTTTTCCAAAAAATAGAGGAGGAGGGGATACTCCCAAACTCATTCTATGAAGCTAACATCACCCTAATACCAAAACCAGGCAAAGACCCCACCAAAAAAGAAAACTACAGACCAATATCCCTGATGAACGTAGATGCAAAAATACTCAACAAAATATTAGCAAACCGAATTGAAAAATACATCAAAAGGATCGTACACCGTGACCAAGTGGGATTCATCCCAGGGATGCAAGGATGGTACAACATTCGAAAGTCCATCAACATCATCCAGCACATCAACAAAAAGAAAGACAAAAACCACAGGATCATCTCCATAGATGCTGAAAAAGCATTTGACAAAGTTCAACATCCATTCATGATAAAAACTCTCAGAAAAATGGGAATAGAGGGCAAGTACCGCAACATAATAAAGGCCATCTATGATAAACCCACAGCCAACATTATACCGAACAGCGAGAAGCTGAAAGCATTTCCTCTGAGATCGGGAACTAGACAGGGATGCCCACTCTCCCCACTGTTATTTAACATAGTACTGGAGGTCCTAGGCACGGCAATCAGACAAAACAAAGAAATACAAGGAATCCAGATTGGCAAAGAAGAATTTAAACTGTCACTATTTGTAGATGACATGATACTGTACATTAAAAACCCTAAAGACTCCACCCCAGAACTACTAGAACTGATATTGGAATACAGCAAAGTTGCAGGATACAAAAGCAACACACAGAAATCTGTGGCTTTCCTATATACCAACAATGAACCAACAGAAAGAGAAATCAGGAAAACAACTCCATTCACAATTGCATCAAAAAAAATAACATACCTAGGAATAAACCTAACCAAAGAAGTGAACGACTTATACTCTGAAAACTACAGGTCACTCTTAAGAGAAATTAAAGGGGACACTAACAGATGGAAACTCATCCCATGCTCGTGGCTAGGAGGAATTAATATCGTCAAAATGGCCAGCCTGCCCAAAGCAATATACAGATTTGATGCAATCCCTATGAAACTACCAGCAACATTCTTCAATGAACTGGAACAAATAATTCAAAAATTCATATGGAAACACCAAAGACCCCGAATAGCCAAAGCAATCCTGAGAAAGAAGAATAAAGTAGGGGAGATCTCACTCCCCAACTTCAAGCTCTACTATAAAGCCATAGTAATCAAGACAATTTGGTACTGGCACAAGAGCAGAGCCACAGACCAATGGAACAGACTAGAGAATCCAGACATTAACCCAGACATATATGGTCAATTAATATTTGATAAAGGAGCCATGGACATACAATGGCGAAATGACAGTCTCTTCAACAGATGGTGCTGGCAAAACTGGACAGCTACATGTAGGAGAATGAAACTGGACTATTGTCTAACCCCATATACAAAAGTAAACTCAAAATGGATCAAAGACCTGAATGTAAGTCATGAAACCATTAAACTCTTGGAAGAAAACATAGGCAAAAACCTCTTAGACATAAACATGAGTGACCTCTTCTTGAACATATCTCCCTGGGCAAGGAAAACAACAGCAAGAATGAACAAGTGGGACTATATTGAAAAGCTTCTGTACAGCAAAAGACACCATCAATAGAACAAAAAGGAACCCTACAGTGTGGGAGAATATATTTGAAAATGACACATCCGATAAAGACTTGACGTCCAGAATATATAAAGAGCTCACACGCCTCAACAAACAAAAAACAAATAACCCAATTAAAAAATGGGCAGAGGAACTGAACAGACAGTTCTCCAAAAAAGAAATACAGATGGCCAACAGACACATGAAAAGATGCTCCACATCGCTAATTATCAGAGAAATGCAAATTAAAACTACAATGAGGTATCACCTCACACCAGTAAGGATGGCTGCCATCCAAAAGACAAACAACAACAAATGTTGGCGAAGCTGTGGAGAAAGGGGAACCCTCCTACACTGCTGGTGGGAATGTAAGTTAGTTCAACCATTGTGGAAAGCAGTATGGAGGTACATCAAAATGTTCAAAACAGACTTACCATTTAACCCAGGAATTGCACTCCTAGGAATTTACCCTAAGAATGCAGCAATCAAGTATGAGAAAGATCAGTGCACCCCTATGTTTATCGCAGCACTATTTACAATAGCCAAGAATTGGAAGCAACCTAAATGTCCATCAGTAGATGAATGGATAAAGAAGCTGTGGTACATATACACAATGGAATACTACTCAGCCATAAGAAAAGGGCAAATCCAACCATTTACAGCAACATGGATGGAGCTGGAGGGTATTATGCTCAGTGAAACAAGCCAAGCGGAGAAAGAGAAATACCAAATGATTTCACTTATCTGTGGAATATAAGAACAAAGGAAAAACTGGAGGAACAAAACTGCAGCAGAATCACAGAACTCAAGAATGGACTAACAGGTACTAAAGGGAAAGGGACTGGGGAGGATGGGTGGGTAGGGAGAGATAAGGTGGGGGAGAAATAGGGGGGTATTAAGATTAGCATGCATGGGGGGGGTAGGAGAAAAGGGAGGGCTGTACAACACAGAGAAGGCAAGCAGTGATTCTACAACATTTTGCTACGCTGATGGACAGTGACTGTAAAGGGGTTTATAGGGGGGACCTGGTATAGGGGAGAGCCTAGTAAACATAATATTCGTCATGTAAGTGTAGATTAGTGATACCAAAAAAAAAAAAAAAGGGCAGTTCCTGTGTGGTAACCTCCAGTGAGTTCTACACAAGGGTATAAAGGGCATATAAAAGTGTAGGCAAAGGATCTGTTTGTGTTTATACAGAGGATCAAAGCTTAATTGGGCTACCCCGAAAACGAACTAAGATACGATATGAAAAAGAACTTCCACCATCAGCACTCTCGGGAAGACTCATGCCAGAAGATGATCATCAAAAAATTCCAACAAAGATCCACGCACTGCTACAGCTGTAGATGCACTCATCCCACCAGTTCCTGGACTTGCCATGGGAATGAGGAAGGAGATATCTCAGCTGGCCTGTGCATACAGTAAAACAACAAATTTGGCTGGATCTATACTGTTGGAACTCAACCAAGAATTAGGAGAAGTGCAAATTGTAGCGCTCCAAAGTCTTACAACTACAGACTATTTATTGTTAAAAGAACATAAGGGATGTGAACATTCCCCAGGAATGGGTTGTTTTAATTTGTCTGATTTCTCTCGGACTGTTCAAGTTCAGTTGGACAACATCCACCATATCATAGATAAGTTTTCACAAATGCCTAAGGTGCCTAACTGGTTTTCTTGGTTTCACTGGAGATGGCTGGTAATTACAGATATGCTTTGGTTATGTAACTATACTCCTATTATGTTAATGTGTGTACACAATTTAAGTAGTAGCTTAAAACCTATACATGCTGAAGTTACTCTACAAGAAGATATGTCAAAGAAATAATCAATCTTCCCATGTTTTCTTTCGCCTGCTACTTCTATAGCTTTTCTTCTTCCTTCCTAATTACAACCCTTAAATAGAATTCGTGCCTCATATCAAATTTACCGAGTATCATAATTCTTCCAAGTGGTAAAGATACCTCAAGACAAATGCTGGGCATAGAAGCTACAGGGCATAAATATGCAAAGAAATAAAAAGCTAACCATTTCAAACAATAAGGCTTCTCTCTCACTTACCAACTTTACATTTCCCTGTATGGCCCCGGAAGATGACTGGTTAGCCAGAGACGGGTAAGATTCCTCAAGGGAGGAACAACCTAAGACAGGCACAGTCGCAGGGGGGTCATCAGGTGAGAAATTGGGGATCAACAGAGGTGAGGCTTAGAACCTCAGCCCCCCTGTTCTGAGAGAAATCTTCTGCATACGTGGATGTTTTATTGCCCTTGTCTAGATTGGATTAACACATAGTCTACAGGCACACACCTGATCATCTACATTTGCTCTCTTACAGCACTAAATCATGTTTTCTACCTTTATCTTGTATCTACCTACCACTTCAGCATTTTATTAAAAATAATAATAATAAAGAGAGAAATGTGGTATCCACATATAAATCAAGTATAAAAATCAAATGAGTATTCATATTTGAACTGACTGTTCAGAGTTCATAATGCATGAGCAAAACCGAAAGTTTCTGTGATGACTGCCCTTGTACTGTTCACTATGTAACTTATTCACTATGTAAGAATTTGTTCTCCATGTAAGAACTTGTTTGTTATGCTTCAGAAGATTGGAGACTGACGAAAATTAGGCTTGGGGTGGATTAATGATTGTGCATTGAGCATTGACTCCCCTATACAGAATTTTATTGTTGTTAACTACCATTTGATCAATAAATATGAGAGATGCCCTCACACACAAAAAAAATAAATAAATAAAGTACACACTTCCAATGGTAAAATAAATAAGTAACCGGGATGTAATGTATAGCATAAGGAATATAGTCAAGATATTGTAACAGCTTGGTATGGTGATAGCTGGTACCTAGAATTGTCATGTATATAAATGTTGAATCACTATGTTGTACACCTGAAACTAATGTAATGTAATACTGTGTGTCAACTACCCTTCAATAAAAAAATAATTATCTACAAAAAAAAAAAAAAATGGAGGGAGTCAAATTGCTTATCTCTTCGCAGAGCAAGTTCTGTGGCATTTTTCCCTGCTCTTGTTCAGATTCACTGATACAGCTGCTACCATGTAGCAAGTGCTGAAAACAAAACTCATAGTCTAGTGGATGAATGGAATAATGAAATCAAACAGCACAGAGAGAGATTAGAGAAGAACACTTACCTATCAATCAGGGTTATATTGTGAAAATGAAAGGAATTCAGATTCAGAAAAGTGTCTTGGAAAGAGAAAAGTATTAAATGTACGCTAGGTCAGCTGAAGCCTTCCACCCTCCCAGTGCCACTCATCATATGTGTGTCGATTTGGAATCTTTATATGCACTGTGGTCCTTTGTTTCCTGTTCTCTCTCTTCTTCAACTCTTTATAGACAGACCCACTGATATCCCATATGCAGATTCAGCCTATCCAATTTTCCTGAATTAATCCCAACTGACCCAGAATATATTCCCACAGCAGCCATACCATCCTCTCCTTAATTCCAACCTAACCCAATGGGGCTTTGAATTGTTATATTCCTACACTTATCGTTAAGGGTCCAGGCATTATTTATCTCCCAAGTGTCCCTTGCTGTTGATTTCTGTAAAACAGATACAGTGCTATATATCCTGTGGGACTACTATAATTATTAATTTTAAAAATGGAGAGAAAATTCTTAGGCAAATGACTCTCATTCAATATCTGTGTTTATTATTTTTACTTGTGATAGCTAGACTTATTATTGTCTTCTTCCTATTGTCATTACTATTATTTGCAGGCATTATCTTCCAGGGACTAATGATGGGTGCCTCTGTATCACCCAAATAATGTTCTAGTCCTTGCATCAATGTTCAGGATTGATAGTCCTGTTATATTCCCCCACCTTAGTCCATTAGTCCAACAATTCATTTGTTCAGTTAATATTTTTCAAAAAGAAGCAGGAAAATGGAGGCTTAGGTTAAAGATAAGAAATGAGGCAATGGGGTTGTTAACCAGTTCAGCCTTGGTAGAGAAGGATGTAAACAGGATGGCTATAGCCACACATAATAATAAAGGAAAGAGTCTTTATTCCTGAAATGGAGTAAAAAGAACCAAAGGAAAGAGGTCAGAGTATTTTACTAGATTTTCCAAGCAAATAATTATAACCCCTGTCCTTGAGAAGTATATTATATAGGAAGAAAGATTACATATAAACATACAGTGTAATACATGGCCCAAGTAGTATATATGTAAGAATAGTAACACTAACAGCTAATATTTATGAACATGTATTATATGTGAAGCACCCTTCCCAGTCCAGTGGGGACCTGGAGCTGCTCTTATCTGCACATGTGAGTCAATCTGGCATACATATATTCAGCTCCACTTTCAGTCATGTCATGGACCTACGAACCACGTCCTTTTTTTTATTAACCTGGAGATTTGGTGGTTAAACACTTACCAGACTACCACAGCCTAAATAATTTAAGCCCATCATTTTATTGTCTCATTTCTGACTTAGTCCCACAATGAAAGTATTAGTATTATCCCTTTTTTTTTTTTTTTACAGATGAGTTGTTTCAGAGTTTTCATGACTTACCTAAACAAGTTACTGTTCAAGCCAAATTTTGAATTCAGTCTAATTTCAGAGTCTGCAACTCTAAACATAATAGAGCCAAGGATGGCTAGGTATGGAGGTGTGACCTTACCTAAAAAGTTTCACAAAAGATGTGTTGAATTTTGTGTTGAACAGCAATAAGAATGAGCTGCAAAAATATGGGGAAGCTTAGAAGCAGGGTGTTCTATTTCTGATTTTGCTGTAAATGAGAAAGGAGCAGGAAAGAAGAAATATCTTACTTAGATCCTTTCGCACTATATGATTGACCTACTTTTAGCTTTTCTCCAGTTGCATTACCATGCATTAAAAAGCTCTGTTTCTATCCTTCTTCTCACTAACTAATTGGAAGAAAGTAATTCCTTTCTTCCAATTATCCAGGCCAATATCTTGGGGTTAATCTTGACATTTTTCTTTCCTTCAGGTGCCCATTCAGTTAATCAACAAATATGAACTCTACTTTGAAGACCTACCTGGAGTCTAACCACTTTCTACAGACCTCCAGTGCTGTGACCCTCACCCAGCTATTATCATGCCTTACCTACAATAGTCTCCTTACTAGCCTCCTTGATTTCATTCTTGTCCTGTAGAAATTTTGCTTCACAAAATATCCAATAAAGTAAAATCATGTCATTCCTCTACTTAAAAATCTGTAATGGCATTCTGTCTCCCCCAGAATAAAATCCTAAATACTTACAATGGTTAGGTTTCAGCAGAACCACACTGGCTGAGCTATTTGAACTTGAACAATGTAAGAAGACCAAATTTCTTCTATATAACTGGGGCAATGAGAAGTATGTCTAAAATTCAAGGGAAGGTGTACTGAGAATGGAAGAAGGCTAAACATAGATGTAGTAAGCAAAGTCCTACAAACAGTGATCTCAGCTCAATCTTAAAAGGCTAATCTATAGAAAGAATATATCACCCCTTTAAAGTTGTCTGGATTAAGGTGTAAAAGCATTGAGAATTTATACCTTCACATTATATTGTGAAAATGAAAGGAATTCAGATTCAAGAAAGTGTCTTGGAAAGAGAAGGTATTAAATGTAATTAATGACCATAATAATTGTTAAAAATTTGTGCCTCAAGGAACCTAAGTTCTAAGTAATTTCTCACTCAATTTGTGCAAGTAGAGCAAGTTAACATTCTAGGTACAACCCTATGAGAAAGAGATGCAGGCTTTAGCTATTGGAATCAGAGTGAATAAAATTGGCAAAGTGATCTCAGGGAATGTATGTGATGCACAGACAGTATCTGCTACAATCCACCCATTTCAACAGAGAGATACATTCATCCTTCACATTAAGTCTACTGTACTGATTCTTTCGGGTGGTGCCTGGTAACATTTCTAGAGAAAATAAAGACTCGAAAGATTATCAGGTTAAGCTATGGCTTCTAATGCTGTAGGTAATCCTAAAGTTTAGATAACATTCATCGTCTGTCACCTTTCTCTCACCATTGGCCAACTCTTCTGCTACTTGAGGTTAGTTAAATGATGGATGACTTTACCTGACTTGAATTCTATTTCCTCACAATGATCAGAGCCAATTACCACTGCCAACATGGTGACATTGTCTGCTGGTCTGCTATCATGAGATGCTCAAAATGGCCAGGTAATGCTCATAATTTTAAAACTCTAAACTTAACAAATTTAAAATTGCAAGGACAAGAAGCGCAAGGGTTACTAGGAATGATGGTTAGCAGGGTCACTTCCACTTCTGCCCTATCATTTCTAGATTCTTACACTCCAGTTATCAAGGTCACAAGACAGACAGCAATCAGCTAAAGATATATACTATTGCCAGAAGCCATTCTGCAAACAAGCAAGGTATCATTTGCAAGTTGGAACTTTAGCCATGGCCTTGAGTGGTCACTGCAGTATTGTATCAGGCTGGCAGGCCCTGGGTGGGATGGAAATAGTTGGTCCAGTGACACTTTGGGCCATTCTCAATATTATAATTACTTTTTGAAAAATGTGTCCTCTGCTTTGAAGAACTGTTATATAGGATGAAATGGTGATAAATCAGATGTACTTTAAGCCTTTAATACTGACCAAGATAGTAAGGTCAGGAAAAGAAAAACACATACCAGAATATCTGTCAATCACTGCCCCATTCCTGGGTGTATGGGGTCTGGTGTCATCAACTTGCCATGAAGAGCCCAGCATCAAACTCTTGTTACCAACAAGTCCAACATTTGGCAATAAGAGTAGCTATATCAGATTTGTTAGAATAAGCTGATGCTATTGAATTCATGTATAGCCACCGTCTCTTTTACCATGGCTATGTATGGGCCTGTTATGTAAGCACTGGCACAAATGTGTACAGAGGATCACTGTCATGTGCTGGATGAGTCACCGTGTCCATCTGCATGTTTAGTGCCTCCTATGCAATGCATTTTATCTGGTTGCCATTAATATGGGTTACAGTGATCTGCACAACGTTCTGCTCATACTCATGAGTCCATCCATATGTTTTTTCTCTTGACTCTCTCTTCCAATCTTTCCCTTTCCCAACCACTGGTCAACCAGCTAAGCCATGTACCACTGGATGGGAAACTGAGTATGTCCATATCAAATGTCACTTCCTTCTCCATGTGAGATAGAAGACCAGATGTACTACACAAGCTCTGCCTGCAGGGAGAATTTTTTCTTGCCACTGTCTTTCAGGACCTCTTATGCACAAGGCTGTGATATGGCATGAATGTACAGACCATCAAGATCCCCTTGGACTATATCATGACATAGAGCAGAGGAGTTAAAATATCCCTGATCAAGACTGGAATGTGTCTTAATTTCTATCTATCTGAGCTGTCAGTATATTCATCCCAATTAAAAACCCAGAGGTTGTGAAATAACCACGATAATTTCTGTGTTTCCTCTGGAACTAGACAAGAAATCATCATCTGTCCATTTATCACCTGGCATTCCACAATAATGGGTGACCACAGCAGATTTTGGGTCCTTGGTATCATTTCACCTTGGACCTTCTAACCAACAACTTTCAAAATTCTGGGTATTCCCTTTACCCAATGCACATTGATCCCTTTGGGAAAGATTGGGTGAAATGCTGTAACATTGCAGGATCCTTCTTTAAATGCACCTTAATCTTCTTTAGTCAAATTCATGTTTAAACTAGATGAAAAATAATGATTTTCCACTAGGATGGTTAATATCAATTCATCTGTCTTCAGCCTTTTTTTATTATAAATATTAAGCTACATCTTGTTGGTTGTCCATTTATCTGGTTCTTAAGAATCCAATGGTGTATTAACCTTTACTACAGATCACTGTGTGTCAGCATCCCTGGGTTTCCACTCCAACCTTACTACCCATATGTCACACACACTCACCTCTATGTCTAATGGTTAAATCCCACCACCTGTCCTCTGTTGTTCTGCAGTCCTATTGTCCCCGTAACAGGAAGTGTATTCCCAGCAGCACTTCCTGTTATTAGTATTTGCCTCCAGTAGATAGCCATCACTCCACCAGTGAGCTTCCATGTTGCTGGATCCTCTATCACCAAATGCTTATCTTAGCCAAAGGCATGTCCTCTGGGCCCTCCTAAGAAAGAGCTGTTTGATGGGTTGTTTGGGCTAACTCTAATAGATCTATTCTTGAATATTTATCTCTCTAAGTATTTTGTACCTTTCTCAACATTCTGCCAAATGTAGCTCTGTCATCTCTGTATAATTTAATGTGGACCACCATTACTTCCATCCTTCCAGGAGCCATCTCAGTGATTTAGTAAGACAAAGACCTTGCTAGTATATTGAATCTGAATCATGGGAGAGAGCACACATATCATCCATCCTCTCAATCCAGCTTTATATACAACTCACTTTGTCCTGTACCCTAGGTCCACTCCTGTTCAAGTTTTCTTGATTCTATCTGCTACATATTATCCAGATCATATTGTTCCTTTGGTGAATAATCCCTATTGTTCCCTAGTAGAGTCAGTTTTTCCTAGTTGGGTCATCCTAAGACTTGGCCTTAGTTATTGGTATCCTGACTAAGAGATGTATTCGTCAGGGGAAATTTCAGTAGGGTCTCAGCAGAGACACCTCTTCACAGTCTTTAGGAAAGCATATGCTGCTGTCTACAGCATAGTAAGTGGCAACTTTTGCAGTTGCAGAGGGTTTGAGGTAATCTTAGGTTCAATGTATTCAAGTACATTTACCTTAATATCTCCATAGGAGACTGTAGAATCCCACTCCCTTCCTGACTCTAGAGTGGAGATTTGCCAAGGCTATGAATTCATCATTCCTATAGTTCTACTAGACTCGCCCTTGAGTTCTGAGCCTGATCCTCAGAGTAGTCCATGCTCTGGCTACAGGTGATAAAAGCCTTTAGGTGCTGCCATGGAAAACTTTTCACTTTCACATCATGTCTCAAGTCGGTCATTGACTGACTTGACTTTGTCATTTTCTTTCTTTAGCTCATCAGTGACACCTAGCAAAAAACAATCAATTCCACAATTCTAAAAATAGCCATTCCCCTTATCTTACTTGAATGCTAGAGATTTTGAATCCAATGCATCCTCTTCCACCTTCACCACATCCTGATTTACCACAGAGGAAGGACTTGCTAATTGTAAGGCAGTATTGTGCCAGGAGTTACCATCCAATTCTCATCAGTAATTGCACCACTCTTTCCCATCTGGCTGGTAAGTGACCCCACTCCAAAATTCCATTCTGGCCATCTATTTTCTAAACAACTGTGTTTGACTGAGTTCCCTGGAATCATAGTCTGAGACAAGGATTTTATGAAATAAAGTTATTAGAGAGAATTCACTAAAAAAATTGACACAGAAGTTGAGGACTAACACTGGGAAAGAATAGAGGTCAAGCAAGGGTATGGTATCAAGAAAGTTCCCATGGGTCCTAAAGTCAACCAGGCTGAACTGCCCTCTGGTGACTCTGGAAAGAACCTGCTTCAAAGGTCATTCAGGTCGTTGGTCGAATATAGTTCCTTGCAAATGTAGAAGTAAGGCCCCTGTTTGCGGGTTGGCTGTTGGCCAGGGGTCACTCATAGCCCCTACAGGCTCTTCTCTGGCCTTTGCATGTGACCTCCTGTATCATAAATGTCATCAATTATCCTTTGATTTCTGCATGTGCTTTGTATCTCTGACTTTTCTTTTGCTGCCAGCTGGAGAAAATTCTCTTTTAAAAGACTTGGATGATTAGGTTAGGCTCACCTATGATAGAGGAACCTAGTTCCTATGTGATTTTGAGGCTGGATGATAGAAATATTTCTCTCTGTCATGTAGGGTATTTGTCTCTTATTTGGTTTATGTAGCCTTGTTGTTCATTGGAACACATTCCAGTACACCAGTACATTGACCATCTGTGATCAATGTCTATGTTTATGATCAAAGCTTAAATTAAATCTGACATTCACACAAAGTAGTTGGAGTTAATATCTTCCTATAATAAGATCAACTAATTGGGAAACTTATTCTGCAAGATCCCTTTTGCCAAGTAACATAACATAGTTGCAAGGGTAACAGTGGGACAGATATTATGGAAACCATCTTAGAATTTTGTCTGTCACGGTCTGCCACAGAGTTGCCATCAAGACATATTTAAATCAGTTAAATTTATCTATAAAATGAAGATAATAATACCACCTAACCCATTAGATTATTGTAAAGACTAAAAGAGAAAATCTTTTTAAAAGTTCTTTGTGTAGTGTTTGACCCAAAGTAAGCTACAACTGTTCACTAATCTAGAGAATTAACATATTCTGGTCATTTTTCTTTGGAGATGGCCTCAAATGACCAAAGTTTACTAATATTCCTGCCCTTATAAGTTCCCTTCCTTTGAATCTGGGCTTGCTCCTATGATTCACTTGTAACAAATAATACATGACAGAAACAATACTGAGTTCTGATGCTAGCTCATAAGAACTTCTGTTGCTTCTATCTTCATCTCTTAGAACACTTGCTCCAGGAAAAGCCAGCTCCCTTAGACTGACACTATCTGTGGAAGCTCAGGCTGTGAGGAAGTGGCATTGAAAAAAGATGCCTGAGCAGCCCTAAGCTGCGTATTTCAGGAAAACAATACACCTGGGATTGAAGAAGATATTCCAGATGAGCCTTCCAACCTCTTACTGCAATCTCCTGGGAGACTCACAGAACCAAAAATGGTAATAATAAATTGTTATTTAAAACCAGTAAGTTTGTCATAATTTGTTATCCAACAATAAGCAATCAGAACAGAATTCTAAGCAAGTTACTAAATTAAGTTCTCATTGTAGGATTTCCATATAGTTCCAAGTCAAGTTATATCTTTTCCCTGTTTCTACATGATTTTGAGGCTGGTTGATATAAAGGTTCTCAATGATTAGGCCATCAGTTTTTTGTTTGGTTTATGTAGCCTTCTTATTCACTGGAACACACTACAGTTCCTTGACCGTCTGTGAGGAATGTCTATGTCTATGGACAGTCAAAAGGCAAATGAAATCTGACGTACACAGAGTGCTCGGAGTTAATTTGTCCTCCCCTGGCTTCTACTTATTACAGAAAGACGTGTTCATTTAAGTGTTTTCAAGCTACCCTGTAGTTGGAAGTTATTACATGTTGATAGTTATTTTCACTGACATTCACTAGCCTCGATATGCCAGGGAATTTTAAATGGAACCAAAAAACAAAGGCAATACAGTTATGCAGACACTGGAATGTGAAATAACACTCCAGTGACTTAAAGAAATGGGATCAATGTAGCCCTAATAAGGTATGAAGGCTTTCCAGTCCCAGATCCTATTATCTCCAGTGATACTCCAGTTGTCTGTCTTTTAAAAGTGCAGATGCAATCCAGTTAGAAAAATGTCAAGCTCTCCTGTAACACCAGCATGCTCTACATTCAGAGTAATAAAGATTTCTTCCATCAGCGAATATTGTTGTCTTTGGTCCCTGTCACTGAGAAGTTGACCTGAAAATATCGGAATTAGTTTGTTTGACAAGTGGGCTGATCTCAGCCACAACAGCAGCAAATATCTTCTTTAACTTTGGTAACTTGCCAAAATTAAATAAAGGAAATGATCCAAGAAAAGCAATAAACAACAGAGGCTGGAAGCTCGTTGAGTAGCCTAGCTTGGCGTCCGTGTACAGTACATTGCCTGCATGTACTGTTGTCAAGGGCTTATTGATGATAAATGACAGCGAAGTCATTATTCCCCTGAACCCAAATGCAAAACCTCCTCATTTTTATAAGCACAGTCATGCCTGAAAGACATTTAAAGATATTTGTGACTGTCTAGGAACATGAAGGATGAGGCTCCAAGCTTCATGGGCAAAAATGTTCTCCAAAGGAAACAAGAATGACCCAAAAACTGAAGACTTCAAAATTTTAGACAGTGAAATAAGAGACTGAATTCATAAAGTCAGGATTCCAAACTAAGAGGTGATATTGTTACTAAGTTCCTTTATAGCAAAATCAATCATTAGCTGTACTTGATTTTTTTCCCATTAAATGTTACTCTACCAATCCTTAAAAAATACAGCCTTGGTATATGTGCATGTGCAGAAGAGCTGAAGGAAATAAATCAACAAATATTCATAGCACTAGAAGGGACTCTAGAATTTTACTAGTTCAGTTCTGTACTTTTAGCTTTTGCTCCTTGATACCAGCCCAGAGAATGAGGTACATGAAGCCACACAGCTCATCAGTGGCAGTCAGGACTAGAACAGAATTCTCTACCTCGGGGTCATTTCTTCATCATGCTGGATCCATCACAGACACCATTCTCTTAAACAGAGGCTGCTTTCAGTTATATTAGTCATTCCATGGCTCAAGTCCTGGCACTGACAGTGATGAGGACCAAAGGAGAAAGAAGCGTTCATGCCGACATTCCGTGAGCTTTAGGGGAAGTAGAGCAAGCAGGAAATTTATGACTAAGAGAAAATTGATAACATTTGAATGAGGTCATTCTATAGAGTGTTAGGGATTATTGACAAGGGATCCTAACATTAAAAGAGAACTAGTCTATTCCCTTTTTCAAGGAACAAAAGACAAAAACTTATTAAGATAGCCAAAAGGGGCCTTTAAATTCAGACCATATACCTTTGCTTTTTGGCTTCATTTTGAAGCTTTCCATGCCTTCCATTCCAAAGACTATTACATATTTTCTAGCCATATGTAATTTTTCCTTATTCCTTGTTGGTTCATCTTTTTGTTCTTCCTAACACAATTCTTTGTTTTTTGTTTTTTGTTTTTGTTTTTAAATACAGCAATGGTCTCAGCTAAGTATTTGCTTTCCCAGACTGCCTTGTTGCTGATAGGGGTGTGGAGGGATGGGTTTGAAAGGGAACATGTGATATATCCAGGCTGAGATTTAGCTCAAGTCACAGGAGAAGGGAAGGAGTTGTCTGGCAAAGCTTTATCTTTCCAGGTGAAATAGGATGACTCATATGGCTATTTTGTCTTTCCTCTTTCTCTTTACCGAAGTATATGTGTGACATCTGGACCTGTAGCAACCACCTTGCAACCATGAAGGAAAGGCATAATTAATACTCTGAACATATCCAGCAACTGCCTAGTGTGAGTGTTTTCATATGATAATTTATTTTCTTTTTTTTAACTACTATTACTGGGCTTTCTATTACTTACAATAGATAGCATTTCCAAATGATATATTTTCTCCAAGTTCCATCTTAGTTTTCTATGCTATTTCATATACTGGCCCTTCTGGAATGAATATCTCCTTTTTCCCCAATATGACATGTATAGGTTATTAATTCCACACCTTTGTGTGTCCTCATAGCCATTTGTACCCACATTCATTAGATACTTTTTAAATGTTAATGATAATTTTGTATATAAACTGCATATCCCCATTCAGGTTCCACAGACTCAGAGGATGTCTTAACATTAATATTTTATTGCTACCTCAGTTTCTTCTGAATTCATGATACTGCAAAGACAGGAATTTCCCACGAAGACAACCCCCCCACTTCTCACAGGCTGTGGACATCACATGTACAGAACCATGAGTCTCCCCCTAACCTCACCCCGCCGTGTGCCACAGCTCCAGCCTCAGGCCTCTCCTGGTGACCTTTTGTATCCTCTGGGCATTTATTGGATCTAATGAGTATTTCAGCTCCTTTGCTCTACCTGCCACAAAGCCTTCCTCTTCCTGGGAGAAAGCAGTCCTGCTCTGGGTACAGAACCTAGGGCAGCCCAAAGTAGCAAAATCCCTAATGTGACAGAATTGCATGAGGCTTTGAAGCGAAAGCAGCAGCTTCCACATTAGCGTGTCACACGTCTTCAGGTTGCAGCCTAAATCCTGTCTGTGGTCATGTGAGAGACCAGATGCCAATACAGCTTAGCTTCTCCTCCATGCCCTTCTTCTCTCTTCTGATTTTCCCTATGACTCAATGTAGATCTTTTATCTTCTACCTTAATTGCTACTAAAGCAGACACATATTTTAGCCACCCTGCATAAGGATCAGTGACCACACATTTTACACACAGGCAGGCTGTGATTCCTAGCCTGAGGTCAGCTAGGACATCTTGACATACTGCGTTTTACCTGGGCTCCTTTTGTAAGGTTTTAAGTTCTTCTGGGACTTGGAGCCTTTAGGTTTTTCTTTCCCAGTTTGTTTGTTTGTTTGAGATTATTAGTTTATTTTTCTTCCTCTGTCCCTACAGAGCATCTGACACACAGTGGGTCCTTGAACAATATTTAATGAATCAGTGAGGCCAAGAAAACCTCAATGACCATCTCCAAAACTGCCCAGCTAGTTAACAGCAGAACCAGAGCTGGAAGAAATTTCTTTGACTTCCAAGCCTGTGGTGTTTCTCTGGATGCCCTTAATGCAAACTAAGAGCATAAGGAAATAGAACCAAGAGAAAATTTATCTCTTACTTGCAGTTAAACCTAGGACTTATAGTTTGACCAATAAGAACTGATCATTTCCTATAATGATCGGTGCCCTGCCTCATGGTCCTAGCATGTCATGTGCCTTGAAAGCCCATAGATAATTCTAGAATGCACAGTGGAGGTCAGCTCTGCTCCTGTTAGAGAATTTATAAGGTCTAAATATAGCTAATGTTCTACTGGTCGTACAGGGAAAAAAACAAAGTAGCCAACATGAGTCAGATTAGTGCATGTGGAAAAGTATCTCACTTCCATACACACACAAACACACACACACACATCCACACATACAAATTGCTTCCAATAAACGTATCTCAGCAAACTCACAAGATAGAGCAAAGGGAACTAATAGAAGCAAAAGGACAGCAGTCAATACTCAAGTTGCCCTGGAAACTGGTGGAGGGGAAGAAAAGCTACCGCCAACTGATTTGTATGATAACAGTAGTCTTCTCTGAGAGGCCTGCACTTGCACTATTAGCCATCTGGCCTAAAACACAGGAGAGAGCAGTAGCACCAGGGCATTACATTAATGTATTCAAGCCTCACCCTATCCCCAAACCCCAGCCTTCTGACCTAAATTGATACATATTCAATATTCATATTAAAAGACAAAAGTTACATAGGGTGTACTAGGGTAGGGGAGCTAGGAATTTTTTCTCTTTCTATTATCTTAAGTTTTAAAATGAGGCTTGTGTTAGCCAGCTCAGACTGCAATAAGAAGAATGCTACAGACTGGGTGAAATAAATAACAGAAATCTGTTTTCTCACAGTTCTCGAGCCTGGAAGTCCCAGATCAAGGAGCCAGTGGATTTGGTTCCCGGTGAGAATGCTCTTCCTGGACTGCAGATGGCCACTTTCTTACTGCATCCACACATGGCTTTTCCTCTGTGGCATTTGGAGAGAGAGAAAGAGAGTGAGAAGAAGAAAGGAAGGGAGGGAGGGAGGGAGAGAGAGGAAGGGAGGAAGAAAAGAAAGAGAAAAGAAAAGAAAAGAATCTTCCTTATATAACTCCAGCAGTGCTAAGGAATTATGGCCCCACCCATATGACCATTAATTTAACCTTAATTTTCTCCGAAGGGCTCCAAAAACAGTCACATAGCTGGTTACGGCTTCAACATATGAACTTTGGGTGAATATTCAGTCCGCAGCTTAAAGTTCATGTCCTTCTGATATGCAAAATATATTCATTCCACCCCAACAGCCCCAAAGTCTTAACTCACTGCTGCATGAAGTCTAAAATCTAAAGTTCAAAGTCTCCTCAAAGTATCATCTAAATGAGGTGTGGATGAGACTCAAGGAATGATTGTTCCTGAAGCAAAATTCCTCTCCAGCTGTGAACCTTTGAAACCAGGCAAGTTCCATGCTTCCAAATCACAATGGTGGGGCGGGCATCGGATGGAGATCCCCATTCCAAAAAGGAGAAACCGGAAAGAAGAAAGGGGTGACAGGCTCCAAGCTAGTCCAAAACCAGTAGGGCAGGTTCCACTGCATCTTAAGTTTCAAAAATAATCTCTTTGCCTTGATGCTCTGCCCTCCAGACCCACTGGGGTGGCAGATTCACACCACGGCTTGCAAGGGCAGCCGCTCCTCTTCAGCCTGTGCGGTGGCCCCCATGAGGCTGTCTGTGAGCGTCCTGCGCATGCAGTTATCTGTGGTAGCTTCCTGTCCTCTGAAGAGTAGGAGGAAGCAGCCTTGCCCTCTGGGCCTACAGGGGGAGTTGCATCCCTCAGGATTTTGGAACTGACTTTAGGGTCTCTCTTCCTTTTTCCCAAATGTTAAAACATATTCACAGCCTTCCTTCATTCCATCCTACTTTCTCTGTTTCCTTTGGTCCAGTGTTTCTGCTGGTATAATTTCACCTCCATTCCTGCCTTCTACTGAGGTGGCTGATTAGAATCTTGCTTCACACTCAGCCTAATCTCTTGGTCAAATTGTTCAGTCTGCTCTTCATGTTCTTTTCAGAGCAAGCATTCTCATTTTCTGTGATATGGATAGGCTGAGAATCTTCCAAATCTTCATGTTCTGGTTTCTTTGTGCTTAATAATTCCTTCTTCAACTCATGTTTCTCCTTTCAAGTTTTATTATAAGGAGTCAGGATGAACCAAGCCACTCCTTCAACACTTTGCTTAGAAATCTCAGCTCAGTCAATCTCATTTCCTGAGTCTTACTCTCTACAGAACACTGAACATGCACACTATTCAGCAAAATTCTTTGCCATTTTATAACAAGGATTGGATTGGCTTCCTTCTAGTGTCTGATAACTTGTTCCTCCTTCTGTCTAAGATCTTATCAGAATAATCTTTAATATCTGTATTTCCACCAACATTCTGTTTGTGATTGTTTATCTAAGAAGATGAACACTTTCTCTCCAGCTCTCATCTTTCTAATTACCTTTAATGTCCATATTTCTATCAATTTTCCTTCACTGCAATCTTGGCTTTTTCCAACAAATGCCTTAAAACTCTTCTAACCGCTTTCCATTATGCAGTTCCAAAGGGACTTCCACATTTTTAGGTATCTGTTTCAGTAACACTCCACCTCTCAGTATTAAAATATGCATTAGTCAGCTTGGGCTGCCATAACAGATTCCACAGGCTAGGTGTTTTAAACAGCAGAAGTTTATTTTCTCACAATTCTGGAGGTTAGAAGTCCAAGATAAAGGCCCCACAGGGTTGATTTCTGGTGAGATATCTCTTCCTTGCTGGCAGACAGCCTCCTTCATGCTTTCTCCTTACCTGGCTTTCCTCTGTGTCATGCCTCTCTGCTGCTCTTCTCATGAGACTACCAGGCCAATTGGATGAGGGCCCCACTTCTATCACTTCATTTAACTTTAATTACCACAAAGACAGTGAGATTGGGAGTTAGGGCTTCAGCATATGATTTGGGGGTACAGAATTCAGTTCCTAGCAAGATTGTATACAACATACAACTTTCTCTAATACACAATTTGATGAAAAGGAAAAAATATTTCTGGGGGTTAGAAAATGGACATCAATGGACATAAATAGATAGCATGATTTCCTTTTATTTTAAAAAATTATTCTAAATGGTAACCAATTACTCCACATAATCAAAGTATTCTAATTAAGTACTATTATTAGCCACAATGGAGTACAAATCTATGGTTGAACTGGTAGTTCTAATAATTCTTTTCTAACTGTAAAGTAAGTATGATATGAAATTCTTTTCAGGAATGAGAAATATATAAACTAAGTGATGCAATCGAGATTTATCCTGAAATTATGGGTAATTATCTAGGGTTTAGAGATAATTAAACCTAAAAGCACATGCTATCTTCCCTACAGAGCTGTCCCTTTAGACTGATTATGGAATTTTGTTCGCCTACACACAAAGCAACTGAGTTGGTTACATTATTCTCTTACTCATATATACTGTGATCAGTCTCTACAGATTAATGACATGAGTTTTGTAACTGACTTCGCAGAAAAAAAAAATGGATTTAAACAGCCAGAGTCCAAGGATTAATATACACACTGGAACAGAATTGATGTTATATTTTACTTCAAATGTAGTATGTAGTAGTAGTTTTCTTCTAACAAACATACCTACATTTATAACATACCTCCAGCATGAACTTCAGCGGCTTCTTTTGAAAAGTAATAGACAGAATTTGTGGGTAAAATTGCAATATTTCCAGAATCTCTCACCTGGCCTTAGTACATCTCCATATCAATAGGTGTTTCCAAGGGGTGGAGAAAAGTAGTCCATCTCCATATCAATAGGTAATTACAAGGGTGAAGGAGGGCATATCTGGACAGGAGAGGTGGGTGGGGGCCTGTTCTTCTGCAGCTGGACTGCAAGAGACACAGGAGGGCGGAAGTGGATGGCTTGTAAGAAATAAACAGGTTTCTCCCACTTTATTTCTCCCTTTGACTGATTTCGGTTTCAAAGGTATTTTGCCCCAAGACTTTTCCTCTGCAGGTACAGAACTGTTTAACAAATCCACATGGACTTGGGTTGCCTGGCCTCTCCATTGCCCTCTAACGACATCTCCAGTCATACTGACGCTTGACCCTCTCTGATAGCGTCATCACACTGGACCCAGATGCAAACAATATGGCAACTCTTACAACAAGATAAATCAAAGAAGGCTCAATAAAGTAATTATTACAAATATGTAAGACAGATTGAAACCACAACCAAAAAGGGCTACAACCCTTAGAACCAAAGGGATTGTAGGATGGGGGTGGTTATGAAATCAGGGAGGAAAAATCCTTTTGGAGAAAACTTGAAAGAAGCAATGACCTTTAGTGGAAGGACATTCCTTGAGGCAACCCCACAGGGAGGGAACCAAGGAAGTGAGTATCCTGACTTCTTTTTCCTCCCTTCTGCTCTCTCTCTCTCTCTTTTTTTTTTTTTTTTTTTTTGGTGAGTGACCCCTCAGTGGCCAAATCTAGCCACAAGCCAAAGTTAAGGGAGCCCATTGTTATAGTCCTGGGGTAGAAGGCTGGACCTTGAAGAGTATTTTGGAAGAGCAAATAGAAATAGCCAACAAATGGGGTATCACCATATCATGCTTGTAATAATCTTTCCTGACTAAGGGTGTTACATATTCCATTTCTTCTCCTTGAGCAACCCTTCTGTTCACTTTGCTAACTCTCATTTATTCTTTACATATTAGCTTAGAAAATCACTTCCTAAGCCTTCTTCAGTTCTTTAGGAATCCAGTTATATAAGGTTATACTATAGTAATAACACTGGAGTCCCAATATCTTATTATAACAAGGGTTTATTTTTTTTCCTGACAAGGCCAACTTCATGTATTTGCGATATCTGCAAACACACAGTGCCCATGCTCAGAGGGGCCAATTTTTGGTTTAAGGCTCTGTAATCATACAGGTATTCTTAATTAATTGTATGTTTTTTTTTAGTTGTGGTAAAATATACATAACATGAATTTTGCCATTTTTATGTGTTCAGCTCATTGGCATTCAGTACATTCACATTTGCATTAGACCCTGCAAATTGTGTAGTCAGTCCTGCTCACTAAGGGCATATGCCCATGATGGGAATCTCTTCTATCTACCCCCCCAAAAGCCAGTCCTATGGGATCTCAAGAATAATATAACTGCACTGCCAGAAATACATGCTTCCACCATTGCTTCTGCAGAAGAATCCTCCAAGATTCAGGCACATCTGCTCTTCTCTACTTTGGCTTGGAAGTGATAAACATCATTTCCTCTTCACCAGAATTTGTCATATAGCCAAGCTCAAATGTATGGCAGCTGGGAAACTAAAGATGTTTAATGAGCATAACTATCTCTACCATATCCCCAGGATTAGGTGAAATTCCCCGATGAGAAACTTCCATGAAGTTTCTTCATTATTTGTCTTCATTATTGGTTTGAAGCTGATATTTATGAATATGTAAATTTTCTAAGTGCAAGTATGGCATCTATTTTTGCCTTCAGCACCAAAGTCAGGGCTGGCAAGCACTATAACTGTATTACAGTTCTCCAGGGAAACAGAACTAATAGGATAATTATAGATACAAACATAGGTATAAGTGTAGATTAGCTATAGATAGAAGATATTTATTATAGGAATTGGCTCACAAAGTAATGGAGAGAAGAAGTGCCCCAATCTTCCATCTGCAAACTGGAGAAACAGGAATGCTGGTCCTATAATATGTTGTGTGTCAAAGGACCTGAGAATCTGGAGGCAGGTGGTGTAAGGCTTGGCTTGAGCCTGAGAACCAAGAGCACTGATATCCAAGGACAGAGTATGATGGGTCAGCTCAAGTAGAGGGAATGACTTTCCTCTCCTGCCACCTTTTTGTTCTTCTGAGGCCCTCAAAGGATTGGATGATGCCAATTCATATTAGTGAGAGCAATCTTCTTTAGTCTGCTGACTCAAATGTCAGTCTCATCCAGAAACACCTTCACAGACCTATGCCAAAATGATGTTTACCAACTATCTGGGCATCCCTTAGCCCAGTCAAGTTGACAACTAAAATTAGCCAACACAATCAAGCAACAAATATAATTGATTTAATGAATGAACTAGAAACTCCTGCAATGGTTTATTTCAGTGGGTCTCCTGGTCTCAGGATGCTTTACACCTATGTAATCCAGTAGATACACACCAGGCCATCTTCTGTTTACACTGAAATTAAAGTAAAAAATTCAATTTCTCAATCCCAGTATATTTGAAAAAGAAAAGAGTGTTTTAATGGTCTTTTCAGATAACAATGGATATTCTTCTTCTGATAGTAAAACTTAAGGGAAATTTTCTGAAAGTAAGGGGCAATCTAAAATTTAAATTTTTAAAACTCTGTGAACTTTTAAAACTGTATTATATTAAAACCCATTCATCTATCAGGCACTTTGAGTAGATCCTTTGTCTATGTAAGATTTTAAATATCATGCATTAACCATTTGGAAAATATTGACTCATTTAGTTATGTAGATCTTCTAATTGCTGGATCATTTTGTCATGTAATATCAAAAAATCATATATTCCAATATCATTACTTATCTTACCAGAGAAGCCATTAAGTATCAAGAAGTTGTCAAGTTCATGGTGACATGCAAATTTTCAAAAATTGAAATTTTTCTTTGCAAGTTCAAATTTTATCATTAATAATACTCTCGCATATATTTTGCTTGAAGTGTCAGGCTCACTTTGTTCATTTTTGAAAAAATCTGTCGAGTACTCAAGTCTAAATAATTATCAGTTGTCTGTTAGTAGTTACTTTAAGTAAATATGTTCTATTAGAAAAAGTGGCTAGTTCAGTCCCATGCATGTTTTGTCTTAGACTCCCATTCAGATATAGACACAGAGCAGAAGTGCTTTATGGAAACTTCCTATCCACTTCATCGCATAGGAAAAGACATTATTTAAAGCTAAAGATTTAATTAAATTAATACTTTTTACTGCTTAATAAGAATAAGCTTATGATGGTAAATGTTATGGGCTACATTCTGCACCCATCCCCCAAAATTCATTCATATATTGTAATCCTAACCTCTAGTACCTCAAAATGGAACTCTATTTGGAGATAGGGTCTTCAAAGAGGTAATTAAGTTAAAATGAGGACATTAGAGTGGGCCCTAATCCAATATGACTGATGTCCTTATAAGCAGAGGATATTAGAACACAGAGGGGAAAGCATATAAAGATACAAGAAGAAGTCATCAGTTATTTACAAGCCTAGGAGAGAGGCCTCACTGATTGTGCTGACACTTTGGTCTTAGATGTCTAGACTCCAGAACTGTGAAGAAATACATTTTGTTTTTTAAGCCACATAGTCTTGCGGTCCTTTAGTCCTAGCAAACTAATACAATGGATACAGTGAAGAATACCATGAGCACTAGTATAGCTTGTGGTATTAACTTGATTTGTGCTAAAGGAGTAGCAGTTTGACCCATCTCTATCCTTGCACTTTCATTCCAAATACTGACCCAGTGAAAAAGACAAATGCTATCTTAGTATTATTATGAAAATAGTGTTGACCTCTTGAGTATGTTCAGAGTACTGGAAAGATCCTTAAAGAACCTTTTCATTATTCATTATTTTACACTTTATTTTATTACTCCTTGCCTGTTCCATTTGGGAGCCCACTAACTCCATATCCTCTTGAATGTCTGATGATTAACGTGAAGCTGAAAAGATATCAAGGTATTTATTTCCCCTGGAATTTTCCAGCATCTGTGTAAAACACAATGTTAAAAAAAATCATTAACATCACAGATTAGTCTTCTTTGATAATATCTCCAAGTGAAAAAATAATTTTGAACATAGCTTTATAACTCTATACCATAGTGTGGGCAAAATAGAAGTTCCTATGGCCAGGATCCTCACCTGAACCTAAACTACTTGATGATGTAACTGGCCTGCTGCTAGGCTACTCCTTCCACACACCTAGGCAATTAGCTGTTAATGATTGAGTCACTATATAAAGAGCTCTGGCCAGTGTTCTGGGCAGAGGCAGAGAAGAAGAATTACAGACCTGTAGACTGTTGGATGCAGATGTAATTCTAGTGATCAACTTATTACCGGGAGAACAAGCCGGATAACAAACCCTTTTACCCCAAGAATGTTCCACTGTCATTCCTCAGTCTCACTGAATCCATAGTGAATTTGCCCAGGGCTGAAACCCACTGGCAAAACACAAAGTTTCCTTGAGCAAATTTAATCAAAAAAACTAGATAAGATTTGAGCAAAATTATGCCACATCAATTATCTTTATTTTGTCAGCAGCTCATTTCTGCAACAACTCTAGAGCTATCCACTGGCATCTTAAGGTATATTAAGTATGTATGCTCAAACCACTTCTTTGAGGCATATTGTTTCTTGCATCCCAAAGCATTAACTGACACACAGGGGACATTCTAATAGCAATTTTATAATAAAAATCATAGTTTTCCTTTACCCCTTGTTTTTGGTATGAACTTTAAGAATTTAGATCAACAATTGGGAAAAAAATAAATGCATATCTTCTTATCATAATAAATAAGAAAACCAGAATTGAAATGTTAGTGAATGAAAACCATTGCCCAGCATTTCTTAATAATTTCCATGAGGTAGTCATTGTATTAAGCAAAAACAGTATGCATATTGCACATTCATCAACAACTACAGGGAAAACTTTAGATTCACTCATTTAATTGATGAGTTGCTTGTTTCCTAAGAGTATATTGGGTGACTTCTAGTGAGCTCATCAAACTGAAGTATGCATTCCACAGCATGGCTGAGTATTTTTAGTGATGAGTTATTTTGTGGGAGCATATTCAGGAATCACTTTTAGCTCAAGGACAATTTCTTCCATATAACATAGCAGTCAGACATTTTGCTAAATACTTCAGATGATGCAAAGGTCTTCTCACAGGATAATATTGACTCTATTTGCTTCCTAAGTATATATTGCTTAAGTGGACTGACCTTTCCAGGTGAAAAATATTGGTCTACTGGCTCCATGTTAACACTACCAATAAAATTGCCTTGGATAAGGTAATATTTACATGACTTCAATCCTCAGTTTTTATAAAGGGTTTATAGTAAAAATGATCTATTATAAAAATAGTCTTCTTTTTGCGAAGCTGCAGTTGATGGCAGTGCTACAGGTTTACATAGCATTTAGATAAAGAATTTCCTGGTAAATTTTTGTTTGCTTGAGATTTTAGAAAAATAAATATGTTTATCTTGTTGGTAGAATTTCATATTATTTACTTTGACATAAAGAGGTAAAATGGTGCATTATAATGTTTTGCTCCTCTTAGGCAGGTTTAAGCCCCAAATTCACTGTTCAGCAGCCATGTGCCTAAGTAGCTTCTGAACACCTATTTTGCTGCTGTCTTTCCAATGAGTTTCAGCCCCGGGTAAGTTCTCTGTGGATTCAGTGTGACCAAAGAAATGACAGTAAAACATTCTTGGGGTGTGTGGATAAAATGAGAGTTCCTGTGGCCAGGGTTCTCACTTGACCCTAGTTGACTAGCCTCCTGCACATGTGTGGGCAATACATTGATATTGACTCTATATAAAGAGCTCTGCCCAGTGCTCTGGGCGTGACACGGTTGCATGGCTGCAAGGCTGCAGGAGAGCAGAGAAGAGGCTGGAGTGTTGGCAATGCCAAAGATAGAGGCCCAGAGGATGGCTGTGGCTGTGCAGGCAGAGACACCCAGGGGCAGAGACTGGCTTGCTGCATGCAGACTCGTTCTGAGTGAACAGGATTTTTATGATTGACCTGCCACCTGGAAATAAAGTTGGGTATAACCCTTTCACTCCAAGAACGTTCTACTGTCCTTTCTTTGGTCACAATGAATCCATAGTGAACTTGCCTGGAGCTAAAACCCATTGGGAAGACAGGGTGAAAGGGTTATACCCAACTTTATTTACACAGTGGCAGGTCAATCACTAAAATCCCATCCATTCAGAGCGAGTCTGAATGCAGTAAGCCGGTCTCTGCCTCTGGGCCCCTCTGCCCACACAGCCGTCCTCTGGGCAGCCATCCTACAGGCCTCTCTGACGCACAGCTGTCCTCTGTCGCTGTCCTTGGTGCTGCCACCACTCCAGCCTCTGCTCTGCTGTCCTGCAGCCTTGTCGCTCAGAGTACTGGGCAGAGCTCTTTATATAGAGTCAATAGCAATGTATTGCCCACAAGTGTGTAGTGAGCTAGCCAACCAGGGCCAGGTGAGAATGCTGGTCACAGCTGCCCTCTATTCTGTTTGCACTACCAATTAGCTTGTTTTGCAATATGTTTAGATTTTAAGGTCTTTGAGTGTTTAGACAAATGGAATGACTGCTTTAATAAGTCATAATGCCATTCAGGTTAATGTGGTAAAATAATTAAAAGATACTCTAATTAATTTAATATTTAGCCAGCCCTCATTTCAGTGTTATGTCAAAAACTGGCAGTTGTAAGAGGAGTATAAGATATGATGTTTTAGTGTTGTACATTTTTTCTAATGTTTCACAATCTTTATATAGAAACCCTCTTGCAAATTTCACATGGTTGGGAAAATAAATATACATGTCTTCAAGGGAAAAAAATCATCTCTAATAGCACTAAATTTAAACATGGAAAAATTGAAATCCTCAATGACAAGCTATAACTAGAGAAAGATATCAAAGTGTTGAACAGATAGAGTTTCTTCCTGGGGAGCTAATCTAGCAAACTCACATTCAAGACTATGTTGAATATTGCCTCTAACTCCATCAGTAAGTTCATTTTGTCAGCAAGTAGCTTTGCATGGCATTTTAATATGTGTGTATTATGAATGGGTGGCTGTATTACAAAATTAAAGTTCTTGTGCATTTTAAAACTATGGATTCATTTAGAAGAGACATTTGCAGGGAATGGATGATTAATTACATTTTGCCATTTCTTAATTATCCATACTTAGTCTTATGCTCTAATTATTTTTTGTGTTTTTAAGTTTTTCTGTAGTTGGTTTTTAATAAGAAATAACTCATTAGGATCCTAGGAGAGGGCAAAATGGGAGGGAGAAGAAGACAAAGATTTGCTTTCAATTCTGTTCCCTGCTAAGTTTTATTGCACATCATTATCTTTGTTTTCATTCATTGATTCTTTCCAGGATATAGTTTTATTTTCTTGTGTTCCTTTTGTAGTTGGTCTTTGAGCAGATTATTGTTGCCACATTTATCAGCTTTGTGTATTGTTCTTGATTTTCCCGAATGAAGTTCCTATTTGAGCCCTGGGGTCTGGCTTGGCTCTGCTGCATTCGAATGTATATGTACGGAAAGTCTCCCAGCCACATTTGGGGTTGTGTTCATCATAAATGGTCTCATTCTACTTCTGTCTGGCATTTCCCATTGTTGTTTATATGTAACTTAGCACTTTATAAGTAGGAATATGTCATATTCCATATAATTATGGTACTTATTAATTTGCAGGTTTAAGCTTTATAACATTCTTTATTTGAAAACTTATCACATGCATGGTAAGTTTGGATACATAGAATTTTAAGGTAGAGTTGAATTTTCCCATTTACAAATGTACAAGTCCCCTTTAAGGATGAGATGTCCTACTTCCCCAGAAAATTAAAAAGAAGCGTGTGCAGTGGGCATACCGGACTTTTTGTCTGGATTCCTTTATGTCTAAACTAAGTCTAGACATACTTAGTTTACCTCTTTTTAACCTATTCACTCTTTCTCCACTATCTTTGCTCTATTGCTGTTTTCCAAACATTCCATAACATTGACTATTCTACTTGACATTTGACTATTCTGTACTTACTAAGCCACGCTACCCCAAGGCTCAGTCCATCAGGAAAGTAAAACCCTCATTTAACATCTTTGGGAGGAATAGAGGCTCTCTGAGACATTTTTCCTTCTGGGATGCCTGGCTTGACTCCTACAGTCTGATTAGGTGCCTGTCTTCCATATCGCACCATAACAGTGCATGTATTTATCACTTGGATTCCACCAAATTGGAAGTGATGGTTCAGTTCATTGGTTTTCTACCAATACTGCAGTTTCTTGTAGGCTAGGGATGCTGTGTCTGCTTCCTGTCCTCCATATTATCATCTATCACTCTTCCCATTCAAGGCCAACTTATGCCTTTTATCACCGAAGTCTCACCTGACCATGCCAACCCTCACTGTTCTCCACTACTTGTTAACTCCTGAAATTGATTTCTGCAACACTCACAATTTTATATAGTTTGCTTTAATTTCTACTTTTAATATACTGCTCTTATGCCTTAATCACCTCCAACTAGTTTATGATGAGATATTATTATTGATAGCCCACCACTCCATTATGCCAAGCACAGTACTATATACATTTATTTATTCATTTTAAAACATTTTTTCAAACAACCAAATATCTGCTCCTTCATATACATATGATGAATTATATGTGATTGATGTGATGTATATGATACTCATATATGTGTATATGAGTGTATGCACATATAAATATAAATGCACATATAAAAATGACTACATGTATACATATATGCATGAAAATATAAATGCATATATATATATAAACCCAAATCCACATGAGTGTACATATACATAAATACATATTTAATTTGTCTATGAGAAATAGAGATTACCTGAGGGATCATGCAGTCTGGGATGCCTGTATTGATCTCCTTAGTCTTTGATAGGTGCCCCTTTTCTAGAGTCCATGACGGTATTCATCATATCTTGGATTCTATTGAATTTTGAATTGAAAATTATAAAAGTATATACATATATGTGTGTGTGTATATGTGTGTGTCTCCTACTATGTTTGTTAGCTATGTAATACATTTTAAGTAGTATAATTCTTTTTATTGGGCACATTATTAGGACAGATCTAAAATATATTTCCACTTGAGGTTCAATGATAAAAACAGTTTTTATCATCATTATCAATTTTAAGTTTTATAATAATAGCTATTCAAATGACTGAATAGGAATTAGGTGATACTGAACATTTAACACACATATTTATTTACATTTATACCTTGTTTTCATATGTATATGGGTATTAGCTTTCTAGGTAGTGTATACTTTACATTCCAAGAAATGTTAGAAAAAGTTAGCATCAGCAACATCAATGAAAATGAGGATTAATAAATACCTGCACAAGAAATGCTTGCACAGTAATTGAAAATATTTCAATCCCATTTCTTAAGCTGAATGCTACTTTCCTCTTGTGTCTTCTTTTCAAGCTGTTTCCACTTGCATTTTCCATCTCTTTTATTTTATTTTATTTTTATATCATTAATGTAAAATTACTTGAACAACATTATGGTTATTAGACTCCCCCTATTACCAAGTCCCCCCCACATACCCCATTACAGTCACTGTCCATCAGCATAGTAAGATGCTATAAAATCATTACTTGTCTTCTCTGTATATCCTGCCTTTCCCATGTCACCCACCCAACCTTATGTGTGCTAATCATAATGCCCTGTTTTCCCCCTTATCCCTTCCTTCCCACCCATCCTCCCCAGTCCCTTTCCCTTTGGTAACTGTTAGTCCACAGATGAGAGAAATCATTTGGATTTGGTACTTGTCTTTCTCCTCCAGGCTTATTTCACTGAGCATAATACCTTCTGCCTCCATCCGTGTTGTTGCAAATGGTAGGATTTGTTTTATTCTTATGGCTGAATAATATTCCATTGTGTATATGTACCACATCTTCTTTATCCATTCATCTACTGATGGACACTTAGGTTGCTTCCATTTTGTGGCTATTGTAAATAGTGCTGCGATAAACATAGGAGTGCATATGTCTTTTTCAAACTGGGCTGCTGCATTCTTAGGGTAAATTCCTAGGAGTGGAACTCCTGTGTCAAATGGTACTTCTGTTTTTAGTTTTTTGAGGGACCTCCATACTGCTTTCCACAAAGGCTGAACTAGTTTACATTCCCACCCGCAGTGTAGGAGGGTTCCTCTTTCTCTGCATCCTAGCCAGCATTTGTTGTTGTTTGTCTTTTGGATTTTGGCCATCCTAACTGGTGTGAGGTGATATCTCATTGTGGTTTTAATATGCATTCCCTGATGATTAGTGATGTGGAGCAACTTTTCATGTGCCTGTTGGCCTTCTGAATTTCTTCTTTGGAGAAGTGTCTGTTCAGATTCTCTGATCATTTTTTAATTGGCTTATTTGCTTTCTGTTTGTTGAGGTACATGAGCTCTTTATATAATTTGGATGTCAACCCCTTATCAGATATGTCATTTATGAATATATTCTCCCATACTGTAGTGTAGTATGTCTTTTTGTTCTAGTGATGGTGTCCTTTGCTGTACAGAAGCGTTTTAGGTTGATATAGTCCCAATTGTTCATTTTTTATTTTGTTTTCCTTGTCCGGGGAGATATATTCATGAAGAAGTTGCTCATGTTTATGTCCAAGAGATTTTTGCCTATATTTTTTTCTAAGAGTTTTATTGTTTCATGACTTACATTCAGGTCTTTGATCCATTTTGAGTTTACTTTTGTATATGGGGTTAGACAATAATCCAGTTTCATTCTCTTACATGTAGCTATACAGTTTTGCCTACACCAGCTGTTGAAGAGGCTGTCATTTCCTCATTGTATATCCATAGCTACTTTATCATATATTGATTGACCATATATGCTTGGGTTTATATCTGGACTCTCTATTCTGTTCCACTGGTCTATGGGTCTGTTCTTGTGCCAGTATCAAATTGTCTTGATTACTGTGGCTTTGTAGTAGAGCTTGAAGTCAGGGAGCATAATTCCCCCTGCTTTATTCTTCCTTCTCAGGATTGCTTTGGCTATTTGGGGTCTTTGGTGGTTGCATATGAATTTTAGGACTATTTGCTCTAGTTCATTGAAGAATGCTCTAGGAATTTTGATAGGGATTGGATTGAATCTGTAGTTTGCTTTAGGCAGGATGGCCATTTTTACAATATTAATTCTTCCAAGCTAAGAGCATGGGATGAATTTCCAATTATTAGTGTCCTCTTTAATTTCCCTCAAGTGTGTCCCATAGTTTTCAGGGTATAGGTCTTTCATTTCCTTAGTTAGGTTAATTCCTAGGTATTTTATTCTTTTTGATGCAATTGTGAATGGAAATGTTTTCCTGATTTCTCTTTCTGCTAGTTCATCATTAGTGTATAGGAATGCAACAGATTTCTGTGTATTAATTTTGTATCCTGCAACTTTGCTGAATTCAGATATTAGATCTAGTAGTTTTGGAGTGGATTCTTTAGGGTTTTTTATGTACAATATCATGTCATCTGAAAACAGGGACAGTTTGACTTCTTCCTTGCCAATCTGGATGCCTCTTATTTCTTTGTGTTGTCTGATTGCCATGGCTAGGACCTCCAGCACTATGTTGAATAAAACTGGGGAGAGTGGGCATCCTTGTCTTGTTCCTGATCTTTAAGGAAAAGCTTTCAGCTTCTCACAGTTAAGTATAATGTTGCTGAGGGTTTCTCATATATGGCCTTTATTATGTTGAGGTACTTTACCTCTATACCCATTTTTTTTAGAGTTTTTATCATGAATGGATGTTGAATTTTGTAAAATTTTTTTTAGCATCTATGGAGATAATCATGTATTTTTGTCCTTCTTTTTGTTGATGTGGTGGATGATGTTGATGGATTTTCGAATGCTGTACCATCCTTGCATCCCTGGGATGAATCCCACTTGATTATGATGGATGATCTCTTTGATCTATTTTTTAATTTGGTTTGCTAGTATTTTGTTGAGTATTTTTGCATCTATGTTCATCAGGATATTGGTCTGCAATTTTCTTTTTTTGTTGTGTCTTTACCCGTTTTTGGTATTAGAGTGATGTTGGCCTCATAGAATGAGTTTGGGAGTATTCCCTACTCTTCTATTTTTTTGGAAAACTTTAAGGAGAATGGATATTAGTTCTTCACTAAATGTTTGATAAAATTCAGCAGTGAAACCATCTGGTCGAGCAGTTTTGTTCTTAGGTAGTTTTTTGATTACCAATTCAATTTATTTGCTGGTAATTGGTCTATTCAGCTTTTCTGTTTTTTCTGGGTCAGCCTTGGAATGTTGTATATTTCTAGAAAGTTCTTCTTGGTTATCCTGTTTGTTACCATATAATTTTTCATAGTATTCTTTCTTAATTCTTTGTATTTCTGTGGTGTCCATAGTGATTTTTCCCTTGTCATTTCTGATTCTGTTTTTGTCTGGATAAGTTGGTCTAGGGGTTTACCTATTTTGCTTATTTTCTTGAAGAACCAACTCCTGCTTTCATTGATTTTTTTCTTTTATTTTATTCTTTTCAATTTTATTTATTTCTGCTTTAATCTTCATCATGTCCCTCTGTCTACTGACTTTGCGCCTCATTTTTCTTCCTTATCTAGTTTCATTAATTGTGAGTTTAGACTGTTCATTTGGGAGTTTTCTTCTTTCCTGAGGTAGGTCTTTATTGCAATATATTTCCCTCTTAGCATGGCCTTGGCTGTGTCCCACAGATTTTGGGTTGTTGTATTATCATTGTCATTTGTCTCCATATATTGTTTGATCTCTGTTTTTATTTGGCCATTGACCCATTGATTATTTAGGAACATGTTATTAAGCTTCCATGTATTTGTGGGCTTTTTAATTCTCTTTGTGTAATTTATTTCTACATTCATACCTTTGTGATCTGAGAAGCTGGTTGGTACAGTTTCAATCTTGTTGAGTTTACTAATATGATCTTTCAGTATATGAACATTCTTGAAAATGTTCCATGTGCACTTGAGAAGAATGGCTATCTTGTTGCTTTTGGATGGAGTGTTCTGTAGATGTCTGTTACGTCCATCTATTCTAATATGTTGTTCTGTGCCTTTGTCTCTTTACTTATTTTCTGTCTGGTTGATCTGTCCTTTGGAGTTAGTGGTGTGTTGAAGTCTCCTAAAATGAATGCATTGCATTCTATTTCCCCCTTTATTTCTGTTAGTATTTGTTTCACATATGCAGGTGATCCTTTCTTGGGTGCATAGATATTTATAATAGCTATATCCTCTTGTTGGACTGACCCCTTTATCATTAAGTAATGTCCTTCTTTGTGTCTTGTGATTTTCTTTGTTTTGAAGTCTATTTTGTCTGATACTAGTACTGCAACACCTGTGTTTTTCTCCCTGTTAGTTGCATGAAATATCTTTTTCCATCCCTTTACTTTCAGTCTTATGTCTTTGGGTTTGAAGTGAGTCTCTTGTAGGCAGCATATAGATGGGTCTTGTTTTTTAATCCATTTAGTGATTCTATGTCTTTGATTGATGCATTCCGACCATTTACATTAAGGGTGATAATAGATAAGTATTTACTTACTGCCATTGAAGGCTTTAGAGTCATGATTACCAAAGGTTCAATGGTAATTCCCTTACTGTCTAACAGCCTCATTTAACTCACTTCATGTGCTATTACAAACACAACCAAAAGGTTCTTTTTTTTTCCCTCCTTTTTCTTCCTCCTTCATTCTTTGTATGTTATGAATCATATTCTGTACTCTTTTTCTATCCCTTGGATGACATCTACTTAGCCTTAGGAATACTTCCATCTATAGGATTCCCACCAAAATACACTGCAGAGGTGGTTTGTGGGTGGTAAATTCTCTCAACTTTTTCTTATCTGAAGATTGTTTAATCCCTCCTTCAATTTAAATGATAACTTTACTGGGTATAGTAGTCTTGGTTCAAGGCCCTTCTGTTTCATTGCATTAAATCCATCATGCCACTCCCTTCTGACCTGTAAGGTTTCTGTTGAGCAGTCTGATCATAGCCTGATGGGTTTTCCTTTGCATGTGATCTTTTTTCTCTCTCTAGCTGCTTTTAACAGTCTGTCTTTATCCTTGATCTTTGCCATTTTAATTAATATATGTCTTGATGTTGTCTTCCTTGGGTCCCTTGTGTTGGGAGATTTGTGCACCTCCATTGCTTGAGATACTATCTCCTTCCCCAGATTAGGAAAGTTTTCAGAAATTATCTCCTCAATGACATTTTCTATCCCTTTTTCTCTCTCTTCTTCTTCTGATACCCCTATAATACGAATATTGTTCCATTTGGATTAGCCAAACAGTTCTCTCAATATTCTTACATTCTTAGAGATTCTTTTTTTCTCTCTGTGCCTCAGCTTCTTTGTATTCTTCTTCTCTAATTTCTATTTCATTTTCTGTCTCTTCTACTTCATGTAATCTGCTTTTAAATCCCTCCATTGTATGTTTCATTTCAGATATGGAATTTCTTAAATTCGTTCCTGATTTCTTGAATATTTTTCTGTACCTCCATTAGCATGTTTATGATTTTTATTTTGAACTCTCTTTCAGGCAGATTTGTGAGTTCAGTTTCATTTGACCCCTTTTCTGGGGTTTGTGAGATTTTGGTCTGAACCATGTTCTTTTGACAGTTCATATTTCTGTGTGGTGCCCACTAGTGCCCAGAAGCTCCAGGCTCTGGAGCTGCTCAGCCACTAGAGTGAGGTTGGGGGTCATAGGGGAGCAGAGCTGGTGCCTGGTGGGGGAGGAAAGATCTGTTTCCTGATTCCCATCTGCGTTGCCCGTCTCCAGTGTGTCAGAGCCAGTGGGCTGAGCACACAAGTGTAAGCCTCTGTGCTTTGCATCTCCACCTATCATAGTCGGGGCCTCACTCTGCCTGGCCTGATGCCAGCACAGTGACTGCAGGTTTGTGAACCGGTGTTGGCAGGCTAGGAGGAAGGCATAGCAGGCTGCATGTCACAGTGGGGGGCCTCGGAGCTGAGTAGGCAGCCAGGGGCATGGGGCGCCTGATGTTCTCAACCAGCTGGGAAGAACGCACCCAGACAAACTTGTCTAGCTCTCCCCTCCCCCACGCAGCAAGCTCCATGCAAACCCCGCTTCTTCAGCAGCCCTCCGCTGCTAGGATGCCTCTCAGACCACCTGCCTTTCACTTGTCCCATAGCAGCCGGGGGTGGATCCCCTCCTCCACAAATGGCCGGAATCTGTCTCTCAAGCAGTCCACCTGTCTCAGCTCCCCAACATCCAGAACACCACACAGTGTAGGTCTCTTTTCCTAAAGCAGACCTTCAGGGCTGGGTGTTCAGCAGTCCCAGGCTTCCACCCCTTCTTCCACTTCGTTTCTCTTCCTCCCAATAGTGAGCTGGGGTGGGGGAAGGCTTGGGTCCCGCCTGATCAAGGCTTTCATACATACATTACCCTGTTTCGTGAGGTCTGCTCTGTTCGTGAGGTCTGCCTGCAGTCTGGTTCAGCCTTCTTTCTTGTTGCTCTTTTTGGGTTAGTTGTATCAATTTACTACATTTTCAAACAATTTGTGGTTTTGGGGGGAGATTTCCTTCTCACCTCTCATGCCACCATCTTGAATCTACCTATCTTTTTTATTAGAATAACCATTGCCCTTAGGCAAGTACTCTTATGTAACCTACATTGGGGCATTTTAATCTATTCATTTCATTCATCTACCATCATTCAAAACCAATCAAGTACATTTAAATCCCTTCTTCCCCATTTCACTTTAATTTCCTTTATAACATATCATCTCTTACATTTAATGCCAGTGAAAGTTCATGTAATGGCAATCCTCAATTGTCTTTTGTATTTATCCATTTCAGAGTACACTGATTTTTGTCATTGCTAGTTAGCTACATTTCACTAGATTATATCCTGGAATTTTGTTCTGTATTGTCTTACTGAGAAATTATAAGTTCTCTTTCCCTAAATTTTGTGTGATCCACTATTATTAACCTTTTCACTCTTTCTATTAGAAGTAGAAACTAGTAATAATCAGGCAGTAGTCATAAAAAATGAATAAAGTCTCTTTTGTTAGAGTTGGGAGTTGGTGTGTGTGTGGGGAGACAATGAGTGTACATTCATGCTTTTGTTTTAGCCTAATGGTTTGGAGATTTAACAGTATGCAGAAGAATTGTGGAAAAGCAAAGAACATATGCACTCTTAAGTGTTGCTTAAGTGCTGAGCACTGACCTCAGTTAAGTACTTGAAACTTAGTCAGAAATGGGGAAGATATATGCAATTTTTCACTGTACATTTTTTCTCCAACATCTCCACAGAATACCTGGGGTTCACATGTTTCTTTCTTGGGGTTTAATATTGTCTTAAAAAAAACCACAGCAAAGCAGAGCATGCATGCTTTTGGGGCCACTAATATACAGCTTATAGACAAAATGGAGCATGACTTCTTCTAGCAGGGTACTTCTCAAAGTGGGTTTCATATAGTACTAGTCTCACAAGATGCCCCAGAACAGAGGGTTTTATGTCATATGAGATTTAAAAGGAGTCAAGTAGTAAAGAAATCTCTTTACATATTCAACCATGGAGCTTCCATTCCTTTATCTTCTTCTTTAAATGCCTATTAAAATTCCACAGACTATAAGAAAGACTAGAATATGGATAATGTGATGGGGTGAGGGAGATGTGAATGGAGTTAATGCAGATTTTATTGCATGTGAATGTTTTTGAAAGGCTTGTTTATTACCTCTTTCCCCTTAGCTCAAAAACATTAATCAGAAAGATAATTTCCTAGAGATCAAGGCCAGACTTAAGAGAAGATGCTAATCTACTTTTGAAGGCAAAAGCTATTTCTGTTTTAACCACTCTGAATATTTAATTCTTAGCATCTCCCTATACTTGCTTGCAAAAGAATAAATTTTAAAAAACCCAATTTATCAGAAACAAATTATTCATAAATCTTGTCTAGAAAAACATTGTTTAAAAATTGTCAAAAAGTTGTCTACTGCTTGGAAGCTGTATGTGTTAAGACATTTTTATAGGCAAAGGCTGCTATGGTGCTATAACCCGAGAGCAGTTACAGTGACTTGTAAATTCCTTGTCATGGACACTGACCTGAACCCAAGGTCATTGTATTTGCATCACAAAAGTACCTTTCTTTGATTAATTATCAAAATAACAATATATATATTTCTTCTAGCTTGACTGCTGAAAAGAGAAAATGTGTCAAATAGAAGGTGCAAAGGCAAGTCACCTTTGTAGCTTGTTATAAATTAACCATACGGCCATACACTTGTCTATCTGTCTCTGGGATTCTTGACAGCTTTGCAACACTCTCATGTACCAAATTCCTTCCCTGGGTCAGAAGAGAATTCCTTCTCAGGGTGAAGGGCACACAAAGACTGCACTAAATTCATTGGTGAAAGGAGTCCTTGCAACCTTTTGGAGCCAGTTTATTATTGTCCCTGACTAGCAAGTCCTTCTACTTGCCTTTTCTTTTGAATTCTTACAACTTGATTTTTCTGTTAGTGCAGTTGTATCTCACAACTCTGCTATGAAGTAAAATTTAGTATGAACAAGGTAGATCTCTTTAAAAGAGATAAAACACATTTTCAGAAATTGAAGGCAATAAAAATTGTTTAAATGCCTTCTTGCAATGTTGATGTATCTTTTCTCTAGCTAATATACAATTATCAATTGAGCATAGTATATTATTTTAGTCAACTATTTTGATACTTTTGCACTTTTCCCATTTGTAGATGTTTCCATAGTACACTAGAGTCAATTAAGCAATGGTTTTATAATTTCTCTACCATTTGTCATATTAATAACTGAAACATATTTCATGTTAGCCGTATGTAATTTATATCATCAGTGTATTATATTAATCTACTGTTATTTGTAATTTCTGTAATATAATTTTATTTTTCATATTGTTAACCTAAATTAAATTAAATTCTAAAATGGCCTGTCCATTTTACTACATGCTTTTTAAAATATTTTTGAATGGATTGTTTCAGAGTTAAAGTTTCCTTTTTAAAAAATTTTTACTGTTACCATGATTATTATTTTAAAGAACACATAAACTTCTTTTTCTTTTGAGAGTGAGTCTGATCCTGTAATTGTAATTAGTGAAAAAGAATGAAATATTTATGAAATACAATAGAGAATTTTTCTTTTCTACCCAGTCTCTAAGATAACTTACTTCTCAATGTACATCATCTTAAAAAATGTATCATTAGCTGTATTCTAAAGCCATTAAGAAATATCCACTTTCTTCCAATTTTCATTCTTATTTACATTTAAAAAACTAATTTTAAAAAGTAATTTTATAGACAAGAACTTTGTATTTTATCTATCTGAAAGTCTATGGGGTGGAGGAGGTCCAATCTGGAAAGCAGTGCTGATAGAGTGAAATCTATAATTTCAAATACTTTTACATTCTTCATCAGTGTCCTTTAGTCACTATTATAAATCAATGCCAATTTCTATTTATCATTGTCTGAACCATAACTGAATGAGAAAATGAGATTATGCTCTTGATTACAAAATATTAATGTAGAGTTCTAAGACAGAATGGTCTGTTTTTGATTTGTTTACAAGCAAGTCTGTTTTACATAAAGGGCTTTTTTACACATTTGAAATGTGAATATATTTTATTTTTTTTTCCCAGTGAGTACACAATACACAATTGTTTGACAATACTATTTAACCAATTTTATGCCAATTTCTTTTATGATCTAAAAACATCAAATGAAACACATTAAGATTTTGGATGCTATTTGGTGACTTAAACAAACTACAGTTTAAAAAAAATCTGTCTATAAAACAAAGTATTAAAAGTCTACCCACGGCCACAAAATCCCATATCTTGCAACACTTCAAAGTCACAATAAATGCTTTTGAAAATTATGATAAGAAAAATTAGTAAGTTGAACTTCATTTATAAACAAGTGTGGTGTTTCATTTGAAGTACAAATTATAGAGAAGCAAAATAAAAGTAATTTCACCTCTAAGATAAAGTGGAAAGACATATTGTTTTACACCAATTCTTGTCATGTAATTCTACAAATAACAATATACAGTAGCAGATGAACAAATTAGTTAATGTTGTAGTTCTGCATATTTTTAATACTGATACACAATCACTTTTCAGTGGAGAAGATAAATCACAGTTTAGAGCTCGTTGGTATTGTTATAATTATGTTGTTAATGGACACTGACATAAATTTGTTGAACAGAAATTTAGAGGTTTTCTACCAAAGCTCATATAAACTTTCAACTCAAATTCCATTGAAGATATATTTAAATACTCAGAGCATTAAACTATGACACAGAACACCATTTACTCTGCTTTGTTACTAGAGCAAATAAACTTGCAAAGATTTTACTTCCCTTTGGTTATGTGATAACTTAAATATCATATAACCAAAGGGTCTTCATTTTCCTATATCCTACCTTGAACTGGATTCAAATCCTGTGAAAGAATCAATTGCTTGTATGCCCCTGTACTATTCCATGTTACTTTAAATACGGCATGGCAAGGATTTGGAGAAGGGGCAGGGTGGGTGCCTGCATACACTGAGGCATACCTGAGTTGGGGCTCTGAGCAGCTATGTCCCAGTGGAGACTGCATGCTAAGGATAAGCTGTGCTTCTGTGGAGAATGACTGCACAGCAGGGTCTCCTATGAGTGCAAGATTAGTTAACATTCTCCCCCGCCTATATTTCCTTCTGACAGCTAAGCCAGCCTGTCTTTAGACCTGCAGAACAGTGAGCTCAGTGCATGTCTAATCATATCCATTTGATTGGTTACAAAATGAAAAAAATCATAGTAGCTCTCATACGTGTTTGTATTCTAATGACATTCTGACACATGGATTAGAAGCTCTTTATGTATATGCAAGTTTATGACAGTTTTTTATTTTTTTGATAGTTTTCTTGAAATCATTTGGATAGCTATAGCATTTTATCTAGCTCTATGTCGATGAGATGATGATATTTGGGGTACAAGATTTGACTGACCAATTTATTTAAAATTAGATTTATCAGGGGCTGTGGACTATTCTAAAAGGATGCTCCAAGTAACCAGAAGGTTTGTACTGATACATTCTAACCAAAGGAGTTCATTTTTATACACTGAAGACAATCAGGAAAGTATTATGCTATGCCCTGCATTGTTCCAAAAATCACCTGCAAACACACACTCATTTCTGAAGTCTTGGCTTATTAGTCACATACACTTGCCAGTTGCTATGGGCCAAAGGCTATGTGTAATACGTGTAATGAGTTAAAGTTTTAGACTAACGTGAGTTAGAGAGGACCACAAGAAGAAACACAACAAACAAAACTTTGTCTTTAAATCAGGAAAAGTGAAGTCGGGAATTACATAAATAAAAATTTAAATTCCTCCTAGAGTTGTGAATAAGTATGTATTCATTCTTCACAGAAACACTTCATCTTTCCAGTCTCTGTCCCAGAGAAATCAAACTGCATTGAAATTCAGGCAGTGATGGTAGAAAGTTGATAAAGGGTTTCATAAATGTGTCTCAGAATTCTTTTTCTCTTCAGTGACAAAATTAACTACATGGCACCGAAAAGATGTTGGGGCCCATAAACATTATGTTCCTCTATACTTGCCTGTGTTGATGCAGTCTCAGGGAATAAAAACGATGGAAACATTAAATTATGTCAACACTTTTCTATAAACAATATGACACAGAATTGGTGACTGAGCCAATCGCACGGAGTAAGAATTATCATTCAAATGGGTCCCATATTTTAGAACTGATCCTAATCATTACACTGAATATTTTTCAAAGTATCAACTACCGAACACATTATAGGAAAATCATGAGAAAGTATAACTAGAAATAGAATTTACAAAATTGCTTAGGCAGCACATGAAAAAATATCACACATGGAAATTTCAGGAAAGCTCTCTTCTACTTGACTGATTGACTATACATGTACAGTAGCTAACATGTATTTCAAAGTCATTTTCATTTTGACCATACATAACTGATGTTCAAGAATTTCTTGTTCTCAAAGTCATAAAAACAAACGAGGCAGGACACTGTTATTAATGTCCACTTATGAGGTTTGGCTTTATTTAAAAAGTGTATAAACATGCATTTTTCTCCTTTAAAACTTTTTCTTTGCAATTTACTCATTCAAAATGGCTCAAACATATTTTAGTTGGTTGCCAATTTCTGAGAATGTACCATAAATTATTTATTCCAGTAAATCTACTTACTGTGAACTGAACATACTCTGAGCACTGCTTTTTAAGCACTTACAATTTGGCTATGCATTTGGTGGCATAAACTTCACTTCTTAACCAAATAAAACAAAAAATTGTATATCGACTGCGTTATTTTTAAAAAGTCATGAATTTAAATGATGCAGCTCTATCCTCTAGTGTGTACTGTACATGTATTAGAAAGATGAAACAAGATATTACAATAGGGTTTTTGTGTTTGGAAGCAGCCTGAGTATGTCCTAATAATAAATTGCCTGTTTAACTATTTGCTAGAGATTCTAGACTTCATTTTGTTTGTTTCCTTGGGGAACTTCATATTATATTCTGACTTAATGAGTTAGAGAGATTAATTATGGTAATTCAGAAAATGCTTTCTTAAAAAACTGTAATATAAATACAGCTCTTGTGGAACACCTTAATTTGCTTTTGCTTGTTGTAATTCTCAAATGGGTCAATTACAAGTAGAGTTGAATTTAAATATAACTTTCTTTTTTTTTTAGCAAGTTTAGTACATCTTTGCTACCTGTATATTCGAATGCCTATTCAAGCTTAAGACTTAAACTTCCTTCTTTTGACCCTTGCCTCTGTCAACAGAAAAAGCCACCTTTCTGCTTTTTTTAATTGACTCAGTCCCTGATGTTCAAAGAAGACTTTGCCAACACCACTGTTTTTTTGCATCTTCCTATTTCTACACCCCAACAGAAAACCAACTAATGTGATTGGTTACAACCAGCATTATCCAACCTAGCTTACAGTACAGAAACTCCCTTCACATTCAGTCTTATTCTTCATGTCACGAGGAGTAGAGATTTGTGCTTATCACCAAATAAAATTGCAGTGCAAAATTTAAACATAAAAGTTACACAATTAAAAGTTAATATATGGCACCACAGCCTATTAATTCACATATAGTACAACAGACCAATAAAAACAGACAATAATATGAACAGAGCTAAAAAGAGTGAGCTTGCATAGCAATGCACAAAAGAAATTATATACAGAGGAAAATCCTTTTCTTCCTGGAGGGAGAGTTTTGTTTTCTTTCTTTTTTATATACTCCTGACAAGAAAGAGTTAAGGTGGGTGGTGTACTTAAGAGAAGAACACAAGTAAAATATCTGTGGGATATGTGTGGCTGTGTGTCTTTACATTGCATTTACAGTTCTTTTATTAGTACATAAATAAAGAAATTGTTCATTGCACTGTTTAGTGTCATCACTTCCATGAGTTCAGACCTGATGGTCCTTCAGAGCAGCTTTGCACGACTCCTCTCAGTTACTCTATAAAGAGATTTAAAAAAAAAATCAGAAGATTGCATTTAAATTTAGTATTCTTTTATCCTGAACAGCATAACAAAAAAGCAAAGCAAACAGATAAGAAATGAAGATAACATCATCAAATAGTTTTTGTGAGTTTTTGACTTTAAGAAATTTTACTTACTAGGAAAAAAATTAAATGTTGAAGGAAGAGAAAGAAAAAGAAACATTGTAGAATTTGGAGATTTTAAATCTAAGTAGAGATATTTTAGCACTTTTTATGAGTCTACAATTACTCCAAAATAAAAGTGAAAGAAAAATCCAAGTCATATGAATCAAATTAAAAATTATAAACATATCTTAATAATAATCAGATTAGTAACAGACAACAATAATGAATAACTGCCATCAACAAAGAACTTCAAGGGTTTGAAAGTACTTTTACTTTTCATTATCTCATGACATCCCCTCGTCTGGGATGTGAGCATAATAGTCACATGATTTTTTAGATAAGGAAATAGAATAAGGAGTAGATATTTCTCTTCTTACATATTCTGTAAGTGGTTGAGTAAACTGGAACCCAGGGCTGTTTCTTCAGCAGTGTTTTTAAACTAAGTTCAAAGGAGCAGCTGAAAATACTCAGGAGGTATAATTCAGACAAGAGATAGCGAAATTGGTAACATTCATGATGAAACTGACAGAGTTCAATGCTTTTTACTGTGAATACTGTGACATCCTATCTTTCTCTATAACCTAGTATTTTACATTTAGAAAACAGATTAGTTATACTAACTACCAATGCCAATTCTTTATTTAAAAAGAGGGATCAACAAGATATATTATTGTAATCAAAGTATTGCAAATTAACTAAAACCAAAAATTAACTTCGAAGGTTGACTACCTAAATCTAAGAAATAAATAAATGAAGAGCTACTAGGGAATGAGGAATTACCAAGGAGATTCTTCAAAACTACCTTAAGGCCATTATGTTTCCTTTTCTTTATCATGCTCAGTTAAAAAGACAAAGAAAACTACAAACTGGACTATATTTAGTTAACTTAATAGTAATGAAATATTATGACTAATTGCCTAAATTAATACAAGTTTTGAATAGTATAAATCAAACTTGAAATAGAAGAAATGTTTATTTTATTAACTGCCATAAACAGCAGTGGTCTAAGTTACAACCAAATCTGCTCAAAATTATAATTGACTTTTTTTCTTATAGTAAATGAAATGTTCTTCTATTCTGAAATTTGTTTGTTGTGGTAATGCTTCAGGACATGCTACTCCAAAACATGGCACCTTGGCACTGCATATCTTAAAGGGAAGGAGTTCAAGAAAACAGTAGAAGCACAAGTTCACTCTGAGCTCCCTACCCTCCTCACCCTTCTTCCCTGAAACAGGTTATAGTAACTCCCAGGTGAAAAGGTACCTCCCTGTACCAGAGGAGAGAGATATTCCCCACCAGAGACAGGGACTTTGGGACCCAGGAATCTGCACAAACCAACCTTGTTAAATGAACCTTATCTTCCTAGTTACTTCTTCACCATTTACTACCCTCAGTCCAAAACCTTGTCTTGTCAATTCTTCACAAATGTATTGTTTCTTGGTCTAAAAATATACAAGCTTATAGACAAGCATGTAGACAAATATACAAGTATATTCTACTCTGGTCATTTCTTTGGATCTTCATTAAGTTTTGACGGCTCCCATGTACATGTAAAAATTCAATAAAGTTTGTCTACTTTTTTCCTATGAATCTGATTTTATCAGTTTAATTTTTTGGACCTAGCCAGGGACTCTACAAGGGTTGAGGAAACTTTTTCTTCCCCTTCATTTTTAACCCAACATATTTTCTGAAACTTCATGGTCTTTTACATGTCCTAAAGCACTTACATAATTCACCTGTAAACTGTCCTTGACTGTTTGAGCCCATATAGCCTATATCAAGAAGGTCGCTGGCATTGCGCTGGTGGCTTCCCCTCAAGGCCTCAGCTTTCCTTGGACCAGTGGATCCTTTAGAAGAAGCTGTTCCTGATGAGCTGTGACCTCCTGGAGATGGGAAACTGGGCTTGCTGTAGGGGACCAACGTCTCCTCTGGAAAGAGGAACACAAAGAGTGAATTTGAGTAACAACAAGGGGCAACACATTTAAATATTAAGCTCAAGATGGGCTATTTTATCATTTCACTATCAAGTAAAATTCAAAATAAGATGTTTAATAAGGCCAGTTACCATGTGCAAGCAACATTTCCTATAATAGGAACTGAAGCAGGATTAAATTAAAAGATTAACTTGGGATACAAATTCAATGTTACATATCATTTACAAAAGTTAAATTCATTATAAAAGACAGCTGCATACCATGAACCATAATGTTTAACAAAAGTATTTCTGAGAATGATTTCTGGAGTTCAGTGGGGCTCAAATTTAATTTTTCCATTAAGAGTGAAGGAACATGGTTTGCGTTTTAGTTTGAATTGCGAACATTTTCTCAATTTAGATAAAGAAGTATATATTAGTCAATAAAATAAGCTTCTTAAATTTCTGTTGTTTCTTGATATAGAAACATACTATTTGAGTGATTATGTATATCCTTAAAAGAAAAAGACAAACTCATTTATTTTAATAAATAACATGTCACTATTCTTTTTCTGTGTACCGTCTCTCTACAAATAACTGAGGGTGTGTATTCCTAAATACTTAATACTTTGTAACAATATCTATTTTTCTTTCTCTTTATTTCTTTCTTCCTTTTTCTTCTTCTGTACCTCCTTTGTTTTTTCTTTGTAGGTATGGGCTATCATTATTGGATTCAATGACCATTTCCCTCCTTAGATAGTCTTCATGAAATGAAAAGGATCACATGTCCTTTCTCTCACAGCTTCAATGGTGCAAACTTCCTAAGTGTTTCACTAAATCTAGGTATTACAATTGTAATATGCTGGCTCTTGCATAAATTATATTTTCTAAACCTTGAGCTCCAAGTTGTGACATTATATAATTATTGAAAATGCATGAGTAGAGGGTATATGTAGAAAAAATTGAGTCCAAATTAAACTCTCTCAAACATTGTTGCATTTGTATGTCTTGATACTCAACGAATCCTGAAGAAATGCTCTAGAAAATGCATTTCTATACAGATTCAATGACCCCCTCACTCACCCAAAAAAAAATCCAACCACAAACCATGACATTTATTTTGTGACATTTCTAGGAATCTTGATTTGTAAACAAGAGCATTTCCCATTGAAGTGTTAACAACCAACTAAAATTAATCAGTTGGAGAAAGAGCAGGTCCAGTTTAACCTTTTGTAACATGGGGTTTCTGTGATTGGGTATTTATCTGCACCTTTGTTACTTCAATTAATGCAACTATTTAACTGAAGCAAGTGCTCCGTTCAAAATGACTACTTACTTCAGTCAAAATGAAACTGGTCAAAGGCAGAGATTAAACTGACACTAAAGATGAAACTGAGTGGACTGAAAAGTACTTGCTAATGAAAGGCAAAAAAATCAGATTGTTTCCTGAGCACTACAGATGAAGTTTGGAAGTCTCTTGGGCTCAAAGACCCTATGCAGAGGTTAACTGGAGCAACAATCCCCTTTGCAATTAGCCTTAAGACGTGTGTTGATGAGCTCCATTGAGGAGTTCCAGCTTCAGTTAATGATTTAAGACAAATGCATTTCAGATGCCCTTAAACAAGTGCCATTTCGAAAATACCTGGTAGAAAAAGAAAAAAAACAAAAATATAGTAAAAGTCCACACTTTCTTGGGACTGTGCAGAACACACCTGGTCCAACACCTTGTTTGTGTAGGGCTTTCCATATATCTTCTTGGTGTTCTGTGGAGTTTATCCATTCCTGAGTTTGTCGCTGCCACTCTAGGCACGTTCTAGCTGGACAATCCAATGAGCTCTTTGTGTCTTCTAAGTTGGAAGCTTGTTGTCTCTCCAGAGAGCTTCCTTTTCTCTCTGTTGAATTTTCCACGTTACCAGCATGCTGACTCGGGCCTATTTGCTGCCTTAAACCCTGACCTGGAGGGGGATCTGGTGGTGGTGGAAGATCTAAAAATTTTGAATAATGTTGAGAATGGACTAAAATTTAATGAAAAATACAGGTTTTAATTCAAGATGAAGAAAAAATCCTTGTCCTCTTAAATGTATCACCCATGCAAAAGAAATTTTTGGGAGAAAGTCATAATATATATCCAATATGCATATTATTGATCTCTTCCTATCATTTGATCACAGGGTCTTTGAAATAAAATCAACTGGTTTTATCCACCACATGTGGAAAGTGTTTTCAGTTGCACATTTGCAATTGTGTAAATTGCAGTTTATGGTTTCTTTACATTTAATGCATTGTCTACCCCCGTCTCCCCAAAGTAGAAATACTATGACTCAAATGACTAGAAATTCTAGCAGCTGTGTTAATAAAGGGTCCTAGTGAGAATAAAACCTGCCCTGACAATCTCCACAGGAAATGTTGCCCTTGGGAAATTAGGAACTCTACGCCTTATCATATCCAACATATGACTGCCTTTACCCATGTATGTGGTACATTTAGCAACAAAGTGTTAAGCTAATATTTATTGAATGCAATTAAAATTCTGCCTGACAACCAATTCTGGCTGTTCGTTTCATGAGTTAGCTAATGACTTACAACTAATACATTATAATCTTTGAATGTATTAATTTTAATAAGTAATAACCAATGTTCAGAGTACAGATAGAATATGCTTCTTGGTGCTACAGTAGACAATGCATCATGATGTCTGAGATATAGTGGAATAGATAATTTTTCAGAAAAGTTCAGTAAGTTAAATATCAGATATGAAAAAATTAAAAGTTCAATTATTCAGCTAATTTTTCATTTTCCTTTTATTAGCTCTTCAGATCATGACAGCTTTATATTTTGAATGTTTTCAATTGTAAAATAATGATTTCTTCCTTCACATTTCTTTAAGTATTATACTATTTTTTGTATATTGCTCATATTATTCTACCAGTTCTGAAATTTCTTTGCTGAAGGTTTTGGAATCTTCTAACCATTCTAAGTCTCTTTTTGGATTATTTTCTTCTAATTTTTCTGGTATGTTATTGCATACTTCTTTGTTCATCCTCAGAATATCAATATTTATATTATTTATTCATAAAGATAAAATATCCATATAATTTACATATTTATATGATTAATAGAGGCCCCTGCATATAACATAGGTAATTATTTCCCATGCCATTTTTGCAATTGTACTCTTGTTTCAAATAATACTATGAAATTTAAAGGGAAACATAAATTCCTTGTGTCCAGTCATAGCTTCTATAAGGAAGGCTAAGCTGCTCCTTTCAAAGACTTTCTTAGGAAGCTTTATCATTTCTTAATGAGCAAAATGATACCATCCTCCACTGAGTTAACAGTGATAATCTGCCCAGCATCTGCTTTGGGAGTTGGAGCGGCATTCCCAGTTCTTATGCATGCCCTTTTGTTAGATTATGAATTACTAATTATTGAAAGGAATAGGGTTTCTGTCTGGGAGAATAAAGTTGTATTTGGAACATTTCTTTCAAAATGAAGAGCCAAACCAATATTGAGACATCTGTTGAGTAATCTACCGATGAGTTTGGTGTTTCCTTTATGGTCAATCTTGACTTCCTTCAGTATGTATTATTAAAAATATAAAGTAATTATTTCATTTGAGTTATTGGAGGTATCACTGCCTCCATAGGCAGGTACCACTGTCTCCAATAGGGGGCAGATATTATATTTGCTTCCAAAACAACATACCTTACCATTAATTTTTATTCTCCATCAGAGCAGCTTAATTTTTAAAATGGCCAAAATTGCATCTGCTGATGCTAGCTAAAATTTTGATTACTATTTAATTTAACCAAAATTATATGGCTACATAATTAAGTAATATTCTTAGAGTTGTATATTCTAAGAAGGAAGAACATTGCATGCATATTGAAACGAACAAATTAGAAAAACGATGGGGTTAAGAATGGCTGTGGAAAAAAAAAAGTATGTAATCAAATATGCTTACTTAAATTAAATTTATTATTCATTTCCATGTTGATTCATTTCAACTAAATCAATTCACTAGAGTCCTTTACTAGCTGACTGAAGATTTGTTTTTGGCAGACACACAGCAGTCGGGTGAAATATGTGCCAACATTATCTCCATTTTTTTAGATAAGAAAATCAAAGAAATCACTCTCCAGCCTGGATCTCTCCTTTCATGAACTCCAGACCCATAAGTAAATCAATACTGAGAGTTCAACCTAGATGTTAGAAAGCATCTCAAATTTCATATCAAATGTACCAATTTGAGGTCCTGCACTTAGAAAATATGCTTCCTCTGTAGTGTTCCTCATCTCCATTAGTAGCAATTCCTTTCCACAAGTCAGCCAAAACTTATTTTAGAGTAATCTTTGACTTCCCTGCTTTAGAGCCTGTATTAACTTAACTAACAAATCATATGGGCTCTACCTCCCAACTATACCCAGAATTCAACCTCTTCCATCACTTCTGCTGATTCTACCTTGGTATATGAATCTCTAAGGTCTATTCCCCGTGTTACTTCTACAATCTCCCATATGGTTTCCATGTTGCCACCTAGAAGCACAGTCTGTCTCAACATAACAAGAGAGTGCTTTTTTGTTTTGTTTTGTTTTTACAAAATCATAATACGTCACTCCTCTACTTTAAACATGCATATGAGCACACTCACACATACGTGCACACACACAACACACCTTCAGTGGTTTCCTTTCAAAGTAAGATCCAATGTTCTTATAAAAGCCAAAAGGTCCTAAAAATGCTGGCCCTTCCTTGCTAACTTGTCGGACTTCATATTCTATTGTGTTGCTCTCTGCTTTTGTCACATGATTCTTTGTACTTTTTCATCAAATAAGCTTCAGGTGTCCAGTTGCTGTTCTCAATTCCTGGAATGACTTCTCCTCAGATATCAGCATTGTTCTTTCCTTTATGAGCTCCTAGTCTTTTCTCAAATGTCATCTTCTTGGTGAGGCCCCTCCTGAGCACTCTACTTAAAAAATACCTCTCTCCAACGATATTCCTCAATTTCTTTCCTATGTTTTTTTCTCCATGGCATGTACCATCATCTTGTATGTTTCATTTTTCACTTATATATTTATATTGGTCTTTATCTGTCTTCCCCTACTAGAACGTAAACTCCAGAAGGGGAGGGGATTTTGTCACTTTGGTTCCCATTGCCTATCATTTGATATGTGTTTAATAACATTTGAATAAATAGATTAATGAATAAAACAAACTGGCTAAATGGTCAAAGGTAGTCTTTGGCCAACCTGGGAAAAAGCCACTTCTCCAATTAGCATGTTAAAAATGAGGTGAGGACAATGTAGAAGGAGATGATCTAGGGAAAAAAATGTCGATGGATAAAGAACTACCTTCTCTCCCTTCTTTGTTCAATGTATTGGCTTTAAAGGGTATTTTTTGGCAATGCAAATGGACTAGAAGATTTAGATTAAGCAATCCCTATTTAGGAGAGACTTTATCCAAGGGACAAGAACATTCTTCATGTGTGGATGGGTTTTTACGTGAGCCTGTGGGACAGAGCCTGATGCTTCTACCATTTCCAGCTTCTCTTATTGACTATAAGAAATATTACATTCTCAACCCAGTAACTCATTTGATGCCCTGTGACAGCGTTCTTGCTAACAAAATAAGAGAAGTGATATGTGCCACTGCAGGCCTGTCCATAGAGCCTCCCAAGTGATCCACCATGTTCTCTCTTTCCCTCACTCAGAAACCATAAATAAAGGTACCATTCTGAAAACAGTGGTGTCCCAATAATGAAGAAGCATCATTCTTGCATTACTACTGAGAGGAGAGGCATTGACCTTTATACATCATTGTTTTATTGAGAAGTAAACTCTTACTGTGCTAAGCCACTGAGGGATAGAAGTAGTTTGGTATAGCAACTAGCAATAATTCCCCTGATTAATATACATAAAAAGCACTATTGTAAAATCTACAATGCAAAAGATTTAGTGTAAAATGCCTGTATACTAAGTGCTACTAAACAGCAACCTTCCCAAAAAGAACAGTTCGATTCACATACAAATAATAACGTTATTATTAATGCATGACTTCCTACCATATAAGTGCTATGACATATGCATTTGCTATAAAATAACAATATTCTTAAGAATAATATGTACAGTGCCATCCAAAATAAATGTCCTTGTATCATAACTAAAATGTCTTTGGATCAAACACTTGGTAAGGCATGTGAACCAAAATTTCCTTTGCCATTTTACTACTTCCAAAATATATCTACTAATAATACAAAACTCCTTTTTTTAAATGCTGTAAAATTTGAAAAGTTAGGAACATATTTTTTTTAAAGATAAGAACTACATTGATCATGTTTTAACTAGGAGGTAGTTTTCTTTAACCAATCATTCTGAATAAGCATGCAAAAAAAGTGTTTTAGGAAAAAAAATCTCCCTATTTTGTTGATTTATATTACATAACTTCCACATATTGTGGATTTAATCTTCAAACATTTCAGAAAACCCCTTGAAAAACACACACCTGTAAGTTTTTTCTCTTTTCATGATATTCATCGTAGGGAAATTGCACAGAATTATTAATTTTGAGATTCATAACTAGTTATCAGTGAAAGTAGTCCTTTTTATTTAGAGGCAGTGAGATCAACACTACAGGCTGCTTTAAGTGCTCAACTAATCTGCAGGTCCTCTGAGGCAGAAAGGCAGCGGTGAACATCTTTGCTCACCACAGGATATCCATTTATAGAAAATCAAATCTAGATTGTACCTTTACTCTCATATTCCATAGACACACCTCCCAGTGAAAACAAAGTAAACAGGATAGGTAAGTAAATCTGAAACCTTTCAGTACAAGTTGTGTTTGGCTTTTAAAGTCTTCATAGCTTTCTAAAATGTAAAAGACAACATAAAGATGGCTTCCAGATGCAGAACCACCCCCCCAAAACCAATAAAATAAATACGTCTTTTCAACCAAACCTCATTCTGTTGTACAGTGGTAAGTGTAAGAGACTTGAGATAAGTGCTAAGGACTCAGTCATAGCTTCTCAAGGCTGACCGCACATTAGATTCCCCCATGGAGCTCTAAAAATCCCCGCAACTAGTTTTGCCCCAGAACAATTAAATCAGAATCTCTAGGGTATAGTTTAAGAACCCCCCTAGATGGTTCTAATGTGCAGTTTAGCTAGGTTCCCTCTGTTAGTGTTTAGTAGCACTCTCTCCAGATAAAGTTTGTGTGCTTGTAGGGAAAGAGCTGAGAACATGGAAGAAATTTCTATTTGTGGCTGTCATTATATTGGGCGCTTTAAATATATTAACTTACATATTCCTTAGAATAAAATTTCAGGGTATTTTTATTATTATTTTTATATGTGAGGATTAGGTTGAATACATGAGAAACAGATCCTTGCTCTGTAGAGCTGACTACTCATTTTTGAACACGTATATTTTCCAATAATTTTGTGTTCCTGAAACTAGCAGTGTTTAGCAAAAACTCAAAGACTGGATGCTATACATAAATAAAAGGATTGAAATAGAACAGCAAACCGTGGCTAGTGTGCCAAATTCAGCCACTGCCTGTTTTGTCTGTACAATTTTATTGGAAATCAGTCACACACATTTTACTTTTTTCTATAGCGGTACTGGTGTTAGAGTGGCAGTGTCAAGTAGTTGTGACAGAGACTGTATGGCCTGCTAAAGCCAAAAATATTTACTAACTGGACTTTTACAGAAAAGTTTGTGCACCCATCAATTAGATGATCTGTAGCATGCTTTTAGCCCTGAAATTCATGCAACTAAAAAATTACTAGTTACAAGTCACTTCACAGTCTTTTGCAAAAGTGGTAACCTATGATATCTTCATTTAATATCAGAAATGTTCTGACAACATGGCACAGGCACATGCTACTTATGTTTCCTGTCCTAATCCCAAAGGAGAATGTTCACTAACAAGTATTAATGGACAATGCCAGACTGGCAGAAAAATCAACCTTGAAAAGCAGTATGGCAGATATATTTTAGGGCTTGGTAATCCAGAAGTACTTCCCGATTGTTTAAAAAGAAGGTGTTTTATTTAAACAAGACCATATTGCCATGTTTTCTCCCTTGTTATGTGATGAGGCTATGCCTAATCTACCGTAGCTCCTTTAATCTAAATTAATGATTTGCACAGAACATATCTCTTCAGTGAGGAGAGGAGAGAGGAGACCAGCCTACCATCTGTCACGCCTTCCCTGCGATGAGGCAACGCTGGCTGTGGGTCCATTCGCCCTCCCTTGTGTTTCTTAGTGGGCCGAGGCCTCTGACTTTGACTCAGGGCAGCACTGCTACTGTCAGGAGAAAATGGGCTGGTTGGCCGAGGTCTCTGGGAGGAAGTAAAGCCTTTGCCTAAAAAGAAAACAAAGGGCAGGGGGTAGAGAGAATGTTATTATAAGCCACTGATTCTGTTTTGTGTTTCTTCTTTTGCTAAGACTAACCTGTAAACCTGCCTAGAGGTGACCCTGGAGGATACCAAATCCTGGTGAGTCTCCATGGAAAAAAATAGGCCCTGCTGCATTTATTTTGTCCAATGTTTAATAACCACACTACCCACTCAACAAATTCAAACAAATGTATGTAAAACAATTTCACCAACCAAAAATTCAGTATTAAGTATTACTTGGTTATACTTTTAACCTTGACTATCTTAGTGATATTTTCATAGATATATGCAAATTCATGAAGCTTTTACTTCTTAAAATTAGTTATTTCTGAAATGAATTATGTACTGTCTTCTTAATTCAAATTTCATCCTTGGAATCTTATAAACTCTATTTGAGCACAAAAAAATTGTTCTGTAGTAATTACATTAGAAGTTTTACATGCAAGGTCTGCTCAGGTACATATATTAAATTGACCTTACCACCCATACACACACGATGAATTTCTACCTCTTTTACAGAATCTCAATAATGTCAGTGTACAGTATAGCATATATAGCAGGTTAAAATCACCCTGTATATCCAAACTGCAATAGGTATGTTCTGACAGATATTATTGTATTTGAGCAGAATACAAATTCTTATTGTAAAATGAAATGTGCTATGTCCTTTTCTTATGGTTTAGAGTACATATATAGGGAAATTTATTGTGGGAAAATGTTACCTAATAAATTTTTCACATGTTATGATTTTAATACCATGTTTACTACAGTAAAAGAGTTAGTTTATGTACATGTATATATTTTCTTGTGCATCTTTTCATTTCATACAAAATTATTGTGTATACTTACATTTTCTTAAGTCAATGTGACATGATATTGCTTAATGCTTTATTAGCTATTAGCATGCATGCAAGAAATGCCCTTATACCTTCTAATTTATTAGTTTATTTTCATTGTCTCACTGCTCTGCTTATAGCTGTGCCACAACGAGCACTCAGGCAACATAAAGTTCCTGACTTATGCCTTAAAAAGCAAGAAAATTCAAATAACCATTAGATTACAACATATCTTAGATCAGATGCTATAATAAAAAATAAACCTCTGCAATGTTTGGAATATCTTTTTTATTTCATTTGAAGATATCTAATGCGTACGCAAAATAAATAGTGATGGAATAATTCAAAGAAAATTTCCAAGACTCATTTTTTATAACCTGAGAGTTTAGTGAAGGGTCGAAATCATTTTTCTTTACTTTGCTACTTGAATACTTCTAGGATTTCAAAAATGCATTTAGAGTTTCATCACTCTTTGTAATATATCTCAGTTTAATTCATATTTTTAAACTTACATATGTGCATTTAAGAAGTGCACATAGTCATGTAATAACAGGAATCATGCCAAAGTTATTTTGTTTCAGTAAAACAAATGATTACATATAACTGGTCTATAATTAGGGTGAATGTATTCTGAATTTAATACAGATACATACAAAATTACATAATTTTTTATATTATTACTTATTATTCTCAGAAACCAAAATCAGATTATGTTGAAGAGCAATAGACATGTAGTGATTTTCTTCAACTGCAAATGCAGTGGGTATATCTTTGATTAGCATCCCTTAAAATAAATAACAAATTATTGGTTTAAAATCTTAATAGCCGAACAATTAATAAGACCATCAGCCGTTGAACTGTTAGACTGACAACCTTAGACCCATTCACCCTATAATGAGAAAGCCTTCCTAGAAAGTGCATTTGCAGAAAGAAATGGAGCAAAAGAAAGTAATGGAGATAGAAGTTCAATAATTTTGATCACTGGGTACATTATTGTTTGTATAAGAATTTTGCAAAGTGTGAGTCATTGAAAATTTAATGGCAATCTTAGTTTCAGCTTTGCTGTACTATATAAAAAGGAAGCATATTCCAATTAATCAGCAGAGCTATGAAGGGAAGGGGAAATAGAGGACAGAAGGTGCTGTATAGTAGCCTATTCTTGGTTTTGCAGAATGAGCATCAGAGGAGAGTTCTGGTAACTGAGCATTCACACTGTGTCCATGCATGTTAAAGAAAGCCCTGTAGTCAGACTCACTGAGGAGAAAGAAGAGGAGAAAAACAGCCCAGTGTCCAAAGGACAAGATTCTTTCATGCAAAGAGCATTGACTCAAAATCTACAAACCTGTTCTTGTAAGGCTGGTTCCATCCAGCCTAAAACCAGCTTTATCTGCTGCGGCCATGAGTGCTTGTGCAAAACTGCCACTGGCAAAGATGGAGCCATCTGAGGAGCTACCTACACTAAATCTATGACTAGAAAAGTTACAATTCTCATCAGATACAGAGCCCCATCCATTTACCATTGAACCTAAAAACAAATGTAGTTGTCTAGTGAGTTTTATATACTGGAGAGCTCGTCTGCTCGTGCACACTACACGAATGGACATCCAGGCTGCCTCCAAGTAACTCACTCTTTCTTGAGGTAAAGGTAGTTTCATCATAACTTCCTCAGCCATATGCAAGCATCACCCACATTTTAAACATTCCTTGTGCAGAAGAATGAAGCTCATTTACAGCTTATATGTTTTTCCAACACATGAATAATACATGTTCCATATGATTCCATTCCTATATTGTTTAAATTATTATATGACAATTTTCCAAAAGAGAATGGTATGTATATGTTAAGTGCTACAATTCAGAGAACACTTTCACTGAATACATTACAGTGTATTTAAAGTAAACTTACCAATGACTCACTAGAAGAAATAGTGTGAACATACTCTGAATTTAATTCAGACTTTAATGATAATGTGCCTTAAATTTACACTTGCATACTGTGAAAGGGCTAGAATTATTTCAACATTTTAAAATAAAAAAATTAATCACTCAGGAAATACTAACAAATATTCATGAACAAAAATGTATAAATAATATCAGAGCAAATCAACTTAGAACATAAGAAAGAATGTATCTTTGAAAAGTTGTATTAATTTCAAAGCTCAGTATGTTTCCTCTGCTTTTTAACTATTTTAAGAACTCTACTTTTCTCTTTAAACTAATCTTTATTTTAGAAAGTTAACCATTATGAGGACTATCACTGGCATTAACTTGGGTTATAGTTTTGCAAAATGCAACATGGCAGTAGAGGGAAAGAACTGCAGATTCATGTATGAAGAGCTAAAGATCCTGAGAAATAAATTTTATTTTTACCATTTCAGCAATTTACAATTTCATATTTATTTCTTAGATCAAGGCACACTGAAACCTTTATCAATTACTTAATAAAATTAATATTACAATATTTATTTAAGTTGATGTAGCATTAGTCTATGACACAGTAAAGTACTGTTGCTTATCCTAAATTGTTTAAAAAGAGAGGCAAAGAATTATTTATAAGAAGCTAGTTTAAAATTTCAAAATAAGCAGACAAACCAATGAATTTCTAAATAAACCACACATTCACATAAAAGACATTAAAGTCACATGAAAGAGATTAGTGCCAAAGCTATTTCTCCTTTCGCCACTATTTGAGAGACAACAATAGTCAGGAATGTTGTCACGATGAAGTATTTGTACTTTTTAGTCAAGGTGCCAGGATACAATAACACAGGTTCATTCACTTTCAAGAGAGAGAAAACAGAAAACTAAGGGGAGAGAAAGATCTGAGAAGTTAAAATGGTGTTAAGTGTAGCAGAGAAAGATAGGCTTTTGATTCTATTTGCCAAAAGCACAGAGATACACTTTTTACTTTCCAAACACATTCCCTTGACACAGGCCACTGCAAGGAAACCAAGATAACCGCAGCAACTGAGCCTCCTCTCAGAGAACCATTTCTGCGTTAATCATCACAAGTCAAGGACCAACAACCCAAAATGAAAGAAGAATTGATGCAATAGGCTTTGCAATATAATGCCACAGTAGATAAGAAAAAATCAAAGTGATTCAGTCAGTGATCACAAAATAATATGAAACTCTAGAACTGAGGATAGTTTTGAAATGTGAAAGCTTAGTCCTGGTCTTTCCTATGTTTTCTGTATTTATAAATGTCTGCTGAACATCTGCAAATAAATCTGTGTCAGCTATCTGAAACTCAGTCTTGAAACAAGCATCTCCTTTCTACATCTCCAATTTAATTACTAAGCTCTTCCTGATTTCCTTCTAGTCCCTTTTATCTTCTTCTTTCCATTATAATATGAATTATTTTCAGAAATGTTTATTACATACTTTTATTCCCCCATGCAAAGCCTTACTTAGTTTGCCAGTGCCACATTCACACAACAAATTAGGTATTTGAGATTCTTCAGTATGGAGCCCAGCCTACCTCTCTAGCCTTCGCTCTCTTACAGCCTGTGGCAGTCCTGTGTTCTCACCTACATTGTGATACCTCTTTTTCTTTCACATACTTCTAGGTTATTGCTAACTATTAAGCACCACCAGACTTTAAAGTCTAAACCAAAATAATCTCTTTCATCACTTTAATTTGACCTCATCTTCAAACCTAAGGGAGAATCAAACTCTCTACCTCTTGTGTTTTTCAAATAGTATGCATATAGTCACATATCAAGTCTCTACAAACCAGTTTGTTTTATTTATATGTTTCTTCTTCTAGACAGTGGAATTCTGACAATTAAGAACGATCTCTTATTCATTTTCATGTCTTGTACAGGGACATTGCACAGTACAAACTCAGTGAACAGTGGGCATATTGAATTAAATGTCTTCATTGTTTTCATTATTCACTACAAATACTATATGTGATTCTATTCTGTAATTTCCTAGCAATGACCTTTTTTACTCATAGAAAGAATGTACTCATAAGAAGTCCTAGAAAATTTATTGAATGAAAAATGTAATATTAATGACATAATTTCAATTACTTAGTGGGGAAAGCAGTGATGTAATCACCCATAAAGGAAACTAAAATATTAATTAATTTATATATATATATATTTACTATGCTTGATATATTTCAATATTGATATTTATCAATATCTTATCAAAGTAAGATAATGTTACATTAAATGGCAGCTTACTTTTTCTGATTTCTTCATCCATGCTCACCCATCTTAATGTACTTAGCTCATTTTTTTTTTTTTTAATTTTCCTTTCTCCACTACAGCCAGGTATAACCTTTCTTTACAATTGAAGGATAGTTGAGGCTTTTGTTTCCTTTGTTTTTGTTTTTGTTTCTGTTTAAGGGCTTGCTGTATGGTTCCACCCAAAGATTTAGCCTTTTCACAAATTTAGTCTCTGAACCTGCAAAACAGGAAAAATCCTACACCAAAGAAAATGTCACTAAAGCAATGTCACTGAAGAGTCATCTTGTGAGAGATCTTAACAGAGCATTAATTTGACTTTTTCTAAAACCCTGTTCACCTCAAGATAGTCCTTCCTACGAGGATTTCCATATACAATTTACCAACTTCTAAACAAATCAACTAACTTCTTGTCTTTGTGTTTTTGCTCTGACATTATCTCAACAGTTAATGTTCCTTGCTACGTTCTAAGAAATTTCAATTATCAGGAAGTTTTCCCTGATGCTTTTCCCCTTCCCTGGGAAGAGAGTATAGCATGGAAGACATGGCTTCAAGTGGGTATTGGTCAATATAGAAAGAACAACAGCTATTCTTTACTACTCTCTGTAAGAGCATAGTAGATGAATTCAGAGTTGGAGTGCTAAAGAGGGACAAGTACCCTCAAGGGAGTATAGTTGGGCTCACCTTCAATACGGGGGGTAAGAAGAAACAAATAAATGGAAGAAAATACATTATCTCTCCCTCTTTGTCTCTCTGTCTTTATCTTCCACAGCCCCTCCTCTCTACTTGAGAGTGATACATGGAATGGGCACATTTGTGAGAAATAATTCTGTGGCTACCATTCTTTTTCTTTCTTTTGATTTAAACATCAAGAATGTCCTGAAAATTTATATAAACTGTTATAAAAAAGAAGACAATAATTGGAAGAAAGAAGAAACACCAATTCATGAATTAGAAAGTGAGCAATTTTTGTGATAGCTGTTTTTTTAACAGAAGTAAATATAATCATGAAAACTAAAATGAACACTAGGTAAAACAGCTCAGGTAGAGATTCTTTACAAATTACAAGCAATCCATACCAATGTGACATGTTATATCCCCAAACATAATCAATACATATTTAAACATCTAATGAAAAATGAATTTATGTCTCACTGCCAAATTTATTTCTGTGTACATTTTCAATCTTTCCAAATTTCTCAGGTTTAAAATTGCTGAAAGGCCAAAAATTCTTAAATTTATTCAAGCTGTTAAAGAAGAATTGCATATAGGACATTAAGTTGTTGCTCAAATGTTACTGAGCAGTAAAATACCATGATAAAGTGGCATCTTGCTGTGTCTCTATTACATCTTCAGCACTAAAATTAATTTATGATCAGTCATCAATTCATTTACATGTCGTTTTATGCTGAATCCTTCCTTGCTGATAAATGCTTATCCTTAGATCCATTAAGCTAGAGTAAAGTCTGTGCTTTATAATATGACCCTGCTAATTGTTGCATTACCATTTTTATGAGATACAAAAACTGACTGTCCCCCATTTTTTCAGCCAATATTTAATCCAGGAACTCCTCCTAGTAAGTCCAATCTGTCTAACTATCTGTTAAATAAAATCTTCAGCTCTAAATGTCTTTGGACAAATCAATCCAAATATTGACCTCTTCCTACAAGTCAGAAAATGTGCCTAGTTTGGAAAAGGCCCTCTTTCACTCAAACGTATCAAATATGCAGCAATTCTACCTACATTACTCAGAGAGAAAGGAATGTGTAATATTCAAGGAAGGCAAATTAAAAAATATCTTCCTTGGGATATACCATCTGTTAACTTGTCCCACTCAGGTGAGAACTGAATATAGATATTCCCCTTTAATCTGTTACATTTTGATGTATTTGATTTCTTTTTACATACATCGAGGGAGTTGAGGTAGTCTAAGAAAATGATTTAATTGTTTTTAGCACTGTCTCTGAAATTTCTCTGATACTAAAATATTTTCCTTAAGTTTCTGCAACAAAAGCAAGGTGTAAGGTTGCACTTTTAAGTGGCCAATTCTCTAAAAGCTGTGTGGTCAAGTAAGCTGGGGAGGTTGCCAGGTTTTATTATTTGCAAAATGATCTGGTTTGGGAGTTCCAATAAAAACTTCCAAAGACATAAAATATAGAAAATACAGAGGCACAATTTCCTCTCAGCTGTGGATTTACGTGCGGTACAGCAGTCAAGGAAACTGATTCATTTCACTTCAGAGCACTCACACTCAGTCACAGTCTTTGCGACCACTGAAGCAGTTAGACTCTTGGCCCCATGTTCTGGACATTTCCCTTTGGTTCTTTCTCCTATTGCCTCCTGTTTCTTTTTTACTGTGGTGGAGTCATTAAATTTAGGAAACACTTATCCTTGACTCCCATTGTGGATGTTATACTAAGAATTATTAATACTCTTCCCTATCCTGTTATCCAAAAATGGTGGGTTTGGTGTTTAGGAAGAAATATTATAAGCATATACTTGGAGACTGAAAGAAGCCTGTACATTTACCTTCTAGCCCAAAACAGTGTGATGTACTATAATAAAAATTGTTTTGTACTTTGTTACAACCAAACAGGTTTAAATTAGAGTATAAACTAAAATAAAAATGATTGAAAATATGATTCCATAAAAAAAGTGCTGATAGATTTGAATTTTGTTGGCACGAGTCACTATGACTGCATACAGTACTAAAATGAGTAAAATTAAAAAGAAAAGTTACATCTAGAAACCAATATTTTTTATCTGGATTAAAGATAAAATTATATATTGTATTTGTATAAATGAATATTTATTCATATGTGTATACCACACACACACACACACATACACACACAGAAAGGAAAAGAGAGAGAGAGAGAGAGAGAGAGAGATCCACACATTAATAGGCCAGAAAATCACTTTCCTCTTAAAAATGCTAAGTTCAGAGATGAGAAAAACATTGGGCATTTCCAGAGCAAGAATCTGATAATTTAGCCTTAGAGTAAGACGGATTGATTTTGGACATTCTTTTGTCACCTATCAGGGGGGTGACTTTGAAGAAGGCTTAAACCTTTCCTTGGCTGAACTTTATCTGTAAAATGAGAATAAAAATAGGGTTGTGACAATTAAATGAGTCAATATATGTTAAAAAATAAGAACAGGGATCAGCAAACTTTCTATACAGTGCCAGATACTAAGTATTTTAGGCTTTGCCATCTCTGTCACATATTCTTCTTTGTTTTTGTTTGCTTCTTGTTTTCTTACAACCCGTTAAAAATGTAAGAAACAGTTTCGGCCACTAAGACACACACAAAAATATCAGGCCACTGCTTAGCAGAGTGTCTTGCATGTACTGTGGGATATTTATGTGCAAATTACCATTGTTTTATTATTACTATTATTATTATTACTATTATTGAATCTAAATTTCTAACCAAGTGTTTGGTAGGAATACTCATTCAATAAATGTTTACTATAACATATTTGCAAATACATTTTCCATTACTGAGTTTTATGGGCTGAATGTTAGTATGCCTGTAAAATTCATTATGTTGAAGCCCTAACCCCCTATTGTTATGGTATGTGGAGGTGAGGCCCTTTGGGAAGTAATTAGGTTTGGATGAGGTCATCAGGGTGGGGTAATCATGATGGGATTAGTGACCTTCTAAAGAGACCAGAGAGTTTGTTGTCTTCCTGCCATGTGAGGACATACCTAGAAGATGGCCATCTGCAAAACAGGAGAAGGGTTCTCACCAGAAACCCTATCTGCTGGCACCCCAGAACTGCTGCTCAGCCTCCAGAACTGAGAAATAAATGTTTGTTGTTTAAGCCAGTCAGTCTATGGTATCTTGTTATAGCAGCCCAATCAGACAAAGACACTGAAATCATATGATAGTAAACTACTGATATTTTCCTCTTTTCTTGGCCTTTTCCATTCATGAACCATTATTTGAAAATTTAAAAAGTCCCTCACAAATTACTTAGTTGTTATGAAAATATTTGGAATTAATATACTTATTTCTTTATAAAAGTGGGCTCTGTACCATGTTAACTGCTGATATACTTTAATATAGCAGCTGTTGGAATGTAATATATCCAAGTAAAATCATGAATAATTTTATATACAGGCTAATTAGCCCATCTCTGTGTTACCATTGGACTGTCATTCTGATTGGTTTTAAAATTCTAGGGAATGGAAAATAATTCTTTGAGGAATGGAAAAGAACTGTTTTTATTTAATGAAAATGATCATTAGTTTCATGAAAATGAAAACTATCAGAGAATTAGGGTAAAGTTAATGACTAATTTATTCGCATCACATACAAATTTAGAACTCTAAGTAATTTATGGTAAGATCAGAATTCTCTCTGTGGTCATTTACTATCTTAAAAGCATAAAAGCCAATGGAAATACTCTCTGTTTTATTGCCCACCTCGTTTAGCACCATTAAACTAGCCTGAAGTGTCAGAAGAAAATATAAACACATTAGACCAATATTCATTAGCATGTTGATTTCTATAATATTTGGTCAGTACATACATTCACTTCAGGGCCATCCCCATGTACACGTGTGTGTGTTCACACACAGACACACAGATGCACATCTCTTTAATACACTCCCAACCCTATTTACATTCTCACACATGCACTTACATATAATCACAAACCTTATCTATGATTTCTTACACACATACATCTATACACACTCACACTCCCTACACACAGACTTTTTAAGTAAAACATACTTTGATTTTTAACTTATATTACACTTACACCCTAGGGAACAAATTATATCTTTGATCATACTTTCCCCACAAAGTTATTATAGAGCAAAAAATAAAATAGAAGAAGAAAGAGAAAAAAAAGAATTTCCTGTTTGACTACTTTTCTGTAGAGTACAACTTCTTTAACTAAGGACATGTATTATTCATAGGATAAATTCATCATGGAATACATACCTAAACATCCTGAGGGTTTTTTTTTTTAATATATGGCAGTAATTAAGCAGGGAATTCAAGTAGGAAAACAGACTGCTTTCTTAGCAATAAAACCTTCATTTAGAATGAACATTATCCTAGCTACAAGGAGAAATACAGATTGTTTTAACCGCTGTCACCTTAGACAGTCTAACATGGTACTAACAGGTGAGCATGTAAAAGTACAAAGTGGCATTCTCCTGATTTATAGATCTACTTATCATCTTTGACATAATATTTAATAAAAGAACTACCTAGGCTATAGCTGACTTTTTGTATCATTATTGTAATTCTTTACTGCATTCCTAGTGGAAAAGAGTTACTAAGTATCATTAGTGAGATATGCAAAAATAGGCATAATTTTACCCTGAAGGAGATAATGATAGAAATTCAGGCAAAGAGGCTAATATAATAGTGCACCAATAAGCTAGATCTGTGCATTCAAATATTTAAACTTTCGCTCTGTCACCTTCAGTTGGATCTGGATTTCAAATCACAGCAGTGTATTTGCAGTTCTTAAATCTTAATTAGCCTGGCATGCAGAAAGGCCCCAGGTAAGAAAAAGTGAAACTCAGTGTGTGTAATCAGGAAGGCAAGCTGAGGAAAAATCTGGGGACTCATGCTTCACCATCACTGTCATAAGGCAGTTTCCACCAGCGGTTGCTGAATTCTAGCCAGTCGTACAAACTCTGTGCAAGTTGGGAAGATGTTGGGGTAAAAATAAGTTAAATGGGAGTGTGGTGAAATGCCTCCTAGGATCAAAGATAATATCAGGACAAATATAGAAATGGGTGGTTTTCTGAGAAGAATCGATGACATATAAAGGCAAGACTTACATATGTAATAGTTACGTCTTTACAGTTACTATGTAAGATGCATTTTTGTGCATGTGTCAAAGAATAGATACCTACTTGAATAAAGAGATTGAATTTTTACTTTTCTCCAGCTTCATTCTGTACATTTTAGGATTTAAGTTTTTGCAATAAAATTTGATAACTGCATATCCTGAGAAATAGGCTGCAGTCCTGGGATCATCCTAGGAGAGTACCAACTGCAGCCTTTCACTTGGGGAACAAGGGCAGAGGACGCCAAAGGAGCAAACAGCAAAAATAACTCTCTTTCTTCAGTGGAGCAGTTATTGGATCTGACAATATGACATGCATAAATGTATGGTTTATCTCACTATACATTTTCTCCACTCTAAAAATAATACCTTGTGCAACCTTGGAGAGGCTTATTCTGAAGACTTGCTTATTTTCATCAGTGAACTATTTTACAGAATGAAGCACCAAGAAGCACTTTAAGATTGCATTCACATTGTATGCTTCCCCTGATAGACAAAATATATCATTTCTAAAAGTCAAGGTTTTTTATGTAATAGACTTAGTTCCCCAATAGAGTGAACTTTTATGAAAGCCCTGGATATAATTGAGTTTTCTTTCATGTCCTTAAAGCTTTTTAAAATTCATGAATTTTCTTATCATTTTTGCAGCAAAGCAAAAGTATTTCCAAATCCTTTTTTGAATTTTGTGTTTAATATTAACATATTTAAACTGTTACAGAAATAGATGGAGTGGAATAAATCGTACATAAGAAAGTATTTGATTCTCGATGCATTTTAATGTTACAAATAGGTCAGTCATTCCTCTTGAATCCACTACGTTACCTGTCACAGAGCTGTCTAGATTGTCCATGCTGCATCCTGGTGTCTGCTCTACTGCTCTCAGGGGCCTGGGGATTTCTAAAACTTCTTCCTCATCGTCAGCATCATCATCTGGAACATCGGTCTCCAAATCGGAAATCAAGGCTCCGGACATGTAACCTAATGGTGGAACTGGGGGCTGTGGAGGTTGATTATTGCTTTGAATGTGCCTAGAATTCAAATGGGGGTTGGGGGAGAAAAGGAATTCATTAACAGTCCACTAAATTGAAATTAGAATTAAACAGCATGTTATGGTCTTTTTGTTTTTTAATTTTGTCTTTTTATTTTCTGTTAATGAATTATGGCTCTTACAGTGCTTTCTTAACACTTCAGCTGAGACAGTGGGCAATGCATACATGACTTAGCAAAACTACAACAATACAGACAATTACACTCTTCTATTTGTTTATGGGATGATACACATAGAAAAAAAATACATGCTCAGTATTTTTGTATAAATAAATCATCTAAAGGAGAATAGATTTGTCACAGATAATTGTTTAAAGCTGACTCTTTTGTCTAAAAAGGATATAATAATTTTGTTCCTAGTTTAGTGTTTAAGTTCCACTCACTGTGTAACCCCTGTGACCTGCTGGCTCTTATGAAGAGAAGATGTTACAGGAAGGTCTAATACCAACACCCCCTCCTCCAACCACAGGCACATTCCCTGCCATGGAGGCTGTCTTCCTGTACCTCCCTCGTGATCCCTCATGAAGCAGGCTCGGTGATGGCTCCCACTGTAACCCAATTTAGGGTAGGAATTGACTACTTTGTGTTCTAGCTACTTAGTTGTGGTCTGTCTCACCCATCAAAGTCTTCAACATGTTGAGGCAGAAAAGATTCATCTCCAGTTAGAAGATTAGATGTGCTGAATAAACCTTTTATAATGGATTAATAATTCTAATCTCAACCTCGTGAAGCAGACAAAACTTGTATAATCACCTCTTTTAGAATTTATTAAACTGAAGTTCAAATTTAAGTGACTTGTTTCAAATCACATGGCTAGCAAAATGTAGAGCTGAACACTGGGGTGCAGTGTTTTCTCCTTGCGACTATTTCAGTTTCTTCTAAACCATACAATTTGCATTCTAAATGAATGCAAGTCTTTGTTATTTGTTACTGCCAGTAACAGTAAATATACCACATGTTATGACACATTAAGTATTTTTTTGCATTGACACAGAGTACTTAAAAGACTTTGCTATTTAAGGAGATGTAAAACAAGAGCTAAACATTTTTTACGGTTAGTTTTTAAATTAAAGACACAAGATTATTTTTCTTTAATGTCTGCACTTTTTAAGAAAATATTTCATTCTTACAGAATGTTTAATATTCCTCATTCAGCCATTCTTGAACTTGTAACCAACTCCAATGTTATCAAGATTCTTTATCTTTTGAAGCTAAAAAAAAAAGCCCTAAAATGTTAGTTCAGAAAGTCACCTCAGTATCAGGCTCACAAAGAATTTGAAATCCAATTTATTATTTGGTATTCATCACAGCTCATTCATTGAAAACTCAGGAAGTTTCTTATGATTACCGATAATCTGGAGTACAGATGACCACATCTTGTGGTGTTGCCTCAAATTGTTTGTAAATTGGGGATGCATTGGGCCAGGTCATGAGCAAGAGAATGGAAGGTGATGTTTACATACATGATTCATTTGCCTTTAATTCTCCTTTGGTCCTGGAAAGGACCAAACAGACCAGTATTCTAGTCCTACATCACTGCTGACTCTTCTTGATGGAAGAAATATACAGTAATGGGGTGAAAAATGTACTCCTTGATTTCAGCAGAATTAGGAAATAAACTGAAATATAGGAAGAGAGAATGTAATCTTTATAAATACCTGCTACTGACAGGCACTGTGCTATGCACTTCCTGGGTCCCTATGAACAGAATCTCAGGAAGTGGAACCTGGGAATTATTAATTTTTAAATGTTCCTCCTGTGATGTTGATGTGCAGCCAAGATGGAAAGGTGCTTCTATTCTAGAAGGGCAAGGTCCTGTGTGAGCTCATGGAGGCTCAGAACTCCTGCACGAGGAGTCAGTGACGACAGTCTGAAAGATTACTGGACTGAACAGAAACATACTCAGAGAAAGAAGCAGGGTCTATGGCCACTTGGGGCAAGTGGAGATAAACTAATGTGTTTACTCATTTAGCAAATATCTATGGAACACTCACTCAGTGAGACACTCCTCTGAGAGTGGAAAGACAGCAATGAATAACTCAGGAGAAAACCCAAGTACTTTTGAGTAACAGCTAGAATATAGCTAGAAATTTTGCTAAATACTATGAAGAGCAAACTCATTTAATTCTCACAAAAACTGTGATGTATAATAAAGAGTTTGACCTTGCCCAATGAGAATGCCTTTGCCCTGTACAACTGGAAGGTAATCTCTAAGTTCTGTTGTATTTTCACAGGATACCTAAGAAGATTGCCATCTTTAACTTATTAAAGTTTATGTATTGATTAGGCAAAAGGAAGTTGGAATTTATTCTAGGTTTTGCAGGGGTTTTTTTTCCTGATGTGTTTACTGACACTAATATTGTTTTTTCTGTCTCATTTCATTCAGCCCAAAGAAGGTCTTTTAATAACTGACACTGACCATACGTGACTTGCCGAAGCTTATATACATATTCACAACCACCACAGAATTAATCACAGGCACTCTGAAGAATCTAAAAGGAGTCTTTTATTATGGTACTGGAAGTGAGTTCAAGGATAAGCTAATTGAAGCTAAGCTGTAAATTAGAAAAGATTCGGTGCAACTAAAATCACTTTAGCTTGAAAGTCAGCAGATCTGCATTATTGCTCCAGCTCACTCTAGTTATGCAACTTTGGTCGAATTATTTAACATTTCTAATCTGGATTTCCTTCCTTCCATGATTAAAGAGTTGTGCAAAAGCATTTTTAAGCCAAGCTGTATAGCTCTATGAAAATGTCTTATGAATTTAATGTGAAAAAACATTTCCTCTATCTATGCATTGAAAACATGGGTCCCCTGAGGGTATTTGGGTTCTAATGAGGATATTTACCATGTTTGCTTTGCTATATCAAACTGATAGGCCCTCGTCAGCTCGTCCAGGTGAGCCTGCAGCATGGGCTGCATCTCCTCCCGTGGGGATGGAGTGAGCGTTGCGGTGGACTGCTGTCCAAAGGAAACGGCAGGAGAAGAAGCCACGCCTCGGACAGGAGGTGTGGGGACACGATCATCGTCTTCTTCCAGCTCATCTTCCATGCCCTGGTGTAAGTATGTTTGCATTGGTAATGGCGGGCACCAGCTATCACTATCATAGCTGAAATTAAGAGAGGAAAAAGAATACATTGACACCTACACACATACTCATGTGTACACACTCACAATTATACTGGCAGTAAATAGCGAGCACAATAAAAACAAGGGGATCTGAGATGTTTTCTCAGTTTATTTCCTTCTGATTTCAAATTGTTGGTGCTACGATAGTAAATCACCTGGCTATTATCTTAATTTCTAATCATAATTACAGCTGTTACCTCAATATTTCAATTTATTCTTAAAAGATCTTATTAGCTAATTGTTATCCCACAGTTATAAAAGGCAGTAACTTCCCAAGAAAGTTACTCATGTGGAAAAACCTAATTGCTAATTAAAGACAATTAATGAGTTTAGGGCTTGTGGATTTAACTACTTTCTGCTCCTGTTCACCCTTGTGCACCAACAGAATATGCCAATGTCAATCATCTAAGAAATGTTTGAAAATTTTATTTACTTTCATTCTAGATCTATGCCAACCTTCATTTCATGATGTATCAGTCATTAAGACTTTGTGTTACAACAGCACTTTGATACATTTAATACCCTTAATTTTTTTCAGTAGAAACTCATGTCTCCCTGTATCGTGAATTCTAAAATCTATAAAACAGAATTTCAAGATCTAGCCCTAAGTTCTGAAGTTCAAAATTTCAAATTATAAAATAGTCACAGGAATGAAAGTACAGCACAGGGAATATAGCCAGTATTGTAATATCTTGGTCTAGTGACCGGATGGTAACTACACTTAACTGTGGTGAACAATTAGTAAGGTATGTAATTGTCAAATCACTATGTTGTAGATCCGAGACCAATATAATATTGTATATCAACTATATTCCAATAAGGAAGCTAAAAAACCTAGCCTTATAAAATATATATTACAAAGAAAAATAATAACTTTTTAAAGCAGTATGCTTTTAGGGACTCTGATTAGGGAATATAGAAAATTATTTCAAAAAGTCTTGTAACACAAAATCAGTAGCATTTCTACTTACACTTTTTCTGTAATACTATTACTTTTGTAACTCAAATAGATCCTAACATATTTGAAAACAGCAGACTTAAGGATAATATAAGCAATATTATGGATGTAGTTGTCCTATACATTTAACCTCTGAAAAATCTCCCGAATCTTTCTCCTGCATTTCAGCTCTGTTACCACAATCAAAGATCAGTCTCCTTCCAATGAACTAGCTCATTAGCTTCCCTAGTCTCTTGGGGTGTCATCTCTCTTCAATCCCAATACAGGCAACAGGATTATGTTTCTAACATCTTCATTCACATCACACCTATGCTTTAAATTATTCGGTGATTATCGCTAATATAAGAAAAGTTCAAACTCATTAGCAGGACCTTAAAGGCACTTCCCCATCTGATCAGCCTATTTTTCTAGCTTAATTTCCCATCATTTCCCTCACAACAGCTTACTCTATGTTTTTTGTAAACTTTGTGTCTGTATATGACTGTTCTCAAATCATCCACATGTCATCAGTTTTGTGAAGCCTTCTCTGCCCCGTCACATGGAATGGATTACAGCTCCATGACACTCACTGGTGACACTCCCCGTACTGAAGTGTGATGTTTCACGTCTCTTTTTCCCTGAAATGCTGTGAGATCCTAAAACTCAAGAACTCTGTAAATTTTTAACTTTGCATTTCTAGCACCTAGTACAGTATCTAGCAGATAGATTTTCATTAAAGAAACTGAAAATTGCATGACTATTACAAGTGTACATATGACATCCTGGAAAAAGCAACACTGTGGAGACAGTAAAAAGATCAGATGGTTGCAGGAGGTTAAGGGGAGGGAGGGATGAACAGGCAGAACCCAGAGGAATTTAACAACACTGAAACTCCTCTATGAGATACTGTAATGGAGGATACATGTCATTATACATTTGTGGAAACCCACAGATGCACAAGAATGAACTGCAACATAAACCATAGACTTGGGGTGATAAAGATATGTCACTGTAGTTTCACCAGTTTAACAAATGAACCACTTTGGTGGGGGATGCTGATAGTGGTGGAAGCTATGAATGCATGGGGGCAGGGACTGTATGTGAAATCTCTGTACTTTTTGCTCAGTTTGACTGTGAACCTAAAACTGAATAAAAAAGAAAGTGTTTTTTCAAAAAACCCTGAGTTTTTCATCCTTTTATTTGACAATCTTTTGTCAGATAACTGGAGCTATGTACTGAGCATGAAATCCAGCGGGGCAGACTGATATTAGCAAATAATCAACAATACTGAGTACTACTGAAGCAGAGAGCAGGCAGGCCAAAATTAGTTTCGGGGTTGGGCAAGGCTATTATGATCACCAGAAAGGAGGGTATTATAAGTAAGACATGTGGTGGCTAAAGGAAGAGAAAAGAATTTGAAGGACTTAAATAGTTCCCAAACTGGTAAGAGCTGGCAAATGCAGAAGGCTGGCTGTAGATGAGGCAGGCAGGAGAGGTGAGATGTGCCACAGCACAGAGGGCCTCAGCAGCCCTGAGAAGGAGTTTGGAATTTTGACTATGGGTAATGGACAGTCACAGAGAGATTTTATACACGGAATGATATCATCTTTGGCTGTTCAGTTTTCAGCTTTTGTTGAGGACATTTGAATAATCTACCTCGATGAGTTACAAACTGAAGCCTTCTATAGTCTGATAGGAATATTTCTTACAAAATATCTTGTATTTTAGTATAAACAGGCACATTTTAATGTGTTACCAGTAACAATTTTTATATACTAAAAAATACCATTGCTTAAATTTCTATTCCCACTGATTACGTAAGTACCAATCTGACCTGAAAAAAATTCACAGCTCTAAAATAACGTCATTTTTATCTCTTTCATATATTGGAGAAAACAGATTGCATTGGAAGAAAAGATTCTGTTGCATAAAAAGTTTGTAACCCATTGTTGCAGTTGGATTTATTCTTACAGTTTTTCTCAACTTCTAACGAACCCAGCACATCACCTATAAACTGGTCTATAAAAACGTCAGAACATTTGTTTGAACAAAACATTTATTTCACTTCACTCTATTATGTTCATTAAATATGATTAAGATTCAACCTACTACTTCAGAAGGTTTTCTCAATGTCTCAAGAAGAATCTTCTACTAAAAATAAAATGACTTGATTTCTTATTTTTTGTACTTTTCCATCCTGGTGCATTAGTTAAAAGAATCCAACTTCTTTCAAATAAGCTGCACTCCTCCAATTTCACCTATCTTAATCTTACAAATCCTACAAGCTATAGGCTAAATTCCTTATCTTTTATCAAAATTCCCCGATGAGGCCAACTAGCACTGATCTTTTAATCTTCTGAACTTGCATGGACATTTCTGCACATTTACTTGAAAATTGATTATACACTGTCTTGTGCCATTTCCAATGTTAGTTTCTTTAACTGCTGTCTAATTTATTTTAGTACTTAACCTTTCATGTGTTAATAGTATGTTTTTCTCAAGTGGATTTAATCTACACTGAAGCCATGACATTGAAGTATTACTGTTAGGCCACACCTGACAAAGTACTTTAAAAATTGTAAGTAATAAGCATATTTATTGTTTTGAAAGGAAAACGTAGAGATTGCTTTATTAATAAGAATACTTAGGTTTCTTTTCTTAATTTATACATCTGACTTTAAATGCTCAATTATTAAGTCCAACAAAGGTATATGTAAAAAACCTAAAAAAAACCTACTCATTTTCATAATGGAATGGGTGTGCAGGTGACCTTCAGCAATCGGTATAATGAAATTTAACCCATAAAACTTGTTACAAAATAGTACAGTTTTTTGTTCCATAAACTTGCTTGGCTTATTGCCAGGAATATCATACATTTGAGTAAAGAAAAGAACATGCTGCTATATTCAATTTTTTTAATGGAAGTTGTCAATTAGCTCCTAAAATTTTCCTATTTCATAAGTAGTAGATTATTTTTACTTCCAGTAATCTAAATGGAATACACATATGGAATAAAAATGTATAGAAAAACATTAAGAGGAGGAAGAACTAATGTAACATGCATCATGTGTTAAGTAACAGAGAAAAAATTGGTAATTAGTTGTAGTCAACAGTTTTTATTATTCAATTGCCATTAGGCAAAGGAGAGTCTAACCATATAAATATTATTTTTAACATGATACTAATACATCCCATAGTGTATTAACTCACTAAAAAATATTTCAATGGCGATTCTACTTAACTAGCATGGGTGTTTATCATCAATTGCTCCAAAGATACAAAGATAATCTAGAACATGAACCAGCAAACTCTGTATCCCTGAGGAACATTAAGAAAAGCTGAGAAAGTCCATAGATTCACCTCAGGGGTTTGTGCAAGAAACAAGAAGCACAGAAAAAGGGAGTAACAGACTAGGAGAAGAACATGAGAGAAACATGAAGGAAATCTGGGATATGGTGCATATCACATGATAAGGAGAACTTTGTAACACTGAACATTCCTCTCTGAGGCATCATGTCTTAATCCATTCCAGAACAACAAATACTTAGGTTTCATGAAGTCTTGCCAGAAGCAGGGCAAGAAAGTAACAGATGACTCTCTAAGTGTTATGAAAAAGCATAGCTCTGTTCTTAGAATTTCTTTCACATTTACAGATACATATATTGTATTTGAGTGATGGAATTTTCAACTTTTTCTTATGGTAATATAAAAAAAAGACTGTGAAAATGCTTCTAATACAAAACCAGAGGTCTTTTGGCCAACCTTTCCTAGGGAAGCTTTCATTCTTTGACTTTGATTGTCATTGAAACATGAAGCATCATATTATCTGCCTTGCTTGGTGAGTAATGAGAAAGATGATAGCAAGTCAATGTTGCATGTGAACTAACTTGTTACAGGCCAGATACAAATACCAAATTACTAATAAAAATACAATGAAGTTCAACACCCACACAAGCTTGCCAATCTCTAATTGCAGTAACAAATCAAACTGTTTTCTATTTAATCACTACTGAATTCTCCCTAACATCATATGATCATACTAAACTACATTATATTTATAGTTAGGAAGTAATACATTTTGGCAGATTTTTGTCAACCCAAGAGAGGCTATTGATGAGAGGGAACATTTACCATCATTACTATACTATTGAATTAGCAATTAAATACTTTTCTATTTGGATGATCATGATGTGATAACTTTTGATATTCAAGTTGTGAGGGAAAAAATGGCTCAAGAAAAGCTTACAAAGAAAATGGATGATATATAAGCTCTTAGAAACAATATTGAACATTGTAATAAAAAACAGAGATAATCCTTTCAAGATTGGGATTACTTATGGATAAATGCATATCCAAAATCTACCCCTCTCCCTCCATCCCACTGCCATTGCCTTATCTTATTCCCTCACAATCTTCATGATATTGGCCAGTCTACTGAAATGTCTCATTTATCATCGACATGCCCCAGCCTCATGTCCTCTAGTCCATCATCTATGCCCAAGGATCAGAATCCTCATATGACATGCAAGAAGACTTCACAATTGGCCTCAAGACACCTCAGATTATCTCCTACCCTAGGGATGTTTCAGACGCAACAAGCCTCATATAGCAGCCACCGATTGCTTATGGAACAGACAAGCAATGAGAATGCAATGTGATGAGAACTAAAGTAGAGGAGCAAGCTTAAGGAATAGAGGAAAACCAAGGAAAGGCAAGTAACGTTAACTAGAAGTGGGTAGTTTCAAAGGGAGAGTGGGAAATACTAAAGGATGACTATTGGCCACATGAGTAACATTTGGTTGTAGTTAGTTAACAATCTATGCTGGCACATAAACTACTTTGAGTTAGGGAATATTTATCATTACCTTTGTCCTTTTTGCTAATCAGAACCTGGCACCCAATAGCCACCCAGCTCTGGGCACTATTATTTGTAAATAAATGATTCAAGTGTCATCTCAAAACTCAATTTTCACAAGGTTGCCCCAGCCTTATCTGGCATGATTATCATTTCCTGTATGTAAATTATTTTGTACACTTTCCTCATCTAGGTCTTACTGTACAAGATCCATTTATGGTTTCTGGCCTCTACCTTCCACTGCTGTGAGATCCCTAGGTCAGGGATCAGATCTTCTCATTAATTGTGTATTTGTTTTTTTCATCTCTGTTGCTTTCTTTCCCAGCACTGGGCTTAGCATTTGTCATGTACTTAAAAAATTTTATGTCAGATAAGTTCTCTATTATGATATATGAAATACAACAAAAAGAAAAAAAAACTATGTATCACTGTAAGAAGCAAAGTTGCAGAATCTTTGGCCATTAGAAATAAAAATTATTAAAAATGAAAGGGTAACTTTTAAAGTTTTTGTAGTTTTTATTTCAGGAAAATTTTAAACTTGTCTAAGTTTCAAATCAGGGTACATAAACAATTCTATACAACTCCTCACAAAATAGTCAATGTTAATATCATGAACAGCAAAGTGTAAATAATCTAGGAAGTGTTCTAAAATCTTTCCTTTTCAGCATTATAAGGTTTTCACATCAGAAAACAGAGAAGTATAGAAAATGTATCAAGAAAGGGCAAAGTCATCATAAATCTAATAATTTTAATTTATTAATGTCATATTGACTTTAAATAGGTGTTTTCATTACATGTTATCAAAAGAAAAACTTTCAAGTGCTAGCCTTTAAAAAACTGAGTCCAGAAAATAAGGAAATTGAATTTATTGTTAGTTTACTGATAGGTTAAGACTTAACTCCTATTTTTGTTAAGAGTGCAAGTATAATTTCCTTCAGGAAATACTAGGTACTTACGACAAATAACTCAAAGGTTATTTAGAACTAAGCTATGTGCCAGAAAGAATTTGAATATTTGTAATCAAAATACATATTTCTTTACCTATTTAAAATATCAAGTGGAATTGTAGAGAAAAATTTCTAATATTATGCATTCTGGCTGAATATTAAAATAATTTATAACCCCCAAATAGGTAGAAATAACATATTTTATGCCTTAATGTTCTGAAAATAATTTATATGAAAAAATTAAAATCTGTACCAACATGTATTATTTCACCCATCGAATGAGTATTTCCAGTTCTACTGATAGCAACTAAATCAAATGAGAAGTTTAGCATTTATTTGGAATTAATTAGTTTTATTTCAATGGGTAATAGTTTTGTTATTAAGTCTCTTTTTTAAGTAGATAGTGGGAAAAGAAAAATGATTCCAAATTACCTACAATTTTCATGTGTTCTGAATTCAAGAGTTTGTTTATAAATATTTAATAGCCCTACTTCCTCTTCCCAGTTTATAAGTTCTGTTTCTCCATTGTCTGACTTCAGACTTGATACACAGATTTCTAAACCCTGTAATAATTTTTTTCATGTGGAATACATATACCAAGTTTTTCTTTGCCTGGGATCTATTTGACAGTGACACCTTTATATTATTGATATGTATTACGTAAAATCATGTGCAGAATTTTTTTAAGGACAGGAAAAGAGGATGTGCTCCTAATTTCCTATTTCAAATGTGAACTTTCACTTAAAAAGTAAAATGATATGCCTATATATGAGAACTATAATCTCACAGAAACAAATTAATCCCTTTGGAGAAAAAGAAAGATACTGAGAAAATACAGAGGCATGACTATGTGTATATTCTATCTAGCTATTTGGTTATACATATATATATATATACACACATAAACATACACACCAAACACACACACACACACACTATATATATGTATTACATAACTAGGAGAAAAGGCAAATGAGGTCTTTTGCAGGAAACAAATATGACCTAGAAAGCTCTAAGTAGAAAAATTAATCTGGAGACCTCAAAGACAGCAGTTAGGGAAAAAGAAAAGGAGATGGAGAAAAATTTGTAAGCATGTACATGTAATCGTCAGATGAAACAAGATAAACTGAAGTATTTAATATCTCAGTACTTCTAAATAAAGAAAACTTGAAAAAAGAAAACATTCATTTTGTATTTTACAGTTTCAGTCAAAAGTAATGGTAACCTAGGAATTGTGAGGAAGATAGAGCATTTAGGATTACTGAAAGAGAAAAAGAGACTGATACATTTCTTCTGATTTGCTATGTTTTTGGAGGGGATTACAGAATAAAGTATCAAAGTCTTTCTACTTTAAAGTCAATTAACACTTGAACAGAGAAAAACTAACTCTTGTGAGATGCTTTTGTAAAGAATAAGGAAACTGGTCACATTTAATGGCCCTCGGAGGATATTTTCTATCTTAAAAAAGGTTTTGTTAGAGTGTGCATTGGCTTGAACCTCTTTTATTGTTCCAGCCCCTAAATTCCCATCAGAACTGATGATTCAAGTTCTCGCCACTGGCCAGGTCCCTCCAGGTACCCCACTGTGATGGATCTCGACAGCTGGCACCCTGCTATGACCAGGCATCAAGTCATTAGAGAACTGCGAACCATGGTGAAGAAGGCTGCTTTAATACTTTTTTCAGCCCTTCTCAGGAGTGGCTCTTTAGTTCGCAGAGCTATGGGTACTTGCTTTCAAACTCACAAGCAATGTTATAAATGGAGGCTGCATTATCAGGATTGAAGACAATCTGAGGCACTTGATGGCCAAGGATTCTAGGATTATAATATGCGCTGTGTTGTATTTATCAGCTAAGAAAATAGAGATGGTGCAAAGAGTGAAAAGGGACTGGGTAGCAATGAACAGGCAGGCAAGGGGGCAGAGACAACAGTAAGAGAACACAGGATAAAGACAGAAATGCACACTAGAGAGAGGTTTGTAGTCCTGGCATTTTGTTGGTACAAAAACTATTTTTACCCATTCTCTTGCTGTTCCACTGCATAGTGTTCCATCTCTGTGCCAGGAAGGGGCTGGACTGGGGGAGGAGGTAGAGGAACATTGGCCCAGGTCGATCCATTGTTTTTCTGGGGTTTAGAAGAGTTTTTATTTTTCTTCTTTTTTCCACCTTTCCCACCTGAAAGTAACAATACATTTATTCAGACACACCAAGTGTCAGAAGAAACAGAGTACATCAGATGGAAAGATGTATTTACATTTTCAAATGCCAGTATGTTGCAGTTGTTAAAAGCTATAAACAATGAAATGACATAATCAGGAAAACATTTTTATAAATCACTCAAAATGGTATTGTTTCTTTCCCAATGCCTTAACTGCAGCACTGAATAAACCAAAAACATGGCTGCTGCAGTGAAAGCACACTCAGTGATTTACTCACGTCTGCTGCCTCCATGTTCTCATTGTTAGATGAAATAATGGGCCATAACAAATTCTTCCAAATATCAGATTTTAGAGCGTTTATAATGCTCTTTTGCATAATTTCTCTGAGTGGAAAATGCAATGTCTAAAGATACAGGCTAAACCTTTCCGTTAGAATTTATTCAATTTAATTAATCCAAAAGAGTATAGTTTCCTCTTAAAAGTAACTAATAGAAACTAATCAGCTACAATCTGGAGGATACTTATAAATCTTTCACAATGATAGGTTTTTACAGAATTTTTAACTAATGAATGACACAATTATTTTTGCATGTAATGAGAGCAAGTCCCAGATATTTTAACAAAACATTTCCTAAAATTCCAAAAAAAGGGAAACTATTAATGTACATAAGGTAATCAGTTTAAGTACTACTGTAATGCAAATGAATCCATGCACAAAACATGAGCAGAAAGGAACTTAGCATATGAGCCATATCTCAACTTACTAGAGCCTAATGAAATATAAAAATGAAATATATCGTTTGCATAGTGCCGTGCTTTCCACTCTTCCAAAATTAAGTAGATCAAGTTTCCTCCTAATTGGACCACAGTAGAATGTAGGAACAAGTACTTTTTGAGCAGAATGACAAAGCAAGTTGCAGGAGAAGCTAACTTCTGTCACTCCCACTGTGGCCCACAGCTATATTTCCAAAAAAATGGTAGTGACCCCTTGACTTCATGTTTCAGGAATTAAGAGCAGTCTATGTGGCAACAGAGGAATCACTAGAAGTCTCCCCCATTTCCTTTCTTCTACAGTTACTAATCTGCATCAACCAGTTCAGAAAATTATGTGATTTAATAATAACTTCTTTGAGCATCAGAAAGCAAGGGAAGTATTCAACTGGGCATTTACAGCATCACCAACTGTGGAAGTTTGTCTGTCTTCTAGGTTGAGTGCACACATGCACACATATTTAAGAGAGCCCCTGCTGACCCCACCTTCCCTTTCACTTCTTATCTGGGGCAGATGGCGAGGTATTAAGGGACAGGAGAGCAGGTATCTTCTATCTCGAGGAAACAAGCTTGATTTCGGGGTTTAAAACTAGTTTCTCACTTGATAAATTACTCAAGAGATGGCACCTCATTCGATGCACATAAAAGAGATATAAAGTTATTATTTCTTTGGGTTATTTTGAGGATTACAAGAAATGATCCATGTGAAGGGCTCAGAATGTACAGAAAGCTCAGTGAATGCCAATCATTTTTCCTCTTTCCCATCTCCTGTCTCAGAGCAAACCCGGCTCTACCTGGTTCTAAAGCCCTTGCCCCGCCCAGCTCCTCCAGCCCCTGTGAGTACTCCAGAAACAGCCAGATTCTCAGAATAAGAATAATAAATCTGTTTGAATTTAAATCTTTAATTTTTTTGTTTAAGGTAGAGGAGCTCCAGTGTCTTTTCCTGATAAGCCACCAAAACCACAAACAAGGATTTTATCTTTTTCTGTAGTATCAGAACTGTGTATTAATGATTTAAAGAGGAATGGCCTGGGCCCTAAGTCCTTCCTAGCCTTCTCCCTAGTTGTGCATCCTATATTCCTTGTATACTTATGTTCATACAATGCCTTTTTCAGTTTTCATAGCTCTTTTAGGAATGTTACATGACTACCGCCAGAACTGAGTGACATCAATGGGACAGTTCTTACATCTCCATTTTATAGACAAGACAATAGTGGTTCTTTCTGAGGGTTAAGTCATTCACATTCACATAGCAAGAGAAAAAAACAATTAAGAATGCAGCAGCTCTACTGGAAATTACTCTCTCTGTACCTCTGAACCAACTTTGTTGAAATCCTTTCCCAAGGTCAAGAAAACCAATATCAACTCTTCCCAACAACAGATTTAAAAATGTATTGTGGAGACAGATGATTCATAGAGGGAATTTCTGAGGGCTTTCTTTCTAACATCCAGTTTCCCCTATTTGGGTAAAATTTGTGCTCTCTCATTGTGGGCAGTCTTAGTAGGACTATCAATCAATATGCTTTTTCTTCTCTTAGTAATGAGCTAAAAGGTGGGCTCTTCGCATGTGGTGGGTATGTGCATAAGCTATAGAAATTAAATTCTCTGGTTGAGATAAAAAATTTGAGCCACACATACAGTCTGTTGTTTTTATTTGCATCCAAAGATACTCAAGCATTTTAAAGTGAGAACTGCCTGCATTATATTTTAGGGAACATATTTTGATAAGAACTGGCAAACATATTTCACCCATCTCTCTTCAACTAAAAATGTAAATATTGGGATTTACTTTTATTTATGCTGAACAAATGACTTCTATGCAAAGAAACATATGAAAACCACTTTCTCATATTAAATGCACAGTCTGTTTTAAAAAAGACTAGTATATAAAAAAATTTAGTTATTACTACTGACATTGTGCTACATGTGTGTATATATTTCTATATGTAAATATACATATATATAATTATGATTGCAGATACTATTTTGAAAGGTCTGAGTTTTATGTTTTCTAATGGTGGGATTTTTAAAAGAAGTGCTCAGAATTTATGTGTTGAACATACTATAAAAGTGTTTTAAAAAGGATAAGAAACTCAAATAATTCAGATGTCCAATTTTCCCTATGACTGTGATTATTTTAAACTGCTATCATCACTAGGGACAAATTAAGAAAATATTATAATATAATTAGATATTCATAGGGCAGTTTGGTCTTAAATTTGATCCTTAGGAAACATACCTACGATTATAAGAATAAAACTCTGTAGTATTAAACTCAGTTGGACTAAACTAAAAAGGGAATAGTCATTTCCCTCTCACCTCCTAAAGAATGCTTTCTATCACCAATTTAAGTAATTTTGTATTCAAATGTAGATGAAGCAGTTAATATAATTCATAGAAATATATAAATGTCACTCAGGAGATTAATGGATTCAAAAAAGCAGTAAGCACTACTGTGAATCAATGTTCTACTTACAATTACTCAAAATATAACTTTTAAAACTCAGTGGCAATTACCGTATACAGAATATTTAATGAAGGATTCACAGAAGGTCTTATGTAATCCATAGCTTAAAGTACATAGATTTTTTAAATTGCTTGAGACTTCATGTATCTCGAATAAAGCAAGTCTAGGATAAATTGCTTTTTAATTATGCAGTACAATTGTGGGGTTCATTATAAATAAATGACAGTATAAATGACATGTAAGATTACTCAAAATATTCCCCTATATTGTTAAGTCAGTTTAAATTCACAACAGATGTTTAAATTTTCTGATTTTATAATGTACTTAATTCTACCAATAGGTAAGAAGAGCAAATGGCTCATTTTGGAGAAAAGAGAGAGCATTAACATTTCAACTGAAAGGATTCTATCTCCTGAGGAAAAGTCACTTAGTAAATGTTACCCTAATGATATGAAAGAGTTAACTCTTTATGGCCTTGTTACCTGGTAGCCTCCAACACATCATAAAACACTATAATCCTTTACTAAGAATCTGCAGCTAAAAAAATTCACACAAATAGAATATCATTAACGAAAAAAACAAGCAAATAAAGTCACAGAGTTAATTAGAAATGTGTAGGTAGTCTTTAGTCATACAATGTACATGTTATGGTTGGAAATTAGAGTGCATCTACTACGACCTCCTCATTTTAGATGTGAGGATCCTTGGACCCAGAGGACACCACTGATACTCATTATGAAAGGTATATATTTCTGTGCAGTTAAATGTTTTTTCTTCACATATGCTGTTCACTACTTACAATTATAGATTGTTAGTTTGGCTGATATATCTTGAATATGTATCAAAACTTACAGCATGAAAGAATTATCAATCTAAAGAATATATATATATATAATTGTATATAACATATATATATAGGCAATTAAATGTGAAGAATTATGTTCCACATTAACATTATTTTTAGGATGGTATCAGCATCTTACTCTAAATAATACCATTCAATAGGTAAAAAGTCTATTCCAATCTTTGGAAAGATTGTCCTAAAATAGGGAGTCACATCACTGGAATCCTACTATGAAAAATTTCCAAAATCATTTGAATTTTAGCTGTATTCATCTTTTGAGACTGATGCCATGGAGTTGACTTTCCCATATAATCTTTTTATTGTAAAGTTATCTTGACTCTTCATTAGGGTTCAAGGCAGACCAAACTCATCTGCTCTTTAATGAATAATGTTTAGTGAAATTGAACTATTTTTCAGTAAACAAATTGTGTACACTAGTACATGAAAGATGACAGTGATTTTTATTCCCCAAACCCAAAACATGATTTCATTAGGATAAAATGCTATTGTCATTTGAAAGATAAATGCCTGAGGGTGAGCTGGGATTCAGTATTTCTTCACGGTTGTTAGGAACACAGGTCATACGCTGGTGACAAACAAATATTTCTCCTTACTGTGATGAGACCAACCTGAAAGACTGCCACTCCTCTCTGAGCTGTTGTGAGAGCTGGTGGTGCTGAAATCCTGTGACTGGTTGTGTGGCATTCTATTAGACAATCCCTCAGCCAATCGGTAGTCAGGGATGTAAAGTAAGGCTAAGGGTTAAAGGGCAGAGGTCATAGTGGCATCATGTGATTAGTTCACAGCACAAGCCCATGCAGAACATGCAGTTAGCAACTCAGAAGCAGATGTCGTGGGACAGTGGAGGAATGTTTTGTCTGTCCTGCCTAATGGAAGTCGAGATGGATTATTGATTGCTCTACTGAGAAAGCTAAAAGGATGGAACAGATTGGTGTTGCTGTGTGGTGGAAGCGACAGTGGTGGTGGTGGTGGTGGTAGGGATTGTGCAAGGTTCTGAATACATGCTGGTATTTTTTTAGTCTAAGTAGTGAACCTGGGAATGAATCACTAAACTGAACAACAAATACTAATTTCTATATCATGCACAAATGATATGGAAATAACACCTTGGGTAATAGGAACCCGACTCACCATTGTTACCTTTGTTCTGATCAGGGAGAGAATAACCAAATCCCATGAGATCTGTTTTTTGCTGAATTGAGCTTTTCCACTGGGGATCAGGCAGATCGACAGCCAATTCATGTATGCTATTGGAATGCAAGATCTGTGTCGTGGCATATGGGGTAGCCTGTGTTATTTGGCTGGAACTGTTGTAAGTGGTTTTGGTCGTGAAGTCAATGCTGCTGTAAATGGCTCCATCTGAGAGCATCGTTGCTGTTTTATCCCCTTGGCCTGGAACCGGAGGCAGCACATCTGTGGTGAACATAGGGAAATGAAACAATTTAATGATGCACAGGAAGCCCAAAACTATCAGGACTGAAAATGAAAAATAAGTGTGTCATGGCACACGTTTGCATTTCAGCTGAGATGGGCTTTATGAGCCAATGAAGAGTAGATGATGTACAACCGTCGCCAAGCTATCAGCCTCGGTGGCAGGCAGGCCTACTGCTCGCCCTTCATGTATCACTGCTTAACATATACCTTCCCCCATTTTCTTCAACCATGAATGAGAAGGTTGAGATATTTCACTACCAAAAAATGCTGTCAGTTGTTCATTTTGTTCAATGAAATTGTAGCTCTTTATAGAGGCAATAATAAAAGTGAGTCTACAGGTAATGGATGAAAACATCTTTTTCTACTTTATCTCAAAAGCCATGGAATGCAAAATTGCTGAATGGATGCAAACATTTCCAAAATTATACTATCCAAACATGAAGGTACATTTTTCTGAGGTTTCAACCTGCTGTTTAACTGATTTGATTTCACAGCTCCAGCATAGCAAATGGGGTGTATTTTTCTTTTTTCCTTGGGTAACAAAGGAAACTTTTCATGAATAAGTCATTTTCACAGTACAGCAGGATTTAACTATAGAAAAGGCAATCAGAGTGATCAGTGAGTTTAATTTATGCTACCAGCTCTTAGAAGTGGAGAATTACAGTTTCAAGTTGTAATACAGCAAGAGTAAAATTAAACTTTAGGAACAACATTGAATATCAAGCAGTTCACTTATCATTTTGGTGTACTGAATTATCTTTACATGATGCTTTATAATTCAGAACTGCCACCACTACCCAAAGCTCTTTATTTCCCCTTTTCAGAAGAAAGACACTAGAATCTTAAAAAAAAAAAAAAATCACTACATACCACTATTTTTAAACATATAGAGTTAAAAGTGAATCTAATTACAATATATTCATTAATCATCTACGTTCTGAAAGTCACACTTCATAAGATTTGTGGTCATCAACCCAGTTAATTTTTTCATTAGAGGAAATTTTCAGCTAGTTTTAGTATTGTTAAATTAAGTAGCAAACAAAATTATTTCAGTACCAAAACAATTTTATCATCACAAAGAGAAAGCTGAAATAAGAACTTGGTCAAAATATCCTAAAACTTTCAGGTTGGATGATACCAACATTACTTGAAATATTCTTGTAAAAATATTAGTTTTCTCTTGCATTGAGAAAGTTAAAATTGTCTTAAGTAGCAGTAAGACATTTATAGTGTAGTTTAAACACTTATTTAAGTCTTTCTGAAGGTTTTGAAATCTGGAATTCCAACTCAATTTACAACTATGTGTAAATGTACTGTATTAAATATGTTGAATGTATACCAGTGAGATTGTTATACATATTCAAATTTGTAATATTCCACAAAGTTGAATAAAGAAGTAAAATTGCTTGATTTCAGAGTTGCACACTACTTTCTTGCCCTTCTTGCTTTTAGCTCTAAAATTAGAAAACCTGAGGATGAGGAAGCACACTTCATTCTCAAGTTACCATTTTTATTCTCAAAAACTTTCATTATTTAGTAACATATCAAAATTGTGATAGATACTCCACTCTGGGTAAGGCAGCAGGATTTCTTTCTGCCACTTCCATTGTGTCTTTCACTAATGAATATTAACTGGATAGACGTATTTCACCAACATAGAGCCAACGTGGGTTCCAACTTCTCAACACTTTTAACTTAAGGTTCTCCAAAGTCTCAGATTTACATTGTGAGCCACTTCAACCACACACTTTTGAAATGGTTGTATGTTCAAATGTTTAAAAATGGGAAAAGAAAATGATCCAAGAATCTAAACCTACATAATGTTATCCTGCAACAACTAAAGCTATGGCTCTGGAAATAGAATCTCTCTCTCTCTCTCTCTCTCTGCTGGATGAAATTAGTCAGTCTTCAAGTCTAAGTGCTTCTATATTGATTTTCAGCATGCATATTTCTTTTATATATTATTTGATTACTCTTATATTTTCAAGAAATAAATTTAATTATATCTAAAGTTGAAATACTGGAAGATAATACATGACTATCTGAATGTGAGGGAGCATCTTATAATGTCACATGGCTTGGTACTCTGGGCCAGTCTTCCTTCCAAAAGCCTGCACCTGAATAGGTGCTGCTTTCTTTAGGTGGGACCTTCTATCTTCCATCTCTCACAGTCCACCCCCTACCCATTTTTAGTGTTTTAAGTTGTCTGACTGCCACTTGTGAACATTTGAGTTTGAAACCTATAAATTAAAGCAACCCTGCCCTCTAGCTGGAATTACTCATGATTTATTCTGTAGTTTTTCAGCATGTTGGCTATATGTGCATTTATTTCTTTTTGTCTGGTAAAATCACTTGTATAAATGACTCTGTCCTTCACTGTATCATAAGTTACTTCAGGGCAGGAGCATATGGAATTTATGTCTCCATTTCCAAAATGCCTCACCTTGTGTTTTGCAGAGATTAAGCACTTAACTGAATGGTTAAATGAATTCTGTATACTTTGTATTGACAAAATGCATGCTTATGTAATAATTAGTAATTTTACTACTTAAAGCACTATTTTTATTTAATTTAAACATGTATTGTAATTCCATTCTTAAAGAGGAATGTCAGTATCCATGATTATTCTTCTAAGTAAAGATGGTTATACAATCACATACAGGAATCCCACCTTTAAAAGTGAAGAGCAGTGCAGACAAAAAAACCTAGGCTTTAAAATATGTCAGACCTGCATTCTACATGTAGATCTCAAATTATATATCTTGATAAACCTTAGTTTTTTGACCTTTAAAATGGAAATATTATCTATTATCATACATTTATTCTGCAAAGGAAATAAAAGTACCCCAAATCCTAACTATTTCTGTACATAATAAATACTTAAAATGCCTGTCACATTGAAAAAGACATAGTAAACCCTGCAAAAATTTTGTCTTGGCCTTGATGTTCATCTGTGAAATAGTTCATGTCATGAAAATGAGGTGAGAATGGAAGAAAAATCTTGAAAATCTACAAATATACCCTTTGGATAAGTTAGACTGAGATATTTTAGATGTTAGTGTAGCCTGCTAAAACAGGGAATAAAAAACAAACAAGCAAAGCCAAAACATTTTCTTCATCTTGAAGCACTTCTTGATATGAAGATGAAATAGCATGTTTTTCCAATATAAATAAAAGTAAAAGAGGCAGCTATTATTGATTGAGAAATGCCTTTGAAACAGAGTTTCTTTTGGAAAAATCAGTCTAGGTAGGGCAGGGGTGGTGCTCTGCTTCCCGGTGAGGAGATGATCAGGTAACAGAATCCATCCCCAATAAAGTGACAGCCTATGGCTGTAGGGCTCAGACTTTGCTAAGCTGGGGGTCACTTTCAGAGGCTCTGAGCAAGTGAGAATCTTAAATGGGGTGTATTGGATTATTACAGAGGGTAAGCAGGAAGCTGAGGACTCATACAACTTTCTATTTTTTCATTTACTCCAATGATGCCCATTGGGCACTGAATGTAAGTCACGTTTTGTGCTAAACCTGTATGTGTCATTATCCACTTAATCCTCATTATACATAGGCCTATGAAGTAAGATGGTTATTTTCTCTATGTTACTGGGTTGAAGCACCCTTTCTTATAGTTGATGTTGACAGAATACAAACTATGCAATATTAGTAACTTTATTACTTAAATATTACTTTAATTATATTCAAACATGCATTGGTATTCCTTTTCTAAAGAGAAATGCCAGTATCCATGATTATTCTTCTCAGTCAATATCTTTAAACACTCGTACATGTAAAATCCACCACTGAGACTTATAGTAGACTCAGATTAGTTTGGCTCAGTTTTTCCCTTGCATTAATTCTACTGAAAAGTATAGAAACCTTCCAGTGGATTCAGCCAAACTTTCTTGGATTATAGCACTACTCTTCTAAATAATCACCCCAAGTTTCCACTTTGCATTTTCTACCCAATAGCAGGCTGGATGACTTAAAACAGTACTTGGATCCTAGCATTCTCCTCTTATAAATCCATCAGTGGCTTCTGATTACCCTCCAGACAGTTTGAAGTCATTGTGTGGCTCATAAGGTCCTCTGCTATCTGTCCCTCTGTATTTCTTACCAACTCTGCTGCCTTGTACTATATTCAAGTCACTGGGAAATTCATTCATTGCTCAAATAGGTCAAAGTGTTTCTTATTTTGGACCTTAAAATGTGGTAGATTCTTCACCACACACCTTTTCTGCACTTTTGATAAATCCTACCTCATTCAGAAAGCAACATAAATAACACTCCATTCACAGAATTTTCTTACTTCCTACAAGCAACTCTCTCATGTAGGGCACTGACAAGGCAGCTATAGTTCATGGACTGTCTGATCAGTCCTCTGCCAGTGAAAAATGTGCATGTGTGTGTGTGTGTGTGTGTCTGTGTGCCTGTGTGCACGAAACTCACCAAGGGACCAAAGACTTTTCTAGTCCCATATTTCTCTAAAACCATCATTCTTCTACTGACTGGATGAAAAGGTGAAGGTGGAGAGGTGGTGATTGTTTATAGTAGGTCCAATTCTGTCTTATTCTTAGGACCTATGGTGAGGACCTTGGCATCAAATTTTGGAGACCTTAGCATGTCAACTACTTAGTACCTTTTTTGTCTTTTATTTAAAATAGGTAGTACCAGTTATCAGCTGTAGAACTAGAGAAAAGTTCCTTCTCAGCATGTTGTCATATTTTTGTTTACTCTTTATATGATTATTATATGAGAGTAAAGACCATCTTTCTTTACATATTTTTACTGTCTGCCTCAGCAAGAGATACACAGGCATTCTCAATAAATATATGAGAAATGAGATTTAGTGAAGTGAAGTAACCAGTCCAAAATCATAAGCCCTAGTTAGCAGCTTACTTCCTCATCTTGGTAATCTTGGAAATAAAATGTATTATGAATATGGATCTTCTTGGTTAGTAATGACTCCCTTAAAAGCTTAGTTTTGCTCAAGGTAGTGCAGACAAAATATCTTTGTAATAAAATATTTAGCAAATGTACAACAGTTACTACAGGTGGTTCAGTAATTTAATAATGTTCGACAATACTCTGTTATATTATTAAAACCATCTAGGAAAGCCAAGAAAAAAATAAAAAGTAACAAAATTTTGAATAACACAACTTACCTCCACGCCCAAAATTCCCAATCTCACTTGGGCCACTATTGCTATTGTTTACTGGCAAGCTTGTGGCTGGCCATGAATCAGCCAGCCATGGATAACTGGGATCACCAGCATTTAGAAGACCTGGACGACTAAAACAGAAATTAAAAAGAAATCAACTCACGGAGCTCAAGGAGACAGACACCTGTCTCATGCACTCAAATGGATTAAAGAATTTAAGATGATTGTAATTCACTTCAAATTAAAATGGGTAGGCTCTCAAGAATTAAGGAACTTCAGCAATTCATTAAGGCTATATAGACATATCAACCTTGTTAGTGGAAGCAGAAGAGTCTTGCCTGGAATTCTGCCGACATCCAAGTGAATTTGGTCATCTGCCCTGAAACTGGTAGGAATTGGTAACAGCAGGGTCCAGAAATAAGGTTTGATGATAAATTGGCACCTCAGAGGAACAATTGCTCGGAGTGACTCCTCAATATTGGCCATTTCCAGGACTTTGTGTTATTGCTTCCTCAGTTCCTGCAACCCCCATATATATCTGTCCTCTCTAAGCTGTAACCCCAGTTATGAGCCCTTGGGCTTGATTTAGAGGCAAGGAACTTGAGGGAAATTAATGAACAATATTTATACTGTTCCATCCATAACACATGTCCAAGTTCTCTAAATTGCAAAATATTAGGGGTACATTGAAGGTTTTTTAAGGTAACAAAAGATTCACTGTCATCTGCTCTAGCATGTGAGTGTAGTCTATAAGGTAAACTTCCTTCCCACCATATTTAATAAAGAATTCCCATCTCTAATATAAAAGATGAGATTCTGATTCCATTCCAGATTATTAGCATATTTACAAAGAAACAGCATCATCTGTAATCACTGTACTTTATTTTTGATAGACCCTTTCTGGTACAATCCCTAAGAGAAACATGTGTTTCTATGGAAACTGCAATAAGAAGATCCAACTGCTCACTTGCTACATGTACTAGCTCTCATTAGACCTAATCTCTTTTTGCTAAAATATTGATTGAATGGGAGATTGGAAGTTATTACCAGAGCCTAATTACAATCTCCATATTGGCAAAGGGAAAATAGATGAGGATATATGGGTTTGTTATCAGCTTTTATCAATTTCAATTGAGTATCCAAAGTTGTGGAATCCAGTCCTATCAATCTACAGCCTATTCATCATCCATGAATCATTTATTTTGTGATCGATTATGTGTAATTGTTCACTCACAGCAATTTAGTGAGAGCCAATAAGGAGTCTTAAACAACAGCAACTTCATTTGCTAATGTCTAATTAATGCAATAAACATCCTGCTAACAAATGAACACATTCCTTGTGATATTTACTACTAATTTCTTCACTGGCATCTGGGAGATATGAAACATCTGGATTTGATTCCTCTAAAAGGCACAACAGATACATCATTAAACCTGTGGTAAGCCATTTAATTCCTCCTAGAATTCCCAGACTTGTAAGTGATCGTTTATTACAATAATAGCCTCTTACTATAGTTTCCCCAGTCCTGCTTAAAAATAAAAATATAAAGGAATCTCCTTGCATACCTCCCATTGCTCATTAGTCCTCCATCTCCTCTTTGAAATGTAACTGTAAAAAAAAGACACAAGTAGTCAATATTCATTATGATTAATAACAACTACATATTGGACCCTAGTTGAGAGCTGAGGCCCTGGGAATTTAAACAAAATTTAATTAACATAATTGTACAGAGAGTAAGAAGCAGTGGTTTGGCTCAAGGCAAAGCCATCATTTGCTCAAACTTTAAGATGACATTTTCAAATTCTTCAAGCCATTATATAGGTAATTCAAAGGGGCAGTTTGTATTTGGATGTCAAAAACTGCTGCAATCGGTATACACAGTGGTATTGGAAGACTGACATGTTTTAATGGAGAATTATCAAATCACAACTTTCAATCTTAATATATGGGTATCCTAATTAGAGGGCATAATGAAAAAATGCACATAACAGAAGTTGAAACAGAATAATTCAAACAGGTAATAGCATCCTTCCAATGAAACCAAAGAAACAGGTACTGACTGATGACATATTTCTCACCATCATGGATCCTTTCAGGGTCACCAATAAGCATTATGAGTTGAATAAATACAATTACAATAGATATGAACTATAATTAATAGGGAATAATGTATTGAGTGTTTTGTATCATCATTCAACCCTCACAAGAATGAAATTCTCAAGTAATTGATACTGAATATATTCCAGTTATATGTACTGATTACAGAACCTAAGTCTTTTAGAACTTATTAACCATAACAATAAATATCTGGTAGAGCCACAGCTGTAGAATCCAAACCCTCCAGTCACTGCATTCCACTCCACAGAGCTAACAACATAAAAGTGGGTTTCAAGAATTGACTGCAGAACATAAACGTCAAATTGGGTCCATCATCATTTTTCCAAAACTTTTGCAGCCAATTATATTTGGAATTCAAAATGTTTCAGATCTGAGAAAAGTAATATGATGCATACTACATACACGATGTAAGGCAGCAACTGTATTCAAAGTTATTTAATATTTTTGCAGAGAAATGTAAATATTCATGATTAGTGGGATACAGTCTATAAGTAATTTCATGTTAGTTTGGATCAAACTTTGCCACTAACTGAGGTAACTAGAAAATCATGGGATAAAACTTGGTGTTTAGTAGTTTATGGATTGCAAAATTACAATTCTGGCCAAAATTAATATGAATCAGCTAAGCCAATCCCTGGAATGAAGGAAAAAAATACTGTTTCACAGATGTGAATCCAAAATATCCTGTCTTTGGAAGATATTGATAATATTTACTATGATTTCTTTACTTAGGAACTAAAGGGAACATGAGATGAAAATTTTATGAACTGATTCATATTTTAAATAAATGGAGGACATTGTTACTTGAAGTATATACATAATAAATACTTCTAATTTGAATAATTTTTCAAAAATTTCATTTGTACTTCAAATTTGCACTACTAAATATGATCAATCTTTAAATTTTGTAAATTTCCAGTTGCAGTTCTCCAGTCCCTTCCCTAAGGACATCTAATGATATATGTTTCATAACATCACAGTTAGGTGATATGATCATAATTCTCATATCGTGTCAGGACTTCATGAAGCAGTGCTTTCAGGAAAATCTTGCGGGCACCTGGAGCATATTGCCTTATCATTTCTTTCAGTAAACATCTTAAATGCATTATAAAACAATCCTGACATAACTTTTGAATCTGCCCAGGACTGGCTATGGGTAGCTCAAAGAAGATGAGAGAATAGTGATTGCTGCTCTGCTTCCTGATGGGCTTGCTTAAGCAGTGGGAATCAGGAACCAGCAGTGTGTCCACAGCACACAGGGTCCCTTTAAAAAGTGCTTTTAACAACAACAAAGAATTAATCTGAAACAATTAATGAAAAAACTGAGCGTGGGAGGTATTAAATAAAATCCTGATTAGGGGGAAAAACACACACAACATGTGAAAACAGCTAATTAGCTTTCTATCTGATGTGACTTTCTAGTTATGCTTTTCTGACTATCAAGTGATTGTTTTACTCTGTTAAAAGGGAGTTGATAATGTTAATATCATTGTGAATATGCAAATGAGAAGACACTGATGGGCTACACTTCAAAATGTGCTATTTAGAAGATATATGGATAGAAGCTAAGTATTTCTGCTAATTTAGATGCTGTTTTCCCTACCCCAACTTTCTGCTATTATCAGAGCAATAAATGATATTAGAGAAATGGAGGACAACTGAAGCAAAGGAATAAAAATGGAGATGTACTGAACTTTTGCATACTAACCCATCGCAAATTCTTCATAAAATGTTAATTTTAAAGTGTTATGAAGCAATGCTCAAAATATTATTAAAAACATGTCATTCAAGTGGCCAATAAGCACAATAAAAGATGCTCAACATCACTAATCATTAGGGAAAAACAAATCAAAATCACAATAAAATGCTACCTCACATCTTAGCAAGGCTACTATGCCAACACATAAAACAAGTGTTGGTGAAAATGTGGAGACACTGGACACTTAAGCACTGTTGGTAGGAAATAAACTGGTATAACCACAGAGAAAAATAGTGTAGTTCCTCAAACAACTAAAAATAGAATTACCATATGCTGTAGCAATTTTACAACTGGGTATATACCCCAAAGAACTGAAAGCAGCATCTTAAAGTGGTATTTGTAGACCCATGTTCATAGTAGCATTATTCTCAATAACTAAATCATGGAAGCCACCCAAGTGTCCATAAATGGATGAGTGGATTTAAAAATGTGGCATATACATACAATGAAATATTATCCAGCTTTAAAAATGAAGGAAATTCTGACACATGTTAAAACCAGGATATATCCTAAGGACATCATGCTAAGCAAAATAAGCCAGTCACAAGAACACAAGTGCTGTATGATCCCACTTATATGGGATACTCAAAAGAATCCAAATCATAGAGGCAGCAAGTGGAATGGTCATTGCCAGGGGCTAGAGGGAGAGAGGAATGGGGAGTTTTTATTTACTGGATATAGAGTTTCACTCAAGAAGATGGAAAGATTATGGAGATGGATGGTGGTGATGATTGCACAACATTATGAATGTATTAGTGCCACTGATCTGCACACTAAAAAATGGTCAAGATAGTAAATTTTACAAATGTGTATTTTAACACAATAGAAAATTGGGGGAAAAATATTCAAGGTTAATTTTACAGATGTGTTAAGCATACAGACTCTGTGGTAAGCTTCATATCTACCAATTAAGAATAAAATGTTGTGAGTAAGAGAATTTTAAATTTCAAGGCATTCAGGACATATTTATTTTCTATTAGTGTTCCAATCACCATTAAAATATGTTTTCTAATGGTTCTAGACTGCTAATAGCTTGGCAAAATATTTCATAAGGACACTTAACCTTTGTATTTTTGCATACCAACTATGCAAAGTCACAAAAACACCACCGTGCCTTATATACATACATGACTAACTTAAACTGATCCATAGACACAATTTGGTATCAATGTTTTTGCCTACTTCTATCAAGAAAACAACATCTTATCATAAGTTTGATTAGTTGTTAGTCATTTTGTTAAAGCAAGAAAAAAGGACAAATTTTCAAATTTCCTTTTTACCCCATGCTGCAAAACTTTTAGATTTGTTCCATTTCAAAAAGTAGACTAAAACCAGCTGAGTTCTACTAGACCATGGGATGAAAAGCAGACTAGAAATAAGCACGAACAATTAGAACCCCTGAAAAGGAAGTCATATTTGGTGATTTGATCAGTTTTTTTATGTGTGTGTGTGCAGAAAGAGAAACCAAATGCCACAGCAAACTGAAAGCTGTTTTCAGGCAGCTTTCATTTCACAGAGATGCCGACCTACCTTGAAGCTGAGAGCCAGCTGGAGGGGAGGGGAAGCGGTTGGACAAACCTGCTGTAGTCATGATTTTGATCACAGAGCAGTAAGTTTGGGCTTATCAGAGATAAATTTGAAATAAGTGTGAATCTTTACCAGGAGTCTCTGCTAGGAATTTTGAGGGAGCAATGTATGGAAGTTTTTAGTTTCAACTAACTCAACAACACTAAGTTTTCCAAAAAGTTCTACAGACACTACAGCCTTAAATGCTTTAGAATTGCCATAAATATTTTGAATGTATTGCTACATTTATAAAAGGCATAAGGTAAAGAGATTTGACAAGTTTATATCATACGCAAAGTACCTCTGCTATTATCTGACAGGATTAATCCTAATCTCATGCCTGCTACAGCTGAGGGGGAAGAGAAACATAACTATGTGGCAAATTGACATTTTGAGGTGAGGAATCTTTACAAGTGCCTATCTCTATAAGGCCACATTTTCCTACTCTAAATGGAAACTTTAATGTTGCCAACTGAACCTCATTCCCTTTCCTGATAAGCTATTGCTCAAATATGAATGTAGATTAATCCTCTTTTAATAAGCCTTAACTCAGTCCAGATAATCAGAGTATAAAAATTCCATCAACTCTTTTGGCTGTCTTTGGGTAGTTTTTCAAATAATTTATATTTCACCAATGGTTTTAAAACCTATGTGTGAAGTTAGCCATTTTATAATTTGTTTATATTTACTGAGTTTCACAAAATCTGTTATCCTCAGAGATAATATTCATAAAATATAACTCACTCCTTTGAAAGTGAAAATGTATTCATTCATTGAAAAATTGATGGCTTCAAAATTGTGAATAGAAAAGTGAACAACGTAAGTCTGAAAAGAGTCATAGAGCCTTCCTGAGAATTATAATATGGATAATATATATATATATATATATATATATATATCACATAACATGTAAGATATAACATATGACTGTTACTTTATACACATAACATAGCTATATAGAATCCTCATGAAAGTCACATGGTTTTTGTTCAAACTTATGTTGTTCAGTTTTCTGTTCACAAATACTATTATATGGATGATCAAACACTTACTCTAGATTCAAAAATCACCTACTGTTTTCTATATTTTCTGCCTAAATCTTTTTACAATTCTATCCTATTCTATAAGAATTCAGGTGGTGAATTCTAGCAGCCACGAACCTTACCTGTAGTGACAAGTTGACTGTCAGGTTCAACTCATTTTAAGATAAATAACATTTCATGTTGCTTTAGAAAAGTATAAAGTGATTTCATGTAGAACATGAGAGAAGAGGATATCTTTTTTGTTCCAGCCACCAATCTGTGCCATGTGCAACCTGTGGTGTTTGTGTCTGAAGAACTTAAATAAAGGATAAATAGGGAAAAATTGAATAATAAGTTAACATGTAATGTTTCCCTGGGGAAATCTTCCCTTTCTGCTATGTAAGAGGCACAAAAAGTTTAGGCCAAATTTTCCTCTCCGATCATTTAAATGATAAGTTTGCATTCAATTCTTAATGGTTGCTTTTCCAATCTAGGTGTTAATCCACTAATGTTTGAGAAATATGTTAAATCCTCTGACATAAGAAAAGAACCAAGAGTGAACAGCAGTTTTTCATTTTTCTGCCTTGTAAGCATTCAAATACAACTTTCCACATGATGGAGAGTCAAAGACTTCCACACTAAAGGCCCATGTGGAAGTTTAGGCCTACACAGGTTGAGTGGAAGGCATCCTTCTGAGAGTTAGAATCTCCAATCTACAATATATTAATATGTCTCCCCACTAGTGAAAATCTTCCCTGTTCTACCTCTAATGGTTAAGAAAAGACTTGGAATAAAGTGGAAAAAAGGGGGTGCTGAAATCAAATTTTATCTGCTTTAGGATCAGTCTAGCTTTATAAAAAGGCATTGTCTCTTAATATATGTAAATTGCATCAAATGCTCAAATATAATCCAAGATCGGAATTGGGGCTTGAAATAAATGAAGTATTTTATGTTATCCATTAATCTAATTGCTTATCCCAAAGTAGACTTTTTGATTATCTGGAAAAAATCATATTATTGCTATCATGAATTAAAAATAAAATTTTGAGACAACATAGACATTACCACATAGTGCGAAGTGGAAATCTTAGGCTTTTCATCTTGCGAGTAAAATCACATTGTTTTCATACTGTAAAATTTATAAGATTCCTAGAGAAACTGTTATGGAAACCAAAATATAAACAGAACCAGTACAAATAGACTTTATTTTCTATAGCTTTTATAACATACTTCAGAGAAAATTAGCCCTGTATGAAATCCCTGTGCTGTTAAAATGGATCATTAGTTCATGTATGAAATATCAGAAGTTTAGACCTATGATCATTTCCCACTTAAATCTATAATAATTCCCATTTAAAATCCCCAAGTTCTCTAAGTTGTATAAGGACATAACATATGGAAATTTTAACAGGTGGAAGATAGAATATGTATGGACAGAAAACGTGTAGAAAATACCACCAAGTCAGATATGCAATGGTAGTAGGTACCTATGATTTAGATTTCCATTTGCTTCTCACCCAGAAGAAAACAGCAGTTGCTAGAAGGCAAATTGCTAGTTGAAGGTGAATCCATTCTGAGAGTCAACCATCTATCAATTAAGTATAAAGGTTTTGAAAGGCTGCTTTCTGGTTTGGCCTTATTCCAAAATATTTGAAGGGCATAGCACCTTCTGAGTTAGCAGTTCTTCTACAAGCAGATGGACATCAATCACAATGAGAAATGATAATAGGAAATGTATTATTCTTTCCATCTCAAAGATCAACAGATATTTTCAAATTAAATGCACAGGTTTTGCAGGGAACTGCTGTTTAAAAAAGAAAAAAGAGCAAAAGAAAAGGAAGAAAAAAAGGTCTGTCTGACATAATTTTACTAAAAGCACAAAAACTACAAATCATGAGAGCTATTTAATACACAATAAGTGAGCAAATGAAGAAGTATGGAAAGTAAAAATGCTGTACTCCAGATGGGGCTCTTAGAACTTTGCACTGAAGTGATTAGCATAGACAATCTTTTATTATTTTCATTAAAATCAAACAAAAAGATAAACAGAAAATAGTCCTTGAATTAAATCAGGTGTTGCTTATGTTTCATATGATTTATATGAGCGTGAGCACAGAGGTGAAATGTAACATTGACTAAACAGGTGATTAAACAGGTGGGTTGATGGACAATGCCTTCAAGGAATGGAGTTAGAGGACTGGTCGGCAACACAAGAAGGCACATTAAAGTATCCTTGATATTCAAGATTCTAACCCGCAGCAGTTATTGCCCAGCATCCCTTTATGGGAAGAATGCTTCAGTGGAGTGATGATACAGTGCTCAGGTGACGAAGTGCAGGAAAGCAGCATCCACAACCAAAGACAAATGGGAAAGGCAGAATGAGAGCAAGTCCCAAAGCATGGAACTGCTTTTTCTAGTCCTGGAAATGTATTCTTTTCAATAACCAACAAACTTCATTTTCATAAGAGATGGACGTGAGCCACATTGTTATAATCAAATGATCATATTTAAATGATGTCAAATAACAATCAAGACAATCTGGAGGATGCTATTCCTCCTATTTTTGCATTATTTAAACATTCTCTGCAGCTTAGAAGCCTGTAAGCTACAGCAGCTTGTAAGCTTGATGAGCAGTGAAGCTTCTGTCAAAAATCACTTATTAAGACATTTATGCTTCTTACCAGAATAAAAAATAGAAGATTGAATAAGATATCTAAAAAAATTCTAAAGTCTTTGTAGGATGATGTTAAATTAAAATTGTTGCCTTAAAGACTCTAGAAAGCGTGAGATATTGTGAGACAATTCCTTTTTATGATGGTTGCTGTTAGAGAAGTAATTAAAATGAATTGCAATTAAAATTGTTATTGAACATAGCTTCACTATTGAGTTCATTCAATCACTGACTTGATCATTCTTTCTCTCTTCATCCCTCCCTCCTCCATCCTTCCATTTTCTTTCTTCTCTGTCTCTCTCTACCTTGGAAGTACTTTGATCACAATTTTTGACATTCTTGAAATTCTGTTTTGAATTCTAAGAGGAAAACACTTTTATGCAAACATTTTAAACATCCAGGGTCTTCTTTTTATTCTGCTTATTTCTTCTAAAATGGTGATGTATCAACTTGAAATAGACTTCCTTTCTAAGTGATTAGTAAATCACTTAATTCATGCTTCATCGGTCTTATTAATTCAGGTGAGATTGTTGTTTGTATTTTCTTTCTAGTACATTTCCTATTGTAATATGTATCTTGAAATACTAGAAGCTGCATTTTAAATATTTTCCTTATAGTAATGCTTTTGCCTAAATCCACTTATCAAACAATGGCTTCATAGCACACAAAGTGTCCGTGTGTACATGTGTTTTGAAGAACTAGTTGAGAAAAAATGTTTAAGTATTTATCAGTGTGCACTCCTGGTATACTTCCTGGGAGACATAAGCAAAAAGACTGCCTTATGGTCATAATATGAAATAGTGAAGAGCAATGTATTAAAGCATGGTCGTTATAATTGCATTTTACAGAGCATGTATTTAAAGCAAACCAAAAGCATTCATTCATTCACCACTTGTTATTCCATTCCATTTCTTCTTTTTCATTTCATCACATGCATTCCTTCATTCCTAAAGATAAGAGGATTTCTTAGCTAGGAGTGGCCTCTTACCCGCATAATTACTGAGTCCCTTTCTCTTCTTTCTTCGCCAATACAACCAGATGCTAAAACCCATCAAAATTACCCAGCAGGCACCACCAATACCAGCTATAAAGGCTGGTTGCTTCACAACATCAGTGATTTGCTCAGTTATGCTGTTATTGTTTTCAGTAATGACAACTTCATTACGTCCCCCTATGGAAGAAACAATAGTTTTAGTAAGCATTAATACAAAAATAAACACAAGAATATATAGTTGGTGTACCAAACACACAGAAAATTGCAAACTTCTTTTGAAGGCAGCTGATAGTCCTTAGTGCCCTTACCCTGTCACAATTACTATTATTTTTTTTATTAAGTTATCATTGATATACATTCTTATGAAGGTTTCACATGAAAAACAATGTAGTTACTACATTCACCCATATTAACAAGTCCCTCCATATGTCACTGCAGTCACTGTCCATCAGTGTAGTAAGATGCCACAGAGTCACTACTTGTCTTCTCTGAGCTACACTGTCTTCCCCATGATCCCCCCCACATCATGTGTACTAATCATAATACCCCTCAATCCCCTTCTCTCTCCCTCCCCACGTGCCCTACTCCACCCCTCCCCTTTGGTAACTGCTGTTTTGTTCCTTCAGTTTTGCTTAGTTGTTATACTACACAAATGAGGGAAATCATTTGTTACTTGTCTTTCTCTGCCTGGCATATTTCACTGAGCATAATACCCTCTAGCTCCATCCAGGTTGTTGCAAATAGTAGGATTTGTTTCTTTCTTATGACTGAATAATACTCCATTGTGTATAGGTACTGCCTCTTCTTTATCCATTCATCTACTGATGGACACGGTTGCTTCCATTTCTTGGCTACTGTAAATAGTGTTGCAATAAACATAGGTGTGCATATGTCTTTTTGAATCTGAGAACTTGTTTTCTTAGGGTAAATTTCTAGGAGTGGAATTCCCAGGTCAAATAGTATTTCTGTTTTTAGTTTTTTGAGGAACCTCCATACTGCTTTTCACAATGGTAGAACTAATTTACATTCCCACCAGCAGTGTAGGAGGGTTCCCCTTTCTCCGCATCCTCGCCAGCATTTATTGTTCCTAGTCTTTTCAATGCTGGCCATCCTAACTGGTGAAAGGTGATATCTCACTGTGGTTTTAATTTTCATTTCCCTGATAATTAGCGATGTGGAGCATCTTTTCATGTGTCTGTTGGCCATCTGAATTTCTTCTTTGGAGAAGTGTCTGTTCATATCCTCTGCCCATTTTCAATCCAGTTATTTGCTTTTTGGGTGTTGAGGAGTGTGAGTTCCTTATATATTTTGAGTGTTAACCCCTTGTGAGAAAGGTCATTTACAAATACATTCTCCCATACTGTAGGCTACTTTTTGTTCTGCTTGTCACATTATTGATAAGCATATTTTATAAGTTTCAGAGGAATTAAATTATGAGTTTGAAATGTGATTAAGAACTTTGGTCCCTTATGTTCCAGTTTTCTATGGAGAGATTCTGAATTACACTTGCCTTATAATTAAACACTGAAACAAGTGCTCATGATGAAAATAACAGCAACTTTTCTTCAGTTAGGTAAAGCATATTTTAAGGGAGCCTTATTAAAAGAAAAAAAAAGCAACTACAACATTTAGCACAGGCTATTTGTGAATTGCTTTCCTCTACAGTACTGTTCAAATTCAAATGTCTATGATTAAAAAATATGAAACTTAATATTGTCCTTAATAGTCTACCAAGGAACTTATTTTGATCAAATATCCTTAAATTTTTTTGTAATACATTAAAACTACTGTATAAAACAAGGACAATTATGTAAACAGCCTTTCATAGAAATTAGTATCTATAATTAAAATGTCCCCAAAAGACAAAACTCGTAGATTCCCTTAAAGTATTTGAAATTAATTTCAAAATCCCCTTGAAAGCTGAATTCAAAAGACAACTTTAAAATCAATTCCAAGGTCTATGTAACTAAAACAAACATTTAAATCTGTATTAAAATTATTCTAGAGGCAGTCATGTTTTTGACAGTTTAGAACTCAGAGATAATTTAAAAAATCTTTATCCACATTTGGAAACAGATTTAAAACTCATGAAATCATAGTATCACTGAAGAGCAAAGATTTAGGTGTTTATTTAACACATGAAGAAATTTAGGCACTGGGTATTAAGTGCTTTCTAACATCAACACCATACCTCATTAATGACTAATCAAAGGCTTTTAAAAAATAAACTGTAATCAAAATATAAATGGCAAATTTCAGCATATCACATTAAAGGAATGTGTAGTTAACATGGCACCATAATATATTTAAAAATACATGGTCTTTGAAGTTCCCTGTTTGAATGTCATGTCTGCCACTTATTAGCTAAGTAAGCAGGAAGCTTATGTAGGGCACTCAATCTTTTTAAGTACCAGTGTCTGTTTGTTGGCAACAGAACTGTTTATTTCATATATTTGGGAAGAGAATTTTGAGATGATGTATGTAAAGAGATTGAAAGAAACACGGTAATTTGTAACACAAAATTATGGCCCATGTAAAGCTAAGGGTTACTTTCAGAGCTGCCCAGGTAACTTAAGGGTGTAAGTTGTAAACTGTCCAAATGGGAGAATCCTCCAAACTACAGGTGACTTGTTTACCACAGTTTCTCCCTTCTTCCAGGGTGGAAAGTTAGCCTAAAGGCCTCCTTGTAGTTAACCACAACAAAGTGATTGAGTATTCGCCAATGGAACATAAGCACAGGAAATGCATACTACCTCCAGACCTCATGCACACACTGCTGTGACAATATTAGACCTACTCTCTTTCCTAAGGTATTGGACAAAAACAAGGGTCTATTGGAGGATGCTTATCTCCTAAGAGTTTGAAGAGCCAACAACTGGAAGAATTGAAGTTCCTTGAATAACTATATTAAGTACAGGTCCCATCCTCCATTCTACTAATCCATATTAGACTGGCTACGGAGAAGAAACGTGTATTTTGTTAAGCCAATCAAAATGCAGCCTTGTTTGTTGTAGCTGTTAGCATTTTCTTACACACATTTATATTCTACCTCTGAAATATGTTTTGTTAAATTACAGATTTAAAAAACAGATTCACTTATGTAGTAAACCTGGTTCATTTTCCTAATCTATCTGTCCTTAAATATTAAACACATAAACTTAGTCAAAACATATTTAAATTGAGTTCATATTTTCAATGAGACATACATATATGATGATTTTCCTAGCTACTAGTAATTACTAAAAAAAAAACCCAAACACCCAAACACCTTATAGAACAAAGAGAAAAGAAAATTTGACCTTTATTTGTGTAAAAGGTCCATAAAACATCACATTTAATATAGTGCAATATTTATGTTATCCAAGGCATACCATATTTTCTTTGCTGCTGGCATTTTTTAAACAATGTTGTCAGTTGGACTAATTAGAGCACAGACAAGGGATGTGTGTGACCTGTAATGCTTCACTGTTCTTGCAGACAAAAAATATAATGAAATATAATGTCTTTCTCCCATTGGAGAGTAATGAAGAACAAAACTAATTTGTTGGACTAAAAATTAATTAGACACATCAGATCCAATTGTACCTATTACTGTGAAAGTTTGCAGCTGTTCCACATGTAGTAACAACTATGTAAGGTAAGCATTAAATGGCCAAGTGATTAAAGAAACAATAGGTATATTATTAAAAGCAAGGTTACTAGAAATTTTGTCAATGCAAATTTGTTATATGGTATACTGCTTGATGGCTATATATGTAAATATATTTGGTTGTAAGTGCAACAACATAGAACTATGAACATTTTGATGTAAAAGTGGAAACTACAGAAAAACAAACAATACTACTTCAAGCCTGTATAAGGCTGTTTATTATATTTGTAAAATATTTAATAAATGATACATTAATGGAACACTAATGAAAACTAAACTATTAAGGAATAGATGATACACTACATAGCCTGGCATAACACAGATCTAAACTTATCAGCCATGAGTTACATCAAATGCCAATACCTAATTTAATTAAAGCAAAGGGGAAATGAGGGAGAGCTTGAGTCACTTTGAGTGCTGTTTCCAGTATTGAATAGACAATAGGGAAAGCATAAATTGAAACAGAACAGGACATTAGCCATCACTAAATCACATTTCAACTTAAGAATAACATTGGTGTAGATAAGGTTATCAGACAAGATGTTAAGATAGATATGCAGGGGTAATTAAAGAAACAATTAAAGGCTTCTTTAGTACAACCGTAGATATTAAAAAGAAATTAATCTCTCTAAGACAAATAGCCTTTTCCAGGTTGAATTGCACTACATGTGTGTGAGTGTGTGTGTGTGTTTATTTCAATGGTACAATTAAATTTGATTAATTCTGGAACCCTCCAGATTCTAACTACTTGAGTAGGAGAATGGGATGTCATTTATGAGATTATTTTTTATTTCATAGAAATACTTTGAAAACAGTTGTATGGTATGCTAAACAACAGATTAAAAGTTAACTATCCATTTGAAGACTCAATTTTCTGCTTAATTTAAACTAATCTGAGTTAACTTTATTAAGTTACTAGGTAGTTGTTCAATTCTTAATTGTCATGCCATGAGCTTGGTGAAATGGTATTTTTGCAATTTTTTTACTTGCCTCCAAGTGCAATAAATCTGCAAAATATTGCGAAGAAAATAAGTAATCATGATACACAAAAGAAAACTTTCTCTTGCTTGAGGGTTATACTTATTACTAAAAACAACAGTAAAAGAAACATGAAAGGAAAATACAGGTCTCTGACAATCTTATCACTAAGTTGAAAATTATATTCAGTCAATCCATTTCATATATATATGCTAGAGAGACAGGGAAAAAACAAAGTTTTGTTTATTTATGTAGAAGCTCTCATAGAAAATTATACCTTTTAAACATTACATATCTTTTTAAGTTAAAAATTAATGACTTATTTCTAAATAGTGTAAATGGCATATATATATATATATGTTAAATCCCTTTGGGTCTACTTGTATTTCTCTCTTATTCCAATTTATTTTAGAAAATCTCAGAAGGGCAAGATTGTAAGTTTCCCTCAGGTTAAGAAATTAATTCAGTCTCTACAACTAATTAAGAAAGGGAAGGCAATTTAAAGAAAAGCTAATACTATATCATTTTCTCTTTAATGCTTTTAATATGTAAGAGAAAGAAAAAAACTTTGAGACCTAAAAAAAAAATAGTATTATGACAATGTTAAATCTCTTCATATACAATAAATACTTTGTACTGAGAAATAATTTTCCAGAAATTGGCAGTGTATTCTGTGCACATCATTTTGGAAAGTAAACAGAAAATAATGGAAATTACACATATCACTGTATCAAACTCTGAACAATTATTTTTAAAATATGTCAACTCTAGGAAGGATATTTTTAAGAAATTAAGGACTATTACTAACAAATAAAAGCAGGGGGAAGTGAAGCGGTTTGCCTCTTGAAAGAAGGGAATTGCACAGGGGAAATCTTCACTCATGGGGCTTTTTTTTCCCCTTAGAGATCTCAGTCCACACAGTGTTAGCAGCTAGGAACCAAGCTAAAAAACCTCAATCTTATTTATATCAGGTATCAGAGGGTAGAGATCAGAGCTGCCACAGTGGCTGAAAATTAAGGGGGGAGCCATGTAAATGAGCAACAGGAGAGTGGTGTTCTCAAATCTGGTATAAATTCTCACTCAATCCCAGGGTAGAGCCTGAACTCTGTGTGAAAAAAGAAGGGTCCGAGGATCTGTGAAACCCGAAAGCTAGAAGGCAGAACAGGCTGAACAGACTTTTCAGCTGATGTCCACAGAAGATTGTGTCTGAAGCTTGAATTTCATTAAATAAGAGGAACCAGATGAACATAAGAGGCTTGTCACTGACCCCCTTGAGGGCCATGCCTTAGAACTAAAGATCAAACTGACATTCTGTCCTATGAATAAGGTCAAAATACAAATGCTCCCATACAGATAAAACATAAACACCAAGTCACTGCAAGATCAAGATGATTAGAGTAATGTAACTGCCTCTGGAACAAACCCTACACTCTTCAGATCACATTTTATAGTATATCATCTGCAGTACCTAGTATATAGTGAAAGATTACTAGGCCAAAAACAAACAAAGCAAAACAGAGAGAAAAAAAATAGCAAACAACAGGAAGGAAAAGATGACCCAAGTTCAAAATAAAATATAATTAATAGAAATAGACCATTAGATGACACAGCTATTATAATATATTTGTGGCCTTAAATAATCATAATGAATAAACTTATGGTAAATTTCAGAGGGAAATGTAAAATGTAAAAGAAAATGAGTGGAAATTCTAGAAGAGAAAAGGGGATAATTCACTGAATATTTCACTTTTGCTCATAGAGAAGTAACAGTTATGAGACATGTAATCCCACCATAAATAAGTAGAAAACTAGGCAAAATATGTGAAACAGAAGGGCAGATTGTGAGAAAATGGAAATAAGGAGAATCTTACTATTTTTATAGGTTTCTGTCTGAATATAATTTCTAAAATGTAGTTCAGTGAAGGGGAACCCAAACATGAGTGAAGAACATTCCTGAGTTAAAGTGATGGGGGAACTCAGGGAAACTGAGGGGACTTAATTTATGGAACAGAATACCAGATAAAGATGGTAACAATTTTTTATTTTTAGTTTTAATTTATTTGAAAGAGATTTCATTGTTTAAAGCATAACCAATAATAATACTTCAGTTTGTATATTGATATTTATTACTGGTATAGAAGTAAAAGGTATAATAAGTATAATAATAGGAAAAACACAAATAAGAAGGAAAATGGGATTGTATTTTTAAGGTCTTTATATTATAGGCAAATCCTACTGTAACTATTACAAAAAAGAGGTATACCTAATAATCGAATAATGGACATAAAATATATATCAGAAATTTATTTAATTCTTCCAAAAGAAATCAGGAAATTAGGAAAATAGGAACAAAATCAGCCAAAAATAATTAGCAAGATAGTAATTCTAAGCCCAAATACATCAATAATTACATTAAAGGCAATACATTAAAGGTAACTGCAATTAAAAGGAAAAGATTACCATAGTGGATAAAAAAACAAGACCTAACAATATTTAATTAATAGACTAGAAATAGAAATACACATTAAACACAGAGAAACAGGAGATAAAATGAAAGGGTGGAAAAACCCAAAAAATGCAAACACTTATATGATGTGGCTGTATACTCACTCATATGATACAGTAAATTTTAGGAAAAAGAATCCTACTGGTAATAAAGTAAGGCATTCCATAGTGTTAAAAGGTAAGTTTATTAATAAGATATAACAAGTCTAAAATGTACTCAACTAATACAGAATAGCAAAATACATGAAACAAAAATTAGAGAAGGAAAGGAAAAATACACAAATCCTAAATTACAAGAAGTCTCCAGGCTCTTTTCTTATTAACTGAAATAATAAATAGATGGAAAATCCATAAGGACGTACATAATACTACCAACCAATTTGCTCTATTACAGAAATTCTATTTCAAAATGAAAAAATTGCACAAACTTTTCAAATACACAAGGAACATTCACTAAGACCAATGCTGGACCATGAAATGAGTCTCTGTATTTAAAAAACTGACCTCACTATAATGATTAAATAAGAAAACAGTTAAAAAAGATATCCAGAAATCACAAGACATTTGAAAATTTAACAATACACTTCTACTTAACCTTTGCAAAAAAAACCCCAGAAATCCTTAGGGGAAATGGAAAGTATTTCCAACTTTATGATAAATGGAAACATAACACATCAAAATTTGTAAGATTCAGGTGAAGTACTTAGAAAGAAATTGATAACTTCAAATATTGATATTTGAAAGGAAGAAAGGTCCAAAATAAATCATTCATATAAATTTCTATCTTTCATGCAACATAAAAGTAAGTAGAAGAAAATCAGTAGAAATTAATTACAAAAGAAATAACAAATCCAAAAGTTTGCACTTTGAAAATATTAATAAAAATGATTAATCATTATCAAGACATTAAAATTGGAGAGAGAAGGGAGGGAGATACAGGGTGTGGGGCAAAGGAAAAGCAGGAGAGAAATAGAGAGGAAACATTAATCCCCAGTATTAAGAATGAAAGATGTGGCGTCAGTTCATATCCTGCAAACACTTCCATTAAGGGATTTACAAAGAAGGAGATATTGCAAATGTGCATACAACAATAAATCCAACAACTTGGAATAGACAAATCATTGGTGGCCAAAAAAAAAAAAAAAAGAAATGCATTTGCCACAACCAACACAGAAGAAATAAAAATTCTGAAAGACTATAAGTTCATAAAAATAAAAAGGATCCACAAAGGAAACTCAAGGCACAGATATTATCACTGAATTCTAGAAGGTATATAAAGAAGAAATAATACAAAACAAAAGAGGAGGAAGGGAAGAAATTATTTTCCAACCCATTTTATAAAGCTTTCCACCCTGATTCCCAAACCTGACAAAAACATTAGAAGAAAAGAGAACTATCCAATAATATCCCTCATAAACATAAATGCAAAATTCTTTAACAAATGTTAGCAAATAAGACACAGTAGTATCTGTAAAGAAAAATATATACTGACCAAGTGAATTTAGCACAGGAATGCAGGGTTTATTTACCTTAGAAAACATTCATTGGACTTGCTATGTTATCACAAATAACCAAAAGAAAACAGATGATTATCTAAACACACTTGAAAAAGTATTTAGCAACCATTGAAATAAATAAGTGAAGCTGGTAAGGCCATAAGATAAAAGGGCAATGTATAAAACTAAATTTATATGTAATATAGAACAGTTAGTAAGGAAATGTTATAAATCCACTTAGTATAAAAACCATTAAACACTCAGGATAAAGTTTAATGAAACATATATATGACTGTATACTGAAAATTACAAAACATATTGAGAGAAAATTAAATAAATAATAGAGGGGTACTTCATGTTCCTGAAGAGAAAAATTTACTATTAAAATGTTGAATCTCTCCAACTTAATGTATAAATCACTGTTTTCAATCACAATTCAGTATAATCAGTATAATTTTATAGAGAATGACAAACTGATTTGAAAAGTATTTGGAAGAAGAAAAGCTCTGGAATAACCAGAACAATTTAGCAGAAGAAAATGATGGAGTACAAACATTATCTCATTTCAAGACTTTTTATAAGCCAGAGTAATCAAGACAGTATGGTTTGGTATAGGGAGAGAATTAAGAAAAAAAATGAACAACATAGGGAATCCAGAAATGGATCCACACATACATGATTCACTGGGATTAACTGGGGAAAAGGATGTATTTTAAATAAAAGAGACCCACACAATTTGATAGACATATGGAAATAAATAAGCTTCAACCCTCAAACCACATGCAATTACTTTAAGATGAATTATAGATCTGAGAATAATAGCTAAAATTATAAAGCTTATATAAGAAAATATCCTCAATGGAGAGCTGATTCAAGATGGCGGGGTGAGAGGTGAGACAGAGAACTACTCCCAAAACCACATATAATATGAAAATATAGTTAAGACAACTAATCCTAAAAGAGCAACAGGAAAGAAGGCTGCACCAGACTGCATACACCTGGTGAACAGAGCAGACCTCAAGAAACAGGGTGAAGTACCAAAGGCTTGATGCAGCATGGCGGGACCCAATCCCTTCCCCAACCTCAACTCACTGATGGGAGGAAGAGAAACAGAGCAGGAAGGGGATGGAAGCCTAGGACTGTTGAACACCCACTGTGGAGATCTGCTTTGGGAGCAGAAACCTACATTGCATGGTGCTCTCGAAATTAGTGGGGTTGAAAACCTAAGACAGGCAAAATACTTGGAGAGACTGGGATTCCAGCCTTTTGTGGAGGACAGGGATCCACATCCAGCTGCTCTGGGACAAAGGAAAGGCGGGCGGTCTGAGAGGCTTCCTAGAAGTGAGAGGGCTGCTTGAAGGGCTGGGGTTTGCATGGAGCTTGCTGCACAGGAGAAGGGATAGGTGGACAAAGTTGTCTTGGCATGCTCTGCCCAGCAGGTTGGGAACTTTTCAGAGCTTAAGGTGCGCCATCCACCTGGCTGGCAACTCAGCTCTGAGGCCCCCTACTGTGATACACAGCCTGCGGTGCCTTCCTCCTGGCCTGTGGGCACTGGCTCACAAACCGGAAGTCCCTGCCCTGGCACCAGGCCAGATAAAGGGTGGCCCCGCATACAGAGGCTACAGATGAAAAACACAGAGGCTTACACCTGTGTGCTTGCCACACTGGTCCTGAAAGTGGAGACAGGCACTACAGCTGGGAAACACGAAATAGTTCTTTCCTCCTCCAAGGCAAAAGCACCACTTCCCTGTGACCGCTGACATCACTCCAGGGAATGTGCATCTCCAGGGACTAGATCTTCTGGGCACTAGAGGGTGCCATATACAAATAAAAAATGTCAAAGGAAGCTGGTTCAAACAAAAATCTTACAAACACCAGAAAAAGGGCCAAATGAAACTGAACCAATCTTCATAAAAGAGAGTTCAAAATAAAAATCATGAACATGCTCATGGAGGTACAGAAAAATATTCAAGAACTCAGGGACAAATTTAGGAGGGAGATTCAATCATTAAGAAATTCCACATATGAAATGAAACATACAATAGAGGGATTTAAAAGCAGATTAGATGTAGTAGAAGAAATGGAACAGAAATTAGAGAAGAGGAATACAAAGAAGCTGAGGCACAGAGAGAAGAATGGATATTTAGGAATGAAAGAATATTGAAAGAACTGTGTGACCAATCCAAATGGAACAATACATGCACTACAGGGGTACCAGAAGACGAAGAGAGAGAAAAAGGGATAGAAAGTGTCATTGAGGAGGTAATTGCTGAAAACTTCCCCAATCTGGAGAAAGAGATAGTCTCTCAGGCCGTGGATGTGCACAGATATCCCAACACAAGGGACCCAAGGAAGACAACACCAAGACATATAGTAATTAAAATGGCAAAGATCAAGGATTAGGACAGACTTTTAAAAGCAGCTAGAGAGAGAAAAAAGATCACATACAAAGGAAAACCCATTAGGCTATCAACAGACTTCTCAACAGAAATCTTACAGGCCAGAATGGAATGGCATGATATATTTAATGCAATGAAGCAGAAGGGCCACGAAACAAGAATACATTACCCAGCAAGATTACCACTTAAATTTGAAGGAAGGATCAAACAATTTTCAGATGAGCAACAGCTGAGAGAATTTACCTCCCACAAACCAACTTCACAGTATATTTTGGAGGGCCTGCTATAGATGGAAGTATTCCTAAGGCTAAGTAGCTGTCACCAGGAGAAATAAAACCACAGCAAAGGAAGTAGAACAATTAATTACTAAGCAGATGCAAAATCAAACCAACTACCTGAAAGTCAATGAAGAGATAGTCAAAGAGTACAGAATATGATACCTAATATATAAAGAATGGAGGAGTAAGAAAAAGGAGGAAAAGAAAAAAAAAAGAAACTTTAGGTTGTATTTGTAATAACATACTATGTGAGTTAAATCAGACTATTAGATAGTAAGGGAATTACCCTTGAACCTTTGGTAACCAGAAATCTAAAGCCTGCAATGGCAATAAGTACATACCTATCGATAATCACCCTAAATGTAAATGGTCTGAATGCACCAATAAAAGGACATAGAGTCACTGAATGGATAAAAAGCAGACCCATCTATATGCTGCCTACAAGAGACTCACTTCAAACCCAAGACATACACAGACTGAAAGTAAAAGGATGGATAAAGATATATCATGAAAATAATAGGGAGAAAAAAGCAGGAGTTGCAGTACTTGTATCAGACAAAATAGACTTCAAAACAAAGAAAGCAACAAGAGACAAAGAAGGACATTACATAATGATAAATGGGTCAATCCAACAAGAGGATATAACCATTATAAATACCCATTCACGCAACACAGGATCACCAACATACGTGAAACGAATACTAACAGAATTAAAGGGAGATATAGAATGCAATGCATTCATTTTAGGAAACTTCAACACACCACTCACTCCAAAGGACAGATCAACCAGGTAGAAAATAAGTAAGAACACAGAGGCACTGAACATCATATTAGAACAGATGAACGTAAAGGACATCTACAGAACACTCCATCCAAAAGCAACAGGATACAAATTTTTCTCAAGTGAAAATGGCACATTTTCAAGAATAGAACATATGCTAGGTCGCAACAAGTGCCTCAGTAAATTCAAAAAGATTGAAAGTGTACCAATCAGCTTTGCAGATCTCAAAGGCATGAAACTAGAAATAAATTACACAAAGAAAATGAAAAAGCCCAAGGACACATGGAGGCTTAATAACATGCTCCTAAATGATCAATGGACCAATGACCAAATAAAAGCAAAAATCAAGCAACACATGGAAACAAATGACAACAATAATTCAACATCACAAATCTGGAAGCCAGTGCTAAGAGGGAAGTGTATTGCAATAAAGGCCTACCTAAGGAAAGAAGGACCATCGCAAATGAACAATCTAAACTCACATTTAATGAAACTAGAAAAAGAAGAACAAATGAGGCCCAAAGTCAGTAAAAGGAGGGACATAATAAAGATTACAGCAGAAATAAATAAAATTAAGAATAAAATAATAGAAAAAAATCAATGAAAGCAGGAGCTGGTCCTTCCAGAAAATTAACAAAATAGATAAACCCCTAGCAAGGCTTATCAAGAATAAAAGAGTCTACACACATAAACAGAATCAGAAATGAGAAAGGAAAAATCATTATGGACACCACAGAAATACAAAGAATTACTAGAGAATACTATGAAAAATTATATGCTAACTAACTGGATAACCTAGAAGAAATGGACAATTTTCTAGAAAAATACAACCTTCCAAGGTGGACCCTGAAAGAAACAGAAAATCTGAACAGAACAATTACCAGCAACAATATTTAACTGGTAATCAAAAAACTACCTAAGAACAAAATCCCTGGAGCAGAGGGCTTTACCAATGAATTTTATCAAACATTTAGTGAAGGCCTAATACCCATCCTCCTTAAAGTTTTCCATGAAATAGAAGAGGAGGGAATACTTTGAAACTCATTCTATGAAGCCAGCAGCACTCTAATACCAAAACCAGGCAAAGATACCACAAAGAAAGAAAATTACAGACCAATAACCCTGATGAAAATAGATGCAAAATTACTCAACAAAATATTAGCAAACTGAATTCAAAAATACATCAGAAAGATCATCCATCATGATCTAGTAAGATTTATTCCAGAGATGCAAGGATGGTACAACATTCAAAAATCCTTCATCTTAATACCAAAATCAGGCAAAGACACCACAAAAAAAGAAAATAACAGACCAATATCCCTGATGAACATAGATGCAAAAATACTCAACAAAATATTAGCAAACCGAATTCAAAAATACATCAAAAGGGTCATACATCATGATCAAGTCAGAGTCATCCCAGGGATGCAAGGATGGTACAACATTTGAAAATTCATCAACATCATCCACCACATCAACAAAAAGAAGGACAAAAACCACATGATCATCACCATAGATGCTGAAAAAGCATTTTACAAAATTCAACATCCATTCATGATAAGAACTCTCAACAAAATGGGTATAGAGGGCAAGTACCTCAACATAATAAAGGCCATCTATGATAAACCCACAGCCAACATTATACTTAACAGTGAGAAGCTGAAAGCTTTGCCTTTAAGACTGGGAACAAGACAAGGATGCCCACTCTCCCCAATTTTATTCAACATAGTTCTGGAGGTCCTAGCCATGGCAATCAGACAACACAAAGAAATAAGAGGCATCCAGATTGGCAAGGAAGAAGTCAAACTGTCTTTGCAGATATTGTACATAAAAAAACCCTAAAGAATCCACTCCAAAACTACTAGATCTAATATCTGAATTCAGCAAAGTTGCAGGATACAAAATTAATACACAGAAATCTGTTGTATTCCTATACACTAACAATTAACTAGCAGAAAGAGAAATCAGGAAAACAATTCCAATTGCAATTGCATCAGAAAGAATAAAATACCTAGGAATAAACCTAACCAAGGAAGTGAAAGACCTATACTCTGAAAACTACAAGACACTCATGAGAGAAATTAAAGAAAATAACAATAAATGGAAACACATCCTGTGCTCATGGATAGGAAGATTTAATGTTGTTAAAATGACCTTCTTGCCTAAATCAATATACAGATTCAATGCAATCCCCATAAAAATGCCAACAGCATTCTTCAAAGAACTAGAGCAAATAGTTCTAAAATTCATATGGAACCATGAAATACCCCGAACAGCCAAAGCAACCCTGAGAAGGAAGAACAAAGTGGGAGGGATTGCAGTCCCAGACTTCAAGCTCTACTACAAGCCACGGTAATCAAGACAATTTGTTACCGGCACAATAACAGATCCATAGACCAATGGAACAGACTAGGAAGCCCAGATATAAACTCAACCATATATGGCCAATTAATATAAGATAAAGGAGCCATGGATATACAATGGGGAAATGACAGCCCCTTCAAAAGCTGGTGTTGGCAAAACTGGACAGCGACATGCTAGAGAATGAAACTGGATTATTGTCTAAACCCATACACAAAAGTAAACTCAAAATGGATCAAAGAGCTGAATGTGAGTCATGAAACCATAAAACTCTTAGAAGAAAACATGGGCAAAATCTCTTGAATATAAACATGAGTAACTTTTTCCTGAACACATCTCTGGTAAGGGAAACTAAATAAAAAATGAACAAATAGGCCTACGTCATGCTACAAAGCTTCTATACAGCAAAGGACACCATCAGCAGAACAAAAAGGTATCCTGAAGTATAGGAGAATATGTTTGTAAATGACATAACCAACAAGGGGTTAACATCCAAAATATGTAAAGAACTCACATGCCTAAACACCCAAAAAGCAAATAACCCGATTAAAAAAATGATTGGAGGGTATGAACAGATGCTTCTTCATAGAAGAAATTCAGATGGCCAACAGGCACATGAAAAGATGCTCCACATCGCTAATTATCAGGGAAACGCAAATTAAAACCACAGTGATATATCACCTCACACCAGTTAAGATGGCCAGCATCAAAAAGACTAAGGACAACAAATGCTGGGGAGGTTGCAAAGAAAGGAGAACCCTCCTACACTGCTGGTGGGAATGTAAACTAGTTCAACCATTGTGGAAACAATATGGAGGTTCGTCAAAAAACTAAAAATACAAATACCATTTGACCTGGGAACTCCACTTCTAAGAATTTACCCAAAGAAAACAAGATCCCAGATTCAAAAAGACATATGCACCCCTATGTTTATTGCAGCATTATTTACAATAGCCAAGAATTGGAAGCAACCTAAGTGTCCATCAGTAAATGAATGGATATAGAAGAAGTGGTATATATATATATATATAATAGAATACTATTCAGTCATAAGAAAGAAACAAATCCTACCATTTGCAACAATCTGGATGGAGCTGGAGGGTATTATGTCAGGCAGAGGAAGTCCAATACCAAATGATTTCCCTCATTTGTGGAGTATAACAAAGAAGCAAAACTGAGGGAACAAAATAGCAGCAGACCCACAGACTCCAAGAAGGGACTTGTGTTTACCAAAGGGGAAGGGTAGGGGAGTGCGTGTTGAAGGTAGGGAGAAGGGGATTGTGGGGTATCATGATTGGTGCACATGGTGTGTGTGGGGTCACCAGGAAGACAGTGTAGCTCAGAGAAGACAAATAGAGACTGTGCCATGTTACTACATTGATGGAAACTTAGTGCAATGGGGTATGGGAGTGTACTCTATAATAAGGGTGAATTAATAACCACATTGTTTTTCTTGTGAAACCTTCATAAGAGTGTATATCAACGATACCTTAATTTAAAACAAAGCAACAATTAAAAAACAAAAGAAAGATAATATCATCACTATCTAGAGATAATACTCAATTTCTTAGAAAGCACCAAGCATGAAAGAGAAATTTGGCAAACTGTAGTTCACAGAAATTAAAATTTTGCTAATCGAAAGATGCCACTGAGTAAATGAATAGGGAAGCAACAGACTAGGAAAAAATATTTAAATACAAATGTATGAGAGATAATTTGTATCCAGACTGCATAAATAACTCCTCCTAATCAGTAACAAGAGACAACATGATTTTTAACAAGACAAAGGCTTGGGATTTCTAGAAGACAATGTGACTGGCAAATAAGTACATGTAAAGTTGTTCAGTATCATTAGTCATCAGAGAAAACTGAAGTTAAAATGGAACTGAATCATTGCTCTTTACAGTCACTAAAATGGCTAAAATTACAGACTGGTAACATCAAATGCGGGTTACAATGTAGAGAAACTGGAAGTCATATTCTTTACTAGTGAGAGTATAAAATTATAAAACATTCTGAAAAAAATTTTCAGAGTTTCTTATAAAGTCAAACTACATGAATCCTATTATCAAGAAATTCTACTTCCAGGTATTTTTCCAAAATAAATAAAAACATATGTCCTCAAAAAGAATTACAAAAGAATGCTGATTCTCTTAAGAGAAAAACAGAAACAAAATATGATATATTCACACTATTGAATACTGCTCAGAAAAAAACATATGAATTGTGTGATACATATATAGGTGAATTTCAAAACCATTATGTTTAGTGAAATAAGTTAGACACAAAAATTATATTCTGTGTGATTCCATTTACATATATTCAAGAACAGGCAAACTTCATTTATGGCCATAGGGAACACTTTTCTGAAATAATGACAGTAGATTTAACAGGGATTTCTTCTTTGGGATAGTACATTTGGATGACAGCTTCTTTTTGTCCTGTTTCTGGTTAAATTGTGAGATGTTTCTGGCTAAAATGAAGCATATAGATTTGAAAAAAGGCACTTGCTTCATAACTGAATCATTTCCTATTATATTTTAATGCTACCAAAATTACTAATGAAACTATTGATTAAAAAGTATTATTAAAACAAATTTCAGCATTTAAACTCTTAGTGATCCTGATTTAATAAGTCTGTGGGAGTCCTAAGAGCACAAGCAACTGCTAATCATTTGTATGAGCACAGTTCTAGACAGTTAACCCATTTGCGTATGTGATGGTGTCTGCCCTATGACCTACTGCATACCTACTGTTAGGATGGAGATTCAAAAAATAATCTATCTTGTTACTGGTTGACTGGTTCTAAAGCAAGGCCACACAGATTGGTACTCACCAATTATTATGGGCTGCGGCTCACTTTTGACTCCAACCCCCGCACTGGTACTAGCTGCAACCTCTACCCGGTATTGAACACCTGGGAACAATCCACCAATGATAACAGATCTAATGGCTGCATCCACAGTTTTGTTGATATGGAATCGTGTTTCATTCCCAAGACACCAAATCTATAGAAATGTAAAGTGAATAACAAAAGAATAGTAAATGATCTTTTCTGGTAATTTGATTATTACAATTGATTAAATTTTTTTTGGTAGTAACCAATCTGTATTCTAGGTTTATAAAAATATTTGTAAATGACATATTCTGAAGCCTAATTTCTGCATTTATTTATACATATTTGATGTGCATGTATATATATATATATATGTATATGATATGTGTGGATGTGTGCATGTGTATATGAAAGGAAGAACAATAAGGGAGTCTATAACTATGCCAAGTTCCTGTATGTCTTACAATCAACACTGAATGGTCATAATACAGTGATTCCCTTAACACCTCTAGAAAGTGGTCCTTGGTTGAAGACAGCATTTGGGTATGGATTAAAACACATAAATCCCCTTATTTATCAAGGTTTATTATACATTAATCTATTAAAATATGGTGATTATGAGTTGTAATATCCAAGGTATATAGGTGCACATCTAAGTAATTTATATTTCATTGAGGAAAATATTAGCTTACACAGAAGTAGTTAACAAGATTAACTGACTCAAGTTATAACTATTGACTGAGATGAAATTAAAGCCAATATTTACATTGACAGTAATAAATCTTGATATTGATCAAAACATATCTACACACACATACACATGCATGAGAAAAAAGTGGTGGAAATTCTTTAATCACTAATGTGAGGGAAACTAGGCTTTTATTTCAAGTAATCAAATTTTAAGACATACTTTCTTTAAAGGTATGGAAATGTGTTACAAAAAGAATTCTACTCTGTACACATTTTGAACTCATAAATGTGTTTATGTATTTCATAATCTACATGTAGACACATAAGTAGGATCACATATAGCTTGTTTCTGAAACAGGCAAGTTCCTAAACTTTTTCTTGAAAATAATTTCTGTGTAGTTTTTTATTATTTGATTTACATTATGATACCTGTGATACTAATGAAGTAATATTAGCCCTCATAAAAACATATACTTTGTTACCAAAATATGACAATCTCACATGAGTGAAAAAGTTTACAATTTATGACAAAAATGGTCATGTTGTAAAAAATGTCAGAATTAATATAAGCAGTAGTTCAGGATATTTAGTCTCAGATGATACAGAAGTAGAATCTTAACCCAATTAAAACACACACACACACACACACACACACACACACACACACACACCATAGTAGAAAATTCCATGCTCTTGAAACAATGTCTTAACACTTTTAAAATTTAGACTCTATATGATAATGCTATTGGAAAGCACTCATATTCCTTTCGTGTGTTTCTTTATATAATGTGACGGGAACAATTTAAAAATAAATGCTTATACAAATTGTATTTGCTTCAGTAAGTTAACCATTAACTTAAGAAAATTCATTTTACATTCATCATTTTTTCTTAGAGATAATATAATTCATTTGCAATGTTTTGAGTGAAATTATTCAGCTTAATTTCACACACAAAATATTACATTTTGGGGTGAGGTGGAGTGCCATTTTCTATTCTAATAGATCTACCTAGTATCCTACTACCAGAATTCTACATATATTTATTCATAGCAAAAAATCATAATTTTGAACTTTACAATGGTTAAGGAGGTGTTTTACTCTTATGTGATCTAATCACATCAAGATTAATCAGATTCTTATTTCTCAAAGTTAGACATCTCTCTTAAATGTCAAATGATTATGAGGAAACAATGGATAGATACTGCTTCTATACAGCAACAAATGCACCAGTTGAAAAATGAGATAATAATATTTTGTGTTTTCAAAATTCACTCTTTCAATGGCTCCACTTTCTCAAGTGAAATATTTTACAAAACCTCAATAAACTGATAAAAGCAGAGCTTAAGAGGGGAAGCTACCGCTGCCCTCCTTCCCATCCTCTCCCCAACTCCGTAAACCCCTGAAGCATCTTTTTATGAGAACACAGTTTAAAAATGGCCACCTAGGGCCCATTATAGAAATCTAATAATGAAGATAAAGGCAGTTTCCGTGATGTGGGCTTCAGTACCTACCCTGTACCCAATCTCCATGACTCTCTGAGGTTCTGAAACAAAAAATCATTCTAGTGTTATTGTTTCCTTGACCAACTCAGTTTGTGGTACCTGTGACCTTGGAGTTAGGTTTTGATATCCTAAGCATTTGTGTCTTTACCTATCAGACAAAGATATAAAAAATAACTTTACACTCATACACAGAAAGAGGGCCACTAGAGATGCACCTCATTCATGTGACATTAACACTTCTTTGGGAACCTTTATCTACAAGCCTCCTGCTTCACCCAGGCCCTACCTTGTATTCTTGGATAACTCCATTCTGATGATCCAGAGGAGGAGGATCCCAGGAAACACTTATGCTGGTGCTGTTGTGGCTTCCAACTGTTAGCACAGTGACAGACTGTGGCGGAGCACTTGGGGCTGTAGAGCGAGTAATTGGAATAAACATAGACTCTAAGTCTTGGTGCACATTAATGCTGCTTACCAAATATGAGTATAAAGGCAAGATTCATGAAGTTCTGGTTTCCAGTAGTTTTGAATTTGTAATAATGTGTTTAATAGAGATAGTTTTTAAAAAAGTTCTTTATATATAACAGATATATTTAAAGCAAATACAACAGCTGTGCTGATAATGTACTCAATAATAAATTTAGAAGTTTATTCTAATTTCTAATTAGTGTTTTCTAATAGTTCTAACATTCTAATGAGTGTTTTCTCTATGCCCAGTACTGAGCTGAGTGTCAGATGTATTTCTCACAATAACCTCAGGCAGTAAAAACAAAGATTATTTCAGTTTTACAGATAAAGGAAGAAAAGTCTACTGCCAGAGACTTATCTAAGTCAGACAAGGCAGAATTTGAACCCAAGTATGTCTGATTCTAGAATTCTGATACTGTTGATAGCAGAGCTATCAAAAATACTCCAAGAGGATGTATTCCAAAATGTTATCAGTCATTATGTCTAACTGTTGGAAATTATTGACAATCTTTTTGTTTTATTTTTGTTTAATAAACAAAAACAGAAGCACAGTTATAAATTTTGCCAACACAGGAAAAAAATGCCATCTGTTTTCATATTGGGAAAAAAAATTGACTGTTTTATATTTACCCATAATTTAAGGTTTAAACTTATTTCATATTGATGGGCAAGGAACTCTGTAGATATGAATAAAAACAGCTCATGTTGAGTCTAATGTGAAGTGATCATATTTTAATTTCCTACAATTCTCTCCCTTTATGTTTTTTCCTATAACTTATTATAACCATACTGAGAAAAGATGAGGAGAAAAAAATTCTGATTTTAGATTGCAGCATCTCCCACGCAGTACATCCAAGAGCTAAAAGATACTAATTTTGCAGGGAATCTCAATCAATTCTCAGTGAATTTCTGAGTTTAGACCAAAAGTAAGAAAAGCAAAATCAAATTACTCACAGATATTAAGGGATTTTATATAAAAGGATCAATGCTTTTATAATTACACAGTTTAGTTATTTGAAAAAATATGTACAGCTGAATCATAAAAGATATTTTTAAAGCCTGCCAATTGGGTCTCCCATGTTTGGTGAATTTTCATGACTTACTTCACTGAGGTAGGGCCAATTTTCATTAAGATACAGGACACACACAGACATCTTACCCCAATACTGATTTCTATCATTCCTCAGTGTGATAATATTGTTCCAAAATGTGGCACGATAACGTAAATCCAACCACTTGTCTACCAGTTTTGGTTATTAAGTAGACTGCATTGAAAAATAACACTTTGGAAAACTGGTTTCTCATCGGCCTTGTTGCCGGCTTGGAGAGAACCCCATGCCCGCTGCCCGGCAGCTCAGTTACTCCAGGGCTCAGCTTGCACCGCAGTGAAAGAACCGGAATCACCGCTCATCGCTCCCAGACACAACCCCGCAGAATCCCATTTGTCATCTTCAGAGATGAATGTATACTGAGCGGTGACCAACGTCTAATCTAGAGGAGAAGTCTAACTGAAGTGAAGTTGGTTTTTGGAAGTGTGCTTCAAACAGCATGCTGAATAAGTTTGCCCACCCCACTCATTAGTACTACAAATTTTCAGCATAAAAGTAAAACTGAATGGTGGATAAAGATACTGTTACTGTTTTTAGTATTTTTTCATTACACATCCTAAAAGTAGATTAATGATGCCTTTAGAAATATGCATTTCTGACCATGTCAGTATATCACACTATAAAGTAATGTAAAGTTAATGTTTTTGCTGTGCTGCTTATTATATTTATAACTTAAAACCCCTTTGGTCAAACATGAGCATCTCCATATTAGCATGAGCAACATATATACAAAATATATTCTTAAGGCTGATATTTCCCAATTATGTGAAATATACTTAGAAAAAAACGTTTTTTACTGAAGCTATGTAAATAAAATTAGGAGAAAAGCAAAAAAGGGTGGGAATTTATTATACTTGACATCTGACTTTTTGTACTTTGATGATACCATTTATTATAAGCCTCTAGTTTAGTGACCAAGACACAGTAAATGGACTGGTTGAGACTTACAATAATTTCATGTCCATCAAATATTGACTTTAAAGTATCTGTAGGCAAGAAAACTTCCAAGTAGCGGGGGAGGAGGGAATGTCACTAAGAAGAAAGCTGTTGAAAACATGCAAGTAGGCTTCTGAATTAGAAATTTTGAGTCAGACTAGCAAAGCCCACACGGAAGGAGGATTATAAAAGAAACATCATGCTTTACCACACCAAAAATGAGGAGTGACAATGAACAGCCTGTGTTATTGAGTTTCCAGGATCTGTCCATTAATTAAGCCCAATGAGCTATTTCCATGTTTAAAAAAAAATGGAAAATACAATCAAATTCCAGTGTACTAACAACCAAGATTTGGAACAAATGTTGACTTAAGAGAAATTGGAATTACAAGAATGTCATTCTTTTAATTGTCAGATTCTAGGGAATTCTTAGAATTAAAGGAAAAATATGATACTTCCTGGATTTACTTTTAGAGTCTTGCCACTTTTCTAAAAAAAGATGATAAACTAGGAACTTCATCAAAATTTGGTTTCATTATAGTTAAAGTTTGGTTCATGTTAGAAATCTGAATACTGACCTTCTTCAGTAGTACGAACTGTTCTAGATTCACTATCCATTCCCTGGAACTCATTAAAATAAGGTCGGACTTTAATTTCGTAAGTCACCCCCTTTTTCAGATTGATTAAGACAGCACTTCGCTCAGTTGGGACTTTGGCATCTAAATTCTGCCATGTTGAGGCAACCTGCAGTCCTGAAGTCTGACGATACATCACTCGGTAGCCTTGAATAAATTGGGGCTGGCGATCAACCTGGAAAACAGCAAAAAGCTTTTGAAACCAAAATGGAAGTATGTTAGACTTCACAGTGGACCCATCCTCATTTCTCTGACCTCTATTTCAGTATTCATCAACTGTTATGTGAATAATGCCATGGCATTCTAATCCACCTCACTGATTCTAATATCCTCTTCCAATTCTGAGTTCACATTGCACCTAAGTTAGTATTTCCAAAATGAAGAGTGGAACAACTCTTTAAAGTATGTTTAAAATACTTTATAGTATCTAAGATACTACTTAAATCATTTCAAATTCCTTGGAATGCACAAAGGCCTGTCAAGATGAAGACTTGCTAATTTTTCTAACTTTATTTCTCATAGGTTTGTCCTTTTCCTGTATTCAACAGTTGCAGTTTGTATGGTTTGATATGTAATGTGCATACGTCACAGGAATTTCCATTCTAATTCATTGTCTATTTATTAATACCGTCACTCACTCAAAACATGTTTTTGAGATCCTACTAACAGGTACCAGATATTCTGCTAAACTTGTGGGATGAAGTGGGAGAATTAAAGCAGAGAGTCAGACCAGGCCTGCCCTTGTTTTGTTTCAAATCCGGGTGGAAGGTGGACATTACCTATTAATCACCCAAACAATGATCAAGTTATATTCATAACAAATAAACAAAAACAGATGTTATGAATTAAATGTACAAGGAACAAAGAAAGCTAGGGTGTAGAGGAAGTGGATTGAATTAGGTTTGGGAGATGAAGTTTCTCTGAAGAAGAACAAGTACTGAAATCTGCAAGGACACTAGGATTTATCCAGAGGAAAAGCAGGAACAGCATGTATAAAATTCCTATGGCAGGAAGCAGTCTATGAGAGATATCAAAAGTTGTGGAGCTAGTAACTACTTTAAATGCATATGAAAATCTTATGCACATTAACAAATATTAAATGAAAGATGTTTATGAATTTTACAACTTCTGGCCCCCTTCAATTGTCCCACTATGGGCACAATTTGACAACTTTCTTGATCTTTTCATTCATTTAAAATACAAAAGATAAGTAGTTGTTTTTAACGAAAATCTGAGATTTTGAAACTGAAACCCATATCAAATTGATATGAAAAAGTGTTTACATATAACAATTTACATGAAAATTGAATACAGAGAAATGCAAGCTAAAAAAATGAAACATGTTCCTTTATACATTTACTAAAAAATTTTTATTGGAGATTTTCCATTGTTTCATTTTCAGGGAGAAGAGCACTTTTAGCTTTTTTGCACATTTTTAATATTTTGCCATCTTTCTAGACATGCTTGATTTAAATATAGCTATAAATTAATATTCAATATATTATAGTTTAATTGACATATTCTAAGAAGCCTTTAACTTAACATATTTCACTGTCAAATAAAGTGTAAGATTTAATGGAGAAGAGATGGAGGAACCTCACTTCAGGACAGTTGCAGAGAAAGAGTAAACAGACAAAGTGATGATGGAAATGATATTTCAGCTTTTTAAAAATTGCTTTATCTAACTGTTAACACATTATAAGCAAAAGGTATTCTATTGTATATTAACTTATAACATTTCTCCTTTAGTTGCAGCATTTTTAACTGTTTTTAAGTGAAAGCAGAATATTTAAAAATAAAGAACTGCAATAAAAATACAGTGGAACAAAGGGACATTTTTCTATATTTCGAATGTCCAAACTGGAAAAATCCATGAAGTTGGTGAGCATGAACATATGTGTTCCTATGTGTAGCTCTATAATATAATATATAGCTATGGAATCCAGTTTCACAGATGAGTCTCAACAAGAAAGAATTTCTTCACCCACCTGACAACTTTCTAACCCTGAAAAAATTTCTGGAATTAGTGATACAGTTGTATGAGGTTATGCCAAGAAAAAGAGCCCAGCTCAGACACCAAAGCTCATGATCTTAGAATCTTCACTCACAGCACCAGCTTGTGCTTGTACCAACAAACATATATTTGAAAAGAAGTGTCTCTGACATTACAAAACAAGGCTAATAAAAAACAAGAAGTTAAATTTATGAGAGCCAAAGAGAGATGCTTTTCATCAAAACTGTCATTTTTCAGAAATTCCTTGCAGCATGTGTTAAAACAATATTAAGCTTGCATTTTATAAACTTCTCTGCATTCACTTTAAGTGAATTTATATACTGAAGGAAAGACATAACTCACAATAATAGCTTGTTAATACTGAAAGAAGCAAGCTGTGTTTTAAGGAAGAACATTAAGCAGCTGTTTCTAGATGAAGGGAGTCTGTAAATCAGGGTAAATTGGTTTTATCCATGTTTGGTTTTCATTAATTAAGTGTTTTAGGGACTTCATGAAGCTAATATTTACTACACAACATGGCCTTGCTCACTTCACTGTACCCTACCTCCTTCCTCAGCATATTCTAATGGCCTACTTAGGAACTAAATAGTTGAACTTCATTTTGTGCAGTTGCAATACTGCAATTTGTTGTTGCAGGTGGAAGCTAAAATAAAAATGCTGACCATCACCTTTAAAAAAAAAAAGGTGGAATTTTTATTAGATATGTATTCTACACCATGGACTTTTGGAGCACATTTTTGACAGGTGGTCATTTTCAAGTTAAACCATCTGCTTGTCACTAGTTTTATTAACATTCTGGTTATAAGGAGGATTTTCTTTTTCAGTTGATTATAATTAGAATCTGGCTTCAAATCCATGGGTTTATAGATTTCTTAAAATTGGTATTTTTCTGAAACATGAATAAAAAGAGTTGCCTTAAGGAAAGAAATGAAATGCTGAAGAGAGCTTTAGTCTTCCAGTCATAAGGTCTCACTTGAGTTACAGTTCAGCCTCTTAAACTTTTTGAGCCTCAGTTTACTTAATTTGCTCAAGTAACACCCATATTACAACAGTGCAGAAACAATTAAATGACTTATGTTAGCTAAAGCACTTTCTGAATTTTAGAGATGCAAGATGATAAGGCATCATTAAGTAAGGGACATCCTATAAAAAGGGCAACCATATGTGGTCTTTAATTCAGCACTTTTATTAAGATATTTAAGTGAGATGCTTAATACCTGTCTTTTCAATCAAAGAGAAGTTTCATTTAAACTGAAAATTCAAGTGAGTTTTCTTTGGAGGGCTCAGCCTGCTAAGTGACTGATCTGGATTTAGCTGAGTTCTAAAGTTCTAGTTTGTCAATTCACTTTTTCAATGCCAGTGGCTGTGACGTTTAAGGGAAGAAAGGGTCGGGGATTTTTTTTGTGCTTTAACAAAACAAAAAGTATACACAAAAAAAACTAGAATTATCATTTTAAAATAGATTTATTTCGTTCGTTTATCATTTTTGCCTATGCTCATTAAAAGAGCAGTCATTTTTAGAAAGTGGCCTTTGCTTACTATTAATTCTTCAAGATTAACCTTGGGACAGGTGGGTGGTTTTTCCAGTACAAATGTCCTATGTATTTGGTAATTGAATCCTGCCATCCATTGGTAAAACACCTCCACTGGCCCCAAACCTAAAGACATGGGCTGGGGAGAATATTTCTCTTCTAAACCCCAACAAATCTTTAACTCAAATATGAACAATGTGATAATTTAAAAAACATATACATTTCTCAAGTTGGAATATGACATGGAAATAAGATATTTGGTTATGATTTTGACCCCACCTCCAGTCTGACTTTATTTCACTAAATTTACCTCTCAAGTACATGCTTATTTCATGTGTAACTACTAATTCATGAGAAACAATACCCTGTGATATAATTGAACACTTTCTTCTTAAAATAAGGACAAAAATGTTATGATTGATTTGATCATTCAGTGATCAGTTATTGAAAGGGAATTTCATAACAGATGCTCTGCTCTGAAAAAACAAAAATGAAATACATAGACTCCAGACCCACAAAAGTCAAGTTCAGAAGCAAGAGTGATATGCAAATTAGTAATGACAAGCTTCTTAGGATACAGAGATGAATATGACAGGGCCACTCTCCTGAAAGAACTCCCAGACTACTGACTTGCAATTTTGATCTAATTTGATTTATTCTTTTAAACTCAGTGACTTTTCAAGTGATTAACTTCACAAACATAATGACTTTGATTCTTGCTCAAATAATTCCCACATTTAGAAACTTCCCACAAAGTAATTCCCTTTAAAACTCCCAACAGAGCAGACTTTTTCAATTGAGAATGAGGAAAAAATCTGTCATTAAAAGTCCAACAACTATTTCCTTGGCTTTGTTAGCTTTGCATCTAGTCGGAGTTACATAAGGATAGGAGAGGCACGGCAGATAATACCCCTACTGTGTGACTCGAAAAATGCTGAGGTCATTATGTTTCCTTCATGGGGACAGAAGAATAGAAACCATTATATGCAGAAAACAGGATGAGTCTATGTGAAATTACATCAAAAATGGAATTAGAAACAATGTAATCCTAAATAATACTCTTAAAATATTATAAACCTAGTCTTATTTTTCGTTAAAGTATTACCCAGTTTTGTACTCATAGGCCAAAAATTTGACTGACCAGTTTAAGAAGTAACAAAATACCCTGTCTAGGATGATACGTTAAAATTCCACCATTCCTTCTGACTAAATATTTGTTACAGTGTATCTTTAAAGTGAAAAACACAAAAAGCAGATTTAAAATAAGAGAGTTCTAATTCTATCTTTACCTATAAATAGACATGGAATATTTTGACTTAGAGTCATTCTCTTATTGCAGTAACAACCTAAATTCAGAAGACAGAACACATTAAGTTTATATTGCAATCAATCTATTTTTAATCAATTTACTCTTTTATGTGTAGAATATTTTTCTTTGTTGCTGTTGATTATACCTTGATTTTAAATGGTGAGGATTTTTATTAGTATTGTTTGGTTTATTTACTTTTTCCTTTTTTGGTTTGTTTTCTTAAAGGAATAAAGAAGACAACCATTAACATAGCCTGTGAAAACTTACCGTCCATGTGACTTGAACAGTGGTGGGAGTCAGAACAACTGGAATATGAAGACGAACAATGACATCTCCTAGTTCTTTCTGTACTTGTCTGTGGTCCACTCCTTGGGCTGGTGGGCTGATATCTAGGGGTAGATAACCATTCCCTAATTTTGAACATCCATGGTAAAATTCCCATGTATATTATTTAAGCCAATATTTTGGCATTAGAAATAATTACAAGGGAAAAGATAAAAACTGTGTGACAAAAAAATCATTAGAGCATATTTATATACATACTACTGTGTTAGAACATAATTTGAGAGATGAGATTTATATCACTGAAATTATATTAATAAAAGAGTGTTTGCCATTTCTTACCCCCATTCCAACAGATTGTTGAGGAAGATCTATTATTTTCTTATTAAATAAAAAAGTATAGGCTGCCAGACTTTCCCTAGAAACATCAGTTTTATCTAATGTTGGCCTATGGAGGGATTTTCCCAAGTAGTTAATGATGCCATATCTGAAAACTGCTGTTTAGGAATTTGCTTAATCCGTTGTCCCAATTAGTGGATTGTGTGTTCTTACGCCTTGAACTATTTTGGTCTGGGAGCATGGAAGGGAAAGCAGGTGGCAAGGCCTGGGGAAGTGAATTATGTTGCTAAAAGTAAACAAACTAAGGGAAAGAAGGGACAAAGCTCCTCAAAATTTACAAAGATATTTGTGACTGAAAAACTTAGAATACTGATGAAATGTTCTAAAGCAATAACTTTTGAGCAATATTCCAGTGATATGACAAAAGGTAATGCCCTTGCTTTTTTGGAAGTGATAGGTGGAGGGGTGAGGGAGAATCATGGCATTTGTATCGGTACGTGCTCAGCCACATCGCTCTGCCCCCTGATGTGCCATTCTCCTATATTCTACTGTCTTGTCACACACAATGGCTTATAATCTAAGTGACCAGAAAGTAAAACAAATACATTATAGACATTCAAGCACATCAAATTGATATCAAATGTAACACATACTCAAATCAATATCTTTAACTGGTACACTGCAATAGTAAGTTGAATTTTTTTCCTCCAACTACCTTATTTAAGGAAGGAAGTCCAATTTAAAATGATTTATTTTCTTAATCTTGTTTGCTCCTATTTTCTCAGGCCACAATGCAACACTCTTGCAAAAATATTAAGTGGGTATCTCAGCCATAATTTAAATTGGGTACACTAACATAAATTGGGACATAAATAATTGGGAACTACACGTTGGTGATTTTTTTTTCCAATTTGACTTAACATAAACAACAAAGCAAGTTTTACTTGATTTAGAAAATAAAAAAATTATTATGTGAATAATATTACTCTTTGCTGATGTACCTCTGTGGTCTGTCTATGGGGATGTTGACACTACTAGTATTTGCTGCCTGACTAAAGTAAAAGATTTCTAAATTCTATATTTAATATCTTTGAAAAATAAGAGCTTCCACAGGAAAATGTTCTTTGAAAAGAAATGCTTTGCTGCTGAAAGTGTGGTCAAAAATGATTCTGACATTCAGACACAAAACATGAGTTTTCCTATTAAACATCTGTTAAGAGAACATTAGTCTTTTGCTCTATATACTCTCTCAACTGGAACAGGCCAGATCACAAACAACTTTTCATTAATCTTTTTTGACCTTTTCACTGAGAAGTTATTTTTTGAGTCAAGATTTAGTGACTGGCTCAGTTATTGAATGATCAAGAAGGTCTGCCAGATTTAATCACACCAGCCGTCTTCCCCATTTGATTATCTCCCCACCCTCCATTCAGCTACACACAAAAACTATTTCTATCTATACAGGTAAAAATGACCTAGGTAGTATAATTTTTTGGCTTAAAACCATACACCTCTTCCTTTTCCAGTTCAATAGTTTAATTTACTCATTAAATTCAGACACACTAAAAACAACTGGATCCAAGCAGGGTAAAATATAATCACTTTTAGATCTTCAAATTCCTTGTACTTTTTGTTTCTCTTGAGACAAATTCTTTACCTACAGGCCCTTTATCATTATGGAGAATTAATCACAGTACTGCTTAGAGAACAATGGAACAGCGGCATTCTCTCCTCCCTTGACTGTCATCATGTCAGCAACGGTGCAAAGTCACGTGGTGACTTTATTTCATTTGATTTCTTTAAGGCACCCTTCTCTGTTATAATAGCATGCTAGTTACTATCACTGAACTACATTGTAATTATAATAATATTTTTGTGGCTGCATGGTGCTTTTCATAGCATGAAAATACATTTTGAATTATATCTCATTCAAAGCCTCTTACAAATAAGAAATAATTAACCCTTTCTCAAAACCCTGTGGGAAATCCGTTGTAACAAATAATAAAGTCACCACTTCCATTTTATTGATTCCCTCATCTGCTAGTAGGAAGGACAATTGTAATGCTGGAGAGACAGGCCACTAAAAATGAGATGATGGATCTTCCATTTTTATCTTATAATATTCTGGGTGGAGTTTTTTTTGTTAGCCTAAAGAATGGCATACCTCAAAAAGAAAACTTAATTTACTGCTTTCTGAAACCAACTGGTCCTTTGACATCTGGTTTCAGAAAATTCACTGGAGGGCCCCTTAATATACAGACTGCTGGCCCCATCTCAGAGTGTCCGAGTTGAGGCCTGAGAATCTGCATTTCTATCATGATCACAAGGTGATGCAGAAGCTGCTTCTGTAGGAATTACACTTGGACACCCCCTGCACTTTAGAAAGAGAATTCCTGAAAACAGGATGTAACATTAATATCCCAATTGGGGCATCTTATTCTTTATCTTATTAAAGACAACTTTTTGCTACTCTATAACTTATTTAAAAGAAGAAGAAATATTTTTCCTCCTTTTGAAATATAGCAAAGCCCTAACTTGGTTAATTTTCTCTTCTTATATGAATATACTCAATTATCTTGTTTACTTTTCACTAAACTCACCCTGACAGCTGCAGAAAGAAGACACACTCACCAAGGTGAACATCAAGTTTCCTGCTCCTTCACTGGACCAGGTATAGTGAACTTTATAACAAGAAATGCAGACACATTTATCATTGCTCATATAATCCCTTTGTTCTTAAGGATCTGTTTAAAATGTCCTTCTAGAGACAGTCATGTTTACAACCACTGAAATTACCTTGTGTGCGCACAGGATCTGACACAGGGCTTGGGTCACTGAGACCTTGGGGGTTGATAGCTCTGACAGTGAATAAATAGATTGTATTGGGCCGCAGTCCTCTCACTGTATAGAGGGTGGTCTTTACGTGGTTTGCCACTGTCTGCCAGCTATTGCTCACCGATTGGCTGAAACATGAACAGAACTTCCATTTAAAGAACAGTCATAAAGGTATTGGAAATGGAGTTGGGTATCAATGACAAAGGTTAATGGCTGAAAATTAAACACACACACACACAACACTTGAAGTGTTCAGCCCAATAAATGAAACATTTGGATGATTTCAGTTTATTCAACAACAAAGCCGAGCCCACCTAACGAAGTGCCATGCACAACAAAATTAAACTCAGCCCAGAAGATGTGACAGCCCTTTGCTAATGCACAGCAGCCCACTAAATGAATACCTGTAAAAAGAACAGAGGCCAAGATCACAACATCAAGTTTATACAATAAATATGGTCCTCGTAAATGTATATATATATATACCTTGAAAAGAATTAACCTGTAGAAAGAATAAATGGGCTACAGAGTAAATTATGCCAATACATTTTCCTGTTACAAGGTGTGTTTTCTTTTGCATCAATTCCACATGCAATATTATAATAGAGCCTTCTAAAACTACATATCTGTAAAAGAAGAAAGGAAGCATGTAATGAATATTTTCCCTTGGTCACATTTTTAATAAAATTGCACATTACACAGTATTGTGATTTCTCATCTTGGAATGGCGAAATATCTCTGAATCTGTACGTGTGGACCCCTTCACAGTCAACTACAGATGGGATGCTTGCTTAGAGCACTTTGTCTAAGGTGAAGTGTTTCTCTTGTTCAGAATGAAAGAAACTGTGATCTTCAGTACTGTCCATTCATTTTTAGTTCTTATTCATCAAAACATGAAAATTACAGAAAAACGGTATTTTGAAATTTGAAAATCATATACTATTATCTGAAATAAGTTAGGAAAGCCTAAAATGAAAGTAATGATTCATCCTAATGCTTAAAAAGGACAGTGGTCATCACTATCTTTATAATGACAAATAGAAGCACATTGAAAATGAATATGAAGCTACATTTTCCCATTCATGTATTTTATAAAAATCTCATCAGACAATTTTATAATGACATTTGCTAATTTATAGTCTATGTCCTTATATTGATGTCCTTTATTTCATATAACGATTGCGCATATCTTTTCCTTTCAGTAGCCAGAAGTGCATGGAATCAATTTCTTAATTGTACTTTTAATTTTCTCTTAGGCATAGCCTATAGAAGTATTCAAATATGTAGCCCAGAAATATTGGAATTCTTCTAAGCTCTGTTCTAATTATTAGGAAGCAAATTTCCAGGTTTCTGTGCCTTAGTAAATGTTGCATAACTTAAAAAGTGCTTGTGCCTAATTAAGTTATTTTCTGCCTAGTTCTAATGCCAAAATGTTCATCTTAAATCCTTACAAGGTAATATTAAAAAAGGAGCTAAGTGATTATGTCATAAACTAGATCCCCATAGACTTAGGCATAGATAATGCATATTTAATCTTAGAATTGTTATAAATGGGAAAAAATAAACTAGAATCTATTCTTCAATAAAATCAGATACAGAAGATAACTTCTTAGTGTGCTCTGATTAAATACATCCTGAAAATAAAACAGCAGGGTAGCTCACATGAGCTTTTAGGTTGTAGGAGCTAAAGCAAAAACCCAACAGAGAAAAAAACAAACTGGCCCATACCTGAAAGCCTCAATGATATATGCACTTGTTGGAAGGGTTCCAGGGGTACCTGGTTGCCAGGACAAGGTAACACTGTTCTTAGTCACATCAGTGACTTGAGGTTTGGATGGTGGCCCTGGCAGATCATTTAAGTCATAATTTTTACTGATTGTTGCTCCAGATTCTATAGAGGACAAACAGAAAAAGCTTCATTCCTGATTGCATCAACTAACAACAATGCTTAAAAGAAGGAAAATAATCTACTGAGGAAGTTAACCTATACAATGAACAATTCATCTTCATGAATCAAAAGTCCACAAGTAAATATTTGCTTCTTTTTACATGGTAGTAAATATTTACTTTCACACAGGATCATTGGAATTGCTTGCTCTTTAGATAGAAAAAGCAAAATAAGGTTATCAAGGACAAATGTATTAAACTGCATATTTGCAATGCTATGTGCCAAGTGGTTCAGAAATTTAAAAGTGACATAAGCTTTATATTCAATGACTCTAAAACTTTGATCCTTTCTTTACTTGTTATTTGTTGATGAGTTAAATCACTAAAATGGGCTCAAGGTTACTTCTGTTAATAAAATTCACAAAGAACTCACCTGTCACCTCCAGTACAGCACTCCAGGATGTTTCCCCACTTGAACTTGTAGCCACACAGGTGTAAGTGCCAGTATCAGAAATCTGTGCATGAGGAAGGGAGAAAATTAAATTGTTTCATTTAATTTGTACAATAATTAATCTCAACAAAGCAATATTAACTTCTTAAAATGCGATGTATCTTCTGGCTCTCCAAATTATACATTAGAGTCAATCATATGTGCATGTAAAATATTAAACTCAGGTAATGCTTTTTTATTTGTAATAGTGATTCAAAGATTTCTAAATTGTATTTCTACAATGAAATGGTATTTTTCTGATGAACTCTACTTGTCTTTCTTGCCTTTACAGTAATACTCTTACCTTTAAACTCCTGTTTATGTTGGGGCTTCACTGTGTCAGAGTTAGATATGGACAGAATTTTTCAGAATCCTACAAATCTCAGATCAGTAATGCAAAGCTGTCCACTTCAGCTCCAATAAAACTATATTTGAATGGATAAAATGTACCCAGGAGTAAATAGCACTCTTCCTTTTTAGTGCTAACTGAACAGGTTAGTTCACTAACAAGAGGGCTGACCCTTTTTTTTAAGAGACAGAAAAAAGTGAAGAAGGGAATTAAAAACAACAAAAACCTAAATCTTTTCCCTAAAGAGATCAATGCTAATATTTAAATTGTATCCATGTAATGGAGAATGAAATACAGTTGTGTTGCCAAAAGACAAACAAAGCATGCCCAAGGAACCCCTGCAATTTAGAGCTGAAAGGGACCACAGAAAAAAACCTAATACAAGACTTTTTTAACACATACTTAAAAAATGCCATTTCATTGACCACTTAAAATGTTTTTATTTATAAGAAATGAAAAATTTATTTTATTTTGAAGAGTGCCAAAAGACTTTTAGAAATAGTTGATCATATAATCAAGAGTTTCCTCCCACAAATGTAAAGAGCATGAGATTCTGTGATTATACTTTGATAAAAGCTCCTCATCAATAAAAGATACCAGTCAAAAATTCTCCCTGAGGCTGAGCCCCGTGTGTTAACATTACAATGTTTATTCATTCACCTTATTTTAGGGATGAAGAAAAAGGGAGACAGAGAAGAGAAACGGCTGACCAAACTGAGTAAGGCAAGTCAGGTGACATAGCACTGAAATTCTGTGATGAACACAAGTCTTGATTGTTGATGAGATATAGGAGTTCATAGAATATATAATCTGCTGGGTTCAAAATGTAAGTGTATTGATGACTCAACCTTCCACAATCGATTCTCAGGTAAATCATCAGTACACAGATGTTACTGCTGTTGCACCATTTTAACTGATTGTAATGTCATTATGTATTTTAACTTAAATTTCAAACTGCTGTGGCACATCGTTCTTTGCCATATTATCTCCATACAATCACCTTCTATTACACAGAGGGATGATGGGGGATAGCCATTGTAGAAAGAGACATTCTTTCAAATGTGCCTGTGCAGCATTACAGTCATTAAAAATCTTTGCATTTAAGAAGCATCACTCACAAACTAAATATAATGAGCCGAGGTTGGATTTTAATGGGATGTTCATTTGAATATGGTCTGTGAAAGAGCAAAGAATTTGCATTTTATTATAGCTGTTGAACTAAAATGTAGCACTTGTTATGTGCAAATGCTAGAAGAAGAGTATGTAGGTAATGCTTCTTAACTGCAACTCCGTGTCATTGTGTGGAGATACAAGTCTGACATTAGCTGTGGTAGGTATGTTTTAATGAGTATTGGAATATTCTACATCTCAGAAAATACAGATTCAGCTACCAATTAGCTGGACTATGAGAACACAGTGTTCATCATGCTTTATTCCCCCTCCTTGTGTTAAGTCCTGAAAAAGAAATTGTAAGACAGAAAGGGATACGATCTATTACGGAAACCCCCTCTTGAGTGTACAAGTGAAGCACTATGTAACACATTTTTACCGCCCTTTACAGACGGTCATTTTACAGAAAAGGAACATTTTAATTTTGGAGTTTATCAAAGCAATATCAAAAGCCTAAATATCATTGCTAAAATACACTCTTACATCACCATCATCATCACTGCTTCATTTTTGCTTCTTTAAATAATGTCTTTCTGGTCATGAGTGCTTCACAGTTCTTCCATCTTTCTTTCATCCTTAACCAAAATGTTTTAAAGAGAGATTAATGTCCTGACACACTTCATAGCCTACTTTTCTCCTTGTATAGTTCGCTGCAGACAGGCCTCCCAGCAGTTTACATCTCAGAGAGTCTGGTCAGAAGCCCCTCCAAGGCCTCAAAGTTTGTTGGGCATCATCAAGCACACATCTTTAATTGCTTCTCTCAGTACTAGCAGGGATCTTAACTATTCAAGCACACCTTTTAATTCAGCAGTACAGTAAAAATGCATTAACCCCCATGGCCCAAATCTGTCTTTAGCCCAAAGACAGGTTAAAGTATTTACTCAAGGAGACTGGCATTAATGTTTTAATAATTCCCATTTAGTTCAAAAAGGGTTAACAATTAATTTATAACCAATAAAATGACAGGCTAAAATCTGTATAAGTTTATTTTTATTTTAACTGAATTTGACAGCACTTTTTCTACTTAGAGTGATAATTAATGCCCGTGTTTCAAAGTTAAGATGAAAAAATGATTTATATATATATATAGAGAGAGAGACATTAATTATATTAACAAATTAAAGATTTGTGATTGTGTGTGTGCATGTACTATGAAAATAATCATTCTTCCTTTTTGCATATGTATTTGTATGATACACTGATAAATACAAGATAAACATGATTGTAAATATTTTTAACAGAAGAATACCCCACATTGTGACCATTTGAATATACCTGTAAAATATTTATCTTCCTCCCCTGCCTTCTGAATGGGATAATCCCATAACAACATTATTTTGTTTTTTGTTTTCTCCTTCATCTAGGTTCTCAACTTCTACCTTGACACCAGATCCTAATGACTGGTCTTTCATGCAATCATTTCAATCCACTTTTCTTCATGCGTGATTATATCAACCATCTTAATGATGATACTCATTCCCAATGTGGGGACTATTCTAACATACTCTTCAGCTTTAGCATAGTGCTTGCTGCATGGAGGGCAGGTTCTCTATATTTGGTTGAATGAATTGAACTTACTTGTGGAGGGCTGGTGGCCCCCATGATAACATCTTCCTGGTATTCACACCTTGTGTCATCTATCCCTTCACCTTGAGGGACTTGTGTGTGGGACTTATTGACTTGTTTCTGGCCACCAGAATATGGCAAGAGTGAAAGGATGTCACATTTATGATTATGTTACTTAGAATTATAATGCCTGTTTTGCTAAGAGACTCTCTTCCTTATTGACTTTGAGGAAGCAAGCAGTTGTATTGGGAATACCATTATGTCAAGGAACTAAAGGTGGCCCTCAGTCAACTGTAGACAAGAAGCTGGGATCATCACTCCGATGGCCATGAGACACTGAATGTTGCTAACAGTCATTACTTGGAAGCACATCTGTTCCCACTAAATCTTCACATGGGACTATAAGCCTGACACCTGATTGTAGTTTTGTAAGATCCTGAAACAGAAAACCCAGCTAAGTTATGCCCTGGCAACTACCCCACAGAAACAGTAAGATAATAAAGGTGTGTTGCTTTAAGCCTCTACTAAGGGTTTACTAATATGGTTAAGTAGCAGTAGAGAGCTAATGCAATATTCAGAAGTGGACATTTACTTTGAATTGCTCCTGAAGCAAGTCTAACTCGTTAAATTGACAGGAATGGTCAGTCTCTACCACGTCATCTTCTATGAAAAGACAAGGAATGGCTTGTTCTTACTCACAAGTTTAAAGCTAAACTCCACAGCAACTTACCTTAAAATGTAAGATTTTCCACCAGCTAGCCAAACCTGCCTCTTACATACTGAGTCTCATCTCTTTATTTTTTTCCGTGTAATAGCTTGGCCTAGCCAACTTTTCCACATTTCTTTACAAACTCTCTTTGTTCATGAGAATAAATTGGAAGCATTTGTCACTTTTGAAATATTTTAAATATACTATTACTATCATTAACTTTACGATTTTTAGCACCATGATTGCATATGTATGCATTGGGATCAAGGATTAAAAAGTTTGAGGGGCTGTTATAAATGTATGATTAACATAAGGACAATGACTTCCCTTGAATTTCAATTCATCACTTGTAAAATAAAAAATAACACTATAATGTAGAGCGATTATGCTGGGATGGAAGATTTTAAGTTTACTACACAGTTTTTCCCTAGGGTAGCACATATGTTGAGATGATTTAAATACAAGTTGAACATTACTTACCCGTAAATTTTTAATCTGCAGTGTCCCTTGTTCTTGTATACTTGCTCTTGGATCTCTTCCCAGAAAAGTAAATCCCTCCTTTAGCCAGCTAATTACAGGAAGAGGATCACCAGTAGCTTTACATTTCAGTAAAGCTGTGCCATCTACTGCTAGTGTTTGGTTGGCTGGGCCTTGTAGGATTATGGGTGGAGGTCTATCTGTCAAAACTAAAGGGTAGAGATAGTTTCAATATATTTTAATTTTTATGAAATTCACTAGGGTTGATATCTTGACATTGAAAAAAAGGTTAAAGCCCCAAAGACATATATATTACTTATAACTTATTCTGCATATTCAATATTCATCATGTATCTATCATCTATATGTAATACACATATATCTAAATACTATGCTGAGGCAATACTATTGTTGATAACTTACTCTGAGTTACCTAAACTTAAGATGACATGGGACAAATTCTGATATTTTAGAAAGGCTTTGTATTATTGAAAGTCTTAATTGTATTAAAATAAAAATGACAATATGTTATGGCAGTCTTTCATAAAATTTTATCTTTTAAAATTTTAATTAAAAAAGTGTTATCTCTTACTTGCATATTTAAGAAAGTCTGTGAAGTGCCATGTGGGTAGAATCAATTTTCACTTCTGCTTTTATTATAAATATGTGTGTAATACATAATTTTACCCTTCATAGCACTACTTGCATGACTACAATATTTTGATTGTTGTTTAAGTATTAGATATAATTCTTTATTTCTAAAATTATGATATTGTGCTTTAGATTTTAGTAAAATAATCTAGATGATGTGATTTAACTTGCCTTTAAAAATTAAGCAAACAAAAAGAATCAAGTTAGACTATATTTATGGTATGACAAAAACAGGGTTTCCTTATATAAAATCAGTTGTTTACATATATATTAATTCCTGTATTCATTTGAGTAAATTTCCAAGAATTTCATCAGCTTTTAGTTCAAAATGTTTTTGTCAAATATTGTTTGTGCCTTCAAAAGTATTTCAGGATGATTTAGGAAGTGTATCAGAATGCATGGTATTATTTAAATGGATGATGAAAATATGGAGTCAATTAGATGCAAGCTTTCATCCACAGCTCATTAGAAGAACACCTCATAATGAAACTGACATGTCCAGATCCAAGGAAGACTTTAAGAGAAAGTCCTATAAACTTCAGCATTGCTTTTGATAAATTACCCATAATATGCATATATATATATATATGTATCTGTGTGTGTATGAAAATGTATATAAATATAAAATATCCAGAGGAAGAGAAAAAATATGGTAAATGCAACTGCGAAGAGAAATAATGTCTTTTTTTAAAGTTATATTTTATTGTAAAATACATAATCAAAAAATTCATTTTGTTCATTGACACTCTAATCTCCTTTGTTCACCAGCTTTTATAAATGCCAGCTTACATGATTATCTAATTCCCAATCAATATGCATCATCTACATTACTAGAACTCATGGTTTTCGGGGAAAAGCAGTAAATTAAGCAGTTCTTTTAAAGTCTACCGTGAGAAACCCAACCAATTTTAATTTAAAATAGAAGTTATGAAATAGGTCCACTGTATGTCAAGATATAGCAGACTTCCAAACAACCGAAACCGATTACATCAATATATGTATTAAAATGTATATGTGTTTACATGTATGTAAAAATCTTATTGAAAACCTAAGAAAAACAATACAATCTTGCTTGTGCATTGTTGACAAATGAAAATTTGAACCGTTCATTTCACTGATTTTCTTAATCAAATTCATTTTAGAAGATTCAAAGAATGTTAAAGTACAATATTATACTGATTCTGACATCTCTGGCAATAATTGTGGAAATAGATATTCGAACTGAAAGTTTCATGGGATTTCTTTTCTTTATGGGTCAAGGAATGGAAGACCTATTCACAAAACATTATGAAAAATTTTTATATTAAATGAGAAAAATGAATTTGCATTACCAGAAACTATAAAATTTTAAATAATCCTGCTTCTTTGTTGCAAATTGTATATATAAAATTTAAGTAACTTCTTATAATCTGTTTGTATTTTTATATCCCTGAAATTGTTAGATATAGTCAAAGGACATCTAATTAGTCTCTTTCTTTCTCTTTTACTAATCAAATGAGTAGCTCATGGTCTTATAAATAAATTTAATCAATAAAGTAATTGAAAATCTCCTGGCCAGAATGAATTTTCAGTTTCAAGAATGTTATATGTGAAAGATAACCACAGGTTTCCATGACACTAAGATCAAGGGTTAAATGAACATTTAGGGTTTCCAGTGATCTGAGAACAACTCCATGGTTTTCTAGAATTATACATAATAAATTCTCAATAAACCATTCATATAAGATAATGGTGTGACATTTATTGTCAATATAAACACATTTCTTCTCTCCAGTCCTTTTGGGATTCTATTGGCTCTACCCATATAATTTGCATTAAAATTTTCTAATTTTCTGAGATTAAAAAAAGCAGAAAGAAAGAAGAAATGAACAGTGCCAATGATGTAATGAGGTCTTTTAAAGAGATATTTAGAAACTCAAGTATATTGAAGCATCTTCATTCTATCAGTAAAATTATCACTCAGCACTACCTTTTATCACCATTAGAAATCTCATCTTAATTTAAAATGAACATGAACACTTGAGTAACAATATTTCCAAGAAAGGAGTCTTAAGTGCAAAATGTAGGAACAGACATGTTATAAATGCTTCACTTGCTTCTCTGAACATGATATAGGTTTTCATTCCAAATGGAATGAAATGTATAATTTAAATTTATTATTAAATCAATTGTAAATTAACAATTGCTAATTTATTATTCTTAACATTTATTATTAAATTGTTAATCAATCTGAAAATGCAAAACTGAATAAAAGCTGAAGTCATCAGCCAATGTGGCAAGTTAATATTCAGAGACAGAGTTATTTATAATAATTATAATAATAATAATGTGTGTGTGTGTGTGTGTGTGTGTGTGTGTGTGTGTGTGTGTGTGTGTGTGTGTATTTTGCATTGTATGTTTAGGTCTGGGAGTTAGAGCTCTTTAATGTTAAAATCAATAATTCTGTAATTTTTTTCAATGTTTTTGCAAAAGGATCTTGACTTTGTGATTGCTTACTTAAGAAAAAAATCAATGTAAGAATTAATATTAAAGCCAGTTGTAACAAAATGTTCAGAGCCATCTCAGTCAATGGATTTAAATTTACCACTCTTAATTTTGAACTCAGAAACAAAGCTAGAATAACTAACATTTTATGAGATTATATCATCAACTAACATAAGTTCACAAAACAAACGTTTTCCTTGTAATTGAATCAGACATACTTTCAAGTATCCACCTACTTCATGAACCACATCAGTCAGATAGTTGTGTCTTCTAATTCATCAATTTTGTTTTCTACAAATATGGTTTGTCTTTTCCATAACCAAATCTTCATTTAAAACATTTTAGAATATTTTGTAAAAGGCTATATGTAGCTAGATTATGGTAGAGTTCTTCAGATTATGTATGGAATGTTTTATTCTTATGTACAGAATAAAACTTAAGTCTATGGCCAGAATACCTTATTTTCCAAATGTAAGTACCTGCACATTTTTGCTAATAGTAGAAAACATAAGAACTTAAAAAAAGATGAATAACTATCTTCTTTTCATTTTAAAGAAATATAGTGGATTTAAGATCTTGTCCATATAAAGGAAGAATTTCTCTGCATTGCTGCTCTTGGACCTGACTTTTCCTTTCAGCTTTGTAGCAGTAAAAGTCTGAAGCATCAGCAGTTGCAGCCATTAATGACTCAATGTCCCTGCAGCCAAAGTTTATTCTATGTATTCCCGTTCCTGACATGGTGCCAAATCAGGCACTACCATGAACACACATTAAAAAATATTTTCTTTCTATTAATTTTAAATGACCATTTAAACATGTAAATTAGAATTGCATGAAAATGCATCCAATTTCACCAGCAGAGAAAGAAGAGAATCAGGGAGGTCGTAGACCACAAAGCTCTTCTGTCTCAGAAGCCAGCATCTGTCAGAAAAAAACTCAAAAACTTCACAGATACAGGAGAGAAAGAGATAATCTTTAATTTAAGATATCAAATTGGGCTTAAATTCATGCTCAGAAGTTCATGAAATATCTGTAAGTCCTACCTGTTAACTATAACAAATAAACTCTTGGGAAAAAATTCCAATTATGAAGAGCCCTCTGTCTCTTTCAATTCTCATTATGAATATAGGTGTTTCAGTTAAGATCTGTAGTACTTATGTGCAAAGAAAATATAACAATTTTATCATCCATCACTAGTTTGGAAGGCATTGAATTAACTTAACTTAGTGAATGAGCAATTAAAAAAATCATAGCATGTTATAATGTGGTTAGCTAACTAAAAAACTCTTTTTCACTGATAATATAAAGACAATATCTCTTCCTCCTCTAGTAAAATAAAATTCTGAATACCCCTAGAAGCAATCATCTCAGCATATGAGGAAATAAAAATATACAGATGACATTTTTCTACCCTGGGAGTGTGATGTCATTTATTTAAACTAATGCATCACTCTATTTTTAAAAATGAAGTAGACTGGCTTTCATAGTCTTCTTTGGAAAAGTAAATGGTATTAAATCAGAGGGAATTAGAAACTAGCAAAAATGTTATTTTACCTAGATTCAATCTTAGAAGATAAGCATTCATTTAAACGAATAAACTAACAAATTGGAAAATTTCATGTGGATCGTGAAATAAGAATTGTTATTTTCATAAGGCATATTTAATAATAATATCACACCATCAGTAACTTCCAGCTGAGCCTTTGCCAAAATGCTTCCTGCCACAGTTAGGGCCTGGCAGATATAGTAACCCGCATCCGAGCGCTGAATGTTGGTAATCGTGAGGTCTCCAGTTGGTGACACAGAGCATCTACTATTCGGCTGCTGAGGTTGGTTTGGAAAAAGCAAGTTCTGCAGAAGAAAACCAATTTCATCAGTATCCTTTCCCACTCCAAAGGAAAATTACATCAACAAAAGCTATTACAATTATGATAATACAGTTGAAGAAGGAAAATACTTCCATCTTAAAAACACGGTGTGAAATGATTAAATGCTATACAGTGAGTTTCACTGGGAAATTTCTTCCATATCATGGGGAAAAAATATGCTCTTAAGAAGTCAGCATGATCTTGTTGAAGGAATAATTATCTAAAAACTCTATGTTAATCTTCACCATTTACTTTCTCCCTGAATTTCTACTAGTTACTTAATATCTTTGAAACATGGTTTCCTCGTCTGTAAAATGGTTCTAGTAAGACTTACCTGACTCAACTTTTATTACCTTGTGTGAATCTGGAATGTGACACGAACATAGTTAATGAACTATGTATGCGTTTTATAAACTGCATATTATTAAAGAATGCAAAATGTACTTTCTGTTAATCATTTTAATACCTGATATTATTAACTGAATTTCTCCTAAAGGTGTTCAAAACTGTGTGACAGACTGACACAGAAACAGCCAAATCTTCTTCTGTTGGAAGGTTTCTGCAGATTGCAACAGCTTTGAAAGGAACTATGTATAAATATTACTATCTAAGCAAGATTAAGCCAATCACTCAAAAGAAAAATGAGGATAGGGAATAGTTTTGAAGTGTGCATGTGATATTAAAGAATTCATAATATAATTTTTTTTAAGAAAAATCATTTAGTTTAGTTCATCTCATATTAAATAGTTTAGTATATCTCATATTAAATACAAACAGTCTAATCACAAAACTTTGAAAGTTGTTATATGAAAGCAATAATATTAACTTGGGTGACCTATGTTGCTTTACTGTTGTTCAATTAAGAAAAACATTTGGCTATGATAAATCATACTGAGATACTTTTCCACACTGGATTATAAATAAGGACATATCAATTTTTATGTTGTATTTGCTTACAAAAAAAGAACATTATAACCCTCTGGGATCTGTTTTTTGATATAGTAATTAATTTTCCAGGTTTGTAATTAAACAGTTTCAATACGTTATAATCAGGGGGTAATAACATTCAATTAAAGGCATAAGACACATTTTCACCTTAAAATGTTTTTACCCTTGAAGTAATACCAATGGAAGAGGATAAAACAGGGTATTAACACTTTTCAATTACACTAAATGACTTTAATCCTGCGAATGATGTCCTACTTTAATTAGAAGCTCTTCTCTTTATTGCTACATGATGGATGTCCACTTTATTAGATTCAAGTGTGACACTATAAGTTCACTTTACATAAACATTACCATGTTATTAAACCCTTTCTAAAAGAACTGATGTTTGCTAGCATGTCAGGAATATAATTTCAAAATGCTGTTGCACTCTTATAAAATTTGTATTACCAAATAAGGGGAGACATTTTCATGCATAGGAGACAATTTGAGAACAAGCTAATTCTCCTGTGGAATCGAAATATATTACTGAAATAAACCATCTAAAAGAGAAGGGTCTAAATTTTAAAGCCACTTGAAAATGATACAGTAACTCAAAGTGTGCACTTTCCTGCAATTAGCCATTAGAATACTAATTTACATAGCACTAATACATCAGATGAGCTTAATTCTCTCTGGGATCTCTTTCTCTACAATGTAATATCAGTCCACCTTCTAAATGATTCGTTGACGTGGAAAATGGCATATGATTGAGGTTAACCCATCATCTTTATCCCCTGCTTGTATGACATAGGCAAAAAGAAAATGGATTACAAGCAAACCCCAGGAATTCTACAGAGCTCTTGCCTTGAAGTGCCTGAGTATCCTATTAGTGCTAATTGGCATTATCAGCACATATTGAAGAGTATGGACCATTAAGTCCAGGCTCTGAGCTCTCTACTGATGGATAGTCATAGATCACTGTAAAAATTGGATACTGGAGACAGTAGGACCAATTTATTTTTCTTAATATTCCAATTCATGATTTGAAAATTAACAATTTGTTCAAGCTCTCTTTTGTTCTTATGCATAATCTCTCTCTCTCTTTTTCTAATGCAAGGGAGACAGGTGGAGGAAAGACATGCCATGCTGTCAAGTAATAGAAAAAGAAATTCTTTAATGCTATTTCTTAATTACTCTTTAAAATAATCATTAAAACACAATGTAGTATATTTAGAAATCATGATTATTGGGCCTCAGGACCAATACACATTTTATGTAATAACTTTTAACAATCCAAAGCTCTTTTAGGGCATACCATTTACACACGATAGAGCTGTACCTCTACAAGACATGTTATAATGCAGTTTGATTCAATACATGCATTTAACGTATAAATTCACAATACTCAAAGTGCTTTACATCCTTGTATTTATATCATTTATAAATAAATAAAATATTTGCATTATTATATTTATTATTAAAAGCTTGAGAGAGTAACGTTCATGGACCCTGCAGCCCCTGGAGTGGGTAGAAGGAGGGAGCTGCAGACAAGAGAAAGAATCTTGCAGCGCCCCCAGGGCTCCTAGGGTTCACCCCCCACAGTCTTCTCAGGTGCCCCTGTGGTCACAGAGAGGGCCTGACAGGAGAGAGCAGAGCACAGAGGTGACCACAGTGGTACTGAGCCTCTCCTTCGTGCTGGGCCCTAGAGGCCAGGCAGACCTCAGGCCCTGGCAGCCTTGGCCTGAGCAGATGTATTAACTTATCACTTCAGCAGAACACAGGGGGAGGCAGGTGCATTTTACATTTTCCCCATTTCAAATAAGATGTTAGAAACAACATCTTGTTTGATCTTCATTATGTGTAAAGCACTTTTACATATAAATTAGCCAATCATATAACTTTCCTATCTTCTTGAAGCAAAATGTATTATCTCCATATTTTAGATTAAGAAAATGAGTTTCAGTAAAGTCAAATAGTGTTATAAAAATTATCTGCACATAAGAAGGGAAAATGACTTTTGAATTCTTTCCTCTTTCAGGGTCTGTGCACACGTGTGCATGAGCACATGTGGTATAACTATGTCATGTTGCTCTGTGTTCACTTTAAAGTTCGTGGTGTTTTCAACCAAAAGCAATTTTTAAGAGATGAATCAAGGAACTCTATGAATAGATATCTATTTTATAGTCACTATTTTATAAAAAATCTATTTTATAAAAAAAAAAAAGGATGGGGATCAGGCGGGCAACAATTCTAATGTGGGATAAGGCAGTGGCCAGCACTTTACTTTATCTTCACTACCTTTACATCTCACAAATCACAGGGGAACTGAATCATGCAAGGAGCGTTGAGGAAAGGAAGAAAGACAATTTGCCCATCTGTACTGAATCCTTAACACTGCTAACTTGGGTGCTACAGGAATAAGTAGGAACCCACAACAATCACAGACGATGGCTCAGGGGAACTTCCTGATGCCTCTCCACCCAGATAATCGTACCTGAGTTCTGATCAACAGGTTCTCTTCATATAGTCTAAAACATTTCCCATCCCTGCAGAGTTTTTATAATTTCCAATGCTCTTAATCATGGTTTTCATTATTCCCCATGAAATTCTTACAGAACTCAGACTAACAGAGAATACTGAGGAAGAGCACCAGTAAGTCTTGGCCCCTGAACTGTGTGCCTCCTTGGAGATGGTTTTGCAGAGTCTAAAACAGAAATAACTCTCGGACCCTCAGGAATGAACAGATAGATTAAAAATCATGTTTGATCAACTGGAACCCTCCATTCCTACCCGACTACACATAGGCAAATGAACACATAGGCTGAAGAACACAGTATCTGATCTGGTTGAAGTCGTAAAGTACATTCATTGCTTCAGAACAAATTTGTTAAGTGCTTGTTCAGTTTGGACCAAGTCCTAAATAAGAAAATATTGAGTCCAATTGACTTGTTGCAGGGTTTCTGAGAGTCAGGCTGCCCAGAGAGGGCCTGACAGGAGAAATCAGGGCACAGCCAAGATAAATGTTGATTCCATCTAGTATATAATATATTATTTCCTGTCTAACCCCACTGTGAAAGAATCCAGAAATGATGGTGGGAAAAGAAAAATAACCTCTCTTAGTTTTAAATGGAAGCATGCCTAAGTTAATGACAAAGGTATTTATACTATTTATCTGTGAAAGGGGACTGAAATTGGTTTCTTGGCCTTTTGATAACAGAAATACTTTTTGACTATTTTACATGTGCTGAACATTCTAAGGGCCTTCTATATATATTAACTCATTTAATCATCCAAATGTTGTCAATCCAATAAACCAAAATTACCTTTCTCATCAGAGGTTTTAATTAGCTGCAGAAGTTTTTATTAGACTTTTTAAAAATTTGAAGTATAATTGACATACTCTCCTATTAGTTTCAGGTGTAGACTCTTCAAGATAATTTAGTTACATTGCATTGTGCCTATTCTATGTAAGATACAGAACTGTCAATAATTAACACTAAAATATAAAGAATGTTCTATTAGAATATTTGACTCCCACAAATTTTTGAATTAATTGACTTTTTAAAAAGAAGTCAAATAAATTCATTATTGATAGCAAGACAGACAAGGCAAGCTTTGAGATGCACCAGAAGAGAGGAGTTCAGAGATTTCAGAGAAGCAGTCAAGGCTCATACTCACTTGGCTGCCTTCTTTCTGCCAAAATACAGCTGGCTGCGGGTTTCCTTTAGTTTCACAGGGAAATGTCACTGTACGACCTTGAGCAACAATCTGATCTCTTGGCCTAACCACAAACTGTGGAGGAGCTATAATTAAAAAGGAAAGAAAGTGTGTAAAAATCAACCATTGGCAAAGAAAAAGATATCAAAGGGAAAGTCTTGTCAGTGCCAGACAGAGATTACAGTTTTTTATTTATCTTTCAGCATTTATCAAAACACATTTAGGAAAGGGAAAGAGCACTCTATCAAACATGAGGAAAGAAAAGTAAGGAAACATATTTCAAATACTACACATTGTAATCCCATAGCCCACATATTTACATAGGATAATAGACTTTTAATGATATTCTAATTTTTTTTTTCAATTCCACTTCTCATGTACTTTTTTTTTTTTTTTTTTAGGACAAACATGGTTTCCCAATTTGTTTTTGTGTTTTGGATAAAGATGGAAAAGAATCAACCCATTACATAAATATCTCCTTCCTCCGCAGTCAATCTATTGGCAAACATTGACTGATCTTGTAAGATTTGTAGGCTTAAACTATGATCCCTATCCTCAAAGTGCTTCTATTCTAGAATTGAAGAGCTGAAGAGTTTAAAACATTAAAGAAATGAAGAGCTAGGAATTACATAAAAGATAACTAACAATATAAAGACATGTATGCAAGTGGTTGATTCTATTTCACTCATTTCACTTAGATAAATAAGCATTAGTGAGACAAGTGCCATATTCCCCTGCTAGGCACTAAAGGCACAGAGATAAAAAGCATCCTGCAGCCATCAAGGAATTCACAGTCTAATGGAAAATACAAAACATAACAATGATGACAACAACGCCAGAACTAAGGCTACAATTATTCAAGACTGGTCAGGACGGTGGTAGAGGCTCTCTCAGAGCACAGTGGAGAAACACTTACGGTACAGGACATACTGTACGTGTGATAAGACTTCAGAAGAGAGGAATCCCTTTGTGTGGTGGTAGCTGTGAAATGCTCTGTGCAGGAAGTAACATTATGGCGGCTTTGAGGCAAGAGTGGTATTTAGATAAGAGGAGAAGTGAACACATTCCAAACAAGGAGCTACTAAGCAAAGCACAAGAAGCAAGAACACATCTAATGTACAGTGTGTGTAGTCTGCTAGGAATGGAGGGTTCCAATTGAGCAAACACGATTTTTAATCTAATCTACAAAATATGGATTTGGGACTCAGTCATAAAAAGTCCTGAGACGCCAAACTCAGAATTTTATTCTGAAGCTTTTTAAACTGAGGAGTAGCAGATGCCAAGCAAAATTTTTGGAAGCTCTAACTCTTTAAAGTAGTACAGTTTGTGAGGGGAGCAGATTAGTTAATAAAGTAGGGTATCTGACTGGAAGATTAATAAAATGGTGTAGGTGAAGATAATGAGATCAATTATGATAGCTAACGTCAATAGAAAAGAAAAGTAAAGGGGTGAGGGCAAAAATTCTAAGAATATTCAGATTTAAATCGGAGCCTATTATAAAGAAAAAGAAGAAAGTGAAGACAGTAGACAGTAAAACTAGAAGTTTTCAGAAGGACATCTTTATACCAAAACCCATTCCTGTTGGAGACAAAACAGCATATTTATTGCATGACTTTTCTGATTATATGTTTTCACTTTAACTCATTACCTCTACTAGAAAACTTAAGACCAAGAAAAAATACTTAAAAATCAACTCCGATTTTTCGAACCTGGTGTACATAGCAACAATCCTAAAATTTGAACTTCAAAGAATTCTAACAATAAACAGCATTCAGTACCCAGAGTTCTTTCAGTCTCTCAGGATTACCTAATGCAGGCCCAATAATGGAGTAAATGTAGGGGAGCCTCAAACATATAAGTTACTCATTCTTACAAGAACAGCAGCAGCATTTAAAAAAAAATATTCACTGTGATTCATAGTGACTTATTTTTTGGTGTTCTATTATACTGCCTCATCACTCAACACATTCAAAACATACTCCAGAGACAGAAGGGATAAATCTATGAAATTTTTCTTCTATAACTATAGATAACAGAAGACTAAGTCTAACAGGATGGAGAAGCCAGATTTATGGATCTATTTGAACAGCATGTGGTTTATGTTGCCTTGTATTTTCAGGAGATAACTCGCTTCTTACAATCTTATTTCTACACCATTCCACTGAATCAGCAGATACACTGATTTTTGTTCCATGCTTTCTAATAGTAATGATAGCTTAAATCAATGCTACAAAATTACTTCAGGAACAACTCTTAAAGCCCCAGAGTGTCCACTTCTCAGAAGAGATATGAAACCACCACATTATTTATACCAAAATAGAATTAAGATTGGTCTTTATCATCTGTAATATCCAAGAAAAAAATATATCAAATACAATTTAAGGACCAATGTATAGTTCTTTACTTCAACTCTGAAAAAGTTAGTGCCAATATGGTCATTAACTAAGCCAGAAACATCGAGTGACTTAGCTTGTAACTCATCACAAATAAAAATTCAATTTAGTCAAAATAAGTTAACTGTATGATAAAAGTCACCTATCAGGTTATTTGTTCATTTGTTTTGCTGTGGACCAAGAAGAATTTAAATTGCCTCCCATAACTATCTGATAAAAACTTATAGCACTATAAAGTCCTTCTTTATATCATTTTGAAAATGCAGTAACTGAGAATACACATGATTAAAATCAAGTAAAACACTAAAACATTTTATAGTTTAAAGCATATTATGCTTTGAATCTATCTACCTATCTGTTCCAGTAAAATAACCATCTGTATTTAAGTATAAATACAGACTTCATTGACTTTGACTTCTCTAGCTTTAAAAAAACATTGTGGTAGATGAATAATTTAGCAAAATGAATTTGGAATCAAGATTCTACGATTTTAACAAAGCTGATAAAAAAATAGCCCCAAAATAAGGAGTGGCAGATGACCACATCTATCTATCCATTTTACTGAGAAGATACAATTCATCCATTTATTCATTCAAAATGTATTGACTAAATTATGAAACACTCTGCTTGGTACAGGGGGTGCAAAACCAAATAAAAAATAATTCATGGCCTGTGTCAGTGACCTCCAAGTAAATAAATAAATAAAATAGCACAGCATGATTTGTATAAAAATAGAAAAATGCAGGGGCCATTTGGGAAGAAAGTGTGGGAGAGCAGGAAACTAGACTAGGCAGTAAGCAAAGAAGAGGAAAGATGCCAGAAGATGGTTTTGAAGCACAAGCAACTGAAGAGAATAAAGGTTCCTTGGACCGAGAAGAGCAGATATAAGGCAGACCTGTTAGGGGAGTGTAAATAATTTTTAAAAACAAAATTAGGATGCAGAAGTGATATAGGTGGGGCCAGATAATTTATGCTAAAAGAGCTTAAATTTTGCCCTGGAAGCAATGGAGATCTGTTCAAAGATGTTTATGTAAGAAAGATAAACTAAGATTTGTGTTTTAGAAAGAATGCTCTTTTTAAAATAGAAAGGGCAGATTGAGGCTGGAAAATCTTGGCAAGTTGGGGCAGAAAGTCCAGCATAGCGCCTAAAGAGAACATTTCATAACAAGTCTTAAAGGACAGAGAAATTCTGCAATATCACAATGTAATATTTACCACTGATGATACAATCTAAAAAGACCAGGAAATCAGAACTGCTTGAGTTTTATCCAATACTGAATTTTTAAAAAGATCCCTAACAAAATATTATCAGAATTTGTGTTCTTCATGCTAAGAAATATTCTTTTATTGTGATGTTTATTTATACTGTACTTTTATTTCAAATCATTATAAACATACTGTATTTCTGATGCACCACATAGTTACTTGTCACTGGAACTTAGGCCGCACCGATCTCCTCAGAACTGGAATTACCTTATCATTTTTAAAATTAGAAAAACAACAACTAAAAACATAAAGCATTTAACAAGTCAAAATATTTAAAGAGCATTCAAGTCTCTGAAAATGTACATCCTTCCCTATGGTTAACTAAAGTTGGACCACCAAAACGGATGGCATCAATCACACTTTTACTTCCGTAGGCTCTTTCTCTGCTCAAGATCTATGTTGCAATCTTCTGTGAAGAGAAAGCAGCTGAAGGAATTTATTTTTGAGGTTTCAAAATGAAAAAAGTGCCTCAACAATTCCTCTGCTAACACTTCATAGTTTCAATATTTCGGCCAGGTGGCAGTGAAAATTGTTTGGAAAGACAGTACTTTGCTGATGGCACCGAGGGGAGGGAGAAGGCAGAGAGGTGGCATTTAATCAGCACAGCACAATAGCACAACGTGTGTTATACATAAAATGGGTTTTCTATTATGGCTCTCATTAAATATAAAAAGACGCATGATTAGGTCCTCAAGATAACAATTCAAAACACACATTTAAACCTAATATGAATTAAAGAAGTTTCAGTTATAAACTCCAGAAGAATATACTAGCTATAGAAATGGCAATTCTCTTATGTATTTCTAAGACAGAAGACTATAAAATATATATTTATATCCTCTCTAAAACCCAAAAGCATTAGACAAATCTTATGTAACTATGATGTAATAACCTAGTGGCTTAATCTGTTAAGTGATTATACCTTATTGCTGCAGCTACAACAAGAAATTAGATGAAGAAAACAGAGTGGCACAATTCAGAGTTCTATAGACACTTACAAGTTAAAAACAATAGCTCCATGAGAAAAGTGTGCCATGTAATTTCCAGAGAAGTGGACCCAAATATAAAAAGGTCAATTGAGATTAGAGGTCTGGTAGTGTTCACTTGAAACTGTTTTTGAGAATTTAAATACAAGGCACAATAAAGTAGATTTGATTTTTGCCAGATTATGCTTTGATACTTCATTCAGCCCAAGCTGGCTTCAATCAAAGTCAAGCTACAGCTCTGTTATGCTAATTCCCACTGGTGAGAATGAGTGGGTGATACAGAAATCAGATGGCTGAACAGCAGTAGGAGGCATAGGCCATGCACAAAGTGGGCTTGGAGATATGGGCATGGTGGACCCTAAAGGTTAATCACATCATGTTCAGAGTTGTTTTTACAGGCAAATATGACTTTCTAGGGCAGGCATGAACATGGAGATAGTCATGCAGCAACTGCATACATTAATATGTGACAGGGCAGCTACAAGCACACTCAGTGGCTCTTTCTTTGGGTATAATTTTATGCTGAGTGAATAAGCTTCTTATTCTGTAATAATAAACATTTTGAGCTTCGTATATTAAACTCAAGTAGAACACAATATTTTTGCTATGTGATATCTGTTGCTTGTTAAATTCTAATATGTTCTATGAGCAGATTTGAAAAGCATGCTTTTCTATCATTTGCTTCGGATAAAAATTTACTGAGTCACAAACTGCTCAATACAACAATGATTAATAGTGCTCATTAAGTGCCAGGGAGTGTGTTAAACCATCGACAGGCATTATCTCATTTAATATTCAAAGAGTCCTGTGTATTAACTACAACTATTGTGATGTGAAGACTAATAAACTGCATCTCATATAGGATATACAGGTTTTTAAAAATTAAAGCAATAGACTGGAGGGCAGGTTTGATTTCTGGTCTATCTGATGCCATGGTTGTCATAATTTCTTAAACATTGAGCTGCTGCTAGATTAATTCACTTCCCTTCTAACCAAGATCTGATCACCAAAGAATTTGTTGTGTCTAGTACCAAATGCAAGGTTGAGGGTGATACACTATGATTTCTAATATGGTAGAGCATTGTTGAAATTTCATAACAGTATGTTTGTCCTGAAAAATTGCTTTTATTGTTAATATAGCATAAAACCTATAATCTTGATCTTTCTGTACTACCTATAAGTACAATCTTTCTTAAGTATACTTATTTCAAGTCATTCTTTATTCAAAGAATACAGTGTTCTTTCTATTGCTCGTCATTGCAGTGCTTGCCAATTATCCTCCTCAGTGTGGCATTTTGGCTTCCATCAAACAGACCAGGATTTTACCATCCTGACACTCATTTGTTCTGAGACCAGATACAGCATTTCAGCAGGCTAGTCTACTTTAAATTGCATGCATATGTATTCGCTTGTTCTTGTGGTTAACTCATTTGATATCTATTATCCTTTGATCGACCTTGTCGACAACGATTAACCTGAGCACAATCTATCTTGTACCTTCCTTGTGTTCTTTCCACTTGAAAGTAGTTGCCTTTGCTTGCCTTGCCTCTATATTTCTCCCCTGCCAATGTGTCTTGCTTCCTCAGTTCAGTTGTAAGCTCTTACTGGTATGGGGTAGTGTCATTTTGCATTGAAATGGTGGGGATTTTTTGGCCTGGAAAAGCTCTAGAAAGTGAACACTAAGTGAATGACTTGAATAGGAAAAAAAAAAATTCTTGATGTGAAGCAAATACTAATTTTTTCCATCTCATCATGCCTGAAGAATATATCACATTCCTATCAGTGACAGTGAAACACTCATTATTGTAACAGTGGGTGGAGGGGTAAAAGAAAATGTGTTTGAAAATAATGTCCCGATTCTGGTATTTCCCTCTGTAAAGAATGCCCTCTACAGCAAACTGAAAATATATGAAACAAAGACTTAATGAGTAGCCACCCTCCCAGAGTGACAAAAAAAAAAAAAGAACAGAAAAATATAGGCATTATGTAACAACTGATTCTAAAAGTTCCTGCAAAAAAAATTGGTTAGCAGACTTACCCCATCAACAAATACAGCTAGCAAGAAATAATTTCATTAAAATGCAATACAGAACAGGAGTAAGAGATGAATGTTTACACAGTTCATAATCAGAACAGATTGGCTTCTAATTGATAAATGATTGTTTCTTCAAATTATTTAATTCTATTTAATTTTTACTATTTAACACTTCACTTGATTTCAAAAGAATTTCTGTTAATAATACTGGAAATACATAATTCCATAAAATATTTGATTTGAAGCTTATTAATACACAATTCATTGCAGAGGAAGCAATACATTTATAATGGAAAATATAACTTAGAGATACAGGATTTAAAATGATGATTTTTCTAAAGACTATTTGATAATATTTACTCATTTGTCACTATTTTCAAGGAATACAAATGATCAAATTGTAAAATTACTCATCTTTCCAGTTAACCATTTCTTACTGAATCCATTATTTACTAGATAAGTGATATGTTTTCTTTCTCAGCCAGTACCTTACTTCTGGCTCATATTAAACTTTTTTGATCTGTGATAAAATACCAGTATCCATACATTTTCTTTTAACAATAGCCTAATAATCTAATATATACATGCTTTCTCAATGTCAAAATGCAAAAGGAAAAGTACAACATAGCTTACTGCTTTCATAAAAATGGAAAGTAAAGTAAATGGTCAAAGAGGAGAGATTGACTACAATGAATCACAATGCTTAGATTCTTCATCTATTTAGACTTCATCTTCCTCCACCTTTCAGATGACTCACATATACAAACTGTATTCAATCCTATGAGCCAAGACATGTTGCAATTGTGCAACAATTACTCTCTTCCACTTCTGAACCACTTTTATGGAATTTATTGATTGTTGGAAGACTCACTTTTCAGGGTTCATATAATACCTAAAGTTCTAAAAGTAACTCTTTGTTATTCAAAATCTGATGACTAAAATAGGTTATGAAGTTAGTCAAACATATTATGTAGTGTGACTATAAAGTAACAGGTGGCCTTCTAAACTGACATATACAATAGCTGTGAAAACAATCTCAAGGAGGGTCAAAGATACTGAGTTTTCATTGTAAAAGTGACACAAACAAAAAGAATCATTTGTTTTGTGGTAGTGCTTAAAAACATTTTGCTTAATTCACAGTCACATATAATACATTCTCCCTGAAAATGAACAGTGTAAATATTAAAATGAAATAACGCTACAATTATTTACCAAGAATGGATAGAATGCTTTTGACGAGAGTAAATTCATTTGGCTCGAAGTATCTTGGACTTTTGGCTCTCATAGACAAGCAATTAAAAACAGTGTTATAATAAACAGCCATATACACATAGCCATTCGGTACTTGGCCTTTCCTTTTTTTAAGCCAACACATTACTGGGCACAGTATTAGAAGTGAATTCAGATGTTGGTTGAACTTTAATTTATAATACTATGCAATTATTTTAAACATTCACTGGTTTCATTTTATATCAGGCTCTGAGGGTATTAAGATTTCTGTCCAGAACTCCCTGCCTTTCAGAGGAAACTCACGTGAAAACAATCAAGCATGACATAACATGATGAATGTAAGTGTTGTGATACAGGATGTCCCACCGTTCGAGAATAACCTGATTTGATCTGTCTCCAACCATTGCGGAAAGTATAGAGGAAGAGAGAGCAAATGATTTACTCTTTTGAGATTAAGTAGGTAAGGAAAGGTGAGAGGTTGTTCCTTGCAGAGGAAAAAATACATGCATTATGATATTCATAACACATACATTATGTTAGAGATACGAGTTTCCCAGACTGAACCAATGCACCATTCCTCTCACCTGGCTGGGCCTCCACCTTTGGCAATCCACATCAGCCTATTTGTTAAACTAAAAGATTATGATGGGGGAACAATGAATTTTACCATATAAAAGGTGTTTACTGGCTTTAGAAAGTTCAATTTAATCCTATAATGGTATTAAATATTTCTATATTGTAATCAGTGTAATAGTGAATTTATAGACTAAGTTGGATATGTTTACAGATTATTTTAAATTTTATTATATTTCAAGTTACTAAAACAGATTTTATTTCAATTATAAATAAGTACAGGGACTCACGTAGCTATAATAAATCGTTCTGAGATTCAACATGAAAATTTCGTACATAGTATTACCTATGTATGCATATGTGTGTATTAATTAACTACAGAGTTTTAAATTGAGAATTTCCTAGAAAAACCTGTCAAAATTTAAAACAAATTCTGAATTGTAAATCACATTTTCCCATTTTATTCTGGCCTTTATCAATAGCAGTTTTGCTTTTCTATTTGCTTTCCTGACTAAAATACTGAGAATAAAATAAAATTTTATTTTCTTTCAGGAACTGTTAATTCTCAAGAAAAACACTGTTAACTTAAAAGCTAATGAATTATTAAACAAGGCAATATTTACATCACTTTTAAATAAAGATCTTATTTTTACCAGCAGAAGGAGAGTAGTTCAATGAATGGTAAAAAAATATTCTCTCCAGATCCTAAATTGGGAGAAGTAGACTTCTCACATTGTGTGTAGTAGGGGTGGTAAGTGACGGGGTGGGGAAGGGAAAACTGTAATTTAAAGATGGCTCCTCAAGTAAGTGGTGAGACAAGACATCCATTTTCACTCACTTAACTTGTCAATTTGACAGAACTGTCATGTCAGCACTCCAGCTAAACCACGAATGCTGATCACATCCCATTATCTCAGTTTTTTAGAAAAAGATTGCAGGAAGATGCCAATCAGAAAAAAAAAGAGAGAAAAGAAAAAAAAACTTGCAACCAAGGAACAAATGCACTGATGCTGAAGGGCTGCTTAGTTAACAGAATTTTAATATGCAACTGCAATGTTTCTTAATAACATTAATTACACGCTTAGTAAGGCACCATCCTAACTCATTAGTGTCTTCTTTTTGTTGTATTTTATCTCCTACTAGCAGAATGGGGTCTCTGTGATTGGCCTGTTACCATTAGTGTTGCTTAATCTTTTTATAGCACTATTTAAAGAGCTTGCATAAACATTTTCTAGGCAAGTATACCTATGTATGCATATGTGTGTATCAATTAACTGCTCCAACATTTGGCATGCCCTACCGCGTGTAAGTGTTAGACTAGACCTAGAGGCAGCAGAAAGATAAATACAACAATGTATTTACTGACAAAGAGCTAATAGTTTTCTAGGGCAGATGAAAATAATATCCTTAATAAATCTGGGAAACAATGTTTGCCACAAGAGAGATTTAAAAAGACATTCAGATATGTTTTAACTCAAAATTTAATTTAATTTGGTAGTTTATACATTTTTAATGGTTTAATTATGTACTATTCCCTTGAGTGCCATTTAATATGTTTTAATATATAGCGTAGTAATTCAAATTCATGCATATAATATTTAGGTATAATGCACATTGTAATATATATTTTACAGTATATATATATATGTGTGTGTGTGTATATATATATATGTATATATATATATATATCATGATATCTTTTTCTGTCTACAAATTACCATAACTTTTAAAAATGAAATATTTGACTTTCTCAGAAAGTGTGACTACAATGTTAATGCTATTTCTGGTAATAGTGAAACCCTTAATACTAATCTTATAATCTTATAATGTAAAAATAATTTACATTAAACTGATATTTCATAGTTGATATTTATAGCACTTTAATTTTAACTACTAGGTTAATATATTTAGTGTTGATTTTATTCTTATTTGGACAGAACTCAAAATTAATGAGTAAGTTTTTTTTTATATTTAGGTTAAGATAATGGAGTAAAGGCTTATTACTCCACTTCCTTCTATTGAAACAAAAGAAATTAAAAATATGGACAAACTACCATAGCCTCAATGACAAATTGTAAAGTACCCCAACTAAACATAGTCAAGTCTGGAGAAAAATGGTGAAGCATGTTGAACACCAGCTAGCCTCAATTCACAATTCTCTATCACTACTGATTTCACAAACATTATCTGTCAACGTTGTGATAGCCAATTACACATTGGATGGGAAGAAGGAGATCTGAGTCAAGAGAGAGGGGCATGAGAATATATTTGTGAATGACAGATCCGACAAGGGGTTAACATCCAAAATATACAAAGAACTTACACACCTCAATACCCAAAAAGCAAATAACCCGATTAACAAATGGGCAGAGGATATGAAGAGACGGTTCTCCAGAGAAGAAATTCAGATGGCCAAGAGACACATGAAAAGATGCTCCATATCACTAATCATCAGGGAAATGCAAATTAAAACCACAATGAGATATCACCTCACACCAGTAAGGATGGCCAGCATCGAAAAGACTAAGAACAACAAATGTTGGCGAGGATGCGGAGAAAGGGGAACCCTCCTACACTGCTGGTGGGAATGTAAATTAGTTCAACCATTGTGGAAAGCAGCATGGAGGTTCCTCAAAAAACTAAAAATAGAAATGCCATTTGACCCCAGAATCCCACTTCTTGGAATATACCCAAAGAATACAACTTCTCAGATTCAAAAAGACATATGCACCCCTATGTTCATCTCAGCACTTTTTACAATAGCCAAGATATGGAAGCAACCTAAGTGTCCGTCTGTAGATGAATGGATAAAGAAGATGTGATACATATATACAATGGAATACTATTCAGCCATGAGAAAGAAACAAATCCTACCATTTGCAACAACATGGATGGAGCTGTAAGACATTATGTTCAGTGAAATAAGCCAGGCAGAGAAAGACAAATGCCAAATGATTTCCCTCATTTGTGGAGTATAACAATGAAGCAAAACTGAAGGAACAAAATGGCAGCAGACTCAGAGACTCCAAGAAGTAACTAGTGGTTACCAAAGGGAAGGGGTGTGGGGGGGGTGGGGAGGGAGGGAGAAGGGGATTGAGGAGTATTATGTTTAGTACACATGGTGTGGGGGATCACAGGGAGAAGAGTGTATCACAGAGAAGGGACATAGTGGATCTCTGGCAACTTGCTGCCTGATGGACAGTGACTACATTGGGGTATGGGTGGGGACTTCATAATATGGGAAAATGTAGTAACCACATTGTTTTTTCATGTGAAACCTTCATAAGAGTATATATCAATCATACCTTAATAAAAAATTAAAAAAAAAAAAAAGAGAGAGGGACATGGGAAATACAAGACATGTCGTTGAAGAAAACCAGCTGAGTCAGGGGGAAGGTCCTGAATGAAAGAAAAAGCCAAGCCTACTGTGGATAGTAAAATTTTAAGGTGACCCCATGACCTTTACTTCCTGGAATGACTTCCATGATTATGTTATGTGACATGACAGAAAGGATTTTGTGCATGTAATTAAAGTTACCAATCAATTGACCTTAATATAAGTGGGGTAATCAGGTGGGCCTCACTTCTTCATCAGACCTTTCAATCAGAGAATTTTCTCTAGCAGATAGCAGAATGGGAATTCACAGACATACCAAGCAAAGCACATGAAGATTCAGTGACAACTGCTGATTCTAAAGGTTATGGAGGCCATGTGCAAAGGCTAGTGAACTGTGAGTGACCCCTTGCTGGTAGCCAATAAGGAAATGAGGACCTCTATCCTTCAACCACAAAGAATGTAATTCTGCCAATAACCTGAATAATTTTTGAAGTTGATTCTTTTGGACAGTCTCCAGAGAAGAACTGAGCCTGGTCAAAACCTTGACTTTGGCTTGTGAGATGCTATGCAGAGTACCCAGCTGAGGCTGTTAGGAATTCTGAACTATAGAACTGTGGCCTAATAAATTGGTGCAGTTTAAGTTGCTCAATTTATGTAATTTGTTATGCAGCAATAGAAAACTAATACACCTAAAAACCATCTTCATTATGAAGCTTGAAGTATGAAGGAAGGTGAAGAGGGAGTTTCATGTGGAATACAGAGTGCATGTAAGGTTTGCTGTTTATGACCAGGGTCACCAGTATATTGAGAACAAAATAGTATTTTTTGATAAAATAGTCAAGAAAACAGCCTAGGTAGAAGTTACTGAGTGATGCTGATATTTCCTACTCTCTCTTCTCCAAATATGGAAACCCTAGTCTTAGCAGTTAACTAGTTGATTAATAATAAGAGAGGGTCTATAACAGGATCTTTACAAAACAAAATAAAACAAACTATACATTAGTTAATTACATATTTAATTAACGACAGAAAGGAAACAATCTATCAAAAAATCTATATAGCCCAAGAACTTCTCAAGAAAACACAGAAATACCTTAGAATAAATAGTTGTCCATAGTCTATATGAAACTATGTACAACAGGGCCTCACTTAAAGAAGAAGAAACTAAAAAAACTCAAAATTTATCTCCATTAAACTGGAAATGAAGAGAGTTATATTCAAGCTTAACAAGCAAAGAACAGAAGAGAAAATAAAATTAAAGAAATATATATTTCAGAAACAAAGAATGATAAACACAATTGAAAAAGTGAGATGGTAAATAGGCATTAAGAAATAAAACACGAAATTAAAATGATGATTTCAAAATTATTATAGATAAATAATTAAGGAATTCAGATGAAGGAAGGCCAACATAATTTATGTATTCAAAAAAAAGAGGTAAGACAGAAAAGGTATTCAAAGATGTAACAGAAGAAAACATAGTTGAAATAGAATAAATTAAAGCATGGATTTGTATATTCAAGGGACTTATGTCCTAGGACTATTAGATAAGAGGTGATTCAGGACCATGACCCAGCAGTTATTAAAGCAGGAGATACACTGGTATTCAAATAGTAAAAGGGCATCCCAGTCAAAGATAAAAATATTCTGCAAGCTTCAGACTTCTCTATAGTACCATTCAATACCAAAACAATTGAACATTTTTACTAAAGTCTGAAGAAAAAAATGTATGACTCTGTAATTTAATACCTACCCTTTAGTTTAGAGGCAATGAATTGACATTGTCAAACACATAAGGACCCTCTGAAAGAATCAAGTCAATGACTAAAACCAGCCAAGCATGAGAAGTAACCAGCACTTGTTTTTCACTTTAAAATTTGCCTTAGCTTAAGATATTGTAAACATTTACATTATGGAAATTCTGTTGGAATATACAAGACAAAACAGAATGCCTTTTTCTTCTGCCTATTTAATTAAAATATATGGTGAAATGAAAAACGTGATGCTTACTAAAAATGAAATGGGACTCTGCATAAAGTACCTAATTAGCACCAGGTGCAGGAAATATTAAGCACTGGTAGGAGGGAGATGATTACCTCAGGTCATGGGGTAACAGCTTGTCCAAAGAAGAAAGTCTTCAGGGAACAAAAGTACAGGTTTCCTTCCAAGACACACTCAGGATGAGTTTTAAGGGAAAAGTGTATCTTGACATAAAAGGATTTAGACAAACTACCTACATGTTTTCTGATTTTAAAAAAACCCTGGAATATTACAATTTTAAGTTAAATATATATTGCATATTAAATTTTCCATATTTCAAGGTGGGGTGGAGAATAGTGATGTCAAAAATACCAGTTGCATTATCATTTAAGTAATATCTGCTTTATAATTTGCCTTGCATGAATTTTTCAGTTACTTATTTTTTTTTGGACTTCATGGTGGCATCAATAAAATGTTTTAGAGCATATTGTAATACAACTCCACTTCAACTCAAACCACAACTTTCTAAAATTAGGATATATTTAATGTTTGTGTTTAAGCACTTAAGGATTGAAAACCAATGTCCCTAGAAATTTCTGTTTAGAATAGCAGCTGCTTCTTTAAGATAACAATAAAAGAGAAAAGATGGGAATTTTGCCAAAAGCATTTATGTTTTTCAATACCTAAAAACTCTTGTGTGGCCAGTTATATTCTTCTATCAAAAAGAAACATACTTCTGATTCACTAAGTTAGGAAATAGAGGTTTCCCTAAAGTTATGTATTAACAGTTTGTTTTCGATACTTCAAACAAGTTTCATCTGATACACTCAGTTTTTGGTCTCCATTTGGAGACAGTCAGCATCCAGCATATGGTATACATGATACAAAGTGTTGAGGGGCTCAGCTTCACAAGTAGGGCAGCTGGTAGATTTGACAATTCTTTTCCAAATTACTCATCATGTTTTGAGTTGCTGCTAGGAAAAAATGTGTTGCCCATCTCCAAAATAGATGTTCTTTTTTATTTATAACCCTGGGATAGGCTTCCAATAGAAAATAAGACAGATGGGTATAGGAAGCAAGATATTTATCCCTATTTGGACCATTTTCTTCTGTCAGTTCCCTCATCAGAACTTTTCCAAATAAACAAATGAATATTTTAGCATTCATAGTTAACTAAGTCCCAGTAAGTACTTTACTTTTGTTTTGTGTATAAAGAATGCCTTTGGAATAGTAAAAAGCCAAAACTACAGGAAGGGCAGATTTTTAGTTATCAAAGTGGCATTTGTCTAGATGGTGCGGTAACCAGCAAATAGGGAAGTCAGATGACATGGCCCTTTCTGAGATGTTGATGACATTGCAGACAAGCAAGTGAAATCCTACGAATACTTCCCTCTACTGGCAAGTACGTGCTTGTCTGGTTTCAGTAGTATTTCCCACTTAGGGGGTTCTCTAAATTATGAGTTGTTCCTACACTCTTAAAAGGACAAGTCAGAAGGTGTTTATTCCAACTACGAATTGCATAGAGCTGCCAGTTCTTTAATTCAAAGGTCATAAGAGTCATCCACTTGGACAAAACTTTCAGTGTGGGGGTTTACAATGATTTCTAAATGGACTTTCCACACAGACTACCAAGTTTCTCATCCAGTAATTAATGTAGTGATTGGTTTTTGAATCTATAAATATTCCAGAATTTGCAAATATTTCTGATTTTCTTTCAAAAGTCTTAGGTAGGAACTATCCCCCAAATGTCTCTAAATTTTATATTCTTGGTATAATTTCTTCATCTACTTTATATGGAATTAAAAGCTGGAATTTTCCTCTCTGTGGTTTCTACTTTGTAAAATACCCTCTATGCTATTGCCAGGAGCTTCAAAGTTGAAAAACTTACGTTCTAGCACATCAATAAGTACTAATATTAATGCAGTTTCCTATCATTTGAACATTTAATTCATGATTTTACTTGATTTGTCCCTTGTGACCTTATAACAAAAATTGATGCATCTATAGGTGCTGAATTAAAATTGATGTAAAAAGGTGATGGAGAGAAAATCAGGCTAATTTTCTCTTTATCAGTTGCTTCTTTAGTGATCCAAGAAAAGTATATCCAATACGCAGTTTCTAAAATTAATAGTAGTTGTCAAGTTTAAAGTACAGTTCTTCATATTTCTGAACATTGTCATAAGTCATTCTAGATAAATTTATGAAATGACAGACTTTCTCAGAATAAAATACAATGTGTCAAGAAGCTCTTCTTTAGTTCCAATCCAATGGGAATTTAAGAAATAATTTCAAACATGAACAAAAAAACAGAAATAACTTTTGAAATGCCTTGTAGGTGACAAATACCATTCAGCACTCTTTGTATGCTACATTTCCTAATAAATATTTATTTTTAATTTATGCATTTTAAATACATCAGAAATTATTATCATTGAGCTTTCAAAACGATATAAGTCAAGTGGTCATGGCATATGAGCAAAAGATTTCTCAATAGAAAGATCCATAATTTAAATGCGATTTTTTCCCTTAACTTGGAGAGTTAATATCTTATTGTTTCCCATTCACTTCTTAATTTTAGGTGTCAGATTATAGATATGTAAAGTTATCATTAATACAGATTCTTAAACATACAAAAAAGTGAGGCTTAGAAACTATAATGTATCCCTCAGTTTTCTAACATCAATTGTAAAAAGCATGAGCAATTTAATAACTATATTTCAAGAAAAGCCTGCAGTTTATGTTCAAATAATAAGTTTTAACTATATTTTAAAAATATTAAAATGTAAAGCTCAATCTTGAACTCAGTTTATTCTTACAGCTTTAATAAGTCAGTATTATTTTTTCCATTTTATAGACAAAGTGATTGAGGATCAGGGCTATTAAATAACCAACAAAGGAAGTACTGGTCAGAAATGGCAGAGCAGAAACTGAGATGGGAAAACAAGTTCTATTTACTGTATTTGCTATCCATGTAAGAATATACTGCATAACAATAAGGTTTGTGAATACTTTAATTAATGGGGAAAAATGTTATGAATTTGGTCCAATATACACCAAATGTTAGCAATGCCAAGGCAAAGAAAGTATTTGAAGTTAGACCATTTATTTATAAAGCCCTGTCAAACTGAATAACTTATTTAAATACTCTTAGTATATTAAAGGAACAACATACTAAATTCATTCATTCAGTCTATCTAAATTCACCCATACATTCATCTATTCATTTACTTGTAACACAGTTGCCAAGATTTATTTAAACACATTTAATGGTAGGTTAATTTAAACTTTAAAAGATATTCAGAAAGGTTATTAAATCAATGAATTTGAAAAGATTTTATCTCTCAAATGTTTACAAATAATTACCACTAAAATTACTGCAAGTGCAAGCTGTTAACTTCAATTTTGCAAAGTCAAGCAAAGGAGGAGATAGATTAAAACCACAAGTTTTTCATGCGAAAGAGCACAACTTATTCTTCCCTTTTCCTCTTAGTGTAAACATCTCCTTAGAATAACTGGAAGCATTCTACTGAACTTTGTTTAAATTGGCATGCAGATAATAAGTGTGCAGCAGTTAAAAATATCCTTAAAAAGCAAGGACTCCAAGCAGCTTAAAATAAAAGAGGTGCATAAAATAACAGCATTTCTTAATTTAGTTCAAAATCTTTTATCTTCACAAATATCAAACATAACTAATAGTTATTTTAAACTTACTAGAAAAAAAGTATTGTATTTTTTTCTTAAAAAATTAGCAGTTTATAATATATGATATTCATATATTCTTTTACATGAAAACTGTCACCTACTCTTTGCTAAGTAGGAAAAGTCACTACAAAACGGTTTATCAAAGTGATGGAAAGATCAGTAGCAAATTTTACAGTGGTCTCTCAGTCTTAAAATATTAGTGAATAAATATATTTCATTCAGTAAAATCCTACTATGCATGAGTTATGAAGCATTGTACAAAGCCATGCTAAATGGATAGAAGGATGGCTACTTACCAACAGGGCGAGCTGTAGACAGTACAATGGTGTGGTGAGAACATAAAAAGAAATTTAAAAAAAGAAAAGAAAATTATCAGAATGCATGATGCGTAATGTTACATTTAAGTATGGACAGTAGAGTGATTTCTAGTCTCATAATTCAAGTGTGAACAGGATGTCTGAGTTTGATAAAACTGAAAGTTATAAATATAATTTCAAGGAAATAATTATCTTGCATCCCAGGATTAAGTATAAGCAACTGGAGAGATATTTTATGTAAAGTCTTACCATCATTACTTACTACAGTTATTATTTCAGAGAACTTCTCAGAGTTAAACAGCCTTGTGTTAATCCAAAGTTAAGAACCTGATGAATATAACTATTCAAGTCACAGACTAGCAAATGTCATGTCAATAAAGAAGGCCTCGCTGTCTGATTTAAATAGCAATTGGATTTTCAGCATGGTTAGTCAGAACCATTACAAGGACTACAGAAAAGCCCCTGATGCTGCTTTTCAGACAGTAATAAGTTAAGATCACATCACTTTTCATCCGTGGACAGGGTGGATGAAAATACAACAAATAGGTTGGAACATCCTTAGAGATTTCCTGAGAAGCTGAGCTTTTTTCTTTTTTTGGCAGAGGACAGGAAACAATGACAAGTTGATTCTTGTTCAAACTGAGAATGGCTTTGAAACTACTGCTTCAACAAATTATTATTTTTTATTACACCATAACTTTCAATCACTAAAATCAGTAGTAATAAGCTGCTCCTGTAATTAATGCACAGAAATTGTAAATGACAACACATGGGCTTAATAATACTTTCTTAAAGAGAATGCCAAATCAACATAGATTGCAAATCACTTTATAGAAAACCAATGGGCAAAGATAAAACATATGATCCCATTATTCAAATGAAGAAGAAATATACTTAGTAGCATTTGAACTTTTATGAAATCTCACATTCAAAGTATGTTTATTCAACAAACAGTGCTTCAACCATATCCCAGTAGATAAAGCCCCAGTGCATACATAGTATGACTCTAAACTATAGTAGTAGTTGTCTTGATGATGTCTCATTGGGCATGATGAAATTAAATATAGAAACTGAAACCATATTTATAAGCATTCATACCCTCAACAAATACCTCGTACTACTAGTTTTGTGCAATCTCTGAAATAATTCTTGACTTGCCTCTATATGAGATTCAGTCTTACAATATCATTCACAATTAAAAGAGGGGTTAGGACAATTCAAAGAAGAATAAAGCAATTATAGCAACGGTATGAAAATTCTAGCTTAGTAAAACCAGCGTGTCTTACAGTTTGTGGCAGGTTTATTACAGCAAGAGGAAGAGAGCAAGTAAGTTGCCCAACTTACAACTTCTTTCCTTTATGGAGGGGGAAGAGAGGGACACACAAAAATAACAACTAAGCTCAAGACAACAAACATCATGAAGTTGTGCCTATTTCAACTGATGAGATTTCTCTTGATTTTGCCAATGTCTAAGAAAAAAACTTTGGCTTTCGTTTTTGAATTTGCATTTTTCAGGTACCACCTCAAATTTAATTTCAAATATACAATGTTTCCTTTAGAAACAAAAAGGCATATTGAGTCTATGATAGTAAAGAGAGGGGAAAAAAGAGACCATTATGAAAAATCATGTTTTAAAGAAATAAAATGTATTTCTCTTTCCCTCAGTTTAGTGTAATACCAAAAGAAATATTAAGGCTTTATTTCCCTAGAAGCAAGACAGATTTTCCAATGAAGTCTTGATTTATGCAAAGCCAGTTTGAGCAACTGAAAGATGGGGAAAAAATGTATTTACAAATATGCAGTTTGTGTTAACTCATTTTAGAGCCATTTAAAAATGTTCTATTAGATTATGAATTATTTTATTAGAATATAAATACTAGGAGGTTTGCTGTTGTCTAACAGTATTTATTTCTAATATTATGTTTGTCAAATCAGAGCTGCTTGTTTTTGAGTTTAATTTTATAGTTTTATTTCTCCATATTTTTGAAGTGGAAAACAACTGGGTATATCTCTGTTTCAGATTTTGTCTGTAAAACTCTTTTTCCTTTTCCTCAATTGCTTTAAGTAAACATCATGATAAAAATCTTAGCAGAAACATTACAATAAAACTTCTTGTCTGTGTTACATAGTAACATTTCATCCCAGAAAAAAAAAAAACAGCAGGTGGATATTTTCAAAATCAACAAATTAAACTAAACTGTGTCTCTGCATTAAATAGATGAAAATGGATGAGGCTTCTTGGGTCAGTTGACCCTGTTCTGATAAAACGGGCTGAACACTTCATTTATGTGCACAGAAAAATGAGCACACACACAAAAAAGTCACAGATAATGTTTTCTTCTTGCTAACCTCTTAGCATGAGAAATCCCAACTGCAAAAAATAAAAATACTTTTAAACAATATTTTACTTCATAATATATTGTATTATGGAAACTTTTTTTGAGGTTTCAGTCTTAGATGAGTAATAAACACATACTACACAGATTAAAATCTAATCTGTTGACAGGACACAGATAAGGGAGGAGACCATTTAGGGTTTGCTGATTTAATAAAAAATCCTATTAGACAAGTCTCTGTATTCGTTTTGTAAGTTAGCTTCAAACGTCCATGTATGAGAAGCTTGCTTTATTAAATGAAATTTTAAACCTGAAACTCTCAACAAAATATGAAAACAATTAGCTGGAAAAGATCTTAAAGCAAACAAACCATGTCTAGTTTCATTCACCCTAGCATTCAAGTATAAAAGGAACCCAGTTGCTTCCACAAAGGACTCTTCACATTTTCTCACCACTTGTTTAACCAGCAAATATTTTTTGAATGGAACATTTCTTGGTGGGTTGTTTGGTATTTTTTTTCCATTCACTTCAGAAACAACAAACTTTGGGAAAATGTGGTCAAATAAATTGTTTTTGCAAAGGGCTGCCTTGATAGAAACAAACATAAATATATAGTCGCCTACAGAGAATCTAGGTTAAATGTTAAGAGGCTTACAAAGGACATCAGATTTTGAGCATATATAATCAGTATATATATATTCAATTGGCATAAGATCATAATTTTTTGTGATATTAAGTAATGAGAAATAAAAATGTTTTCAAGCAATTAGCTTGCCAAGTATGTCTAAATTTGTTTTGCATCTAAGTTTACACTAGAATGTCAGCATGAGAGAAAGTGGATTATAGGAATGGAGCAACTGAGAAGCACGGAAACCACCAATATTTTTGCAGGTTTCCAAACCTCATGTCTCCTAAGAGTTACCTGGAGGAAGATGAGTTGTTGTTATTTTATTTTTATTTATTATTTGATGCCCAAATCGTAGATCTGTTAAAATTGTTTTTCTTACCACCTGAGAACCCCTGGCGCATCTCTCAATGATACACGTTCCTCCTAATCTTATGAAAAGTGGGAACAAAGCTGCACAGGCTTAAAAGGTATGACTAAACAGAGAGAGATGTAATTGTGACCTGGGCGAAAACATGCTGCCAACCTCCTTATCAGGTGGGATGAGAGGAGGGGGCATCAGCTAGGGTAGTGGAAGGAAGGCTGAGACACTGAGCAGGGCGTGCGCTTGTCTATCTCTGTGTGAAGCCCTGTGTGTGTGAACAATGCTGTGGGCACACATCATATCTATTTGGCAAAAGTGTAGCTAGCTCTCTATGCGGTACTACTTGGTACCTTGGGCTATAGAATTTACTCATGTGTATCAACACGCAGCAGCGGGAAGACAGTTAATTCATTCTGGCTCACTGTAGGGTTAAGTAATGCTTTCTTTGACTTACAAGCAATTCCAGGGAGTCTATAAATGGACATTATTCCGTGACTGAGAAAGTGCATGACACCCAGAAAGGGAAAGTTATTATAGGAGTGGCACTATTTCAATTATTTAAGGCCAATGAACTTCACAAATCACTCTCTAAATCAGATTTTCTCAGCATGTGAGCTCCTTTATATCCATTTTTCACCTTTGGAAGCAGTGTTAGTTTTTTTCAGATTGCTTTTTGAATGCTGAAATAAAAAACAATTTCAGAACAGTACTCTACTGGTATAATGGAAGAGTCTAGTAAACAGAAAACAGTACCTTTGAAATTAGTGACATTTAAAACAGTAAATCGTTCAAAGCAATGGAAATTTAAAAGATCAGTAAACCTTTCTGTTAAGATTTATCTTTAAACCATATTAGTTATTGTTTATTACATAAAAACTAATTACTTCAAATGGTCATCCATTCAAATGCAAATTTGAAAGTAATTTAATTAGTAATAGAGAAGACACAAAATCTAGGCATTTTGATATAAAAATAAAAGTGTAAGCTAGTGTTCTGATTGTGAATTCACTTACCAATTTAACCAAGTATTAGCTAGTTTAATTACATTTCACAACTTAAGTGTCTTACCTCGGACTGTGAGGGTAGCAGAGGCTTCCACTTTCCCAACCCGATTCTCAGCAATACACATAAAAGTGCCTTCATCTGTACTCATCGCTTTTTTAATTCTCAGTGTATAATCGTCTTTGATGTCATACCTGTGTAGAATGTGAATTGGTTATTAAATAACATTGGCTATATTTAGAAAACACTAAGTATTCATCTTCATTTTTCTGTTTTTACACTGTACTTAACCTAAAACAAAACACACACACGTGCGTGCAGTGTTCAGCCATATACTGTAGTTGCTTAAAGTTGTTTTTAATAAAATCATTAATTTCATATCTGATCTCCATTTGCTTGATCAGCAATTGCCTATATTTTATATATGCATTCAATTCTTGTTGCATCAACCCTATCAAATGCATTATTAACACTTTGACTTGATTTTTGGGGGCTTTTAGTCAGGAAAGACTGTATATTGTATCATTCTGTAAGTTGCACTGCATTAAAATATATGATTATTGTTTAGGCATTTGAATTGTAAAACAGCTGGATTATATTAAAGGAAAAAATTCCTCTCTTTTTTGTTGGCAAATTGACAAAATAATAAACCAGCATACTAGTTCAGAAAAAAATTCTAAAATTTTAACATAAATTTTTTGAGGTACTTAATTAAGTATATACTCTTATTAGAGACTAAGAAATTAAAATTAAAATTATACAAACAAAATAATGAAGCTTTTATCTTTTCATATAGGATCTTCCCTCTTGATCTTCATTGATGGTCTTTGTTATTTCACACATACATTTTTGCAATAGCTTCTAATTGATCACATTGCCTCTCTCTTCATGCACACCAAACAGACGAAATCCTATTTCCAAAATCTTACTTTAACTGGTTCTATCTGCTCACACCTAGCTGTGACTTTCTCTTGCTGTCAAGACAAATCAGAATTTATAGGTTTGCATTGAAGACTACTATAATTGAATTTCTTGTACTTCAAGCTTTAGCTAAAAGAATAGCACAGCTTAACTTTATTATATGACATAGACCTGATAATAGTTTTGTTTTATAGAACTTTGCATGATAAAAAGCAATATCTATGAACTAATCATGTTATCTGAGTTATCTACCCATGCTCCTCTATCCTTCAATTATGATGTTTACTTTTCTGTTGGCAGGTTTTGGGTTAAATATCTGCTGATTTACAATGTCATGAGTTGTTAGGGAAGTCTTATTCAGTACTCTGGTTTGAAGTCATCCACTACTACACTAGAAAGCTATAATTACCCTCTCCTCAAAATTTATTGTACACCAATCGTTCTGCACTTGCATACATTTTGCATTGTTGTCTATTTTGATGAAGGCTGAGATCCTATCTGCTTCACCCATTGCTATAACATCAGCCCCCAACACAAAGCTTTTAACATGCAGTAGCATGAACAAGCAGTGAGGAGCACAGACTCTGCAGCCAAATGGATGGCATTTTCATCTTGGGCTCTGACTTCTTGTATTCTTGTAATGGTGGAGAATTTACTTAAATTCTCTGGGTCTCAATTTCCTTTTTAGCAAAATAGTGCTGATAACTCCTGTTTCATGGAGTAATGTGAGTTTTAAAGAAACCATTACATAAACAGTGCATAAAACTCTCACACAGAAAGCACCATACATGTTAGTTCATTTTATTACACCCACAAGGAGCTCAAGAAATATAGGTTGAATACATGATAAATATCTTGTTTTTTGCTGACATAAGGGTCAACCAAATGTGAATGACTGTAAGGCTTCAAATTTATCACAATTATCTATTAGGGTTTTCTTATGGGCTATATTTACAGTTCAGGGCAAGTACTGGGCTGAGATGCATAAAAGAGTTACAGTGCACAGAAAATCCTCTGCTTAACTTTGCCTATTAAAAAAATGAGAAATAATGAATGTGATGATGGTTTCAGGAAAGTTGGTGATACATTTAATATCTAGCAAAAATAATTTTTCCTACAGCTAGTCTATTTCTAAATAACATACTTAGTTCTAAGATACAAACATTGAATACTAATAATGTATTTTGCAGACATTTCTAATTCATCAAAAAAAAAAGAATTCTGGCTACAGTTTTGTCACTGGTTCTTATGTAACTTTATGTAATTCTCTTCATCACTGTCTGAGTTTTCTCAAAAGCTAAAAGAAGGGAAGAAAAACTTGAAAATCCACCAAGTCCTTTCTGGATCAAACACTTGTGAAAACATTATTCTAACAAGAGATGACACATTGTACATTATTTTGATTTGTCATTAAGGTAAAAAAATCAGAAATTGTATGTTGCCAGTTAAAAAAAAAAGACACATTAGCTCACAGTATCTTCAAAACAATCCTCTAAATCATTAGCCGTCATTTTGCAGATGAAGAAACTGACCCTTAGTCAAGTAAAATAATTTACTTAAAGTCATTTCACCACTAAAGAGAAAAACAATTCAAACTTCAAACCCTTACTCTCTACCTGGCATGCTTCGCACTGTGTATCCCTTCTTCACAGTGCAGTACTTAGTGTAATTTCACATTCAGCAAGCATTTAGTTATACCTTCTGGAAGAATTTTACTTCAGGTTAAATAAATTCATTATATAGATGACAACATGGGGGATAAATACACTGTAAGAGTTATTTATGTTTTGCTTTAGTAAGAAAAAATGTTAAACTAAAAATTACAGATTACATAATATTTGAACCTAAGTAAGTCTGAAATCTAACTTGCCAAAGTTTCTCATTTTTTTAAGGAGTGTGAAAAATAACCAAGAATAAGAATGGGATCATGCACTATATATATATATATGTATATATATATACATATATATATATATATCCCTAAAAGGGGGAACAAGTAATTGTGAGTTCTACCCTATGCTTGTAAATCTAGTTCCTATAGGAATAATAAAACATGAAATATTGCTTAGGAAGATTAAGTTGAATTAATCTTAGCTACTAAATAAAAAAAAAAAAACACCTTTCCAAGATACCATGCATTGCAAACAAATCTACTTTTCTTCTAACTATAGGACATTTCAGATACAGGTTTTACAACTCCATATAAGGACAATGATCTGATATTATGGAGATCCTTTTTAATATACTCACAGGATTCCAACAAGGTACAGAGTACATGGACCCAGGTAATGAACCCATTTGTGCTGAAACAGGTAAACCTTGGAATAGGAAGAGATTTTGGGATGATAGTTTTTAATGATTTTGCATTTAAAATGCCTAGCATCGTTCACTGGAATTAGTAGATGCTCATTTAGCACTGTCTCATTTCATTTTTCCCTTCAAGATCATTAAAAGTAAGAATATAATGAAGATATAATTATTTTGTTCAAGAATACTTATGGTATCTCACCTACATTCCGGGCACTGCATTAAAAGTTGAGGATACATGTCTTCATAGAGCTTCCAGCCTAGTGAAATGATTCTCAGCTCAGGGGATGAGGTCTGCCTCCATACGAGAGAAGATCAGAACTGTGTCTAAGGCTTTCTCCAGCTAATACACATTTCCCCAGTCCCAAGGTTTACTGTGCACACATTTCTGAGGGCCATGCTCTCTTTTCCAAATTGGAAATAATTGCTATAAACACTAGTCCTGCTAGGTCCCATCACACAGGGGTGTTGAAATTAAAAAACAAACAGGGCTTTGAGGACTCTCAGATAACGGGGTTCTCAGGATCCTTAAATTCTCATTTTTCACTGGATCTTTGCCTGAGGAAAGATTGTGAATATTACCAGCCTATGCATTTTTATAGAGACTTTGAATATATATAAAATGATTAAATTCCTCAATTAAGAGAAACTTGAAAAAGCTCATCTTCTGCAACCATATATCAACACTTTAATATCCTGTCTGCAACAATCTACAACCAATTTCCCACCCTATTCCCGTAATGAATGACCTCTTCCACTTTGAACATCTCTATTAGAAGATCTTCTGTATATGATAAAATATTTCTTCCAAAGTTTCTACTAATGCTATTACTTCTTAGGTCAACCAGAAAAGTACACTCTCTCCTGCAATACAGCTTTTTGAATTTTGGGTTTCCTATGAATTATCTCATTTTTAAGTCAATTATTTCTGACAAAAACGAACTGTATAATGTGAATAGCAGTTATAGAATCTGTGGGTATTAATGAAAATACAAATTCATTGATTGATATACCTAAATTTGATAATGTCATTCCACTGTTGGAAAATATCTAATGGCTCCTCTTTCGGTCACTTAGAATAAAACCTATTTGTAATGGTCCTCAAAGTTTCAGCTAATCTGCTTTTTGCCTATCTGCACAACTTCATGTTCACCCTTTTTTAACCATGTGACCCTACTTTCCTTGTTTAACATTACTGCCTAGTTACCACTGTGTCTCTGGACTACTACTGGAACTTCATGGAATGTTCCTCCCCCACATTCCCTCCATTCGAATTCTTTTTAACTTTCAAGATAACTCAAATATTCTCTCAAGGATGTTTTCCACGCCCAGTGTGAAGTAGCTTTCTGCCCACCACTTTTTAAAATTACTTTTATACCTTTTTATTCTTTATTTTCATATCTCTTTTGTTACTTTTAATATTTTTTATTTTCTTTAAAGCACACATTTCTATCACATTTTTGGTTTCTTTATTATCTTTCCAAGAGCATCTATGCTCCATGAGAACAAGAACTCATTCCCTCTTGTTCTAAACCATGTATGTCAAGCTGCACAAAAGAGCACCTGAGATTTTGGATGTAGCCCAGGAATGCTTATTGACTGAATAATAAACCACTCAAAAAATGCGTAAATTCTTTTGTAGTTCTTTCTTAGCATGGTTGCTAGTAAAACAATTGTATGCAGAGCTGAAATATTAACTCATTTGAAATATACCACTCTAATGTATCAAGGAACATGTAATGTTTTTTAGGCTTCTAGATCAGCAGATATCTCTGAAATATAGGTTAAGTTAATATCAATGTAATACAGTAAATGTGAAAACTTAGAATATTTAACATAAAAAATGCTGCTAGGCAAAAATATAGCTAAAATGAAGTTAGCAATTTCCTGACTGACAACATAGATATTTGTTTGACATATAATCTCTGCAAATTAGTAACATAAAAATATAATAATTTATTTTCCTGTACCAGAATAAATGGAATAATAATTTTACAGAGTATCTAAAAACAAATGTGAAGACTTTGGAAAAACAAAGTTTGTTGAATGCTTTCAAATATATTATCTCATTATTTTGCCAACTAGGGTGATTTCTAAACCCATGTCTTATGAAAATTAAATAATGGCAATAAAAATGCATTTGCATAATGTACTTAAATATACTATTTAATTTATCCTCATAAAAATCCTAGTAGGTAAAGAGGAAAGATATTATTTCTTCCATTTTAAAGTTTATAAAATTTATAGACAGTTCAACCTAAAAGCAAATCATATAGCTTGTTCTTGCACTTTTATAAAATATGGTATAGCAGAGTCTGGAATATTATACTCAGTTTAACCCCTGTTTATCAAGAAAGGAATTACAAACACAATAATTATACATGAATCTGATGTAAAATAATTACTTCAAAAGAACACTATTTAAGTCTAGAAGACGATGAAGAACATGAGTCAGTGAACATGGAAATACTCAGCAAATCCCCAAATACCAATATTAAAGGAGAATACCTGAAGCCTAAATAAAATATCTTTATGATAAGTTGGGGAGAAAGTCTATTTAATTATCTAATTTTACGAAAATGCATGGAAATTTGTTATTCCAAGAAGCTAACAGATTATAAATTCTGAGACATAGTAAAGAATTGAAAAATTATTGAGCCGAGTTCAATGTACTAATTTGAAGATTAGAAAGATAGCAGTTTGTTATCCAGAGCCCTGGATTTCATTGGCAGCAAAAGTTTAGACCACATTGGAATCTAGATCTCCTGGCACATTTTTCATCAACTATATTACAGAGATTATAAGTTTTTACTAAGAGGCAGCATAAAGATTCAATTAAAAAAAAATAAATTATATATATATATATAAAATGGGAAATTAAAGTAAGCAGTAGATATACTTCTAAAATGAGAGCTGCTCCCAGAAATTTTTTCTTTAATGGGTTCAGTGAATAAATGGTCAATATAACAATTAAGCTTTTAATGGCTGTTGTTACTAGAATTTACACTAGATACTATACATTCATAATTGCAATTTGGTCATTTTTTGGCTGAAATATGCATGAAGACCAGGTGTATGTGTGTGTGTGTGTGTGTGTGTGTGTGTGTGTGTGTGTGTGTGTGTGTGTAGGCTCATTAATGTTTTGCAATTATTGGAAAAATTGACATCACTTAAAATGTTGACATTTTCATATACAAATTTGGATTTGCAAATTAAGGTCTTCCTGACTCCAAAGTATACACTCTTTTCCCTTCATTCCACTGGCTACCCAACAAGTCTAATACAAGCGCAAACTGTACAACCCTAAATAGTACTCTTTCTCCCATCACCAATGAACCACTGTGCAGATCTCTAGCCTGAACGCTGAAAGTAATCCTGACAAACCCAGGAGACTCAAGCACATCATGGTACCTTTATCAATTTTTGCAGGAAAAAACATCTCAGGTCAGAGAAATGATAGACCTATAATTGTGACCAAATTAGCGCTTATCTACAAAAACTTAAGAAATGCAAGGACTGATTTAAAAAAAAATTACATCAAAAAACCTTCAAAACCTCAAAATAAGTAAATATTTATCTCAGTACCAATTTTACATTTAGGCTATCTAAGGCAAAACATGACAAAGTTCCTTTCCCAAAGTCATACACAATTATAGTCAGGGAAAAAACTGTCGTAAGTATCAACTAAGTCTATTTTCTCTAAAGGGTCATGATTTCTTTGAGACAATAATTTGCTTCAAAAACAACATATATCACAAGCAATTAGATGTCAAATATTTCCACAGGTCCAGTAAGTGCCGCTTATTTTTTGTATTTGTTTCTAGATAAATTGGTACATGCATAGTAGTAATGTCACTGATGCTTTACACTATTACATTGGCTAATTGGAGAAATATTCATTTTCCCTGGAAAGCAAAAATTGACTGAGTAGTAAAAAAAATTATGAATAATAGTTCCTTATATTTAAAGAGATCTCTACAATTTACAGCTGAGTTTAATACATGATTTCACAAATGACTTAGAAAAAACACCTATTTCCAAAAACCATTCTATCAAAGATGCTGTTGTCCCAAGTTATAGACTGTCATCAGTATTCTCTGCAGCAAATACATTTATTTTTCTAACACAGAACAACACCCTTCCATTACTCTAAAACCAACTCTAATCCTAGGAGGATCATAATACACACACACACACACACACACACACACACACACACACACACACTAAAACTATTCTTTTACTAAACACTCTATTGTACTTAAAGTTTGCCTTGATTTGCTCTTAGCCTCCTTTAATAATCAAGAATAAATTTAAATAACTAGAGGATATTTTGGTATAAAACAGATACTTTATAAATGGTATAATATATATATGATCAACATATAGGAGGTTCATCTGACTTTAATTAAAAACAGGAGAAAAAAAGGAACAGATGTAAAACATTACTGGTGAGGAACTCCTAATAGAAATTGGGTGATTTTGATTATGAAACCTGCCACTCTCAGACTTGTATAAATGCAGTCATTGTTGCCAGGTTTGATTAATGACAGTTGTACAGTCATGTGCTGACAGTCCTCACCACAGAGATACTTTTTTTTTTTCTGATATAAAACACTGCTGAAAAATGCAACCCAATCAGATTTGGCCCTCGGACAACATGTGCTATCATCACTGTACCGTGAATTGAGATTGATTGGTAACCAGCTGTGACAAAGTGGGAAAAGAAGCTCTGGTTTATGTGTTGTTGTTTTTTATTCCCAAAGAAAAAAAGGCAAAGGAAACTGAATTGTGTCAAAACCATTACCATCTGTTCAGTTAAATAATAAACAAAACAAAATAAACCTATTTTAATACTTAAAACAACTGTTTGCATGCAAAGTTCTATTTGTGTGTAATTTGGTATTTGATGAATAATCTTAAAAGCGCTTTAGAAGAGAAAATGTTGTTCATTTTTTAAGGAACAGTGTATTATATTCTAAAATCACTTCTTAATTTAAATGAAAGAACCTATTTCATTTTTTTCCTCCTAAAAAAATTTGCTATCATAGCTAGTGGGAAGATTTCCCATAAATCTAAATTTACTTTGAAGATATCAAACAGGGTTTTTGAAAACTGGCAAAATTTTATAACATAACCCATTTCACACACTTCTCATACTTTAAAATCCCCCATGGACTCCAAGCTTCTAGAGTAGGAATTTCTCATGATTTTCTGGCTTTTGTGAGTATAATTCATATAATTTAGGGAACTATCCACCTAAGCCTTTCACAATGGCTTTAGAATTTGGAAGGAGAAAAGGTGAAAGAAAATACACTATAATTTCTATGACAAAGTGGAATTATACCATGTTTGGTTCAAGCCTGTGCATCTCATGCCTTGTTTGAATTAAATGAGGGCTCTACACTAATAAAACTTCCTGAATGGTCTTTCTCATCTCAAATGCGCCTTTGTTTTTCATGGAAAGAAATTTATTTTCTCAACAATTTTAATTTTTCAAATCACCTACTACTGCTTGCTATAAGATGTCTGGTTCTAATTCTAGAACAAGTGTTTCGAATTAGCACTTAAAATTTTATTATGTATCTGCTTTGTTAAACATTAAGTTGGCTTATAGTAGAAACTATGAATTGAACCAGGAAACATTTAATGTCTGTGCAAGCAAATGCCCTTTCTTTGGGGGACACTCAAAAGTTTGTTTACAATTTTTAAAATACTTGTACTTAAAACAGCTGAAGATCACCATGTACCTTTTAGACTCAGAAAATAAAGAAATGTCCACAACAATGAGCATCTCATAATTCCATAATTCAGTGAAAATTTAACTATGGGGCTTTCGTATGAAAATGTCACTAAATCTATTGTTCTGCTTTCAATAGAAGCGTTTTTAGGATAAAAATCACTTTTTAATCTCATGGAATAATTCATTGATAATTAAGAATACATGCATCAACTGATTGATACCACTGTGTAGATTACAGATTTTGGAAATGAAGATAAAGCCATTCAGAACTCAGTGATGGTGCTTTTCAATTGCTAAAAAAAGTGCACTTCAACAGCTCACAGCTTTGAATCAAGGCACTCTTTGATAAAATACAAACTTTCTGGTAGAAATTTAAATCTTTTGCTTCTTTTCTTTTTCTACATTTTTTATTGAAGCACATATAACAAAATGCACAAATCTTAGGGCACAGGTTGATGAACTTTGAGATGTGTACACACACATATAACCATTGCCCTGAATTTCCCATTAATTTTTTCCTTTATCTCTTTTACCCATCTCCTGACTCCCATCTCCCTATGGTAATCACCAGTCTGTTCTCTGCCTGTTTAATTAGTTTATAGGAAAAGTTGCTCAATTTTCCTAAAGTGATCTTTCTGCTCACAATTTTTCAAGCAAAATCATTCCACAGACAACACTTGAAATTGTTATTAAAACTCAGATAAGCACTTCTTGGCAACCTAAATCCTGGGGGATATTTTCTTAATGTTTAATATTTAATGCATATTCTTAAATCAAGCTCTTAAATAACAATTGAAGTTTGGGACCTAAAAATGAGCACAATAGGCTATTATTTTGCTGTCAAGGGGATACTGAGTCAAGTTTTCTGTACTCTATAGCTGACCTGGGTCACATTCTTTATTTTTTAATCTGCAGTTATAATGCAGGCAAATGTTTACTGTTCATGTGAAATAATCTTTATTCTTTCAGGATTCAGATCACATGCACATCTGGGTAGGGTACTAAAGAGTAGTATGGAAGACAGATATCCTTCTTAAAATGGAAATTAATGTGACAATTCTTGAAAAAGGAAATGAAAATCTTGGGAGATTAGACTTGTAGGGAAACAGTAAGAGGCAAGGTGGTCTCTGAAGAGAATTTGCTCTTCTATTCTGGAAGCTTCTCCCGAAAGCCAGAAGAAAACCTGAAACATGACAGCATTCTGACTCTGTCTTAAATAACCAAACAATGCTTTAGACTCCCTTGGCTTTCCCTAAATACTATCCTGGTGACCTCAATCCCAGTCATAGGTGGTGCTCTCTCCTTGTCAGCCTGACCCACAGACAGAAAACCATAGATGGAGAGCAGGATGCTCTCCAATTAAAAAGCTAAGAGAAAACAAAGAAGCAAAACAGATGCTTTAAAAATACCCACAACAGCATAACAATAGTTGACTTAACAAAGTACAGATTTCAGATCATAGGACAACTAGGCCGAAAAGACCACCAACCACCTTGGAGCAGCAACCTCTCTGGAACTTGGGGCAATCAAATCATAATGCAGCTGAGCCCTTCCAGAAAAAAGCATTCTGCTCACCCCAAACTAGAAGTTCCATGCAAATTTTAATCACTGCAGGCTGTAGCTGTCATCTGACTGCCCCGGTCTCTCCATCTTCTATTCTTAGGACAGACAATGGGGACTCCAGGGATTGATTCTCTTGGCAAGTTTGGGGACAAATATAAAGTACACAGCCTGCTGTCCTTAGTTACCACCATTTCCATCTTCTCCTGCTAGTCTTTCCTTTTTCATCTTCTCTGCATGAACTTCATCTCCTCTGTACAACGTCTCACACATTTCTGTAGCTACTGCCATAACATTTTTCACTATGCCTTCAGAACTACCTGTTCCCTGACTTGTAAAACTTTCTTACTCTCTATCTTCTCAGATTTTAACTCTCATCTCCATGCCTCAATTGAAATCTGACTCTTTCCTGAGGTTGGTAGAAGGGTACAGGAAGAAGGGCTGTGGGAAGCACCCTCCTACATTCCAAACAATTACTCAGCGCCTGACAGGGAGTTATTAGTCAGTAAATATTTTCTAAGTTACTTATCCTTTCTTATGAAAATAAAGCAAAGCAAAACAACAGCAACAAGAAATCATAGTCCATTGCATAGAAATCATGTCATCTCATATTCAAATGAAACCTCTAGAATCTCATCTTTTTTAGAAAATATGATAATAAACCCTACTTCATAGGGACATAGTAAGGAATAAATGAGAATACATTTAGAGTGTTGAGACCTGAAGCTGGCACACAGTAAATGCCCAATAAATGTCACTGCTGCCCCTCCTTTCACTGAGATCTCTTCTTTCAGGGACACTGTCTCCAACTCCCTTTGGCCATTGTTCCATAGCAAGACCCTGGACCTTGCCCTCAACTGGAAAGGTCCAATCTTTGAAATCTGAAGTTCAAATATCTGATCTTGCCATAACCTCAATATTTTCTACTCTTTTCATCAGTTTACAAACTAAACCTCTTTCTCCATTTCTATCAGCCCTCTCCATCATCACTTCTTTCTATATTCTACTTAGGTTCTATCGTCCACAGTTTCCTTGCCAATATTCTTACTTTTCATGTCCCACTGTCTTTCCATTGTATTGACCTGGTAAAAACCCAATTATGTATTAATAAAATAGTTTACCATCCTCTTTATATACGAAGAGTAGACTAATAAATACTTCAATTTGCCCTTGATTGGCTCGCTAGAGAGAGAAGCCCCAACTTCTGAACCTGGCCTATATGTTCCCAGTCTCTCTCACTTATTCAGCCCCATCTTGCATTGCTGGCTGCCATACACTCAAGCCCTCAACTATCTACTCCAGAATTCTCAGGCTCTCCCAGGCCTCTGCATTTGTATATGCTGTGTCCTTATTCTGGATCTTTCTCAGTACCTCCCCAACTCTCTCTCCCTTTAGCATAACTACTTCTGCTTATATTGACAAGATTAATTTGTTTAACATCTATCCCCACTTCCACATTTTAAGCTCAATAAAGGCATGCCCATGTCACTTTTGATCGTAGTTGTATCCTTAGAACTGAACCTAGCAGGTAGTTAAGATCAGTTTGATCATGAAAGAATAAATGAAGGCCATATATATATGCAGGAAGAGGAAGACTGTATTCTTTCACCAGTATCAAACATAGCTGATAAAAGTTCAAGCCTCAAGGGAGAGGCTGCCGCAAACACAGGACACCTTTTGAGCATTAAGAATCACATTTTTTTAAGTTACCTTAACTTTGACTCTGAGTTTGTTTAAGTTGTACCTCCCACTCATTTTTTACCTCAAAACATTTTCTGTGTTCAATTTCTTCCGATCATTGCCCATTAGCACGATCAACAATATGTTGCACAAGGTCCTAGAATAAGCTATACTTCAAAAGAGGTATATCTTTTCTCACACACTTGTTCTATAGTTTAACCTAAAACCACCTGCACACCTGTTGCCTAGATTAAGAAATTCAAGCTTGACAACAAATAGTAATAGAAGAGTAAGATCCCAAAAGTTTAAGATAAAAATTAACTTTAAGATAAAGTATATTATAAATATCATACATACATTTCATCACTGATAATCTTTCATTAATATCAAACATTAACATCAAAGGGCTTAACACACAATCTTAGAAGTACATATAGATATAATTTTTTATCATTGGCATGAATTTCCCTTTTTGCCTGGCAAACAGTATTTCTTTTTCTTTTCTTTTTTTTTGTATTAGCTTGTTTTTTTTGTTTGTTTCGCTATTATCAGCAGATAGGTCACTGACATCTCACTGATAATTGCATTATGACTTTTAAAACTGCAAAGAACTTCCAGTATCACCCATAGTTACTCCAACTTTCACTAAATTTAAATTTCTTAAAAGTTTACAGATTAAATTTGTGTGTCTATATGTATCTACCTATATGTAGATAAATATAGGTAATGTATATATCTCATGTACTTCCTCCTTCCACACTCAAAGAAATTCATATTCAAACCATTCCACATAAATTCCTTTGGCTCATGGTATCAGAAAGGAATATTTAATTATTTTCATTGCTATCATTAATATGCAACAATTCTTGTGGTAATTTTCCCACTTAACTTAAATAGATTATTCAAATAAAATAATACCTACAACTCTTTAAATTTCTTACTTTGAAATACTATAAAAACAGTTCAGATATTATTTCCAATAAATTTTCAACTAATTAGAACATGACAATTTATAACAAAAAAAATGAAAATATACCAAAATTAAGGAGAGCACATTAAAACAAATAAAGCAGTGGAGGCAGGGTAAGTTATCCCTCAATTCAGAAATAATTGTTTTATGGGTTTAAATTTGTTTAGGACAATTTGGCTCTACTACAGGACTAGGAATCCCAACATCAGATTTGGAAAAGTGGATGTGTCTCACAGTTGGGTGTTCTGTTAGAAATTAATCTCAACTTTAAATCCTTTTAGAAAAGCTCGTTAGGGATTAAATCCAGAAGAATCCACAGAACTCAGCTCAGACCAGACATTTTTTTAACTGGCGGCTACCATTCTCTGGACTCCTTTGAGTTGGAAATGAACTCTGCAATAAAAAAACTGCGAGTTCAGGATAAAATGGATTTTTGAGCGCGTCGTCTACTTAGTGGCCTTGTGGTCTTTGCTGGGCAAACCTTAGGAAGTCTCCTCCAATGGTGTTCAAAATGAGCACTAGCTGAGTTGGGGATGGGGTGGGATTCTCCATTATCAGAGGGATGTTCAGTCTGGGCTAGGCTGTGACACATTCAAAAAGCTCTATCCTCTTTCTTTCTACCCACAGAAACTTCCCTGTGAAATGCGCTTATGGAATAATTTAGGAATTCACCACCACGGCATGGGGCACTCATCTTCATTAAATGTGTCATGGAACTTGTGGGTTGGTAAGTCTGCTTGAAAATGAAGGTTCAGACACTGATCTAATTACACTACTCTTAGTAGTTTTACCAATTCAGCAGCTATTTAATGAGCAAGGAAAGATAAAGAAAAATTCCAAGCCTCACATATTTTAGAAAATATGTAAAGATATACACTCATCTCAAGTCATTAGTGAACTCAAAGGGCCTTCTTCTTGCATTCAGATGACATATTTATACCACATCAAATCACAGTACTGTTTGCCAATCACACTGGTATAACCTTCTTAGCTAAAGCAATAAGAAAGGCTATTATCTTTGAAATCTGTTTCTTGGGACTATATTCTATTATTTTTGCACTAACATTAAAAACAAAAATACAGATTACATAAAAGAGCATTCAGGTGAGCAATGCCCAGATTCATCTTTTCCACTAAATCAGGGTTTCTCAACCTCACCACTGTTGACATTTTGGGCCAGGTTATTTTTTGCTGTGGAAGTTGTCCTTTGCATAGTAGGACTACGAAGTTTGGCAGCATTCTTAGCCTCTTCCTACTGGATGACAATTAATACCTAATCTTCCAAAACGTCTCCAGACATTGCCAAATATCCCTTTGGGAATGAGAAAAGCAAAATTGGGTCCAGTTAAGAATCACTGCACTAAATGTGTATCTGGTGAGCACATACATCAGATACAGAGCTGGACATTTGAGACTGAAGATAAATACAGCAAAGGGAATTGCAAAGATAGAGAAACAATTAAAATAATGATGAGATTAGCACTATTTTCTCTTAGTTACACAGAAATAAACAAAGTGTCTAATGGGTGTCAAGTAAAACATGTCATAAAGGGTGTTCAAAGTCCAAAATGGGAAATGAGCACAAGATTTCATGTCAGAGAGACCTGGGGTTTGATCCAGCGTTGCTACCTATAGGTCCTGTGACCTGGAGCACAGCATTCATTGTCTCCAAGCTTCAGTTTCCTCCTCTGTTAAAGATTCACACCTCACAGTAGTTGAAAAGACTAATTATAAACTGTGGAGCCATCTAGCATGAAACCAGAGGGCCCTCATAAAAAAAATCACGGTTTTTAAAAAAATTTAAAATACAGGAATTTTAATATGATTTTCTTTAAATATGAATTATTTTAGTGTAGTAGTTAAGATAGGGGATTTCAGGGCTTGAGTTCTTGGATTCAAATATCTCTCCCACCTCAGTTTGCCCCTCAGATTCTTCCTTTGCAACATAAGGATGATAAGAATATCCATTTCACGATGCAATTGTGAAGATTAAATGAGTTATTTGCATACAAAGCACCTGTAAACATTTGCTATTATTCCCATAATTTATCAATTTTAAGATACACATTTTTCACACTTTAACATCTCTGAAATAGAAATCATTTTCCATAGATGGCACATCCGAGTTGATTTGGAAATTTTTTTCTCCTTAACTCAGAGAAAAATTACTATTGAATCTGACAAACATATCTAACTTGGATTCAATGAAAATGATATTATTATATGACTAACAATGACTAAGCTAAATAAATCTTTTGACTTCTATATTTACTAAGGTTAACCCTTCTGATCCAGGCATCCAAGTTATAAGACTCAGTACTACTTTTCACCCCTCTTTTCCCATAGAACCTGACATATAATCAATTTCCAACTGAAAAGAAAACTTTTCTTTTTATTGTCACTTGCATTAAGATCCATGTTTGTATATTTGCAGGAAATATCCCTTAACTACTTTTTAAATAATTTCCTATGAGGTATGCCTACCTCTGAACTTTCTCTATTCAAAAGTATCCTACACACAAATATGAGACTCAATTTTCTAAACATAGAGACAGAGATATATTTCTATTCAATGTGCTTCAGTGAATTCCCATTTTATAGTCTGTTCAGTATAAACCCTTTACTTGGAATTAAAGGCTTTCATAATAAACCTCAGCTCCCTTTGCTGGCCTTAAGTACCACTCTCCCATGCTCTAGGCAAACTGAACCACTAATTGTGGGACTACGCTTTCCACCACTAAAGCTTTTCTTCCTGCTTCCATCTCTTGGAATAGTCAGTCGTCTTTGCAGCTCCACTTATGAGAATTCTATTCTCGCTTTCAGACCCATCTCTAGAGTCACATGGCACTAAAGTAGGTTTTATTTTCTGAAACCTGAAGTCTTGTATATCCTAGTTTTTATGTAGTTTGTTTTATTTAATAATTAATGTTATACATACCTCATGCTCTCTACTAAAATTGAGAACTAATCCTTTTAATATTTGTTGCAATATCAACATATACAAATGTTTAATATGTATGATTATTTTTGAAGTGATTCTTGAAATACAGTATTTTATTAGTCTGCACTGGAGATTTTTATTATTCCTTTAGAGAACTGACATCTTACTATAAACTTTGTTTATGGTGAGGATAGAATTTTTCCTTTCTCTCTCTTTATAAAATTTCTTAAGTAAAGGTAAGATTCCTGACTGACTTCTTCTGTTATTTGTGGTATAAATGTTTGAAAAAAACTCTTAGAAAACATGGGCTAATAGATGAAATATTTATAATTTTCATCAAACATATATTTTATAACAATTTTGTTTTATGAATTGCAGTGACACAAATTATGCAACAGATGTTCTTTCTAAAGACTCCAAATGCCTATACACTTGAAGAATGAGTTGAAAGAGTATTACAATAATTTTTGTAACTGTTAACAGTCATGCTCATAAGAATGATTCACTTTCTACACTGAGATCTTGTCACAGATCTATCCTATAGATCTTTATGATGAAACACCTTCTCAGAAGGGATTTCTAGTACTTTGGGATCCTGGCAAAGATTCTCTGTGCCTCATTGGCTCCCCCATCCCTAAATATGGCCTTTTAGAATGAAGCTCCAGATAGTTAGTAGTATGTAGCAACTAAAGTAGATTTAACCAGTAATTGATTGTATGGAATAGGGTATGATATTACAGTGCTTTGAAAATATTTGTTTTCTTGTCCCTTATCTTTGATAATTGTATCTCCTTCACACACTAACAAAGAATATTCATCATGTCATTGTAATACTGTCTCAAGTCATTCTTTTGTTGTTGTTATTTTTCACCCTTTCTCTTTCAATTCCTACCAGTTAACTTGAATAACTTTTGAGCAGCAACTTTTACACAGGGACCATTATAAGAAATTATAATAATGATAACAGTAATAAGAGTAACCCCACATTTGTAGGAAATATAAAATCTGGAATTCAGTTCTGGCTGCCAATGCATAACTGCAAATGGAATTGTTGATAATCATATTACCAAGAAAATATAAAATAACATTCTTAGTAAATTCAACTGTGGCCTGAACATTATTAGGCAATTGAATGGGAAAATGAATTAAATTATCATACCTTAGAATAATTCATGTTTGTAGATTTATATTGTCATATTACTTAATTCTCTATCTTCTGGCAGGCATTTGGCTTGGCTACAGTGTGGGCTGAGATAAAATGCTGCTTGAGTCCTGACCTCAGCCTAGCTGAAGGCTTCTAACGAGCTACCCGTCAGTGAAAGAAGCACACCTGCTGTGGCTCCTGTGTTGGACAATGACCACGTGCCAATGACAGGTGGCACTCAGGAAGATCCTTTTGCTCTGCAAACTGGCACCTGGTCTTGGCTCCGCTACCACATACACAACACAAAAGCTGCCAGTTAATGGACAGCAGAGCATCTTCGACTTCAAGGCACTTGATATTCAAAATGTGTCCCAGCTTGTTAGTTGACCACTGGCCAGAGCCCAAATTAGATGCCAGTTCCTACATTGTTTATGAGCTGAAATTCTCAACAGATGGGCCAATGTGGTCACAGGAAGAGGTAACTTGCACTACCCACCCTAGGTGGCAATTAGTTTTGTGTTAACAGCAACTATTAGCACCTATTTGATGAAAACACAGAAAAAGTACCATTTTGGCATCCCTCTGAAAGTTGCTAATTAATCTTGTTTATTAACAAAATCTATAGCTTCAGCTTCCAAGAAGGTAACCTTGACTTGGTCCACATTAATATTTTGAAAACACCAAGACATTTTATATGTGGCTTAAGAAATCAGTCTAAAAAATTACCTGTAATTGTAATGCTACTTATATATACTACTTCTTTTAAAGGTACTCATAATACTGTATAGTGTTTATAACTGATTATCAAAAATTTTATTTAAAGTATAAAATCTGTAAGCAGCTAAATTCACAAACAATTAATAATCATATAATTATTAAGCTTATTAGTTTAAAACACAGGTTTCATGTTGGACAGTTTTTAATCAGGCCCTAGCCCTAACACATAGTAACGTGTGACTTTGAAAGCAACTTCTTTAAGCTTCTGTTTCCACATCCCTCAGATGGGAGTAATATTTTGCTGGAACACTGTTCTTTAAGATAATGGAATAAATGCATGCGAGAGACATTTAGAAGAGTATATGGCAGATAGTAAGTCCTTCAGAAAGATTTGCTTTTATCACTGCGTAATCTTTATACAAAGATGGTGGTTTTCTTCTAACCAGCAGACAAATGATACAGTATAATATATGAAATTCGAATATTCCCAACCTGGATATTTTATTGTATTGAGGCAAGGATACAATATCTGGATCATGTACGATCTTCAGTAGAAAAATGAGTGGCAAATTTTAGTGTTGGCAAACTGGCAAAATTTATAAATAAATCTCTATGATTTAAAAGCAAAAGTTGTATCTATTAAATCAATAATACATTCATTTCTTAAATTTTTATTTTGGCATCATTAGTCTACAGTTACATGAAGGACATTATGTTCACTAGGCTCCCCCCTTCACCAAGTCCCCCCCACATACCCGTTCACAGTCACTGTTCATCAACATAGTAAGATGCTGTAAAATCACTACTTGTCTTCTCTGTGTTGCACAGCCCTCCCGGTGCCCCCCCATACTATACATGCTAATCGTAATGCCCCCTTCCTTTTCTTTCTTTTTTTCCCGCCCTTATCCCTCCCTTCCCACCTGTCCTCCCCAGTCCCTTTCTCTTTGGTAACTATTAGTCCATTCTTGGGTTCTGTGCTTCTGCTGCTGTTTTGTTCCTTCAGTTTTCTTTTGTTCTTATACTCCACATATAAATGAAATCATTTGGTACTTGTCTTTCTCTGCCTGGCTTATTTCACTGAGCATAATACCCTCTAGATCCATCCATGTTGTTGCGAATGGTAGGATCTATTTTTTTCTATGGCTGCGTAATATTCCATTGTGTATATGTACCACCTCTTCTTTATCCATTCATCTACTGATGGACATTTAGGTTGCTTCCATATTTTGGCTATTGTAAATAGTGCAGAGATAAACATAGGGGTGCAACTGTCTTTTTCAAACTGGAGTGCTGCATTCTTGGGGTAAATTCCTAGAAGTGGAATTCCTGGGTCAAATGGTATTTCTATTTTGAGCATTTTGAGGAACCTCCATACTGCTTTCCACAATGGTTGAACTAATTTACAATCCCACCAGCAGGTTCCCTTCATCCACAACCTCGCCAACATTTGTTGTTGTTTATCTTTTGGATGGTAGCCATCCTTACTGATGTGAGGTGATACCTCATTGTGGTTTTAATTTTCATTTCTCTGATGACAAGCGATGTGGAGCATCTTTTCATGTGTCTCTTGGCCATCTGAATTTCTTCTTTAGAGAACTGTCTGTTCAGCTCCTCTGCCCATTTTTTAATTGGATTATTTGCTTTTTGTTTGTTGAGGTGTGTGAGCTCTTTATATATTTTGGATGTCAACCCTTTATCGGATCTGTCATTTTTGAATATATTCTCCCATACTGTAGGATACCTTTTTGTTCTATTGATGGTGTCCTTTGCTGTACAGAAGCTTTTCAGCTTGATATAGTCCCATTTGCTCATTTGTGCTGTTGTTTCCCTTGCCCAGGGAGATATGTTAAAGAATAAGTCACTCATGTTTATGTCTAAGAGATTTTTGCCTATGTTTTTTTCTAAGACTTTTATAGTTTCGTGACTTACATTCAAGTCTTTGATTCTTTTCGAAGTTACTTTTGTGTATGGGGTTGGACAGTGATCCAGTTTCATACTCTTACATGTAGCTGTCCCATTCTGCCAGCACCATCTGTTGAAGAGACTGTCATTTCCCCATTGTATATCCATGGCCCCTTTATCGAATATTAGATGACCATATATGTTTGGGTTAATGTTTGGAGTGTTCCATTGGTCTGTGGCTCTGTTCTTGTGCCAGTACCAAATTGTCTTGATTACTGTGGCTTTGTAGTAGAGCTTGAAGTTGGGGAGTGAGATCCCCCGCCACTTTATTCTTCCTTCTCAGGATTGCTTTGGCTATTCGGGGTCTTTGGTGTTTCCATATGAATTTTTGAACTATTTGTTCCAGTTCATTGAAGAATGCTGTTGGTAGTTTGATAGGTATTGCATCGAATCTGTATATTGCTTTGGGAAGGATGGCCATTTTGACGATATTAATTCTTCCTAGCCAGGAGCATGGTATGAGTTTCCATTCGTTTGTTACCTCTTTGATTTCTCTTAAGTGTGTCTTACAGTTTTCAGGGTATAGGTCCTTCACTTCCTTGGTTAGGTTTATTCCTAGGTATTTTATTCTTTTTGATGCTATTGTGAATGGAATTGTCTTCCTGATTTCTCTTTCTATTAGTTTATTGTTAGTGTATAGGAAAGCCACAGATTTCTGTGTGTTAATTTTGTATCCTGCAACTTTGCTGAATTCCGATATTAACTCTAGTAGTTTCAAAGTGGAGTCTTTAGGGTTTTTTATGTACAATATCATGTCATCTGCAAATAGTGACAGATTGACCTCTTCTTTACCAATCTGGATTCCTTGTATTTCTTTGTTTTGTCTAATTGCCGTGGCCAAGACCTCCAGTACTATGTTGAATAGCAGTGGGAAGGGTGGCATCCCTGTCTTGTTTCTGATCTCAGAGGAAAAGCTTTCAGCTTCTCGCTGTTCAGTATGATGTTGGCTGTGGGTTTATCATATATGGCCTTTATTATGTTGAGGAACTTGCCTTCTATACCCATTTTGCTGAGAGTTTTTATCATGAATGGATGTTGAATTTTATCGAGTGCTTTTTCAGCATCTATGGAGATGATCATGTGGTTTTTGTCTTTCTTTTTGTTGATGTGGTGGATGATGTTGATGGATTTTTGAATGTTGTACCAACCTTGCATCCCTGGCATGAATCCCATTTGGTCATGGTGTACGATCCTTTTGATGTATTTTTGAATTCGGTTTGATAATATTTTGTTGAGTATTTTTGCTTCTACGTTCATCAGGGATATTGGTCTGTAGTTTTCTTTTTTGGTGGGGTCTTTGCCTGGTTTTGGTGTTATGGTGATGTTAGCTTCATAGAATGAGTTTGGGAGTATTCCCTCCTCTTCCATTTTTTGGAAAACTTTAAGGAGAATGGGTATTATGTCTTCTCTGTATGTCTGATAAAATTACAAGGTAAATCCATCTGGCCCAGGGGTTTTTTTCTTTGGTAGTTTTTTGATTACCGCTTCAATTTCGTTGCTGGTAATTGGTCTGTTTAGATTTTCTGTTTCTTTCTGGGTCAGTCTTGGAAGGTTGTATTTTTCTAGGAAGTTGTCCATTTCTCCTAGGTTTCCCAGCTTGTTAGCATATAGGTTTTCATAGTATTCTCTAACAATTCTTTGTATTTCTGTGGGGTCCGTCGTGATTTTTCCTTTCTCATTTCTGATTCTGTTGATTTGTGTTGACTCTCTTTTCCTCTTAATAAGTCTGGCTAGAGGCTTATCTACTTTGTTTATTTTCTTGAAGAAACAGCTCTTCGTTTCTTTGATTTTTGCTATTGTTTTATTCTTCTCAATTTTATTTATTTCTTCTCTGATGTTTATTATGTCCCTCCTTCTGCTGACCTTAGGCCTCATTTGTTCTTCTTTTTCGAATTTCGATAATTGTGACATTAGACCATTCATTTGGGATTGTTCTTCCTTCTTTAAATATGCCTGGATTGCTATATACTTTCCTCTTAAGACTGCTTTTGCTGCATCCCATAGAAGTTGGGGCTTTGTGTTGTTGTTGTTGTTTGTTTCCATATATTGCTGGATCTTCATTTTGATTTGGTCATTGATCCATTGATTATTTAGGAGCATGTTGTTAAGCCTCCATGTGTTTGTGAGCCTTTTTGCTTTCTTGGTACAGTTTATCTCTAGTTTTATGCCTTTGTGGTCTGAAAAGTTGGTTGGTAGGATTTCAATCTTTTGGAATTTACTGAGGCTCTTTTTGTGGCCTAGTATGTGGTCTATTCTGGAGAATGTTCCATGTGCACTTGAGAAGAACGTGTATCCTGTTGCTTTTGGATGTAGAGTTCTGTAGATGTCTATTAGGTCCATCTGTTCTAGTGTGTTGTTCAGTGTGTCTGTGTCCTTTCTTATTCTCTGTCTGGTGTATCTGTCCTTTGGAGTGAGTGGTGTGTTGAAGTCTCCTAGAATGAATGCATTGCATTCTATTTCCTCCTTTAATTCTGTTAGTATTTGTTTCACATATGTTGATGCTCCTGTATTGGGTGCATATATATTTATAATGGTTATATCCTCTTGTTGGACTGAGCCCTTTATCATTATGTAATGTCCTTCTTTATCTTCTGTTACTTTCTTTATTTTGAAGTCTATTTTGTCTGATACTGGTATTGCAATACCTGCTTTTTTCTCTCTGTTGTTTGCTTGAAATATCTTTTTCCATCCCTTGACTTTAAGTCTGTGCATGTCGTTTGGTTTGAGGTGAGTCTCTTGTAAGCAGCATATTTATGGGTCTTGCTTTTTTATCCATTCTATTACTCTGTGTCTTTTGATTGGTGCATTCAGTCCATTTACATTTAGAGTGATTATTGATAGGTATGTACTTATTGCCATTGCAGGCTTTAAGTCTGTGGTTACCAAAGGTTCAAGGTTAGCTTCTTTGCTATCTTACTGTCTAACTTATCTTGCTTCTTGAGCTATTATAAACACGGTCTGATGATTCTTTATTTCTCTCCCTTCTTATTCCTCCTCCTCCGTTCTTCATATGTTGGGTGTTTTGTTCTGTGCTCTTTTTAGGAGTTCTCACATCTAGAGCAGTCCCTGTAAGGTGCCCTGTAGAGGTGGTTTGTGGGAGGCAAATTCCCTCAACTTTTGCTTGTCTGGGAATTGTTTAAACCCTCCTTCATATTTAAATGATAATCGTGCTGGATACAGTAATCTTGGTTCAAGGCCCTTGTGTTTCATTGCATTAAGTATATCATGCCATTCTCTTCTGGCCTGTAGGGTTTCTGTTGAGAAGTCTGAGGATAGCCTGATGGGTTTTCCTTTGTAGGTGACCTTTTTTTTCTCTCTGGCTGCCTTTAATACTTTGTCCTTGTCTTTGATCTTTGCATTTAAATTATTATGTGTCTTTGTGTTGCCCTCCGTGGAGCCCTTGTCATGGGAATTCTGTGTACCACTGTGGTCTGAGAGGCCATTTCCTCCCCTAGTTTGGGGAAGTTTTCAGCAATTATTTCTTCAAAGACCTTTTCTATCCCTATTTCTGTCTGTTCCTCTTCTGGTATCCCTATAATGTGGATATTGTTCCGTTTCTATTGGTCACTCAGTTCTTTTAAAATTCTTTCATTCCTGGAGATACTTTTATCTCTCTCTGCATCAGCCTCTCTGCGTTCCTGTTCTCTGTTTTCTAGTCCATTAATGGTCTCTTGCATCTCGTCCATTCTGTTTTGAAGTCCTTCCAGAGCTTGTTTTATTTCTGAATTCTCCTTCCTTAGTTCTTGCATATTTCTCTGCAAGTCCATCAGCATGGTTATGACTTTTGTTTTGAATTCTTTTTCAGGAAGACTGGTTAAATCTATCTCCCCAGGTTCCTTCTCAGGGGAAGATGTAGAAGATGTCGAAGCTGTCTGGGTTAGTCTTGTCTGGATCAAATTTTTTTGCCTTTACATGTTGGTAGGTGCAATGGAGAGCTATTGACTTTCTGTCAGCTGGCAGAGCCAAGGCTTTCCACTTGCTCCTGGCCTTTCTTTACTGGGACAACTGCGACCTCTAGTGGCTTGCATTGGGAAATTGCGTGTAGGCTTTGTCTTTGTGTCTTGCCAGGCTGTTATGGAGGAAGCTCCCTTGCTGTGGGTGTGGCCAGCCTCATGCTTCTGCTCTGCTATGGCGGGGCCCCGGAGGGGTAACTGACGGGGGGCTGTTTGGCTGTTTACATCCGTGAAGGGTCTCAGAGCTGTTGCCCAGGGGGTTAGTGTGCCCAGAGTTCCCTGGAATTTCCAGCTGCTGGACTGTGACCCAGGATGCCTCCTTCCAGCTGTGGCATCCCTGTCCCTTTAAGACTTTCAAAAAGCACTTGCTTTTCTTTGTCCCAGAGGCGCCGGCTTCGGGACCCGCTCAAAAATCTTGCTGCCCTGTTTCCCTAGTTTCCAGTACCCCACACATGCACTGTGTCTGTGCTCTGGTGTGGATGGCTGTGGCTGGGTGTTTAGCAGTCCTGGGCTCCCTCTCCATCCCCGCTCCGACTCCTCTCCTCCCACCGGGAGCTGCGGTGAGGAGCACTCAGGTCCCGCTGGGCCGGGGCTTGTATCTTCTCGCAGGTATGGATGTAGTCTGGCTGTTGTCCTCTGTCTTCTGGTCTCTCTTTTAGGATTAGTTGTATTTTTTGTATTTTCAAAAATATATATATATATATGTTTTTGGGAGGAGATTCCCACTGTCCTACTCACGCCATCTTGGCTCCACCTCAATAATATTTTATGTTTGTATAGAAATTGATTGACTAAAGAAAGTGCATCCATAATAATTGTATATGCTATATTTTTCAGCCTCAATTATTTATTCCTTATAAATATCTGTGCAACTAATAAATTCCACCAATTAATAGAATTTATAAAACTGGGGTACCTGTTACATGCATCCGTTGTACAGTATTTATAGTGCCTTGAATCAGTTGTGTCATTTAAATAACCCTTGGAGATAGAAAGGATGGAATAATTATTAACCCTGTACAAATGAGTCGAAACGTAGGTTAATCATTAGTTCCATTGCAGAGCTGGTCCTCATATTCAGGAAGTAAAACACAAAAAGTTTAAGTAGCTTTTTCAAGGTCACACTCCTAGTTAGTGGTAGAGAAATCTGTCAAATATCATATCCAGAACATGGGAGTATAACTTACAGGGATAAATGATCAAGTAGTGTCAAAGCCAGGCAAAATTTAACTTCCCTAACAGTGACCTACATATTCTTTTTGCAGGTATTGGTAGCTGTCCTAAGCGTTCCACAGTAATTTTCCAGGCAGTTCTAATTTTTTTTCAGACAAATGGCTAAAGCCTCTGTATTGCTGAAAAATCATTTACAGCTTTCCTTATATTTCTGAGTCTTAGGAACCCAGACACTTTTCAGATGTCACACACAATGTTTTATATACATTGCTTTTTCCCTGCTCTCAGTTTTTTTTTCTTTCTTTTTCATAAGCCATTTTAATTGACCAATCTTGACCAGCCAATCTAATCAGCATGGTTATTTATCAGAAGCCCAAATTACCACATGTCCTTGAAGCACATACTGTATGTGAAGAAGGCCTCTCTCCTCAGCAGGGTGACTGAGCACCTGTTCAGCATCTCTACATCCCAGAAGCACAGGCTCTAAACAATAGTGTTGCCAAACAATTAATATAAGATTTTCAGGGCTAAGTGGAAAGAGTCACTTAGTGTAAAATTGCCACAAAAAAAAAAAAAAAAAGAATTGTAAGTGGTTCTATTCAGTTCCTTTTCTTAAAGAATCATGTATTTATATGAACCTCACATTTCATGGAACCAAGAACTCTCAAAATCTCTCTTAAAATAGACTTTCAGTTTAGAAAAAAGGCATTTGTCTGTGGGTTCAGGAAAATTGATAGAATTTTGCACTATATACTTTGAAATCTTATTCTCCAGTTCCTTTTCTATTTTTATGAAATATTCATGAATTATATCCACTATGTGCAAGCCATCCACTGCATTTAGAGTTTGCAGGCATACCTAAGAATATAAATGGTATATTTTATTTCCTTTTTCTCTGACAAGCAAATATATGCATTCTTTTCTGTACTCTAGGTCCTCATTTGAGAAAGTTACTAATCACTTTAGAGTTAGTTTCAAAGACAAATAAAAATGGAATAAAAAATCATCGAGATAACTAACGGTGATATACTGAAAAGAATGATTGATGAAGGATGTTAAATCTCCTATTTCTAGCTCTCTTGAAAAGACAGCTAATACTTAACTGAAATAATATAAGCCCAGATAAGAAATTACAATTAATCACACTACTCACCTAAATTATGAGAAGAGATATTTTTATTTTCCTCACTAATATTAGATTGAACAGGACATTGTAGTGTTGTTGTATTTCAATTTTATTTTTATTTACTTAGTTGTACACTTATTACATTCTGTTTCTTTTATATTAATACATGACATTTCTCATAGACCTTTTCATATGTATGTGTACATATGTATTTTTTACTTTTGGTATAATAAAATATGCAATATTCCTATGTCTTGACTGGGTTTGGCAAACATGGAACGTCACCCTGGTATATAAATATCAGCAACTTTTATTATATGAAGTACTTTGTGAAAAGACATGTTGAAGGTGCTTAATCATCAAAAGAATATCAATTAGCAAAAAGCTCTAGGTTTGCCTGAGAAAGGAAGATGTAGTAGATGAAGAAACTAGATTACTTCAGTTTTGACTTTTGTTACTGTATTCAGTACATAAAAACTTTCCTGAATTCCTTAATCTGGTTAACATAAAATAAAAAATAAAGAATCAATAACAGTCTATTACCTTCCTTAAAATGACCTCTTTTCATAGACTAGTAGTGACCATTATATGTACAGTAGACATATAATAAATCTAGGTAAATCCAAAAGTATATATTCTACAATTTAAATTATACTTAAGAAAAACTTGCTTTTAAAAAATATAATCATTTGTGCTATAAAATATCTCCCCCTTTATCTCCTCATTTTGTTTCCCCTACCCACTTTATTTTCATATTGCTGTATTGATTTATTTTAGAACATATGTATTGAGACCTTCTGGAAAAAAGATATTGATAATTGGTACAGTCACAAAAAAAGCCATGACTTCTTTTTCTTCCTAAAATCATCAATTGTGAAATAATATCTTCAGAAGTTTCTGCAAGCAATCAACATTTTGAAAGTATCCTGTATAAAATAAAGGCTCCTTCTTATTGTGTCCCTTTGCCATATGGAAAATATCCAAATAAATAATTTTTCCCTTGGGCATCAGGGTTATTGTTAGACCTGGGAACTGCTACTTTCCCACCTCAGTGAAAGATTCAACTAATCAAAAAATGTCTTTAGTACAATTCACCAAGGGCATGTTGTAATTTTATTAAAGAAAGCAACAGAAAAAGTTCAGGAGTTTAAGGCTAAATCAAGGAAAGAGGTATATGGGTACTACTTTAAAAATATGTTCACAGCAAAGGAAAAAAGTGCTCTCTTAATTCAGCTCTGGTTACTGAAAGGTTGGCACAGATATTTTCTTCTGTGTTGAAGGTTTAAATAGCTATCACAGCATTTCATAAATTTAAACTTGAATTGAAAAGCTTTTTTTGTCTCCAAAACAAAAATAGTCACATATTACTTACAGAGTAATTACAGGTTATGCAGCTGCCCTACAAAACTTTACTATAAATGTGTTAAGCATGAACCACTACACAAACCTTATTCAAATTGCATTAAATGTTAAGCCAAAGAAATGTCATCCTCCATACCATTCCACACAATTGCTTACAAGAGAACAATGGCCATCTCCCTAGTCTGAGACCTAAATAATGTAATGCAATCAGTGCTGTTGATTTAGGCTATGGTTGGTTAAAAGTCATTACTGTTATTCCTCACCAAGTAAAGAGGTTTCTTTCCCCTCATTATGCATAAGTGAAGCTTATGCTAATGCCTACAAATCTAAGAATGAGTAAGCTTCTTTGAAATATGTTTCAAGATTGTGCATGGCTTCTATCATGATAAAAATATTGACCTCAATTTCTACATTGCACTGATCCTTGTTATAAGCCTTTCCAACATAAAATTGAAAGCTTACACAGCATTGTCATTTGCTTAATACTTTAAACATATTTAATGGGTCACACACAGGAACTGCAGTAGTGTCATGACAGTAATAGGAGAATAAAGAGGCCAAACCTATGAAAATGTCTTAAGGGAAGTTAGTAGAGGTAAGATTTCTCAGAATTTCAACCTTGTCTTTAGTAGCCTTTATTTCATAACATGAAGTTTTAATGCTGTTGTTTGATTTGTGTGTATTATTTGAGCATTGAAGTAAAGGAATTTGGCAAGATTTAGAGAATATTACAGTAATTAACAGTTGTTAGGTTTATGACCTAACAAATAGAGCAACGGGTTTGATTATGTTTTATTTACCTTCACTGAAAGACACAGACCCAGTAAAATGTGACACACTCTCACAACTTTCTATTTTTGAAACTTTTGTCAACTGGATTTTGTTTAATGATTTTTAAAAAAGCAAAATCACCAGGGATGTTGTTATGTGGCTATCATGTAACCTCTGGTATGTGATAAAAGGGCCATTCTCTATGACTTTCTTCCTAAAAACCCTCAAACCCAGTTAAGTCATAAGGGAAAAAAAAAACAGACGAATTCAAGTTTGGAGAACATTCTGTAAGATATTTGGTCAATACCCCTTAAGACTGTCAAGTTCATAAAAACAAGGAAAAACTGAGAACCCATCATAAGCCAAAGGAGACTAGAGAAACATGACAAGTAAATACAATATCCTGTAACATCCAACAAAATAAAATCCTATGGTGGGTCCCAGAGTAAAAGGAACATATTAATGGAAAAACTGGTAAAATCAAAATAATGTGTAAACTTTAATTTTTATGTATGAGCTTTCATTCATTAGGGGTGACAAATATTACATAGTAATCTTAAGATGTGAACAATAGGGGAAACTGGTTTTGGGAAAATTCTCTGTACTATCTTTTAACTTTCTATATATCCAAAATTATTCCAAAATGAGGGTTGTTTTTAGATGGATAAGGGTATTTCTTTCCAGTAATTGGAAATTAACCTTTGTCTATACTAGAATATATTTTATTATATAACTCACATTTTAATCTTACATCAATGTTTTAAAATTAAACCTTAAGTGCTCCTAGATTTGAAGAAATTTTTGACTGTACACAAAGACTGGGCAGCAGCAACTCCATTCCATAAACTCTCCCTGCTTTTTAACAGCATCTACTGAGAAGGCTTGAGGAGCCTCACATTCACAAAACTCCTGGAAACAGCATTCCTTTAAAACTAGATGTCTGACAGCAAAGTGACAAGAGAAACACAGAGATGACTTTCCCTACTACTTAAGCTGAAAAACTAACCAAATTAAGATTTTTACTTTTCTTATTCCTATAGATTACAAGGAACTTCTCACTGACTATATAAAAGGTTTGGTCCATTTGAAGCCAGTGCTGTTGACGATGTGACTTTAGAAAATATTTAGAAAAACCACAGACCTAGGGATATATGAAACTGAGGTTTTGAAACAAATGTATAAATTCAGGAAAGTAATGATAGTGCCAGTGAAATGATAAAAGGAAGCTGACTTCTGTGAAAGCATGTTGAATTTCAGCCAGTTGAATGAAACTTAATTTCTTTTTTTAGGAGAAAAGAAATGGATAAAAAGCAGAATGGGAAATTTTACATGGAGAGTGATTTGTAGTAGGTGTGATGGCTGTAGTTTCAGGAGGGAGGAGTAGGAGAAAGCAAAACAATCTTAAAGCTAGAGTTGCTCGTTTGACAAAAACACTTGAATGATTTATCTGTTCATAAAGGGTAAGGTGTTGTGAAAATTTAGACAACAAAATAGTTAAGATTACTTTTATGAAAAGCAATAAGTATTTTGGACTAACCCTAGAGAGTTGAATGGTTGTGCTTTGAGGTTTGGTGATAGGAAGAATACAAAAAGAGGAAGGAGAAGGTTTCCTTGGAGAGACGGAGATGAAGTGACAGGAGGTCCCTAGGGGAGAAATTCTGTGTGCTGATACAGGCATATCTCCTTGTATTGCACTTCACTTTACTGGGCTTTATAGATAATGTGTTCTTTATAAATTGAAGGTTTGTAGCAACCCTGCATCAAGCACAGCTATCAGAGCCATTTTTCTCAAAAGCATTTGCTTATTTTGTGTGTTTGTGTCACACTTTGGTAATTCTCCCAATATTTTAAACTTTTTCATTATTATTGTTATAGTGATCTGTGATAAGTGATTTTTGATGTTACTGTTGCAATTGTTCGGGGGCACCACAAACTATGCCCATATAAGATGGAGGATTTAATTGATAAATGTTGTGTGCATTCTGATTGCTGCACTAACCGGACATTCCCCTATCTCTCTCCTTCTCCTCAGTCTCCCTATTCCCTGAGACACAACAGTATTGAAATTAGGCCAATTAATAGCCCTCCGATGGTCTCCAAGTGTTCAAGTGAAAGGAAGAGCTGCACATCTCTTGTTTTAAGTGAAAAGCCAGAAATGATGACGCTTAGTGAGGAATGCATGTCAAAAACTGAGATAGACTAAAAGTTAGGCCTCTTGCACCAGTTGTCCAAGTTGTGATGAAAAGGAAAAGTTCTTGAAGGAAATTAAAAGTGCTATTCCAGGGAATATATGAAAGATAAGAAACTGAAACAATCTTATTGCTGATATGAAGAAAGTTTTAGAAATCTGGATAGATCAAACTAGTCTTAATATTCCCTTAAACCAAAATCTAATCCAGAGTAAGGCCCTAACCTTCTTCAATTCTAGGGAGGCTAAGAGGTAAAGAAGCTACAGAAGAAATGTTTGAAGCTAGCAGGCTGGTTCATGAGGTTGAAGGAAAGAAGCTGTCTCCCTAACATAAAAGTGCAGGTGAAGCAGCAGGTACTCATTTAGAAGCTGCAGCAAGTTATGCAGATGATCTATCTGAAATAATGAATAAAGGTGGCTACGCTAAACAAAAAATTTTCCTTGTAGATGAAGCAACCTTATATTGGAAGAAGAATCCATCTAGGACTCTCATAGCTAGAGAGAAATCAATGCCTGGTTTCAAAGCTTCAAAGAACAGGCCAACTCTCTTACAGGGTCTAATAAAACTGGCAACTTTAAGTTGAAGCCAGTAGTCATGTACCATTCTGAAAACCCTTGGGCCCTTAAGAATTACTCTGTAAATCTACTCTGCCTATGCTTTATAAATGGAAAAACAAAACCTGGATGACAGCATATCTTTTTACAACATGGTTTACTGAATATTTGAAGCACACCATTGAAACCTATTGCTCAGGAAGATTTTTGCTGACAATGCGCTCAGTCACCCAAGAGCTCTGATGGAGCAGTACAGTGAGATTAATGTGTTTTCATGTCTGCTAACACAACATCCATTCTTCAGTCCATAGATCAAGCAATAATTTTGAATTTTAAGTCCTATTATTTAACAAACATATTTCATAAGGCTGTATCTGTTACAGATATTGATTCCTCTGATGGATCTGGCCAAAAGGATTTGCTCTTCTAGATGCTACTAAGAACATTCAGGATTCCTGAGAAGAGGTCAAAATACTAACATTAACAGGAGTTTGGAAGAAGTTGATTCCAAACTTTACAGATGACCTTGAGGGGTTCAACACTTCAGTGGAGGAAGTAACAGCAGATGTGGTAGAAATAGCAACAGAACTAAAATTGGAAGTGGAGTCTGAATAAGTGATTGAATTGCTTCAATTTCATGATAAAACTTGATAAGATGAGGAGCTTCTTATAGATAGATGAGCAAAGAAAGTGGTTTCTTGACATGGAATTTACTTCGGGTGAAGATGTAAAGATTGTTGAAATGACAACCAAAGATTTAGAATATTACATAAAGAGTTGATAGAACAGTGGTAGGTTTTCAGAGGATTGACTCCAATTTTGAAAGCCCTTTGGGTAAAATACTATCAAACAGCATCCTGTGCCATGGAGAATAATTCATGAAAGAAGAGTCAATCAATGTGGCACACTTAATAGGTGCCTTATTTTAATAAATTGCCACAGCCACCCTAACCTTCAGTGACCACAACCCTGATCAGTCAGCAGCCATCAATATGGAGACAAGACCCTCCAACAGCAAAAAGATTATGACCCACTGGAAGCTCACATAATGGTTGGCACTTTTTTAGCAATAAATAATTTTTAATTAAGGTCTGTGCATTGTTTTTTTAAGATATAATGCTATTACACAGCTAATATACTACAATATAATAAACATAACTTACATATGCACTGGGAAATCAAAAAATTCATTTGACTTGCTTTATTGCAGAGGCCTGGAACCAAACCCATAATAACTCTGAGATATGCCTGTAGTGATATCAACTACATGCTGCCTTTGCAATACTCTGTTGAATGAGATCTCTCCTTTATTCCAAACCTTAAAGTCAGGTACACTCAGCAGGCTTTTGTTAGTGATGTTCAGGGCAATAAAGGAAGGCAGACAGTATCTAGTATGGGTTGAAGCATTACGGCAACAGAGCAGTAAATGGAGGCAATTGACACAAGTACTCAAAAATTTAGCAGGAACAGAATGGCAGACTTAGGAGGGGCCAAGAGAAAGAAAGCACTGTAGGAATACTTGATATTTGGGGATAACAGATGGAGTGGAGGATAAGGTATTCACGTGAAAATTCAATGAAAGAGAGACATCACAAGCCTGGAGAACTTTAGTATATAAAACAGCAGATAGGTGTTGCATATGTAAAAATCATATGTAGTAAAAATAATAAACCAAGATATGAGAATGTTTGGTGCAGTAGGGGATATCTTTTTCTTTTCTAATTATTCAACAGATTTCTAACAATTTTACATCCATAATGATGTTCTTACCTTCCTCTTGGCAAGTCTGAATCATCCTTTTTCCACCGTACAGTTGGTTGAGGATCTCCCTGGACCTGACAACGAAATTCTATAGCTTCTTCCTCCAGCACCACCTGGTTAATTGGTCTCCTGAGAAATGTAGGTCGTTCTTAGGGAAAAAAAAAAGGCATGAAATAAAATGAATGCTGCGCATGTTTTAAGCACATTATGGAAAAACCATGGGAAACATGGTTTATTTTTGGTACATAGGTACGTAACTCTGTATCTCAACTATGTCTTGATAAGGTCATACAAATCCAATGTAATTGAATAAAGTAAAATATTTTGGAACACAGAAATAGCTATAGCTACAGTTTGTATTTAAAACAGCACAACCTTTTGGAAAAAAAATATTAAGTTCATTCTTCAGTGAATTCCTGAGCTAAACCAGATGGATCCTATCATAAGGAACCTGAACACTAAATTGCACAGGAACAAAGAAAGAGATAAGAATGATTAATCTATTACAATGGTTCAGAGTGGGAAAACTAAAAGCTGAAACTGATGGAAAATATCAGAAAGGAAACTAATACTTATTGTCCATAACATATGGTGGAGAAAACAAAAAGAAAGTTGTGCTCTCACACATATATGTTATCTAAATTTTCCCACATAGACTACCACTGACAAGGACCTGGTAATTCCATCATGTATGGAGAATAATCTACCAGATATTTTTTTTAAAGTAAAACAGCTGTCAATCTGATTTTTTAAAAAATAAAATCACTGTCATCATTAATTCTTGTAAAATACTGACTATCATACATAACTTTCTAATGCCACTTCCCATTATGTTTTTCTAAGTATTTCAGATATTTGCCCATTTTTTCTTTAATTATATGTTCTTTATTTCTCTAGTGTTTCATTTTAGTGTTTATGTCCTTTATTCTTGTGTTTTCATATGTCCCAGGCAGGTTAACCTGCATTCTAGATCCCCTGTACATAGAGTTAGGGAAAAATAAATCTTTGTCCATGAGAATCTTACCATCTAAGGGAAATATAAAAAAATAGTAGTTTTATATAATATTAGACACTTCAATTCGTTGTCCAGTTTTTTTCCCTTTTGATAATGGTTTGATACAGGGAAAACGCCATTTAAATTTTTATTATCGCTTGCCTCCAAATCATAGGAAAGCCAATATTGCTACTTACTGAAGTAGAAAGAGAAGTCAAGGAAAAAAAAAGATGAAATCCATAGGGAGTTGACACAATTTATCTAGCCATATGGCCATATTTATTCACTTAGGACTTTAGTTTCAAACTGAATTTAAACATGTGAATACAGTGGTACAAAAATGGAAACATATTTAACAAGAAACTTATAAAGAAAATAAATCACTTCAAATAACACATGTTAAGAGTATAGAATGGAAGTATATGGCTTTATTGACTAAATGCAGACTTATACTTAACAACTGTGTGAGTTGCAAGAGCTGTATTTGATTGCAATAGTCAACCATCACTGGCCATGAGAAGGAAGACAATTGCATCTCCCTACAGTGAAGTTGACAGTAGGGAACAAAATGTTCTTTGAAACATTTTTAAATGTTTATCTTTTAAAAGATCTGCATATGTTCGAGTATCTGCACATGGGCACCCCAAAATTCCAAGGCATAAAACAAGGCAAATAGGATTTTATCACAGTTTTTTAAATGTAGAATTTAGAAATAACCTGTAAAACTTTCAGGGAGAAAACATTGTCTCTAAAGATTTTAGGTAGTCAGAAGCAATTAGCAGCTAAGTGTGCTCCAACACAACAGAAAAAATATGCATGTTGGTTGGAATAATTTAGTATTATCCTTTTGAACTCTAGACACTATGTGCTCCAAATAACTAATTCAGTGCTGATATAGGTGATACCGAGCAATACAGTTTCTGCAGAACATAGGCAATTGGATCAGCGAGGCGCTGCCCTGTTATTCGGAAGTGGAATGAGCCTAGTAAGCCTTTCCTTAGCTAAAATGGTGTAAAGAAAAGACTGTTTACTCCCCACTTTCCAAAAGTTCAACTTATTCCACTTAACTTTAATGAAAGACCCACGTTATTAAAGTCATGGCATAAAGTGAAAATCCTCTTTGGATTTCTTTCAATTAATTAATGAAAACAGGTACTTTACTATATCTTTCCTAAAACTGAAGGGGTGTAAATGCAAATGGACTGAATGCACCAATCAAAAGTCATAGAGGCACAGGGAAGGCACAGGGAAGGCAGTATAGCACTGAATGGATAAAAAACAGGACCCATCGATATGCTGCCTACAAGAGACTCAATTTAAACCCAAAGACATACAAAGAATAAAAGTGAAAGGATGGAAAAAGATATTTCATTCAACTAATAGGGAGAAAAAAGCAGGAGTTACAGTACCTGTATCAGGTAAAATAGACTTCAAAACAAGGAAAGTCAAAAAAGACAAAGAAGGACATTACATAATGATTAAGGGGTCAATCCAACAAGAAGATATAACCATTATAAATAATCTATGTGCCCAACACAGGAGCACCTACATATGTGAAATGAATACTAACAGAATTAAAAGGGGAAATAGAATGCAATGCTTTTGTTCTAGGAGACTCCAACACTCCACTCAATCTGAAGGACAGATCAACCAGACAGAAAATAAGTAAGGACACAGAGGCACTGAACAACACATTAGAACAGGTGGATCTAACAGACATCTACAGAACTCTACACACAAAAGCAGCAGAATACACATTCTTCTCAAGTGCACATGGAACATTTTCAAGAATAGGTCATATACAAGGCCACAAAAAGAGCCTTGGTCATTAAAAAAATTGAAATTTTACCAACCGGTTTCTAAGACCATAAAGGTATGAAACTAGAAATATGCAAAGGAAAGGAAAAATCCCACAAACACATGGAGGCTTCACAACATGCTCCTAAATAATCAATGGACCAATGGCCAAATAAAAAGAAAGATCAAGCAATATAAGGAGACAAATGACAACAATAATTCAACACAGCAAAATCTGTGGGATGCAGCAAACATCATGCTAAGAGGAAAGTATATTGCCATACAGGCCTACCCCAGGAAAGAAGAACACTCTAAACTCACAATTAATGAAACTAGAAAAAGAAGAACTAATGAGGCCCAAAGTCAGTAGAAGAGGGACATAATAAAGATTACAGCATAAATAAATAAAATTGAGAAGAATAAAACAATAGAATCAATGAAAGCAAGAGCTGGTTCTTCAAGAAAATAAAGAAAATAGATAAACCCCTAGCCAGGATTATCAGGGAAAAAAGAGAGTCTACACACATAAACAGAATCAGAAATGAGAAAGGAAAAATCACTATGGACACCACAGAAATAAAAAGAATTACTAGAGTATACTATAAAAAATTATATGCCAACAAACTGGATAACCTAGAAAAAATGGACAACTTTCCAGAAAAATACAACCTTCCAAAGCTAACCCAGAAAGAAACAGAAAATCTGAACAGACCAATTATCAGCAATGAAATTGAACTGGTCATCAAAGAACTACCTAAGAACAAAACCCCTGGACAGTTGGCTTCACTGCTAAATTTTATTAAACATTTAGTGAAGACCTAATATCCATCCTCCTTAAAGTTTTCCAAAATGTAGAAGGGGAGGGAATACTCCCAAACTCATTCTATGTGGCCAGCATCATTCTAATACCAAAACCTGGCAAAGAAACCACAAAAAAAGAAAATTACAGACCAATATCCCTGATGAACATAGATGCAAAAATACTCAACAAAATATTAGCAAACCGAATTCAAAAATACATCAAGAGGATCAACCACCATGGTCAAGTGGGATTCATCTCAAGGATGCAAGCACAGTATAACATTTGAAAATCCATCAACATCATCCACCACATCAACAAATAAGGGACAAAAATGACATGATCATCTCTATAGATGCTGAAAAAGCATTTGAAAAAATTCAACATCCATTAATGATAAAAATTCTCAACAAGATGGAGATAGAAGGCTAGTACCTCAATATAATAAAGGTCATATATGACAAACCCACAGCCAACATCATACTTAACAGTGAGAAGCTGAAAGCTTTTCCTTTAAGATCAGGAACAAGACAAGGATGCCCACTATCCCTAGTTTTATTCAACATAGTTCTGGAGGTCCTAGCCATGGCAATCAGACAACACAAAGAAATAAAAGGCATCCAGATTAGCAAGGAAGAAGTCAAACTGTCCCTGTTTGCAGATGACATGATATTGTACATAAAAATCCCTAAAGAATCTACTCCAAAACTACTAGATCTAATATCTGAATTCAGCAAAGTTGCAGGATACAAAATTAATACACAGAAATCTGTGCATTTCTATACACTAATGAAGAACTAGAGAAAAAGAAATCAGGAAAACAATTTCATTCACACTTGCATCAAAAAGAATGAAACACCTAGGAATAAATCTAACCAAGGAAGTGAAAGACCTATACTCTGAAAACTATAAGACACTTATGAGAGAAATTAAAGAAGATGCCAATAAATGGAAACACAACCCATGCTTGTGGATAGGAAGATTAGTATTGTCACAATGGCCATCCTGCCTATAGCAATCTACAGATTCAATGCAATTCCTATGAAAATACCAACAGCATTCTTCAATGAACTACAGCAAATCGTTCTAAAATTCATATGAAACCACAAAAGACCTGGAATAGCCAAAGCAATCCTGAGAAGGAAGAATAAAGTGGGGGGGGATTATGCTCCCCAACTTCAAGCTCTACTACAAAGCCAGTGTTCAAGACAATATGGTACTGGCACAAGAACAGAACCACAGACCAATGGAACAGACTAGAGAGCCCTGATATAAACCCAACCACATATGGTCAATTAATATATGATAAAGGAACCATGGATATACAATGGGGAAATGACAGTCTCTTCAACAACTGGTGTTGCAAAACTGGACAGCTACATGCAAGAGAATGAAACCGGATTATTGTTTAACTCCATACACAAAAGTAAACTAAAAATGGATCAAAGACCTGAATGTAAGTCATGAAACCATAAAATTCTTAGACAAAAATATAGGCAAAAATTTCCTGAATATAAACATAAACAACTTCTTCCTGAATGCATACCCTGTAGGAAGGGAAACAAAAGCAAAAATGAACACATGGGACTACATCAAACTAAAAAGTTTCTGTATGGCAAAGGACACCATCAATGAACATAGAGGCATCATACTGTATGGGAGATGATATTTGTAAGTGACATATCTGATAAGGGGTTAACATCCAAAATGTATAAAGAATTCACATGGCTTAACACCCAAAAAATCAAATAACCCGATTAAAAAATGGGCAGAGGATATGAAGAGACAATTCTTCAGAGAAGAAATTCAGATGCCAACAGACACATGAAAAGATGCTCCACATCACTAATCATCTGGGAAATGCAAATTAAAACCACAATAAAATATCACCTCACACCAGTAAGGATGGCCAGCACTGAAAAGACTAACAACAACAAATGGTGGTGAGGATGTGGAGAAAGAGGAACCATCTGACACTGCTGGTGGGAATGTAAGCTAGTTCAACCATTGTGGAAAGCAATATGGAGGCTCCTAAAAAAAAAAACTAAAAATAGAAACACTATTTGACCCGGGAATCCCACTCCTTGGAATTTACCCAAAGAATACAACTTCTCAGACTCAAAAAGACATGTGCAACCTATGTTTATCCCAGTATTATTTACAATAGCCAAGATATGGAAGCAACCTAAGTGTCCATCAGAACATGGATAAAAAAGATGTTCTACATTTACACAATGGAATACTATTCAGCCATAAGAAAGAAACAAATCCTACCATTTGCAACAACATGAATGTGGCTGGAGGATATGATGCCTAGTGAAATAAGCCAGGTGGAGAAAGATAAGTGCCAAATGATTTCCCTCATTTGTGGAGTATAACAATGAAGCAAAAATGAAGGAACAATATAGCAGTAGACTCACAGACTCCAAGAAGGGACTAGTGGTTACCAAAGGGGAGGGGTGTAGGAGGGAGGGTCAGGAGGGAGGGAAATGGGGATTGAGGGTTATTATGTTTAGTATACATGATGTGGGAGGTCACTGGAAAACAGTGTAGCAAAAGAAAGGCAAACAGTGAACCTGTGGCATCTTACTACACTGGTGGACAGTGACTGCATTGGGGTATGGGGGGGACTTGATAATATGGGTAAATGTAGTAACCACATTGTTTTTTCATGTGAAATCTTCATAAGAGTGTATATTAATAATACCTTAATAAAAATTTTTTTAAAGTGAAGAGGTGTAACAAAATTTCAGAAATTGAGATAACTGTATCTCTTTATGAGTGCCTAGAGTGTTAACAGTAAAAAAAAAAAAATCATTAGCACAGACAGCAGGACTGACTTTTTCTGACCTATCAGTTGGGGATATTCATCCAAGTCATCTAAGAACTGCAATAACCCAAAGTTAACACAGCAAAAACACTGTTGCTATCACTGAGACTGAGAAATTATTTCTCTGGTGAGGCTCCCCCTCTAACTTTATGAGGGTATTATACTGCAACTTGGTATGTGCATCTGTGGTCTAAGAGGATTGTTTCATCCACTCACTCATTCAGCACATGTCAATATAGTGCATCCTATGGAAAAATTGGAACATACTGGCAGGTAAACCAGTAATGTGTGTGTGTGTGGGGGGGGTGTGGGTGTGTTCATTCATCAAAGAAATGGTAGATATGAGCAAGATGAATCCTTATGCTTAAGCCATTGTTAGTCAGTTTTCTGTTACTTCAATTCAAATGCATTCCTAATAATATAAAGAAGTCAACTTATAAAGAAAAGAAGAAAAATAAACAATCATATCTGAAAGATATATAAAAGCTCTTGGATTTAAAAAATCTAAATAAGGAAAGAATCAAAAGAAACTTCTTAAGCATGATGAAGATATAACAATGCAAATATTATTTTAAAAAATAATATGCTTAAGTCACACCTATTAATATCAGGAACAAGATGGACTTGCCAGCATTAGTAATCAATAAAAAAAAAAAATGAGAGTATGAGTACGAAAAACAAAAATAATAATTATTTCCAGATACTCTGCAATACAAATACAGAACAATAACTGATAATTGATAACTTTAAGAAAAATAAGAACTGCATTGGGACTACATTGGGTCATAGGAGAAATGCTGGCAGTATTGGAAAATGGGGTATTTTAGGGTAAGTTGTGGCAAATTCATATATGGAAGAACTAGTAAATCACTGGAATATAAAAATCTACCTATCAGCTTTCTATCTATATCTATCATGGAAAATTTTCATGGCATGATAATGACCACAAAATAAATTGCATATCAGTATAGGAGACCAATTCAATTAAGAAACACATGACAGATACAGATTAAAGATGGTGGTGTGAGAGGAGAGACAGAGGCTTCCTCCTAAAACTGGATACAATTAGAAAATTTAATTGGTGCAACTAATCCTAAGAGAAACAGGAAAGAGGAGGTGTCAGACTGCACAAACCTGGAGAAAAGAGCAGACCTCACTAAACGGGGTAAAGTACCAGAGCTGTGGCTCTGCGGGACCTGAGACCCTCCCGCACCCCAGATCACTGGTGGGAGGAAGAGAAACGGAGCAGGAAGGGAGTGGAAGGCTTGGGACTGCTGAATACCTAGCTCGGGAGATCTGCTCTGGGAGCACAAACCTACATTTCATGGTGCTTTCATGAGACACGCATGACTACTGGGTTGGAAAGTTAATACAGGCAGAGTTCCTGGGGAGACTGGGATTCCAGCTCTTTGTGGAAAGCAGGGATCCATATCTGGCTGCTCTGGGACAAAAACTTATACCTGTGTGCCCGGCCCACTAGCTCAGGCAGTGGAGAGAGGCACAGGAGCCAGGAGGTGGGGAACAGCTCTTTCCTACCCCCAGTACCACTCCCCTGCGACCCCTGACATTGCTTCAGGGGCTCAGCAGCTCCAGAATAGAGCTTCTGGACAATAGAGGGCACCATATACAAACATGAAATGCCAAAGGAACCTTGTCCAGAGTAAAATTATTAATACAACTCCTGAGAAAGATTTAAATGATATGGACCTCGTGACTCTTCCTAAAAGGGAGTTCAAAATAAAAATCATCAACATCCTAATGGAGGTATGGAAAGACATCTAAGAACTCAGGAATGAATTCAGGTCAGAGATCCAATCGTTAAAGAACACGATGGAGGGTATTAAAAGCAGGTTGGATATGGTGGAGGAGACAATAAATGAAATAGAAACTAGAGAAGAGGAATACAAAAAAGCTGAGGCACAGAGAGAAAAAAGGAGCTCTAAGAATGAAAGAATATTGAGAGAACTGTGTGACCAATCCAGGTGGAACAATATTCGCATTATAGGGATACCAGAAGAAGAAGAGAGAGAAAAAGGGATAGAAAGTGTCTTTGAGAAGGTAGTTGCTGAAAACTTCCCCAATCTGGGGAAGGAGATAGTCTCTCAGGCCATGGAGATCCACAGATCCCCCTACACAAGGGACCCAAGGAAGACAACACCAATACACATAGTAATTAAAATGGGAAAGATCAAGGATAAGGACAGACTGTTAAAAGCAGCCAGAGGCAGAAGTAAGATCACATACAAAGGAAAGCCCATCAGGCTAACATCAGACTTCTCAGCAGAAACCTTACAGACCAGAAGGGAGTGGCATGATGTATTTAATGCCATGAAGCAGAAGGGCCTGGAACCAAGATTACTTTATCGGGTGAGATTATCATTTAAATTTGAAGGGGGGATTAAACAATTTCCAGATAAGCAAAAGCTCAGAGAGTTTACCTCCCACAAACCATCTCTGCAGTCTATTATGGAGGGACTGCTATAGATGGAATTGTTCCTAGGGTTGGATAGCTGTCACCAGAGGTAGTAAAATCATGGTAGGGAGGGTGGAGCAGCTGATTGCGAGGCAAATGCAAAATTAAATTGACTACCCCCAAAGTCAATCAAGGGATAGAGAAAAAGTATAGAATCTGATACCCAATATATAAAGAATGAAGGAGGAAGAAAAAGGAGGAGAAATATAAAAGAACCTTTAGATTATGTTTGTAACAGCATACTAAGTGAGTTAAGTTAGACTCTTAGATAGTAAGGAAAGTAACCTGGAACCTTTGGTAACCATGAATCTACAGCCTGAAATGGCAATAAGTACATGGCGATAATCACCCTAAATGTAAATGGACTGAATGCACCAATCAAAAGACATAGAGTCACGGAATGGATAACAAAACAAGACCCATCTATATGCTGCTTACAAGAAACTCACCTCAAACCCAAAGACATGCACAGACTAAAAGTCAAGGGATGGAAAAAGATATTTCATGCAAACAATACGGAGAAAAAAGCAGGTGTTGCAGTACTAGAATCAGACAAAATAGACTTCAAAACAAAGAAAGTAACAAGAGATAAAGAAGGACATTACGTAATGATAAAGGGCTCAGTCCAACAAGAGGATATAACCATTATCAATATATATATGCACCCAACACAGGAGCACCAGCATATGTGAAACAAATACTAACAGAACTGAAGAAGGAAATAGACTGCAATGCATTCATTTTAGGAGACTTCAACACACCACTCACCCCAAAGGATAGATCCACCAGGCAGAAAATAAGGACACAGAGGCACTGAACAACACACTAGAGGAGATGGACCTAATAGACATCTATAGAACTCTATACCCAAAAGCAACAGGATACACATTCTTCTCAAGTGCACATGGAACATTCTCCAGAATAGGCCACATACTAGGCCACAAAAACAGCCTCAGTAAATTCAAAAACATTGAAAACCTAGCAACCAACTTTTCAGACCACAAAGTTATAAAACAAGAAATAAATTGTACCAAGAAAGCAAAAAGACTCACAAACACATGGAGGCTTAACAACACACTTCTAAATAATCAATGGATCAACGACCAAATTAAAATGGAGATCCAGCAATATATGGAAATAAATGACAACAACAACACAAACTCCCACTTCTGTGGGATGCAGCAAAAGCAGTCTTAAGAGGAAAGTATATAGCAGTCCAGGCATATTTAAAGAAGGAAGAAGAAACCCAAATGAATAGTCTAACGTAACAGTTATCAGAATTGGAAAAAGAAGAACAAATGAGGCCTAAAGTCAGCAGAAGGAGGGACATGATAAAGATCAGAGAAGAAATAAACAAAATTAAGAAGAATTAAATAATAGAAAAAAATCAATGAAAACAAGAGCTGGTTCTTTGAGAAAATAAAAAAATAGATAAGCCTCTAGCCAGACTTATTAAGAGAAAAAGAGAATCAACACACATCAACAGAATCAGAAATGAGAAAGGAAACATCATGACAGACCCAAACCCAACAGAAATACAAAGAATTATTAGAGACTACTATGAAAACCTACATGCTAAGAAGCTGGAAAACCTAGAAGAAATGGACGACTTCCTAGAAAAATACAACACTCCAAGACTGACCAAGGAAGAAATACAAAATCTCAAGAAATCAATTACCAGCAAAGAAATTGAAGTGGTAATCAAAAAACTACCCAACAAAAGAACCCCTGGGCCAGATGGATTCACCTCGGAAATTTATCAGACATACAGAGAAGATATAATACCCATTCTCCTTAAAGTTTTCCAAAAAATTGAAAGAGGAGGGAATACTCCCAAACTCATTCTATGAAGCCAACATCACCATAATACCAAAACCAGGCAAGGACCCCACCAAAAAAGAAAATTATAGACCAATATCCCTGATGAACATAGATGCAAAAATACTCAATAAAATATTAGCAAACTGAATTCAAAAATATATCAAAAGGATCATACACCACGACCAAGTGGGATTCATGCCAGGGATGCAAGGATGGTACAACATTCGAAAATCCATCAACATCATCCACCACATCAACAAAAAGAAAGACAAAAACCACATGATCATCTCCATAGATGCTGAAAAAGCATTCGACAAAATTCAACATCCATTCATGATAAAAACTCTCAGCAAAATGGGTATAGAGGGCAAGTACCTCAACATAATAAAGGCCACATATGATAAACCCACAGCCAACATCATACTGAACAGCGAGAAGCTGAAAGCTTTTCCTCTGAGATCAGAAACAAGACAGGGATGCCACCCTTCCCACTGCTATTCAACATAGTACTGGAGGTCCTAGCCACGGCAAATAGACAAAACAAAGAAATACAAGGAATCCAGATTGGTAAAGAAGAAGTTAAACTGTCACTATTTGCAGATGACATGATATTGTACATAAAAACCCTAAAGACTCCACTCCAAAACAACTAGAACTGTTATCGGAATTCAGCAAAGTTGCAGGATACAAAATTAACACACAGAAATCTGTGGCTTTCCTATACACTAACAATGAGCCAATAGAAAGAGAAATCAGGAAAACAATTCCATTCACAATTGCATCAAAAAGAATAAAATACCTAGAAATAAGCCTAACCAAAGAAATGAAAGACCTATACCCTGAAAACTATAATACACTCTTAAGAGAAGTTAAAGAGGACACTAACAAATGGAAACTCATCCCATGCTCGTGGCTAGGAAGAATCAATATCGTCAAAATGACCATCCTTCCCAAAGCAATATACAGATTCGATGCAATCCCTATCAAATTACCAACAACATTCTTCAATGAACTGGAACAAATAGTTCAAAAATTCATATGGAAACACCAAAGACCCCAAATAGCCAAAGCAATCCTGAGAAAGAAGAATAAAGTGGCGGGGATCTCACTCCCCAACTTCAAGCTCTACTACAAAGCCATAGTAATCAAGACAATTTGGTACTGGCACAAGAACAGAGCCACAGACCAGTGGAACAGATTAGAGACTCCAGACATTAACCCAAACATATATGGTCAATTAATATTCGATAAAGGAGCCATGGACATACAATGGGGAAATGATGATGCTGGCAGAACTGGACAGCTACATGTAAGAAAATGAAACTGTATCACTGTCTAACCCCATACACAAAAGTAAATTCAAAATGGATCAACGACCTGAATGTAAGTCATGAAACCATAAAACTCTTAGACAAAAACATAGGCAAAAATCTCTTGGATGTGAACATTAGTGACTTCTTCATGAATATATCTCCCCAGGCAAGGAAAAAAAAAGCAAAAATGAACAAGTGGGACTATATCAGGCTGAAAAGCTTCTGTACAGCAAAGGACACCATCAATAGAACAAAAAGGTACCCTACAGTATGGGAGAATATTTTCGTAAATGACAGATCCTATAAAGGCTTGACATCTAAAATATATAAAGAGCTCACGCTCCTCAACAAACAAAAAGCAAATAATCCAATTAAAAAATGAGCAGAGGATCTGAACAGACACTTCTCCAAAGAAGAAATTCAGATGGCCAACAGACACATGAAAAGTTGCTCCACATTGCTAGTTATTAGAGAAATGCAAATTAAAACCACAATGAGATATCACCTCACACCAGTAAGGATGGCCACCATCCAAAAGACAAACAACAACAAATGTTGGCGAGGTTGCGGAGAAAGGGGAGCTCTCCTACAGTGCTGGTGTGAATGTAAATTTGTTCAACCATTGTGGAAAGTAATATGGAGGTTCCTCAAAATGCTCCAAATAGACTGACCATTTGACCCAGGAATTCCACTCCTAGGAATTTACCCTAAGGATGCAGCACTCCAGTTTGAAAATGACAGATGCACCTCTATGTTTATCACAGCACTATTTACAATAGCCAAGAAATGGAAGCAACCTAAGTGTCCATCAGTAGATGAATGGCTAAAGAAGAGGTGGTACATATACATAATGGAATATCATTCAGCCATAAGAAGGAAACAAATCCTACCATTTGCAGCAACATGGATGGAACTAGAGGGTATTATGCTCAGTGACATAAGCCAAGCAGAGAAAGACAAATACCAAATGATTTCACTCATCTGTGGAGTATAAGAACAAAAGAAAAACTGAAGGAACAAAACAGCAGCAGAATCACAGAACCCAAGAATGGAGTCACAGTTACCAAAGTGAAAGGAACTGGGGAGAATGGGAGGGTAGGGAGGGATAAGGGCAGGGAATAAGAAAGGGGGCATTATTATGATTAGCATGTATAATGTGGGGGGTGGGGGAAAGGGGAGGGATTTGCAACACAGAGAAGACAAGTAGTAATTCTACAACATCTTACTATGCTGATGGACAGTGGCTGTAATGGGGTTTGTGGGGGGGGACTTGGGGTAGGGGAGAGCTTAGTAAACATGATGTTCTTCAAAAAATAAAAATAAAATAAATAAAAATAAATTTTAAAAAATAGTGATTAAATAAAAAAAAAATGAATATTTTCAGGCAAAGTTTTGTATGTTTCCTTTAACACACTACCATACACAAAATTGCAACATATAAATATAATTAAATTGAGGGAGAAACTTTACATTAGACTTGTCACAAAATCAAGCTGGCTCTTCACCCAAGGAACACCATCAGGATTCCTGGGTGTTTTGGGCTATCATATGTAGTCTAAGTCTCTTGTTCTGTACTGGAGACATTTGAAACACCTGATTTATAATTTCAAGAAGAAGCAAGATACAGGATCCCCTGCAGTTGTTCTGATGAACTCAGCGGGGGTGGTGAGCTTCTCAAAGAACCTTCCCTATTCCCTTCTGCCCTCAAGCAGAGTCTAGTTGCCTAGCAACTCAATAAGCACGGGAGAGCATGTGGTATATAATTTTTGCAAGCATAAAAAGGTTCATGGTGAAAAATGTAATTCAATTGATAGGAAAAAAAAAGAGTGCAATGCAAAGAATAACCCAGGTGAAAGTCATTTGTATATACCTGGTCTATCAAGGTGAGGTTTACACCTGAGTGTCTTAGGTTGTGCCTTCCAACAAAGTAACATTAAAATTTACTACTACATTGTATTTGGTCACAACTTTTAAAGTATTATTCTGAGAATTTCCATAGCACCCATTACAGCAATTATCTCTAAATTGTATTATTCATTATTCCCATTGTTTTCTGCTAATTACACTAAGCTCACCTTCTACTTTCCAATTTTAACTGTCTACAAAAAACAGTATGTTAAAAACTGTAGGCTTGCCTAATATTTATTTAAATGGAAATAATCTTTTTATAAGAATTGTTTCCCAATTTCTTTAACTAGATGTTATTTCCAGAATATTAAGAATAAAAGAACATGAATATTAAAGACTAAGGAAGTTGTACAAGCAGAAAAATTAATGTTAAATGCTTTGCCTTTGCAGTGGCTTCTGTTATAAACTGAAAACAAAGCCACACCCCTTTCAGAAGGAAATTATAATTACAAAGAAATGTGTTGGGGTTTACTGTTTTGTGTCAAAATCATCTGTAAAGAAATGTAAAGATAGAAGGATTAGAAAGTAATTTGATAAGAGAATCTCCCAGTAAATTGCTAAGTGATCACATTCAGTATCTATCCATTAATGCCCCGTGGAGTTTGTACCCCATGCAACTCTGCACAATTAAAATACATAGACGGGAAACATCTTGAACTGCTAAATAATGAGGAAACTTAATTTTAAGGCATGTAAAATAAGGTCACTGATTTTTCCATGTTATTACCTTATGTCTGATCACATATTGAAAAACAGGGGTGGGGGAATAAATCTCAAGGGCTGTTTGCTGACTGCTTATCAATTAGATTTAGAGTCCCTCTGAATGGCCTGAGCCCTAATTACATAGCCAGGGAGCGATCAGAGGCAATGTCTGTGCCAATGCAATTAACATTTTTTTTTTATGTGAGATTAACTGGATTTGAATGACCTGCATAACTTGCTTACTAGGTTAATCTCTCTTGAGACAGGAGTGTTGTTTGGCAGTGTGGTACCACGTAAAGCACAGCTCTCAAGTAGTCAGGTCAATTTAGTTCCAAATTGGCATTCCAGAAAACCCAACTTTGTATGCAGCTGTAATAATATCAAGTCCAAATCTCGTCATTATGTCAATATTATTCAGGAAGCAAAATATTCAATTTAACACAAGTACCTTAAATCTGAACTGTGGTTGCATAATATCTCTTAAGTTTCTCATTTGCATTCTGTAGTGAAGTAAATTAAGTGCTCTGAACAATTTCTCTTTTCAACTGCATTCAGCCGCTGAATATGGTTGTAGAATTGGCAGGAGCTGTGCAGTGACACCTATTACTAGGACAACCTTAACAATTTTAAAATAAACTTTGCTTGACATTATAAAAGTGGTATTGTGGCAATAATTAATTACACAGATGAGTCCTTGAAGTCCTGTAAGACCTGTAAGACCAAAGCTATGTAATAAAAGACCATTGGAGCTAACTACTGCTTATAAACCTTACCTTACCTTTAGCTGACCCAAAAGGACCTGCCGCCCTACAGTGTCCATTAAACTGGGAAGTCCGATGGCTAGCACTATGACATTTATTTAACTGGGCAGAAGGGTGATGAGAGCCATCGAATGTGAACCGTTGTGCCCTTCCAAAACAGACTGGATGACAACGGTCAGTCTGTCTGAATGTGATTAAATAAATCTTGGCTGCCTTAATGAATTTTCTTGCCAAGATTTTCTTTCTCTGAGAGAAATCATCTTGTGAAGCAAAGACAGACATAGGTAAAAGTTCTCAGAGGGAAAAAAATACTTCTCTCACCATGTATTAGAAGCAAAGTTTCATGTTATTGTTGAAAACATGATATGACAATCTTGCTGAAAATTGGGCACCTGTCTATTCATCTCTCTAACATATTTACTATATTTAAACGTTTAAACAGGGCTTGGCACATAGTAGGTACTCAAGAGATATTTGTTAAATGAGTGAATGAATAAAAGATATTTTGCTGTCTAAAAGTTTGCAAGTAAATATTTTTTAAAAGATCTATATTGCTCCCAACAATTATCTTAATATTAAATACAACTTATAGCAAAGGACATCATCAGTGGAACAAAAAGGCAACTTACAATATTGGAGAATATATATATATGTAAATGATTCACCTGATAAGGAGTTAACAAGCAAAATATATAAAGAACTCATATACCTCAACACCAAAAAAACCAATAACCTGACTTAAAAAATGGCCAGAGGATTGAACAGACCTTTCTCCAAAGAAGAAATGAAGATGGCCAACAGACACATGAAAAGATGCTCCACATCATGCTAATCATCAAGGAAATGCAAATCAAAACCTCAATGAGATATCTCCTCCCACCAGTTAGAATGGTCACTATCCACAAGACAAGAAATAACAAATGCTGGCAAGGATGTGAAGAAATGGTAACTCTCCTACACTGTTGATGGGAATATAATTTGGTGCAATGGTGGTGGAAAGAAGTAAGGAGGTTCCTCAAAAAACTGAAAACAGAAATACAGTTTGACCCAGCAATTCTACTTCCAGGAATTTACCCAAAGAAAAAAAAATCCCTGATCTGAAAGATATATGCAGCCCTATGTTTACTGCTGCAGTATTTGCAATAACCAAGATATGGAAGCAACCTAAGTGTCCATCAATAGATAAATGGATAAAGATGTGATACATGTATACAATGGAATATTATTCAGCCATAAAAAGAAAGAAATCCTGCCATTTGTAACAATATGGATGGAGCTAGAGGGTATTACGCTCAGTGAAATAAGGCAGGCGGGGAAAGACAAATACCATATGATTTCACTTTTTGGGATGTATAAAAACAAAGCAAAACAGAATGAATAAAATATCAGTAGACTCATAGTCACTGAGAAGGGACTGTTGGTTACAGTGGGGAAGTGGATAGGTGGGTGGTGAGGGTGAGGGGGATAGGGGCACAAAAATTCTCAATCATACTATAAGTTGGTCACAGGGATAGTAGTGCAGCATGGAAAAATAGACAATAACTCATTCTATGTTAAAAGATAGTAACCGCACTAGTGAAGGTGAGGATTTAATAATATGGGGTAGGAGGTCTGAGACCTGAACCACTGTGTTGTATTAGTGAAACTAATATAAGGTTGTCTACAATATTTCAGTTAAAAAATTAAATACACTGTATGTCTTGAATTCTTAAATGGAGGCCACATGGTTATCAATAAAACAGGTATTTCCCAAGGTGTGGTTCTGAGGCATCTTCCCTCATAGCTTTGTGTCTTGGTGTCTCAACTACACCTAGACCATCAACTTTTATCTTTCATGCAGTAACTGAAAATCAACATCACCAGACAGTACTAACAGTTGGGAAAGAAAAAGAAAACAAAAAACTGATCACTTAGGGATCAGAAGCACAGCAAACCTCTCAAGATCAATAGTGTAAACTAAATGATATTGGAGTCATGATGTTAATATTTGGAGGGAAAAAAAGAACGTATATATAGTAAAATCCTATAAGCAAACTATCAATTAGGCTTTGGATACAATAAAGACATTTTGGTCTGGAATATGCTCTAGGCTCCTAACAAGCCAGGAAATAGGAGAGAAACACTGTTCCGAATATAGGAGTTAACCAGGAAATAAACAAATACAGGATGCCAGAAACAGGGAATCCAGCATCAGAGGAAAGGGAAGGCAACTGTCAGGATGAAGTTTCTGGAGATCTAAATAGCATCCAGTCTTGTCAGATTGGGCAGGAGGTCTGAGACCTCTGGGAAGGCTATTGCGAAGCTGGATTCAAAAGCTAAATAGAATTAGAGGATTTAAAACCTTTCATTAGAGATTTCAAGAATTCATGACAAGTAGAGAAAACCATAACTAAGTGGAACAAAAAATTGCATTATTATTAATCCAAAGAAGAACAAATGTGCCTGAAGAGAAATGCTATCATAATAGCGTAATACTCTACTTCCAGTCAACATTTACATGGTAATAATTACTCAAATTCTGAATATTAATATGACCAAAGTTTCTACTGTACATATTGGAAGGGCAAAAAGAAGGGGGTGTGGAGGTGAGAAGGTGGAGGATGGGATATAAATGGGTCAAATCATCTTCTAAAATAGGAAGTCAAAATAATGCATAAAATTGCAGAATAAGCACATATTTAGGTATATGGAAATATATCCCAGAAGAAAAGAAAGAAAAAGACAAAACAGGGTGTCAGGAATGTTCAATATGAGAGAGAGAGAGAGAGAGAGAGAGAGACAGAAAGTGTATGTGTGTGTCTGTGTGTGTGTGTGTGTGTGTGTGTGTGTGTATGTGTGTGTGTTGGCAGTAGAGGTGAGGCAAGATACTTCTGTACTTCTAACGTTTTGTAATACTTATAATGTCCATTAGAAATGTAACATATAGTATCTTTTTCATGTACCACTTTAATAAGCACTTAAAAATAACTTGAAAAAGGTCATGTTATTTTTTTGTTTACAATGAAAGTTAAATTTTGGACAACAGATATCTCCTATCCAGAATTAACAATTCAATTATGTAATTCAACTCATTTCTCTGTCTTCAGGATTTTTGGAACTTAATTAACATGCATAAAGAACTAGAGAATATTCTTTATGAAGGCATCTAGACTAAGTCATAGGTTTTACTGTTCATTTACACTATGATGCCTACTTCTAAATTTTAGAGTTGATTTTGCCTACTTAACTAGGATGTAATTTTATAGCCAATGACTAGAAAAGAAGAACAAACAATAAATTACTCATTGAGTATGTCACAGTAACATTGAAAATTAAATTACACTGACCATGTCTTTGTTTAAAGGGCCTATTTTGTTCAATATTAAGTTGCAGTTTTCAAATAAACAAACAAAAATTCTAAGTTCTATACCACTCACTAAAGAATCAAAATACATGCATATGACTATTGTATTGTCAAAGACCTTTATTCCTTTCATTGTTTTTCTTCCCATTTATAATTGAACTATATTTTTTGAACAATTAAGTATCATCAGTTGCTTTTTCTGTATCATACATGCTAAAGATTGAGTTGCAAAGGACATTAAAAAACCTCCTGTAGTTATAGAGTAATTAGCCAGATTTTTAAGGAATGTTTGCTAGATGAAATTGAAATTGAGAAAAAGATGTGTAAAATGTGACCAGCTTTGCTTTTATAAATCTTAGATCAGAAATGATAATATCTTTATGCACCCTTATGTTTATTGTGGTATTACTTATAACAGCCAAGATATGGAAGTAGCCTAAGTGACTGTCAACAGATGAATGGATAAAGAAGAGGTGGTATACATAGACAATGGAATATTATTCATCCATGAAAAAGAAATAAATCTTGCCATTTGCCACAACGTAGATGGACTTAGAGGGTATTATGCTAAGTGAAATAAGCCAGATGGAGAAAGACAAATACCATATGATTTCACTTATTTGTGGAATCAAAAATCAAAATGAACAAAACAGCAATAGACTAACAGACACTGAAAAGTGGTCATGATGGGGGAGGGGTTGGGATGGTGAAGATGATAACGAGGCACAAAATCTCAATTATAATATAAATTAGTCACAGCGATGATAGCACAGCATAGAGAATATAGTCAATAGTTCTGTAACATCTTTCCATGTTGACAGATAACAACTACATTAGATGGGGTGAGCATTTAATAATGTCTATAACTGTCAAATCACTATGTTATATATTTGAAACCAATATAATATTGTATATCAACTATACTTGAATAAAAACATTAATAATATGGGATCCTTACTTATCAGTAAGAAGCCATTAATTAACAGACAAGGAAAACTGTCCTTATTTCAAATGTGTGCTGAGCTATTAATTAAAAACTATGATACTGAGGCATAGGACAAAGTTCTTAAGTCTTTAAAGTAGGAATTGGACAACTGCCCAAAGTAAAGTGAATTAAAAATTCTCATGCAAAAGAAAAAGAAAAGAAGTTATACATTTAACAATGCTGAAATATAAAGAGGTTTATTAAAAAATCATGTATTAGATACAAGAGCACCAAAATAAAATGAAGGCCTCCTTGTACATAGTATACTTGTTATTTTATTTTCTCTAGGAATTGTGGAATCAAAGCACAAAAGGGGTCTTTTTCATGCAATACTTGTCATACTCTCAATTTGAACAATCACTACTATTTTATGTTTTATTTCTGGGTTTGGATATTGTTTCTTATCAATAATGAAATTTTAGTTTCTCTCAATTTAATATTATACTTATAATCCCTTAGGTCAGTTCTGACCAGTTTACACCATCAGATAAATGTTTCTCAGCTTCCTAAATCAATTCTTCCAGAGGAACTGCCTCTAGACAAATCCAATCTCTCTGGTTTATAGCTATTTTCCAAATAATTCAGAAGTTCCCTGTAACTCCTGACATCTTTAAGGATCTCCTGTAGTTCTCCTCATGTCTTTGGGGAAAGTCAGGTAAATAGTTCATATCGTAGTCACATTTTAGTAAGTCTAATTGCTGCATAATGACATTAAACCAACTCAGTTTCTTTCTGAAGGCAGTATATACTGCTATAATGAAACATTTTTCTGTTCCAAAGCTTGTGATAGTTATAGAAAAATAACTACGAGTGTTTCTTTAAATAGAATAACTATACTGGTGGGTTTTCAATGCTAATGTTTAGTGACCACTAATTTCATATCTTACAAGGCAAACTGTATTTTATTCATTACAGAGCGAAGACCATTCTGAGACTCTTATAGACAACTACATGAAATTTTAGGACAAACTGATACTTGTCTGAGCTCTACAGAAATTTATATGCATACTTGGAACAATTTTATTTTCACTATTCAATTCTTTAATGAATTATGGGATTTTCCCTGGTTTTGTCATTTGGGACTTCAAGCTGCTTAGTATCCACAAGAATATTACCAGAGATTACTCAGTACTCAGAGTGATGCAGAAGGGAAAACTGCACTCTGGTATGTGTTCAGAAAATACACCTTAACATTTTAAATGTAGTGGAAATCAGAATATGGCTCTCTATGCACCGTGATGTCCCACTGCACCATGGGATAGCACATCCTAAACTGTAAAAGAAGTTTCTTTAGGGATATATTCAGGATTCCAATGCTACCCTTAGGTGTGTTCTAGAGAAATGAATGACAAGAAATAGGATCTTATCATTACATGCATGGAACCAGCAAATTATTTTAGTGGCACAAAAAAAGTAATTTAAAAATTACAATTATATTTTACATTTAAAAATATCACATAATATCTGCAATAGTTAAATATTTTACTAAAATATCAATAACTATACAATCATGTGTGTATATATACCTGTGTGTACATGCATATGTGTATGTATATATACATAATATGTAACTCCATACAGAGATTTGATGGAACTTCAATGTCTCCTAAAAGATTGCTGCAGTATCTTTAGGATCCCTGTTTCCCCAATTCTTTGTAATTTTACTTCTCTTTCAATTTTCCGGAGCTGCCCTGTAGTATTTTCCTTAATTTTATTTACTCAACCAACTTTATTATCTACAATTGTCTTCTGACTACTGCTTTCTCTACTATTTCTATGAAACAGATCTAATCAGGTTTTAGCCTATAATTGAATTATTTCAGCTAAAGAGTCACTTGATTCTTAAAGTTGAAGGAACATGAATATCATGGTAAAATAGTTTACTTTTTTCTAATTTTGAGTGTGCATAGGTATATAGTTAGATAGCTGGTATTTTTATAATAAGCTAAAACTGTAAATACCTCAATTTGAAATTTTCTATAGTAGATAATAAGTGAAATGTCTTTGCACTGTACTCTAAAAAAATAGATACTTGATAAAAGCATCACAGTGGAATGAGTGATAAACTTTAAATGAATGTATCTTAAATAGATCCTAAGGAAGATCCTTTTTTTATGTTCTGATGACAAAGTCCTATAAATCTATTAATAAAGTAAATGAATTAATGTTTTGTAGGTTTTATTTTTCTTTACAAGTTTCATCTGAAAGACAACTAGAAAACAAGATAATCACAGGCTGTAACTGCTTACAAGTCATAAGTAACTGTCCCTAAATGGCCTGATGTTTAAAAAAATATTTAAAAGCAAAGGAGAAGTAAGCATAAACAGCAATTTATAATTTAAAAGAGAGTTTTACCAAAGACAGTCAGCTCTGCTGGGTCACTGTCTCTTTCTCCCACCATATTGGTGCCAACACAGGTGTACATCCCTGCGTCACTTTTCCTGGTATTGGAGATCATCAGTTTTCCACCACGGATCTGTTAAAATAAAAAAAGAAAAGAAAAAAAGGGGAAGGAAAATAAACAGAAAAGGAAAGGTCGCTGATACATAATTTTGAATAAGCACATTTTTTTTTCCTAAAATAAATGGCTGACTGTCTAAGACAGAAAACTCTCCCACTATTTTGGCCTCTGCGTGGCCACTTCTCTTAAATTCTCTCTCAATGTAAGTCTCTAAGTTCGCTTTCTAGAGAATGTTTCTTTAAGGCAGTCATCTTCTCTCTTGCCTGGTCCTACTTTGCGTCTTGTGATTGGCCCTTATTAAATCCCAGCGGTTGGTTTTCTCTCTGAGATTCTGTTGAATGAATTGCTATTGACATTTGTCGTCAGAAAGAGGCACTAGAATATAATGAAACCCACTGACTCAGACAGATTCAACAAGTATTTACTAAGTACATCTATGGGCTAGGCAGTGTCCTTGAGTCTTGGGATTTAGTAGTAAGCCAAATAACATAAAACTATGCCTTCATGGAGCTTGCATTTCAATTATTAGTATTAATTATCTTTATCTCATCTTAATTGTATTTATGAGATAATTTCTGAAGAGGAGGGAGGTTAGATGAAAAAAATTTTTAAGTGATGAATATGAGTTGGTACAAATCATTGGCTTCTATTAGATGTTCCCTACATGTTTCTTAAATGAGAAGTATTTATTGACTGAGTAAACAAATAGCATAATGTTAAAATGTCTGTTTGTTAAAGAGGACATTAAAACAGAATTAGGCCTTCAGTAGGCATATCATCAACTAATAGCTTCTTTCCCAATTCCAGGTTTCTTTGTGGTTCTGTTTGGTATTTATCCAATTCAACAATCTTAACTTTACAAGGATTGAGTGGTCTTAAAGTGATATGAGATAAGAATATGCTGGTTTTCCCTGTTAATTTTTATTTCATAGACAAAACTCATCCACTGAAAGGAATTTCCAACTTTTTTTTTTTTACATGGGAAGAAAAGACCGTCAACCTATTGAACCTATTGTCAGTTATATGCCATAGGGCATAATGAATGGTACGTTATAAAAATGACCATGAAGGCCATTTCTCCTCCCCTTGACACTAAATCTGTCAACATGATTTGACCAAGGGAATTAAATCAGTGTTTCACTAGAAGAAAGGTGCTCACACACTGGGACTTCTATTGGTGCCTTTGCAACCCTGAGAGCACACAGGAACCAGCCTGAGACAGTCTGCTAGAAAGTCAGAGGCCGTGAGAAGGGCCATGGTGCCCAGCTGACAGTCAGTCAGTTGCCAGACATGTGAGTGAAGTTATCCTAGTTCATCCAGCTGCCAGTCACCTTTAAACAAGCCACCAAAATGTAAGAAGGCCCAGCAAAGATCAGTCAATCTGGCGCAGAGCAAAGAACTGCCAGTTGACTGATAGAACAAAAGTTAAATAAAATAGTTATTATAAACCACTATATTTTGAGGGTAGTTGGTTAAAAGAAAAAGCTTAATGATACAAACCTGAACTGAAAAGCCTTGAACATTGATTTTATTCCATCACCATGAGCACATGTCCATAAGTTTGGTACCCAAGCACAGATCACTGGGAACCAAATTCTTCTTGGCAATGGTGAACCTCATAGCGTCAACAGTTCTAGCCAGAATCTTATGAATATAGGTTGTGATCACTTGTATGGCCTATCTGGTTCTCTGTTATCATGTAATCATAATGGGCACATACGAAAAAAATCCTCATTTATGATATTTTTAAATATAGTATTTACCCAGATCATATGGACTTTTGATAGACATTGGAACAGTTCAGTTAAATGAGACATTATTTTAAATAAAATATATTTGTTCTCATTTACTGTACTGAACATAAAAATTATATTAAAAATAATGTCAGAAAGTTGGGGCATCACCTATTATTTCAGTGGACTGGTTCTCACTCACAAACTTCACATACAAATGTTCAGTGGATCATCTGAAAAAAACAGAATTGTATCCCATTCCCTCTCTACCTTCCTACCATTTTCTGTTTCATTTTGAATGTTAATCAACTGAAGAACATGATCATTAATCTTCCTTGAAAACAGACTATTTTTCTACAAAACCTAAATTGCAAAACCAGCCATTTTCACATTGATTTTACTTTATGTCTCTTAAACTTTTAAATGAATTCATGTACAAAATTTTAGTTTTAAATATTATTAAATTGGAGAAACTGGAAAAAGTGCTTGAAATATTCATCACCTCAAATTATTTCCTCTTATAATTTTGAAAATAGCACAAAAAGAAATGTTCTACTTAATATAGTTTATGGTCATCATTTACAGTAACACTCATGTATGACTACTTTATCAATTAATGCATTTGGAAATCTTCAAAAGAGCTAAAGACATTGGTATAGCACTGCAAATATATATTTACATATTTAGATTGATGTGATTATTAATATATCATGTACACTCAATCTATATCATTTTTGTCTCTTTAAAGCTTCATTCCAAAGTTTGTTTTCAGGTACCCTTTTTCAGTCCTTTCAATACAGTGCAGATGGTAGTTAGCATTCGAATGCAGTACTACAATTTTAATACCAATAAAGAAAAATAAAATGCATCCTTTTTAAGCCTTGATTGTCTTCCTAGTCATAATTTCAATTTAACTCACACTTATTCTTTCTTCCTTGTCATCAATTCGAACTTTGTCTTTTTTCCAGTAGATAGTGGGTTCTGGGTGTCCCCGGGGAGGTTGGCATTCCAGGATTGCAGGTTCTCCGGCTGCCACTACAACATCAGTGGGATTTTGCCGGAAGTCATCGCGTAACACTGAGGAAAAACAATTGTAGGGAAGAGAACTCAATGACAGTAGCTTGAGTAACTTGAAGCCTTACTTACTTTGTTCTAATGAAAACTGGCCAGAATATTTACTGAGAACACAGCCATGCCCATCTTAAAATAGTTCAGAGCCAACTTAAACACTCATGGCTGACTATATGATCATGCCCTTTGCTATGAAATCTGATTTTAAAAATGAGATAAATCTAAGAAAAATACGATGTGATATATTAATGATACAGTTTTGAGATTTAATAAAAACTTAAGGTGCAAAACTGTTTATGCTGTATGATCCTATTCTTATATATACACATATGTATATAAATACACTAAAATAAATTGTCAAGTTACACTTAGATTCCTAAAACAAGTCATGTGCATGTGGTCTGTGAGCCTGTATGTATGTCAGTCTGGGAGGGAAAGCAGGGTGGGAACTCTCTGAGGAAGCCCCTTTTCATGACATGACAAGATCCACACTGTTTTCATTACACTTCAGAAGATAGACTCATTGTTCACCCTTGCAATGCACTGGCACACACATACACAGGGCTACATTCTCATTCTCTCTGCATCTCCAACTGCCGGGCGACATCTGGGCAGCATGGTATTCAAAGCAGAAATATCCCTTACAGCAGTTTTGCCAGTCTGAATTTCCCCTCCTTTCATTAGGAGAACAGCAGGTTGGACCTCCACTGTAACCTCCGAGAACCTGGCATGCCTGGCTCTCCAAATGTCACCTGTTTCTCCGTGTGTGCCTTTCTTCCATGAGCAAGATGAAAAGCCTGGAGAAATGATTTGGCCCTATCAGACTGCAGAACACTGGGTTTACTTAGCACATAAGGGCTATGTCTTTTTTAGGGTAAACATTCAAAAAAGTAGAGACCAGCTAATACACCATATACCCCAACTGCCTCTGCTTTTCCTTACTGACTTAGCTTTTCCTGTCCTTTGATATTGCAACACTGAAAGTTTGTTTCCTAAGTGTACGTAGGGGTAAAACAAACAAATAGGCACACACACACATATGTGTGTATATGTATATAGGTATATGTGTATGTGTGTGTATATGTGTATATATACATACATATACAGAAAATACACACACCCATACAGATACACACACACACACCTATATATAATACATATGTGTGTGTGTGTGTGTGTGTGTGTGTGTGTGTGTATATAAGTTGATCAATCTATTTGAAATCAAAATTAGGAATCTTGTGTTATCCTGTTATGTAAATCATCTAGTGCAGACATGGATTAGGTTAAACCAACTGCCTTTGTAATGAGACGCACTTCAGCACTCTGTGTCTTTGTTGGGCGAAGTTTCTCGGTTAATTGTCATTCTCCAAATAAAAAACAAAAAATTCCCCCTGTCCTGAAAATAGCTCCAGGGAGACAACAGTCACTTCCAGGGCTTTTCTCTTCTTGTCTCTTGCAACACAGCCTTTAACACAGTTTCCATCTTAATGAAGTCACAGTCTTTTACAAGATTAGAGAACCTTGTCTCCTATTGAGGGAGCAGTAAGAAAGAATTCAGCTCAAATTGCTCACTCACAGTTTATAAACTGATTAATTTATTGCTTTTGCTGCAAGGAAATGTGTTCCATTTTAGCAGGGTGAACTGCACAATTTTTGGTTCTCTTGACTAACTGGCAAGAAAAGTGTGATATATACATGTAAGGACTTGCTTCTGAATGGGCTAAGGGAAGTGTGCATTTAAATGTGACATTAGGCAGGGGGATAAGAAGGGTTAACACTATGTTTCCCTCTCTTGCAGGTAAATCCTCCTGGGAGAGCAAGCTGGTGACTCATTTATATTCTAAATACAAAACAGCTGCCTATTTATGCAACGTTAAGACATGCAAAAATATGGTAACAGAGTGGTGAGCACCCTCACAATATCCGGTACTGGCAACAAATGGTGTTTTGGCAGGCCTTCAATCTGTTCCAAAATGACACATCTGGCCAGTTGAAGGACCTTCTCCAAAACTGGTCTCCTAACAACTGACATGCCAAAAAGCCTCAGCTCAAATAGTACTTAAGACCATTGCAAATCATTCAGAAACACAGTATTACATCAATTTGCAACAAGCCGAATTAAGAAAAAAAAAAAGGGTCCTTTGACATGGGGGACAAAAAGGAGAAAAATATCATAACAAACTAAGGACTGCTACTCTTAAACAATATAACATGTGTTTATGGCATTCACAAAAAGAAAGAAAAAGACTCCAATTTGCAAATGAAGCCAAGAAATCTAACATCAACTGTAATTTTAGGCTTTCAGACTATTCACCCAGAGAGTAGGGTGAGATAATAGTATAATTGGTACCGTACCCTCTTCAACTTGTATAATGCTCTTTGGGGTTTGTATAGTACTCAGTTAATTCATTTTTTTACTTAGTGATACCATTTCTTTTACCCAAAGGCATTGGGGTGATAAAATGTGTTTCTTCTCTCTCTCTTTCAAAATAATGAAGACAAATACATCCCTTTTAGAAGATTCTAGCAAAGCAAACAGCTTATTTTTAGCAAAAAGTAAAGTCATTTAGACTCTTCTCAAATTTTAAAGGAGGACATATATGTTCTGGCATTTGCTCATATGTTTCTGAGATATGTATATTCATGCATAAACATAAGAAAACTCAAATGAAATAATATTTATTGTTTCCAATTTTTGTGCTAATTATTTATTTCTGTTCTTGATTTTCCCCTGTGCTTGATCACAGATAGTAATGGATAGAATGTGTTCACTATAGCAAAGGATTCATGTATATTGGATAAAGGGAATTAAAATAGTCTTGTAAATTTAAAAAAGTAAAGCAAGTCCAAATTGAGTATATATATATTTGTTGTTGTTGCTGTTATTTCTGCTTAAGCTGCCATTCTGGAAGGAACTGCAAGCTACATTTTCCATGTGGCTTGACAAATAAGGCAAAATCAGGGCATATAGCACTTCAACAGGCTTTTAAATAGAGTGAAGAGAAATAAACCTGATTAACTGAAAGAATCTGATTAAAATGACAAAAGCAGGGAGAACCGCATTAAGTTATACTTTAAAGAAGAAAGATATAATAGGTACATTCCTGATCCAGTGCTTATTTGCAGATCTAAGTTTAGAATATAAGGGTTAAAATCCCATGGGGGGAAAATATCTAGCTGGCTAGAACTCAAGTAGTCATTTCTGTATATGAGGTGGAAAGCACAAATGGGAGGTCACCCAGCTAGTCATAACCTGGATTAGATTTGCATTCTTTTTATATTAACATGCACTGATTTAGGAGGTTATTCTGGAAGATCAGAAAATTCTGAATTACTAGTGTGTCCAATAAAATACAGTGCATGCTTATAATATAAAGTTGTAACAAATTAATTCAATTCTGTAGTAATATATTGAACACTACAATGGGCTTGCCACTGTCCTATGAAACAGTTAAAAAATATAAAACAAGAATGACACGACAGTACCTGTGGGAGGTTTTTTTCTAATGTTCCTCAATGATCCCTCCCTCATGGTATTTATTCCCTATGTAGTCCTATCCCCTGGACTTGTGAGTTGAACCTAGTAACTTGCCTTTAATGAATAAAATATTGCATAATGATGAAATGTCACTTCCAAGATTAGATCATAAATGACTGTGACTTTCATCTTTTTGGCTCTCTGCCTTTCTGTCTCTGTCTCTCTGTTTCTCTCCTCATGTGCTTTCTCTGATCGTGGAAGATGCCATGTTCCTCAATAGGTCCATTTGGCAACAATTTTACAGCAGATTTCAGCGAATAGCAAGCAAGGAACTGATGTCCTCAGCCCAACAATCCTTGATAACACAAGTTCTTCCAACAACCATGTAAGCTTTGGAGAAAAAACTTCCCCAGGTGAACTTTCATATGAGACCACAGCCCTGACCAACATCTACATTGCAGCTCTGTGAGAGATCTTACAGCAGAGGACTAACCTAATTCATATTGGGGTTTCTAACTCGCAGACGGTGAAAATACAAATGCATGTTGTTTTAAGGTTTGTGGTAATTTGTTACCAGCAATAGGTAATTGGTAGAGTGCCCTTAAAGAGCTTTACACCTAGTTTTGCCTTTAGAACTCACGTCTTTGACTCCTGCTTCTTCACAATCCCACTTTCACGCACCAAGTCTTTTCCTTTTTGCTTTAAATCTGTAGTTCTCAAGAATTTTTTTTTTTTTTACCTAGGCCAATAAAGGCAAGGCAAATAATTTCTCAGACATTTCCATTTTAGTTTATTAAAAGGAATTAGCAATAACAATGTGATGAGAATGCATAATTTAATAGAGTTCTGAAAAGTACATTTCTGAATTACAATGTACACATGCTTCCCTGTAGTTATTAGAAATGTAGAGCCTAAAAATATTACTGATGAAAGTATTCATACACACTACTGGATAAAGAAAATCATAGATAGCAAACTAAACTCATTATGAGAAAGATAATCTGAAAAGATACTGTAATTAAAAGCATTGTTAGTGGCAATTGAAACCTACAGCAAGTCAAAGAATCCTGAACACTGGCTTCCCTGACAGCAGGATTTCTCTTTGTATATATACATGAGCTGCCAGAGCTGTGTGGCCTGAGACTTGTCTGTAGAAAACTGACCACTACTCAAAGTGATGCTTATCTGATGTACATTTTAGTTTACAAATACAAAATTTGAGTTAATCTTGATACTTTGAAGGATACTCAGAAGCCTTTACCCTTGCAGATAGATAATATATCAAATTACATGTTAGTTTTCAATAACTTTTTTTTTAGATCAGTTAGCAGGCACACACAATGACACTTTTGATATTACTATTTTAAAAATAACTGCCCTACAAAAATAGCCAATGTTTAATGAATACACACTGGGTGCAAAACCTGGCGTCATGGATATGTAATAGGTCATTTCAAATGACCTATTGTGGTAGGTAAACACAGAGTCTGAGCCCTGTGTGTCTGACATTAGTTTGTACACACAGTCGTTATGCACACTAATTGGTAATATCACCTGCTTCTGTTTATCTTGCCCCCGCTGTCCTAGTTCAGGATGTCCTCATCTCTTCCTTGAATTACTGTAAAAGTATCTTATTTGAACTTTTTCTCTGATTTCTCTCTTACGCTCTCTGTTCTAGCCATTATGAGTTTGCTAAAATACAAATATGATCATGTTAATTCCTTTTTCAAAATTTTTAAATGGCTCTTCAGATAAAATTCTCTTCCTAATATGATTCCAAATATTGTTTAGAATCCAATCCCTGCCTATATGTTTAGGCGTATCACAGATATTTCTGCCAGCCTTCTGCCCTAGATATACAGAGGAACATTTAATTATCAATGGACATCAGCATATGGTAGTCCTTCTGCTTCAGAAATCTCCCCCACATACCCCTTTGTTCCCTAACTTTGACCTATTACTTCTTTCAAAAACACACTGTTCCTTCAGTGCCAGCTTCAGACTCACTCAACTGGTAAGTTCTCTGTCTATCCGTATCCTGGACTTGGTGACCCTCCAGGGGTCTCCCATCTTGAAGGGTGTCAGAGGACTTCCTCAAGTGCTCTTAATGCATCAATCGAATTGATGAACTCTCCTCCATGAAGGAAGGGTGTTGCAGTCTTTTTCTTATTATTTTAAAATCTGATTTTAAAATATCATTTATGAAGAACAACTTATGTTGGCTGATTTAAGAGGCAGTGTACTTAACTTGTCTACCTACAAGCTCACAGATCTCTAAAACAAAAGCCAGGCAATTGAAAAAGATCAGAAATCAATCACTCCAAGAAACAATGGACTTATGTGCAACCAGTGAAACTGTTAGCACAAATTATAGTATGTCAGAGTAAATATTACAATGGACTAGGGGGAAAAAGTGATATCTAGTCCTACAGCTGGTGTACATTATTTCCTTAACTATACCACCAGCACCACCACCACCAATCACCATGGAGAATGACCAGGCATAATCCCAATCAGCTTGAAGCTCAGGTCTGCTGCCCTACTTCCAAGGAAAGCACACTGACTCCTCCTGATGCTCTAAATGGCTGTTGTTGGCAGCCACGCTGTGACCCCAGGGAAACCCGCGGCCTCAGGATAGAACTGAGGCTTTCTTTGCACATGCAAAACATCTGACTTCTTGATTACATAACTGGATAAATCAATCCTTAAGATGGTGCTAAATCTGGACTTCCTGGCTATGTGATCTAAATAAGTTTTACTTCATATTCAGGCCGGTTCAAATAGAGTTGCCCCTTTCAGCTGAAAGCTCCCCACTGACAAGCTGTGATAATTCTGTATTTTTCTGATGTTTCAATGACTGAAAGCCCACATACATAGAAAGGAATCCTCATTCACAACAAACTATTAGATTTGGTACAAATCAGTCATACGGTAATAATTTGGTAATATGGTCAGTACGGACAGGCTTGCCACCAGCTAAAAAGACAATAAAATCTCATAGCAAGTGGACAAGTTCTAAGTGGCTTCTGCCAAGAAGGGGGATGGGAAAGAACGAACTCAGCAGGGTGATACCCTGCGACGGCTGTGCAAGCTGGCACTCTGGCACTCCGGCTCCTCTGCAGCACGCTGACAATTCCAAAACAAGGAGGTCTCACCCTCCATCTCCACTAAGACTCCCTGTGCAAACAAATGCATTCAGGAAATGATACAGATAAACCAGCGGTGTGAACAGGATGGAGCATGGTAAATAAAAAAAGGATGTCCTGTGGCTTGTTCATTTCACATTCATTGCATTTTGTGATGTCTAGCATTCTGCAGGGAATAAAACCCACAAACACAATTCATACAGGGAGGAACGGCCAGCTCCAAATCTCTTAGCCAAGCCTTTATTCTTGAATCCTTTTTTTAGCCCAGTTCTGTCCTCACCCACAATATAATTTGAAGTCCTGCTAAGAGTGCCAAGTCTTCCTTCATGTTTTCCATTAATGTTTAAAACTTACTGAAGGATTCTTAGAAACTGCATGGCCACATTGTGCTCTCTGTAATTTGTATCTGTAACCTCTGTAATGCATATGTTCTCCTTGGGGACTGAGCACTGACATCATTCATAAACTCTTGGATCACATGTGGCACTGCAGACTTGTGACATCTGACCATGGCAGACTCGAGGCCTGTCTCTGGCAATCATTTCCTTTGGTTGAGTTTAGGAGTCAGCAGTTGGCAAAACTTCAGCTCTTGAAAGTCCTATTTTTGGCAAAGTATAACATCTGATACTTCACAGGGATCTGCATACCCTGTGCATTAGGTTAGAAGGAAGTTGTGGATTGAGGCTAATTAATGTTTAATCAGTTCCTCTTTTTTCTTCCTTAAAGTGCCATTGTCCACAAAATCTTTCATGTGGGACTGCTGTCTCCAGAATCACAGAGAGCTCAAAGAAGTAAGGACAACTTAGAGACTCTGCCCAAATAGAGCATGTGAGGAGGAGGATGGTGTCTAGAACTGCAGGTACTAACCCAAACCCTTTAAGGCAATGCCTTCCGCTGCTGCAGAACAGAAAATGTTCTGATCCATTACCCCAACAACCACCTTCCAGAACCTGCCCATGCCAGGGCTAATTCCTGTCTTGGTTACAGATGCGCCTATAACTCTGGATATTGGAAGAAATAATGCACTGAATTTAAAATTCAAAACTACACAGGCTAGCATTAAAGAAGAAGTATTAATTAATGTTTCTCAAGACAGTAAAACCATCTTGGGAAAACACCACATTATGTCAAGTTTATAATACTGCCTCCTACTTTCTCTAATCTGGATTTAGATATAAACAAACAAATAAATAAATAATCACAACATCATTATAGGATTTACATTTACTGGATGATTACAAATAATCATCTGTCTGCTTGTAGCTTTGCAATCTGGTTCTTGTCCCATGAGCCTCAAGTCTTCAGTGAAAGCAGTTAGGCTGCTAGGTAACAAGAAGGCTTGTTATAGGTGTTTTATAACCATGCCTTTTCTACCCACTACTTCCTATTTTTTCCCTACACCCCTCTCATTCCCTCCTCATTTAGACCTCACTATTAAAAGAAAACAAAAATCTGAGAGAACCAAATAGCATTTATATATGTTTATTAAAAATGCAAATTTGATATATTTATTTATGTGCATATTTAAAATTAAAATATACATAAGTATGTATTCACATTAAAACCAGAATTTATTATTGCCTTATAGCTACATCTGTCAATATGAAATAAAGAATAAAGAGTGCTATCAAGTAAATATTAATGTACCTCTTTATTTTGTGTCCCCATAGAGTACCACTCTTCTCCCGCCTTTTTGTCCGTATCTGAAAGCATTAGCTGTTACAACATTCTAACATGGCACAGTTCACAGAGGTACACGTCTCAGCAGCATATTCCTGTCATTCCACCCTTTCCTAGTATCAATGGGTTATTGCTCCAATATTTCTCTCCCATGGTGTATTTCTGGTGTGCATGATCAACATGAATTACAATGCCAAGTAACTGCCAGATGTCATGAGTTATAAACTCAATAGTCTAAGGATTATTACACATTAGGGCACCCTACAGTGCAAGGGTGTCCTGGAATTTATGTGTTATTTATTACCTATTGGCAGGGTCTCAAAGTAATCTCACCCCTGCTGATGAAATGAGGGTTGGAAGGAGAAGAAGGTCAAGGTCAACCTTCCTTGTCAAGAATTCCAGTTATTTCGAAACTACTGTTGCTTTTTATCTGGTTATCCCCTCTAACTGCAATTCAACAAATCTCTGAGTCAGTGTATATATATTATAATGCATCCATGGGCTTTCAACTGATTTCTGCTAATTTCACAATTTCCATCATTTCCCCTATTTTAACAACATACTTAATAACTATAATCACTAGAAGTTCCATTTAAAGAGTACTAATGAACCCCACCATAATCCATGAACTTAAAAATGACCACTTTAAGAATACACTGTTTACTTTCCTCTTTTACACAAAATGTAGACCAAAACCTAACATCATGAGACTTATTTAAATTTTTAATGCAAAAGCAAGACCATGTTTTAAAAATCATGTCCCACATGCCTGTTGACACTTCAGTCTTTTCCATCCAATATTAAGATTTGCATATGTCCACACCACAAAATATGGGCATTACTCTAAGCTGTCATGAAGTTTGCTGAAATGGATGTAATTTGACATCCTATATTCTTCAGGAAATGTTCCATTTGATTACTACATGACAAGAACTTGAAATGTTTCCTAATCCAGAATATGGCATATTTATTTTTAAATTGGCTGATTTAAAAAAAATCTATCATCTCTCTACTCTATTCCAAGACCCAGTAACCTTCTTTTCTTTTGCCACCAAATGAATTCTGAATGCTGCAGTTAACATTCAGTAATCTCATTACCCATCTACCATAAATCTTCAAAAGCATCATCATGTTTTGACAGCTAAGCAGGAAGAGGAAGCAAGGAGCATATCCAAGCACTTTTTATGAATGCAAATTTGCTAAAGATCACATTTAAATTATTTCAGAAAACTCATATTACACCACTGACAACAACTGGAAAACAATGTGCTTGAAAATTTTGTTTATGTATGAGAAGCACAGTTTCTTTTATTTCTGATGCTAAATCCACACCCCTACAACACACACAACCCACCCACTCAACCTTGCCATATACTCTAGGATACCAAAAATAAGTAATGGATATATTTATAGGTGTCAGTAATACTTAGTTGTCATGATGAAAATGTATCATAGATGTGTTTTCCCCAAAAGTGTTCAAATATTTAAAAGTTTACATATACTTTAATAAAGCTTCCATATCTTATATGAACCTAGAAAGAAGTCATCTTAAGCATGGAAGTTTAAAACAAAATCTCTCTCTTCCTCTGATATACCCTGGTGTCAACCTTGGGCATCCACAGAGTATATGCTCAGCAATAAGGGAATAAATCAAATTGCCTTCTAAGCCTCTGGCTACATTGTTATTCTGTGGGATCCATGGGTATTCCTAGGATGAGGATTCATTCCACTTTCATTCCCAAAATAGTCAGAGAAAAAAAGAGAGACAGTCCCTTCCTTCCTGCTTGGAGAAGCACCAACTCCCTACATGGAGATAACTACCTAGCCGTGTGTGATTGTTCTAGCTTCTCCACCTGGGAGGGTACCAAAACTTGGTAAGTAAGATTTATCAGCAAATCTACGAAACCTTCATTATTCTGTCTTAATCAAGGCTATTTGTGAAGCTAGATTAATAAAGTTCATGGGTATGATCTCTAATTTTGGCCGTTTTCATACACCAAAGTACCAACCATTTCACCCTACTCCTCCCTCCAACTGTCTACAAATTGTGAAATTTGAAGCTTTTTCTTGGTACTCTCAATGAATAGTCACATTACAACTGTTCTGGATACAGGGCAAAATGCTTAAAATATGGGCAACAAAAGGAAATCTGATGTTAGGAAATTGAATAATTTTTGAAATAAATGAGTAGATCCCACATAATCAAATGTCACATATATTTATCCAATGAAATCTAAACCACAGACCAACACTGCCCTTCACGTGAGTTTTTCCATATTTACTTAAAGGAATTTTGCTTTAGTAAGTTTCTGAGAGCTGACTTCAAAATATCACTGGGGATGTTATCAGCTGATAAGTGCTTGGTGTGGGGTTTGGACTAGAGGACTTTACATTTCACTTCAAATATTCTAAATAGCTGGTGAAAAAATTATTCATTGCTTCTGAAATCTAGAATCTTCAACCTTACCTATGAATTGGGTAACTATGTATTTTATTCTCCATACTAGACAAAAGGCAGCATTCTTCATAATTATGCTAGGACATCCAGCAATTCCAGGTAGAATATTCACCTACCTTCACCCCGTCTTTAACTCTCTGGAGTCTATCCTCTAAAAGTCTCTGCTTCCTTATTTTGTCCCTTCCATCATAATACTTTATCCACATTGGCCTTTGTTTGAGTCCTGGAACATAGGAAGCTCTTTTCCACTTTAAAGCATGGACACAGTTTGTTTTCTATATGTGAAATGCACTCTAGTTCCTCTCCAGCATTTGTCCTGTTCCTTTCATGAGACCTGGCTCTTCCATTTAATAAATATTTATGGAACTACTACTAATTTGGTAAAGAGAAAATATGGCATTGTGGTTAAAATAATGAGTTTCATCACTTGCCTGAGTTTGAGTTTCAGCTCTGCTACTTTATTAATGGATGGTCTTAAACAAATGTCTGAGCTGGTTTGAGATTCAGTTTCTTCATCTGTGAAATGGGGATACTAAAGCTATGCCTTTGTAAAGCACAGTGTGAAAGAAAGAAACACTTCATAAATGAGAATTGTTACTGCTGGAAAACTAGTAAACAAGAAGCACCTCGCAAATTCATTTTTGTATCTGATTTCAAAGGAGTTTAATAGCTGTCAATTTTTGATTCCTCTGACTGTTGAAAAGTCTGTACCTTCAAGAACTCTCCTGTGTATAAAATATTTCCTACCTTAAGGTTTTCAGGGTCAGTCAAATACTATGCCAATTGCTACTAGATGGTGATAATAACTGTAAATGAGTTCTATGGGAATTTGGACTTTTTATATAAGAGTATAATACTAAAGTCAATATGTTTAGATTATTTATTATTTTTGTTATTAAGTATTAAAATGATGATACAATATAATTGTTTCCTCCCAATCAAAAAGTTTTAACTTTGCCTGGTGATTTTTGTCCAGTTCATTTTTAAAACATGACTTTAACATGACATTTAATGTTGCTTTGTTTAATTGATACCAAATAAATTCGATATTTTTCAACTTTACAATCCATTCTAGTTGTAAGTACTTCTTTGTGGTAAAGAAGAGTTTTTAATCATTTCTTTTTTATTTAGGAAGTGTGTACTGCCTATTTTGTTGGTGCAAGGTGCTATGTAACACACTTAGAAATATAAGCTATTTCAAGCAGAAATTCTGCCCTCAGGGTACTAAAGAGAGTTAGAAAAGTTACTAAAACTCAAAACCACAATCTGCAAGAAAAAAAGCATGTAGTATCAGGGAACTGCATTGAAAGGTATATTGAAAATTCACTAAGGAACAAAGGAGGGGAACATTGTTTTCAAAAAGGAAGGCTTTTTAAAGAAGTTAGCTTTAGAGCTGGGTTTGAAGTATGCATCGCATGCTTTAACTCATTACCAAAAGAAATGACACATGCTGGAATGTGCTTACATGTACATAAAACAGTCTCTGGAAGAATACACAAGAAACTAATAATAACAAATGCATTTGCAGAGAAAAACAAAACTGCAAAATGAAGAATGGGAGAGGAAGGTTTCACTATATCCACTTTATACCTTTTGACTTTCAAGCCCTGTAAATGTAATAATTACTTATTAGTATATATAATTAGAATTGTGTGAATAAAAAGAATATTGAATAAGAGTGCTTTCCAAGTATGTGATTTGTCCCAACTGGATTCGACATAAAGAGTCGTGAAGAGGGTATGGAAACCAGATTTCTCACAAAAGTCACAAAGTGACGCAAGCTGCAAGTTGCTAGAAGAATGGTGCTTTGATGTCAATGAAAGAACTGTAGGATGATGATAATCCTGACCTTAGAGGTCAGAATATAAAACTTCATTAATTAGTCATTTTCTAAGATAGAACACAAATTCTGAGATCTTCAATGTTGTGAAGATATATTCTTTGCATTTAAGATTAATTGAAGGGCTACGGTGAGCTAAGTACAAGAGATCTTGTTTTCTTCAGGTAACTTCCTAGGAGTGGAAGGCTTAAAGCCATCATACATATTTACTGTCAACACATAGTCCCTAAAAGCCAAAATAGCATTTATTATAAAAAAAAGTTCTTTGTCTTTCTCAAAGTAGGTTGTGAGTTTACAAACTTGCTCTGATTATGTGAATCAAGAAAATTATAAATGTTCTTCCCTTAAAAATAAAAACATATCTTTAATGAAAGTTCTTCATAGAGCTTTCTTTAGAGAAAATGTAAAAAACCTTGTTTAACTTTATAAAATTTTGGGCATATTGAGCAACTTTTCTCTGAATACATCTCCTCTGGCAAGGGAAACAAAAGCAAAAATGAACAAATGGGACTACATCAAACTAAAAAGCTTCTGAACTACAATGGACACCATCAGAAGAACGAAAAGGCATCCTACAGAGTGGGAGAATATATTCATAAATGACATATCCAATAAGGGATTAACATCCAAAATATATAAAGAGCTCACACACCTCAACACCCAAAAAACAAATAAACCAACTAAAAAAATGAACCAAACAGACACTTCTGCAAAGAAGAAATCCAGATGGCAAACAGATACATGAAAAGATACTCCACATCACTAATTATCAGGGAAATGCAAATTAAAACCACAATGAAATATCACCTCATACCAGTTAGGATGGCCAACATTCAAAAGACAAGGAACAACAAATGCTGGTGAGGATTCAGAGAAAGGGAAACCCTCTTACATTGTTGATGGAATGTAAATTATCTCAACCTTGTGGAAAGCAATATGGAGGTTCCTCAAAAAACTGAATATAGAAATACCATTTCACACAGAAATTCCACTCCTAGGAACTTACCTGAAGAAAACAAGATCCCAGGTTCAAAAATATATACACACCCCTATGTTTATCGCAGCACTATATACAAAAGCCAAGATATGGAAGCAACCTAAGTATCCATCAGTAGATGAATGGATAAAGAAGAGGTGGTACATATACACAATGGAATATTATTCAGCCATAAAAAGAAATCAAATCCTACCATTTGCAACAACATGGATGGAGCTAGAGGGTAGTATGCTCAGTGAAATAAGCCAGCTGGAGAAAGACAAGTACCAAACGATTTAACTCTTTTGTGGAGTATAAACTACAAAGCAAAAGTGAAGGAACAAAACAGAAGCAGACTCACAGACTCCAAGAAGGGACTAGTGGTTACCAAAGGGAAGGGGTTCGAGAGAGTGGGTGAGGAGGGAGGGAGAAGGGGATTAAGGGGCACCATGATTAGCACACATAATGTAGATGGATCACAGGGAAGGCAGTACAGCATAGAGAAGACAAGTGGTGACTCTGTAGCATCTTACTACACTGATGGACAGTGACTGCAGTGGGGTGTTGAGGGGAATTGATAGCATGGGTGAATGTTGTAACCACAATGTTGCTCTTGTGACACCTTCATAAGATTGTATATCAATGATATATTAATAAAAAGTATTTGGTGTAATTTCTTTGATGCGTCTATGACTTTTAAATTTCATATGATTTGAATATATAAAATCAGTTTTTCTTTTATTTTAGAAGTGAAGGAAAAGGAAATGTATGCATAGGTTAAGTATATTGATGTTATTCAATCTATAATACAGTTTTTGCTAGTGGATGACAGCTGAGACATATCATAAAATGAATTTTACTCCATTTTTAAACAATATAACTCTTGAAGAAAGTTTCTGTACCCACTAAGTTCAATTTTGTCTAATCCTTGGGTTTATGATGATGTCAGTTCACTAAAATGTTAGTTAAAACTTTTTAAAATGCATACTGAGAGGTAACAGCTTCAATACTGTAATATGGTGTAAAGAGAAAGACAATGTTTTATTACCACTTAATTGTTTTCAAAACTGAATATTCCATAATAAAAAGGTTCACTGCATATTTGCAATAGTTTTCAAAAATTAAGCAGCCTAACAATTTAAGATGAATTTTCTGAAAAATGATCTTGTTACTGCAAAGTGCTAGTTATTACTTTTTTTAATTAGAAAAGCTGTCTATATTAGAAATAGATCATGTTAAGTAACACTGAAATATACTAACAGTCTTTATTTCTATATTTTTGTAAATATTCCAATATTTATAATGTTTAGATAGAATAGGATTTCCATAAAACAGTTGATGGCTCAATCAAATCTTACAATTAACTGTCTTCACCAGATACTATATCAGTACCTTGTAAGACTGAAAAGATCAGATGGGAAATATACTATAAATCCATTATATCTCTAATGCAAATGTAATTATTTCATGTTTCTCTCCCATAATAGTTTCGCCAAAATAAGTATTTGATAATATTGTTAAGATGTGAAAAATTCTTAAGTGATTTTTTTTGTATTCTACCCCAAATCCTGCATAATGAAACCATTACCATTAAAGCATTGCATATCTAGTTTGAATGTGTATTTGTTACTTTGTGTTCTGAGACACCCTCCTAATTTTCCTCCCATTAGCCATTACTTTTGCATATACTTTGCCAGAAACTTCCTATCCTTAAAACAGTCAATGCCACTCAAAAATGTAGTGCCTGCAGCCACATATTCTTCATAGTTAACCTCGGCTAGTCTTGTTTCCATGCCGATGACCCTAAAATGAATGCCTCCAGCCTTCAGCTCCCTGAACTCCTCACTTGGATCTATCTCCTTGCCTCAAACCACCAATTGAGAGTCTCAGAGCATCTTGAATTTAACACGGCCAAAATTGAACTCTTGATTTTGTCATATAAATCTTCATCTCCCCAGTATTTTGTGTCTTTGTCTGTAGTACCATCATATACAAATTTCTCAAGGAAGGAATTATTTTCTCTCCATTTCTGAACCCATGGACACCTACACACACACCATCACCATCGTCACCTTGCCCATCAGTAAGGCCCAATGACTGTGAAAACCTCTACAAGACCTTTCTATTTTTCTTTACCTCCACTCCTGTCATTTGGTCCTGGTCTCTGTCATCTCTCATGGATACCACAGGTGACTTGTAACAATCTTACTTTTACTCTTGCCCTTCTTATAGTCAATTCTCCACAGGGCAGAGAATCACCTCATTAAAATTATGAAACAAATCTTGCTATCCTTCTTCTTAAGATTCTCCAAAGGATACATCATATTTTTAAAAAATCCAAGTCCTTACTCTGGCCTACAAAGTTTCTTGAGATACCACCTCTTGTGTCCCAGCTATGCTGGTCCTCTCCTCTTCCATCAAGGCAAACTATTTCTTTAAGACTATTTCTACAATAGTCACTGTGGAATGTTCTTTTCCCAAGACTTCCTCTTAGCTCTCTTCTTCTTGTCCATCAGATCTCAGTTTACATGTTAGTTCTTTGGTTTCTCAGCTAATGGTGACCCAATTCAAAGAAGCAACAGGATCCCACATATCCCATCCCTTGGGTATTTTTTCCTGTTGCATGTCACATCACCGTGTTAAATTACTCGTTTGACACATAGTCTACAGGCACACACCTGATCATCTACATTTGCTCTCTTACAACACTAAACTATGTTTTCTACCTTTATCTTGTATCTACCTACCACTTCAGCATTTTATTAAAAATAATAATAATAAAGAGAGAAATGTGGTATCCACATATAAATCAAGTATAAAAACCAAATGAGTATTCATATTTGAACTGACTGTTTAGAGTTCATAATGCATGAGCAAAACCGAAAGTTTCTGTGATGACTGCCCTTGTACTGTTCACTATGTAACTTATTCACTATGTAAGAATTTGTTCTACATGTAAGAACTTGTTTGTTATGCCTCAGAAGATTGGAGACTGACGAAAATTAGGCTTGGGGTGGATTAATGATTGTCCATTGAGCACTGACTCCCCTATACAGAATTTTATTGTCGTTAACAACCATTTGATCAATAAATATGAGAGATGCCCTCACAAAAAAAAAAAAAAAAAAAAAGGACAGACTTCCAATGGTAAAATAAATAAGTAACCAGGATGTAATGTATAGCATAAGGAATATAGTCAAGATATTGTAACAGCTTGGTAGGGTGATAGCTGGAACCTCGAATTATGTATATAAATGTTCTACTACTGTGTTGTACACTTGAAACTAATGTAATGTAATACTGTGCGTCAACTACCCTTCAATAAAAAATAATTATTTAAAAAAAAAATAGTATATCTCATTTAAGCATTTTAAGGACAGAATAACAAATGAAAGACTGTTATGAAAATCAGATTTTAATGTGCAGAATTTTAAATAAAACTGCACTTAGAAAGTGCAGACATTTTATCAATCATCAAGCTTTTTTTTGAACTGAAGTATAGTTGACATTAATACCTTCAGGTATACAACACAGTGAGTCAACATTAATATATATTACAAAATGCTGACCATGATATATTTAGTTACCACCTGTCACCATACCAAGTTACTAAAATATTATTGACTATATTCCCCATTCAGTACCTTCATCCCAGTGACTTATTTATTTTGTAACTGGAACTATACCTCTTAATCCCCTTGTCCCATTTTGCCTACATAGCCACCTCTCTCCTCTCTGGCAACCGCCGGTTTAGTCTCTGTATTTATGAGTCTGTTTCTAGGTTATTTATTTGTTGTTTTGCATTTCAGAATCCACACATAAGTAAAGCCATATGGTATTTGTCTTTCACTGACTTATTTCACATAGCGTAATACCCTATAGTTCAAGCCATGTTTTGCAAAAGGCAAGATTTCATTCTGTTTTATGGCTGAGTTAATTAATACTCCATTGTGCAGACATGCCATATCTTTCTTATCCATTCATCTGCTGATGGACACTTAGGTTGCTTCTATATCTTGGCTATCCAACTTTGCTCTTATTTCTCAGGATGGCTTTGGCTATTCTGGGTCATCAGTGGTTCCATACACATTTTAGGGTTATTTGATTTAGTTCCGTAAAAAAATGCCATTTTGATAGAAATTGCACTGAACTTGTAGATTGCTTTGGGATTATGGACATTTTCACAATATTGATTCTTCTAATCCATTAGGACAGTGTATCTTTCCATTTATTTGTGTCATCTTCAGATTCTTTTATCAATGTCTCAGTTTTCAGAGTATACATCTTTCACTTTCCTAATTAAGTTTATTCCTGCTATTTTACTCTATCTGGTACAATTGTGGATGGGATTGTTTTTCTGGTTTCTCTTTCTGCTGGTTCATTTTTGGTGTATAGAAACGCTACAGATTTCTGTGTAAAGATTTGGTATCCTGTAGTTTTATTTAATTCATTTATGAGTTTTGGTGGAGTCTATTTGGGACTTTCTACAACTAGTGTCGTGTCATCTGCAAATGGTGGCGGTTTCTCCTTTTCTTTCCCAATTCGGATGCCTTTTCTTTCTTTTTCTTCTCTGGTTGCTCTGGCTGGGGCTTCCAGTGGTGTGTTGAGCAGGACTGTTGACAGTGGGCGTCCTTTTCTTGTTCCTAACCTTAGAGTTTTACCAATGAGTGTGATGTTGGCCGTCGGTTTGTCACTTATGGCCTTCATTATGTTACATTCTGTCGCCTCTATAACCACTTCTTTGGGAGTTTTGGTCATGAATGGATGTTGCATTTTGTGGAGTGCTTTTTTCTGCATCTATTTAAAAGGATCATGTGGTTTTTGTCCTTCCTTTTGTTAATATGGTGTCACAATGATTGATTTGCAGATGCTGGACCATCCTTGCCTTCCTGGAATGAATCCTACTTGATTGTGTTAAAAAAAAAAAAAAAAAAAAAAAATAAGTAACCGGGATGTAATGTATAGCATAAGGAATATAGTCAAAATATTGTAACAACTTGGTATGGTGATAGCTGGTACCTAGAATTATCATGTATATAAATGTTGAATCACTGTGTTGTACACCTGAAATTAATGTAATACTGTGTGTCAACTACCCTTCAATAAAAAATAATTATCGAGGGAAAAAAAAAAATTACTCGTTTGGTTATTTGTTCCTTATCTTTGTTCCTTATTCAGTAGAATGTAAGTTAGCTCCATGAAAGCAGGGACCAAGATCATTTTGTTTATTGTTGGATCACCAGGGTCTATAATGGTATTTTTGGCACATCGTAAGTACAAAGTAAATATTTATTGAATGAATAGATGCGTGAAGAATTTCAATTCTTGTCATCATCTAAACTGGATAGCTTTTACATATCCATCTTTAGAACAAAGTCCTCTAAATTGGTTTAATGATTTTATTCAATAAATGTATGAGAAGGTGCTTGTCTTTTGTTTTTGTAAAGAATGTAGCACTCTGTGACAAGCATTACTATGGGATGATCCTCCATGAAATGCCACTAGTTGCTTATTTTCAAAGTTAAAAGCTAACTCACACATTTCACATTATTCAAATGGTTAGAAACAAGTCCAGAACTTCTATCACTGTTTACCATATTCATACCCTTAGCCAAATTATGTTATTAATGTTTATTTTAAAATATCTCAGTTTATCTAGTTATTTAAGGTGGGATAAATTAATATCTTATAATGATCAAGATTTCTTGCCTCAGTGGGAAACTCAAAATCACCCTGAGCACTAGGCTTATGAATGAAAAGATAGAGAGACCAGGATGTCAACTTCAGCGAGTTAATAAAAGAAGGAGTCAGGATTTGAAAATGGATTTTTTAAGATTTCTGGAGCCTACATCTGAAGATTATTGTGAGAAATTTAGGCATAACAGATATATTTTATAATTTCTTAACCTAATTATTAAAGGGTACTAAAAATAATTTAACTTGGTAACTTCATTACAGTCAATTATTATATCATGTGGTGAGATGGTGATTTCAAACTTTAAATTCATTTATTTTTAATTCAAAATTCATAATGAAACTTGCTTTGTTGAATAAATTACTAAGATGAGCTTGAATCTCTACAATTGCTTTTTTTAAAAAAAATTGGAGAACAAAAGCTAAGGGTGAGTAAATTGCTGATCAGTTATACTGTCTGTCTTTCTGTATAATAAACTATTGCAGCCTTTCAAATGGTATGATCAAGACCTCAGGATTGCTGACTTCTTTTTTTTTAATACATGTCAATCCCTTGTTTCAGCAAAGTAAAACTTTACTCAGCTTGAATCTTTTGTCTGTTCTCATTTATTTTTTAAAGAATATTAGAATGTGTTACATAACCATCTTGGAGATAGTTCACTTCTCATACTGATATAAGCATTATGAGGTTATATTTTTGCAAATATAAGCTGAGACAGAACCTTGCACCTTCAGCTGTACCATGAGCTCTGCAGGTTAAGCCCACAGGCTTTGGGGATTGGAAGCCATCCATCTGAGTCCTGGCATTGTTGCTTTTTAGCTATGGGATTTGGGACAAGTTATTTACCCTCCCTAGGCTTCTGATTCTCATCTGTTAAATGGGGATAATGGTGCCTTTCATTTAGGATGGTGATGAGGATTAAGTGAAAGCATTTTTGGTATTTATCACATACCCAGTGAAGAGGAAGTGTTCATTCATTATAATGGTTTTGCATAATCAAATGGACAGCAATGTTTAAAGTTATACCTTCTCCCTTATAAAGTATATAGCTCCCTTAAAACAGTGATAATTCAACTGATTAAGTATATTAATATATAACAAAATTGTAGATGAACACAATAAAATGGATATCTATTATTACAAATTTAATAATGAAATATTTAATAAATAACACTGAATAATATTTTGCATAAGCAAAATAATATTTATTGGGCCTAAATAATTGGCTTAAATACTTGTATTAATTAGTTTAGATGAAAAGTGACACTTTAATTTTCCTTTATATTAAGAAAAAATCAATAATTTACATTTGGGTAAAAATATGTATAACAAGTGGGTCAAGTTTTTCTAAAAGAAAGGTTCACAATATGTAGCAAGCATGTGCAAAGAATGAGTCTACTAGGAATGCCAAACAATGTTTATACCTATTTCTTAGCAAAAAATCATTTAATTTTAGTTTTAACGCAGATATTTTAACACAAAAATTAGCTTCTTCTTAATACAGATTTTTACTATGCTCAAGTTTGTAAAATATTTTTTCTCTCTTTGTATTTTTAATTGCTGGGCAAATGTTCTAATCATTCATTTGATTGAGTACCTGCTCTTCAATATTATATAACTATAGCTGACTAAAGATTAAAAGGGATTATTTATTTCAAGATTACAAAAGAAAAATAGAAATTGACATACTGACATGAAAAAACAGAACAAATCAGGGGACTCTTAGTTCCTCAAGAACCGAAGTCACCTGTTCCTGACAGTTCCATCTTCCACTCTCCAAATGCCTGTTAGTAAAAGAAAAGCAGTCCAGTCCACACCCTGACATCTTTAATTGACTTCCTGGAGAGTGCTATCAAGAGCTACTCAAGCGGGGCTAATAGAGCCCACAGATTGCTCACACATGGCAAAGCTGGGAGTGTTAGCCTTTAAAAAGGGTTGAGGGTGAGCATAATCTCCACTCCATGTGGGAGTAATAACCAATAGTTATCTGAAAAGCAACAAATAATCCTTCAGCACCTTTGAAATAGAGGGAAGATATGTAAGAGGGAGCCAGGGGAATTGGGGTCTAAATGTAGCCTCCCTGAAGGTGCCTCACATCACCAGATGGAGATTGAGACCCTGAGTTGTGTCAGATGATGCACATTAATGACAGAGACACTGGCCAAATGGAACCATCCTTTTGACAATAAAAGTTGAGTCTTCTGAGAGCACATTCCACTGAGAAGAGTCATCTTATGTTGAAATAAAGCAAAAAGGATATGATATTATTCAAACAAGCCCAGTCATTGCAGTAAAGTTTAAACCATCATCCCCACAGGAGGGTAGCCCACATGGCTTTGGAGCTACTCCTTGGCCTGCTGCCTAGGCACACAGGATGAAAACCTTGCTTGTTTATTTTCTTTCATTTCAGTTTTGCCACTGACTCTCTTACTTTTGTACATTAGAACATAATATTTATCTGACAAGAATGATAGTTTTGCACACAGAACTCTTAGCATGGAGCATGTCTTCTAGCTTTATTAAACTCCTATTTACTCAGTTTTGGATCTTCAATGACTACTTTCATTTGCTCTTTATGTCAAACTGTGAAACAGTTCACCATCCAAGTAAAAAATACAAAATAGTTTTCAACAGTGTTGTTTTTTCTTGTTGATACCCAGTTGCATACTATTTATTTGTAGTGCTGCATAGAATGTACTATGTTGTGCCAAATTTTTACACCAGGGCACTGAATAGTATGCTCAGAATGAAAGGTGATACAGGAACACTAATAATACTTTCTGAATAATCCCTTTATCAGTCAACTACGTGAAGATATGAAGAGCCTAGATAATGTCTCTTTTTATAAGAGGAAAGCAAACAAAAATTTGCATTTAATTTGAAGACACATTCCACATTTAGGGACACTTCATTGCCAAATTTCCTTAGCTACTGTTTATCTCAAAGGACCTTACTATAAAGTAAAACATTATATGAAAATCACCTTGGAAATGAGATCATGTTGATGGTATTTGAGATATTTTAATGAGTGAATAAAAAAGGCATATTGTCTACTATCACTGACATTATTTTAAAAAAGGAAGAAAAGAAGGATTCCACCAAAGATGGCAGCATGAGTAGGGTGGCAGAAATATCCTCCCAAAACCATATATATTTTGAAAATACAACAAATACAACTATTCCTAAAAGAGTGACCAGAAGATACACTATACCAGTCAGGCTACATCTACAAGAACCAAACGTCTCAGGGAAAAGGGTAACGTGCAGAGCCATGACCCAGCAGGATCCAAGCCCTCACCCCACACCAGCTGACTGGTGGAAGGAAAAGAATCAGAGTGGGGGGAAAGTGGAGGAATAGGAATGCTAAATAATCAGCCCTAGTAATCTGCCCCAGGAGCACAGACACACATTGCATGGTGCTCTGGATATTAGAGGAGGAGAAAAGCAAAATCCGAGACTAAGACTGCAAACAGGTCCCCACAGCTGGCTGCCCTGGGACAAAAGAAAAGCAGGTGTTTTAAAAGTCTTAAAGGGACAAGGGTTTAACAGGCAGACAAAATCATCCTGGCACATTCAGTCTGGAAGGGTGGGAAATTTCAGGAAATTCAGGAGCCCTTTCCCCCTGGGTAGCAACACAGCTCCAAGGCCCCTCAAAGTGATAGGCTACCTGTTGTTCCTTCTTCCCCATCAGCACCTGCAAGCAAGCCAGCTGTCCTTAACATTGCTGTACACCAGCCATGGAGCAGCCCTACCTACAACAACCACACAGAGGCTTCTCCCTGTGCAGTGCATGGCTAACCGGCCTAGATCCAGAGGCTGCTCCCTGCACATGGTTGACTGGCATAGACAGTGGACATGGGTGCAGAGTCTGAAAGGCATGAAGGGGCTTTGTTCTCATGGCAGAACACATGCGGCTCGCCTGTGACCCCCGCCAATGCCCTAGGCCATCCCAAGGGCCACTCACCTACAGCAGCCTAAGGGATTAACCCAGATGCTGCTCCCTGTGCCCAGTTAACTGGCACAAACAGAGGAGACGGGCAAGTTGACAGGCAAGCAGGAAGGGACTTTGTTCTCCCACCTGACATACACGCCACTCACAGGTGACCACTTCCATAGCTATGAAAAAGCAGAAGAACCATGTTCAATCCAAAATCCATCAAACACCAGAAAGAAGGCTGGGTGAGACTGAAATCACCAATATTCAAAAATAATTTAAAATAAAAGTCATAAGCATGCTGATGGTGCTACAGAGAAATATTCAAGAGCTAAGGAATGAATTCAGGAAGGAGGTAACAGAAATGAAACAAACAATGGTAGGATTTAAGAGCAGACTGAATGAGGTGGAAGAGACTGTTAATGGAATAGAAATCAGAGAAGAGAAACACAGAGAAGCAGAGGCAGAGAGAGATAAAAGGATCTCTAGGAATGAAAGAACATTAAAAGAACTGTGTGACCAATCTAAATGGAGCAATATTTGCATTATAGAGGTATCAGAAGAAGAAGAGAGAAAAAAAGGTATAGAAAGAATCTTTGAAGAAATAATTGCTAAAAAGTCCCCAAATCTGGCAAAGGAAATAGTTCCTCAAGCCACAGAAGTCATAGATCTCCCACCACAAGGGACCCTAGAAGGACAACACCAAGACGTATAATAATTAAAATGGCAAACATCAAGGACAAGGACAGAGTATTAAAGGCAGCCAGAGAGAGAAAAAAGCTCACCTACAAAGGAAAACCCATCAGGCTATCATCAGACTTCCCAGCAGAAACCTTATAGGCCAGAAGGGAATGGCATGATATATTCAACACAATGAAACAGAAGGGCCTTGAACCAAGAACACTTTATCCAGCAAGACTATCATTTAAATTTGAAGGAGGGATTAAACAATTCCCAGACAAGCAAAAGTTGAGTAAATTTACCCCCCACAAGCCATCTCTACAGTTTATTTTAAAGGGACTGCTCTAGATGGAAGTGCTCCTAAGGCTAGAGAGCTGTCACCAGAGAAAATAAAACAACACCAAAGGATGTAGACCAACTAAATACTAACTAATGGCAAAATAAAATCAGCTATCCACAAAGTCAGTCAAGGGAAACCCAAAGAGTACAGAATAAAACACCTAATATACAAAGAGTGGAGAGGAAGAAAAAGAAGGGAGAGAAATAAAGAGTCATCAGACTGTGTTTATAATAGCATAATAAGTGAGTTAAATTAGACAGTTAGAGAGTAGAGGGGCTACCTTGAACCTTTGGTAACCATGAATCTAAAGCCTGCAATGGCAATAAGTACATATCTATTGATAATCACCCTAAATGTAAATGGACTGAATGCAACAATCAAAAGAGAGTGTTGCAGAATGGATAAAACAGCAACACCCATCTATTTCAGCCTACAAAAGACTCACTTCAAACAGTAAGAAATACATAGACTAAAAGTGAAGGGATAGAAAAAGATATTTCATGCAAACAATAGGGAGAAATAAGCAGATGTTTCAGTACGTGTATCAGACAAAATAGACTTAAAACCAATTTTTAAGTCTACAGATTCAATGCAATGCCTATCAAAATATCAACAGCATTCTTCAACGAACTGGAAGAAGTAGTTCTAAAATTCATATGAAAATACAAATGACCCCAAATAGCCAAAGCAATCCTGAGATGGAAGAATAAGTCAAGGGGGGATCTCACTCCCCAACTTCAAGCTCTACTACAAAGCCACAGTAATCAAGACAATTTGGCACTGGCACAAGGAGATACCCACAGACCAGTGGAACAGAATAGAGAGTCCAGACATTAACCCAAACATATATGGTCAATTAATATGTGATAAAGGAGCCATGGATATACATTGGTGAAATGACAGCCCCTTCAAAAGCTTGTGTTGGCAAAACTGGACAGCTACATGTAAGAGAATGAAACTGTATCACTGTCTAACCTCATACACAAAAGTAAATTCAAAATGGATCAAAGACCTGAATGTAAGTCATGAAACCATAAAACTCTTAGAAAAAACATAGGCAAAAATCTCTTGGATATAAAAATAAGCAACTTCTCCATGAACATATCTCCCCAGGCAAGGGAAACAAAAGCAAAGATGAACAAGTGGGACTATATCAAGCTGAAAAGCTTCTGTACAGCAAAGGACACCATCAATAGAACAAAAAGGCATCCTACGGTATTGCAGAATATATTCATAAATTATATATCTGATAAAGAGTTGACATCCAAAATATACAAAGAGCTCACACACCTCAACAAACAAAAAGCAAATAACCCAATTAAAAAATGGGTAGATGATCTGAACAGATACTTCTCCAAAGAAGAAATTCAGATGGCCGTCAGGCACATGAAAAGATGCTCCTATCACTAATCATCAGAGAAATGCAAATTAAAACCACATTGAGATATCACCTCACACCAGTTACGATGGCCACCATCCAAAAGACAAAGAACAACAAATGCTGGTGAGGATGTGGAGAAAGGGGAATCCTCCTACACTGCGAGTGGGAATGTAAATTAGTTCAGCCTTTGTGGAAAGCAGTATGGAGGTTCCCCAAAAAACTAAAAATAGAAATACCATTTGACCCAACAGTTCCACTCCTAGGAATTTACCCTAAGAATGCAGGAACCCAATTTCAAAAAGACAGATGCACCCCTATGTTTATCACAGTACTATTTACATTAGCCAAGAAATGGAAGCAACCTAAGTGTCCATCCGTAAATGAATGGATAAAGAAGATGTGGTACATATACACAATGAAATATTATTATTCAGCCATAAGAAGAAAACAATCCTACCATTTGCAACAACATGGATGGAGGTAGAAGGTATTATGCTCAGTGAAATAAGCCAGACAGAGAAAGACAAGTAACAAATTATTTCACTCATTTGTGGAGAATAAGAACAAAGGAAAAACTGAAGGAAAAAAACAGCAGCAGACTCACAGAATCAAAGAATGGACTAACAGTTGCCAAAGGGAAAGGGACTGGGGAGGGTGGGTGGGAAGGGAGGGAGAAAGGGAATAAGCGGCATTATGATTAGCACCCATAATGTAGGGGATTGCACGGGGAAGGCAGTAAAGCACAGAGAAGACAAGTAGTGACTCTATAGCATCTTACTACACTGATGGACAGTGATTGTAATGGGGTATGTGGTGTAGACTTGATAATGGCGGAAATCTAGTTATCACAATGTTGCTCATATAATTTTATATTAATAATACCAAAATAAAATAATTTTAAAAAGGAAGAAAAGAAATATTTTCACTCCTCACATTCAGATTCACCTGTTTTTCCTAATTAACTATATTCATAATGTCAGCTTCTATAGGAAATATTTTAGTGTCACACTTTTGAATGTTTTTGTACACTCTTTCTCCTAGTTAATGTAAAAGATTTTTTCATTAATGATTGTAACTGTAACTTTTCTTCACGTTTTATTTAATGATTTGATATTGTCTTCTCAAGGGTGTGAAAAAAGGTTCTGTCATTAATCAAACAACAGGCTAGCTTTGAAAATTACAATAGTAATTCTATTTATTTTAAAGGTCATTAAATTGGTTGTTTTGGGTCAGCATTACAGTTTCACTTTTCTATTTGTTACCCCGTGATAATTTTCCTGTTGAAGTTACAGCCATAGAATAAAAACATGTCCATTAGCAACAGTAAATGACTCAAGCAATTTCTCTTGCCAACTCCTAACATTAAGCCACTATTGCACATCTGGAATGATGGCAGACTGAATTACAGGTAGAACTTGGGTAAAGGAATGAGCACATTATGTGACAAAACTAGCTTGTTCAAATCATGATGATCTATACGTAATGTGTTCCCACAAACTGAATTAGCAGCATGTCAACTTCTATTACAAATGAATAGACATAAACAAATATTATAAATAAAAAAATTAATTAGAATGGGAGAAAAATCGAATAGACACTTAAAATTAGCTATAATGAAAAATAATAATTATAGAAATTTTCAAGAGCACATGATGGCTTTCATGAACTTAGAAGAATATCAAAGAAACATTCAAAGCACAATCTTTCAAATGTCAAGCTGTGAAATGTTATAGGTCAGATACACTATATAGATTAATAAAATCTTCTGTACAGATGATGCCAGCACAGAGTTAATGGGAATAACATAGCTAAATTGTTACTGTGTATAAGATTAATATAAGTATTTTTACCTTTCTGCTTCAAGATGTATTAGTATAAGCAATGACTAAATGAAAAAGCTCCTGAATGTAAAACCTCATATGCAATCAGGAGAGTTTTGATTGCAGAGGAGAGTAGGCTCCAGCATAAGTGCATGACAAATGTGATGACAGTGAAAATATATAAAAATTGATGAGGTTGACTAGAGAATTCAACATTTAGCAAGGCAGGACACCAGGAAAAGCAAAAACAGAGAAGCTAAATTAAATGCTTATCTTCTCTTTTCAAACACAATGACATTTATATGATAAGCAACAGAGTAGCAATCAAAATAAACATCAATATCCTGAACAAGTTTAAGAAAAGAAGTAATGCACTAGCAGATGTTTGTGCCATAAATGGGCAAACAGTTCAAGGGTTGGTAGAAAAGAAAGGCCCAGAGGAGGAAGACTTTGAGGGATATGCTGATCTCAAATAAGGTTACATACAAGTTCTATTTTTTAAATTCAAATGCAAGTGCCTGGTCAAGTCCTGATGAAAAATAACAGTTGAGAGCACATGTGCTGATTTCATAGAGGAAGCAACAAGAGGCATGTATTTGGAGACACTCAAAGCACTCAGAAATTTTCAATTTCCCAGTGATCTCTCTTCACTTTTCTTCCTAGAACGTCACCTTATGAAAAGTTAAAGTCATTATTTGCCTTTGATTTGGGTAGTAAATTGATGTAAATTAATCAAATAATTTTTAAATTACAATTCCATCCATGCACATAAATATGACCTGTAAAATAACAGTTAATAAGTGATAGTCTCCACCCTGAATGATATAGGATTAATTGAAACCATAGTTAAAAATGGGAAACATTTAATAACTTTCAGAGAAGTCAGGAATATTAACTAAATTTTACACACTTCATTGTTGTAGATGTTTGACAATGCAAAAAAATTTCAAATAATTGAAGCTCGATTAGCATATGTAAATTAAGAGATTGGATTATCTCTGTAAGCCTATACATCCTGTCACATCATAAAACAGTAATGGAAATAAGCAAATATTATCAATGAATGTAATAGTATAAATCCCAGTTCTTAGATTTAAGTAAAAAGGAAACAAAAGACATCCTTTAAAATTATAACTTAAAATTAATCAATCCACATAGCTAAGTGTTTGGAGAGAAACCATCCTTTGTGAAACTTTGCCCTCTCAAAGTCTAATACAGTGATTAGGAAGTTGTGCAAAAAAATGTTTACTGAATTAAAAATATGACATGGAAGATCATTTATGGAGCAGATATAGTATTTAAATTTTGTGGTAAAAAATATTTTTACAAAACTTTGGAGCAGTTTAATAGATAAGGTAGTTTATTTAGTTTGGGAAAAATAAGAAAATAGAATACAGTGATGCAAGACTCCTAGGTGGTAATGTTGAGTAGTTGGATATGGAGATCTGTGACAGGTAGGCTGCAGAAATACACTGGGGAAATGTCAGCACACATCTAGTAACTGAGGACATGAGATTTAAAGGCATGACTGAGGAATATGGCGGAATTCCTCAAGAGAGCTCTATGAAATACCAACTTGACAAAGTAAGCTGAAGAAATGGCAACTGTAGAGAATACTGCAATTTGATTCACATTGGTTTGTATGAATGTTCTTGGTATTCAAAACTATTTCTGCAAACTGAATCAACTTTTTCACTGACTTCTATAATTAATGTTTTTATAGAAAAGAGCATTTTGGTTTCATCTAATTAATTCATTTAATAACAGGGCACAAAAGTCACATTCATCATAATAATCATTTTAAAATGATTCTTACCAACTATAAGCTGGATCTAGTAATAATAATAGCTAACACATATTGAGCACTTCCTATATACTGGTAACTGTTCTAAATATTTTGCATTATTTGTTAAATAATCTTAAAAAATATCCCAAAGACAGATATCATTAAATTGCCATCTCACAAATTAGGATATCCAGCCACACACAAATATGTTATTGGTAAGTATTTTGTCCAGTTTTCCCATAATAATAAATGGTAACTGATTGGGATTATATTTGTTTTATCCAAAGCCATGCTCTTTGTATTCAATATATGAGATTAAAACATAAACATGTTTTATTTACCTTAATTTAAGTATACATAGGAAGAAGTCTCAGAAGGCAACTGAGACTGTATTTCCACAGCTCAGTCTGTTCCAAAAACTATTCCTATGAACTGGACTTAGAAATATTTATCTCATATTCTCGCTTTCTACATGAATCATGAGCATTTCACTATTTTGATTGAGATGAAAGAGTATGATACTTTATGAATGAGTTGAGAGATTTTCAAGGATAATTTTTAGATTATTTTGCCTATGAGCTAACTTTTAAAATTATTTCCTACTTAAAATGTAATTCAGTGAAGTGTTTATTGTTTTCCTAGGGGGAAAAGAGAAAGTAGGAAGGAGAAGGTAGGTAAGAAAGAAAGGGCAACAGGGAGAAAGCAGGACAAAAGTGAAAGGAGGAGGAAATCACAGACATCTTGACTGATAATGGTAGAAAACTCAGATTTCAAAGAGTGAGATCTTGCAGTCATCTTCTCCTTTATTCATTTAATAAATATTAAATAAAACCCAACTTCAGGCAAGCAAGCATCAGCGGATGGAGTACTGGGCCAGAGCCTGCATGAACCCTGTGGGCTTTCACCGAAACAGTCATGCCCTCTTGTAGTGAGGACATTAAGCCAAGAGTGTGTGATCCAGACAGGGAAAAAACATGAGATTTCAGAGAAGAGCACTATGAGATCACAATAATTTGGGAAGAGGTAGGAATGGGAGGAATGTATATTAAAGTGTGGAGGATCCTTTAGAATATCAATTAAAATTTTCAGTTTTTATAGACAATGACAATTTTTAAATCTTCCAAATTCAAAGGAATCAAATGGAGAGAATTAGAAATTATAATGTTGCTTGGCAAAATGTGGACTGAATTTCAAGGTTTTGAAGGAAATTTTGGTATAATGAGAAGAGCAGACAAAAATTCACTTACATAGCATCTGTTATGATTTCCTTTAACTGTTCTCAAGTTCATTTAGATTTTTGAGAAATTATATATATATGACATTTAAAAGAATATAACTGAAACTGACTAGTGGTTGTAATAAAATATAACAATACTATGGGGTTTAGACATGCTTTTTAGATTAGTAGAATTTCAAATATGTATTCAACAATTAAGGTTTGACTGTACATTTTAATTAAGAGTCAAAAATTAACTCTCTACTCAGCTTGAATATCATCTACTATCTAAAAAAAAAAAGGATTCTAAATATATAGCATATAACAAAGGCATTTTTCCTCCCACTACCTAACTTTTACCTTGCCTCTTCAAAGATGATCTGTAATCTAAAAGATAAAGCCTTCAGACCTGCTCAACTTACTCTGCTATCTATACCAAAAATCACATGTGTAAGTATCCATAAATAATATTTACATTTTTTTCATATTAAAGGTTGGGATACAAGGAACAAAAATAAAAATTTATTAAATATACCAGTCTTAATAATAATAATACTTTTGGGCATGTCTATTATCTAGCAGGCACCATACTGGGTATATGACCACTAAAACTCATACCATTTTTCAAGAGATTATCTACAGTTCAAATATGTACACTTCTGAGTTTCAGAAATTGACTTTCCAAATGTCATACAGCTTAGAATTGGAAACCCAGAGCTCTTTGTCTCTAAAGCATATACTCTTTCCTCTTCCCTTACTAGAAAATGACTTATATTTGTTTAAATAACATGATTTGTATTCTATGTTAACAATAAGGAGTGAAGTGTCTCATTCAACAACCAAGTGGAAAAACTAGATCTGAACACTTTAACGACATAATTTTCAATTCTAAATAAAAAAACAACCGACTCTACAATGCAATTATTTGAAAACACACCCGGAGAAAAGTGTCTAGAGTGTATCTAATGATTAGCAATGAGATAGTTCTCATATGGGAAAACAAAAGCTTTTGCAATACGTATTACAAATTTAGAACTTATTTTTTTTTCTGTTTACAGGAGACTTGCAGATTTTTCTTTTACTAGAGCTGAACTAAGAGAAGTGGAAACAGAAAATCACTTTGTTAAATGGTGGCAGTTAAAAAATAGAAGCCCATTGTGCTTACCAAGAGGGTTTGTGCCTTACTTTTTAGCAGAGCTAGATCAGCTCACTTGATAATAAAATGCTAGTCAATCCCCCATGGTCTCTTTTGAGGTCTGACTTTGCTCACTTGAGAGTCACCATTTTTTTCACTTGAATAATTTTGTATAAATAAACTCAAATTTTGCTAGCTAAGCACGTGGAAGTCATATAAAGCATACCTAATCACACAGTTTAAGCATTCAAAATGTAGCATATCACAAAAACTGCAGTGCTGTTTCTGTCAAAACCTGTCACCTGATGCATAAAACTGTTGGTTTTATGAGTCATTTTTCAGTGAACTCTAATGGAAACATGGCTGATGGAGATTTTAATGAAAGATGCAGGTTTCTTTCTTCCTTTCTTTCAGTGAAACTCAACCCAAACTGTCCACTGTGTGATTAGAATTAGTCCATTTTTGGTAAATAGAGAGAACCCTTTCTAGTATACTTCAAAAACATAGACATCACAGCTCATATTATCCCTTCACCTCTCGGAAACATTTTTGCCAAAGTAACTGCATATCTGACAACCTGAAATTCATGCCCCTCTATATGTGTTTGTTTTAAATTCAAGGGAGAAAATTAAAAATACATATATTTTCTCATCACTCTTTTGTTTTATAATTTTAATAACCATTTATTCTATCACTAAAAGTGATTATTTCAAGCTCAAGTTTTCTTTTGTAAACCTGAATTAATATTGAGTTATAGAATAGGATATTTAATAACTGTTAATTCTAAAAGAACAGTTAAACTAATTGTACTTTTTATGATTAGTACTACTTTCACATTAAATCAGTTGGCATCTGATTGTATGTCCAGTATTCTTAAAAATGTTTACCTTTCATTTGATGATAGTAAAATCACAAAACTTACCTTAGAGAGCTATTTATAAACAATTTACAGGTATCTATAAATATCTAGAAATAATTTCATGCTTTGAAAAAACCAATATAAACTTAATTTTAAATGAAATAGATTATAGATGAATTTTATTTAGATTGCCTCAGATAATTTCTTTTCATATAGATTTGCATTTTTACCCTGGCTCTTAAAAGTGCTTTCATGAGGAAAAAAGTAAATGTTGGTATAATGCCCAGGACTCTTTGAAAGGATAGAGCTGATTCTCATAGGCATGAATTCAGTAAGTGATAAATTTTCCTTTGCCTGATTACCCAGGGAAGTTGCCACTCTCTTGAAGCAAAGCTTTTTGCTTATTTCATTTCATTTGATTATATATTTTCCTTACAACCTGCTGCGTTCCAGGCAGTGTAAGGAACATAAACATCATTAATACCTGCCTTTCCCCTAGAGGCATGTGCATCCAGTGTTAGGTGTGGGGTATTGCTGCCTCACAACCTCAAAATTAAGTGGCTTAAAAAAAAAAGCCAACTAAGGGCATGTAACAACTGTTTCACCAGTTCACACTTGGTGAATCAGCTATTAGGGCTGGGCTTTGCTGAATGGTTCTGATCTTATCCGGGGAGCTCATCTGTCTAGAGTCATCTCAGTGCTGTACTGGGATTGGATGGTGGAAAGATAACCTCATCCACATTCCTAGGCAGTTGATGCTAGCTTCCCATGGGGCAGCTGTAGGGCTGTTCAGCTGGCTGTTCCTCACTTGGTCTCTCAGCCTCAAGGGGTGTAGGCCAAGCTACTTCAAAGGGTGACATCAAAATTTCAAGAATGCAGTCTGGAATCAACAAGACCACCATGAGGTGCAGATTTAGGATGTCAATTCTCCACTCCACTGGCCAAATCAAGTCACAAGGCCAGCCCATATTCAATCAGTAGAAAATTGGACTCCTCTTGAAAGAGGTGACAAAGTCACATTGTAAAGAGTATAGGTAAAGAGATGGAAGTAATTATTTTACCCATCTTTGCAAACACTTTACCATAGCCTAAAAAATTAAATGTGACACTTCCTAATCTCTATGTACAATAAGCAAACATTTATATTCAACAGAATATTTCTCACACATAGGATTTAAATAGTTAAATATTGCAGCACTTTTCTCCACCCCTTATAATTTCTCAAGAAAAAAAAAATCCAAATTTGTTTTTCTTCTGAATTTGTTTCCTTTTCTGAGAAACAAAAACAAAAAAAAAATAATAACCTGTCTGACAAGATTATTTTGAAGTTTATTAAACATAATGTATGAGAAATTGTGCTATAAACTGTTAAGAGCTGTACAAATGTTATTATAAGAAAACTAAGATCTTCAGTTCTCTCTGTTTTACTGTGTGCTAGAACTTTTCAATTAGTGAACTTTAATTTTGTAACCAGCAGAAGAGTTCTCAATTTTACTCTTAATTTAAAGAAACATGCTCATTAGTTCAAAGGGACACCACCCATGATGCTTCTGTGGGAATTGTATGGATATCAAGCATGACCTCCCTCCCAAGCAAGGTGTGATGCCAATTCTTTTCTATAGTTTACATGGTCCACTTGTGACCTACTCATTTCTCCAGAGATATCCCATGAGCAGAATATATGGGTTTATATGGTAGAGGAGGACTAATTAAAGCTTACTATGTTAAACTTCAGTGTATAAAAACTAGAATTTTTAAGAGTTTATTTTTGTTCAATGTTCTCAGAATTTAGCATATGTTAACAATCTAAAAACACTACTGTAGAAGAACATCATTATTAATGGTCAGAAAGAAAAGCACAAGTGTGAATATTCTAACACAGGGCAATCAGAATACCAGAATACAGAAATTTTCATCAAAAATATTACCAGTGCCTTTTTCCTGTATATGAAAGAACAGGGAATACTCATGGACTATCCAGCAACACTGTTAAGTAACTTGATAGTCTTGGCTGTTGTTATGAAATATTCCTGGGCATAGTATCAATTTAAACCTCAATATACTTGAGAGAAACTTCCCTCAAATAGCAATGGGTTATAAGCAGTTTATCAAAGTCAATCTCACTTTTCTTTGAGAAAACTTCTGGTTCTTCAGGAAATTAAAATGGCATCTGATTGGCTTGTTTACATGTTCTCATTTCCCCAAACCATTTTGCTTCATTTACTGCATTCTGTCACAGTGAAGGTGATTTGGGGATTTAAAATGGATTCATTCTGCTCAAACAGATGTCAAAGATGAGGTACATTGGTTTTAACAACTATTTAGGGATCATGAGAGGAACAGCTTTTCCCATGTAAAAGTCTATTGTGAGCATCCAAAGGACTGTTTCTATTTTTCTCCACAGCTTTATTTCACTGAATTTAGTCAAATTTATTGAGCAATAGTTTTTTTTATCAATGCAGAGAACTGACATGCATCTTTAATTTAAAACACTCTGCTAATGTATTGTAGGAATTACAATAACATGGAAATAGTTTTACTGGAAGCCGCATATAGCATTTGAACAGTGTACAAGAAGTGCAATGTCTATTTTTATATCAAGAGAGTGATTTTTAAAGAAAAACAAAAGTTATGCTCTGTATACTTCAAAGGATGTGGCAACACAATGAACAAATCTGGACATATGCTTATTTTTTGTTGTACCTTGTTGTGGCAGAAACACTGGGGTACTGAGAAATTGATACTTGCCCAGCAGATAAATCAGGCATGGCTAGAGCTTAGTGATACAGAAGTTTTAATATCACTTATTATTCTTACTGGTTTCAAATTATGTAACATACATTGTAAATTATTACCATATGAGGTGGAGAAGAAAGAGAATATTAACTGCCTGTGTCATCATTTTCTTTGTATGCATGTGTATGTGGTGGGGGTGTGGCAGGGGGTGCATTGATGTCTACAATTTTGTCTTAGTAAGTGATTCTTTGACAATTAGATGGTGCTGAAAAGTATTTAGTGACCTGAAGTATGATGCTATTAACATCTGCTAGAGAGAGAGACAGAAAAAAATCAATACAAATTTTGCTCACAATTAGCAAATAATTCAATGATTTCTTGCTGGTTCTCTAGAGACGACGGTTGTGGAATCCTTGAATTCAAGGGAAGATACTCTGGATTTATTTCTACAGAAAAGCTTATCTCACAAAGCTGATGAATAAAGGCATAAGTCTAAATCAGTTAATGCTTCAGGGTAGCTGAAGTTACAGACCCAATTACTGCATGTCATCCTCAGTAATTATTTCACCTAGACAGTATATTAGACATAGTTGCACATATGCCTATGGTTTCTACATCAAAGAAAGCAGTCTTGCTATTTTAAAATTTGCAAAAACACATATTTAAATTGGTGAAAAGCAACTGTGACACTTTTTTATTTTAGTACAATTAACTAAACAAGAATACACCTTTATATATTATTTTTCCTAAGAAAATATCACGGAAATTCTAGCTTCCATAGTTACCAAACTGAGTTATATATGTATTTAAATTGTGCATTAATCTTGAGAGACTTTGTGGACAAACTTTTGAAATTCCTAACATTGTTTTGCAAAACTATTCACTATTACAAATGTCGTGTTTTCTTCTCCTTTTATGGGTTTGATCAAAAGTCAATTTTTGGCAGTGTATACAAATCATTTATGTATGCTATTTAAGGGTGAGAGTACAAAAATTATTATATATTATTATTGGGGGAATGGAAATCTTTTGTGGGCAGTTAACATGCTCATATTTTACCAAGTAAGTTTTTTGTTTGCTTTACCTTTCATTTAGTTGACTTAGAGATATGTCACATTGACTATTACATAAATTCAACTGGTTGTTAGCAATCCTGAATATTCTTAATTTTAATATATTTTTCCTTAAATTAAAAAAAAAAAGAACTACTATTTTTTTTAACGTATTTTTCCACTACTTGAAGAGAGTGGCTAATGAAGCTGGAGGCCAAGTTCCCACCTTCCTGCTTTAATGTCAGTCATCCTCCTAAGAAACTGAATTATTTGAGTCCTCGAGATGTCTGTACCTAAGACAGGAGCAAAATATGTCAGTGATACAGCAGGAGATGTCACTGAACTGGTGTGGCCTATCAATCACTTACTGATGTTTATTTGCAAAAAAAAGGGCAATATGCCATTTAAAGAATGAGAATAGCAAATGGGCTCAGGTTTGGGAACCTGAGAAGCACTATGCTGCACACTATGTCCCATTCCCAGTCAGTCGGAGCAATCAGCAATTAGTGAGGAGGCCTCCTGACACTGCAAACGTAGGTGACACTGCTGCTGACAAGTCCTCATGGGAGCTACTGCTAGGTGCTCTTTTTAGTAATTGTCACCCTGTTCCCATACAGGATTTCCCATCCCAGTCACTCAGAGACCTACTGTTCAAGCAGCAATTCTTCTTTGTGTTAAATCAAGAATTCCCATGAACATTTGAACCTATTTTTCTTTAAAACTTCTCATAGTATCAAAATGTTAATTTCAAATAACATAATAAAGGATAATTTCCATATCAAAAGTCAGACTCAAACACCAACAGGCTGAAACTAGTCTAAGATGACATTAAATCAAGTTTTTGATGTTTACATGGAGACATAAGTTAGTGGACACAGAAGGTTCATTAAAATATGAATTTTTATACATATGTATTCACCTGATCAGAGTAAATGTGTCATTACATACTCAAATTTAGCAAGTACCATAAAAAGTTTATATTCTCTTAAAATCTCATCCTCTGTATTAATTAGGTTAGTCTTTCTAATAAAATATACAAAGACATAAACCTTAACTAATTTATGCAAATACATGTGTGGGAAGGAGAGACATGGACATTAAAATTCTACTCAGCATTCTTGGATTTACCCTTGGTAAAGTTTAGAGGAAAATGTTGAATAAATAGAAGATCAACAATCAAAGCTGAAGGCATGGACAGTAATGACTGAGAACCAAATACAGAAGTGATCAGAGGAAGAAAAGAGAAGAGAATAATTAAAGACATGATCTGTTTAATTTGTAATGTATGCAGCCTGGGATGCTATATAGAGATTATTTTCAAAGAATGTGAAGTTGGTGATAATGACATAGGAATCCAGAAAAAAATTAAGGTTTGGTTTCAAAGAGGGGCTTTGTATTGGATAGCTCCTGGCATTACCTTTATCCCTCCTGTGGTCTAAGTGGCCATCTTAACACTGTGTTTGCTTGCTGAGTACACAGTTACTACTTGCCTTGTTGTAAAAGAGAGAAGAGTTTTCCAAAGGGAGACAATCTAATTATTTTTATTAATATGAGCAGTGATTAAAATGTTCAATTATAAATTACTTTCATCAAGGTCTGATAAGGACATTGGAGGAAAAATGAAGAGAATTATGCTACTTATTTGTTTTTCTCATATTGCTCTATTATTTTATACAATTAAATTTTAGTAGAAGCGCTGTGCCTCTAAAACAGGAACTCCACATTACATGCATTTATCCTCCAATAACATACTGAGATGGTGATCCATGGTATTCACAATGGCTTAATATTTACAAAATCAAGTAGAACCGCACTGCTTTGAGTCAAAAGTAAGAGTAAGACTTAGACTATTTTAGGGACCAATATATGTAAAATAATTTTGTCACAGTCATCCATGAACTTATAAAGAAGCCTTGGAAATCTAAGATTACAAAGGAGGAAAAAATCCAATCAATCTTCATTTATTTTTCTTCTGCATTTGTTTCCTTTTCTGAGAAACAAACAAAAAATAATAACCTGTCTGACAAGATTATTTTGAAGTTTATTAAACATAATGTATGAGAAATGGTGCTATAAACTGTTCAGAGCTGTACAAATGTTATTATAAGAAAAATAAGATATTTTATTTTATTTTTCTTATTGTATTCTATCAAACTCTAGTATTCCATAGAAATGTCTAAGAGTTTGAACAAAATTAGATCAGAATTTCATTTTAAATTTGTTTTTGGCTATCTTTACATGTAATAAAAATAATACGCACTGAGATATCTTATATTCCAAATCTACCAACATATATTGAAAACCAACATAATGTGCTGCCAATTTAACTGACCTCATTCAGCAGTTGTACTCAAACTGCTCCTGAGCACTGAATGTAAAACTAAAGTGCTTATTATTGCTAGTATTTGTATAGCATTGTAAAGTTTGCAAAACACACCATTTCAGGCAATTTCTATAAGATGTTCACAGACATTGCATTACAATAGATCTTGAATCAGAAGCTTGTAACCTAGCAATAGACTTTGTGATTTTTTTTTTTAATTTAAAGTTTGTACACTTGTTTAAAAAAAAAAGAAAGCTTTGTTCATTTGTAAAATGGTACAAATGAGAATGCTACACACCATAAAATTGGTTGACACTTTGGGGCATCTACATAGGACATGGCGCAGAGCTATAATCATTTGACCAACACCAAATGCCGTATGTCATTCCAATATGAACATGTACTGTAGACTATTTTGGATGCTTATCATCAGACATGTATGAGCATGAAATCTCTTTAAATACTGCTTAATTCTGTTTTATACATTGGAGTTCTGCTTTTGAAAAATTTTCAATTGGTTGAAAAAAAGTTTCAAAATTACAGTGTTTTCTTTTGGCTAATAAGATAGTCTTGTGTAATGGCCATAGTCAGGTTTTGAAAATAGCAGCATATGACAATTGCAAATTTTATATTATTCATATATTTTAACTAATACTTAGAAATACATTTGAAAATGTTTCATTTAAGCCTAGAAAAAACCCTCAAATGTAAAATGCTTTAAAGCTTTCCTTATCCCATAAACGAAGTGTTGAGGAGCATTAGCAAAAAATGATCATTCCCAATTTGTGTTTTCTTTGAATTGCTGAACAGAATAGCTGAAGGAGCATTCTTACAGTATCTTTAAGCTTGCCCACCAAACTGATTTTTAAAATTTAGAAACTAGCATCTTGTATCCTACAAGAAGCAAAAAAAGTCACTTTGAAAACCTTGACCAAAGACATTTATCTTGTAACTTTTACTCTGGGTGATCATTTTTCTTTGGTTGGATCCCAAAGGCCTCATTCACACAGATGTCCTTTGGAATACTGATTTCTTATGCAGTGCAACTCTTTTTATAATTGATTTCTTTCCTTATTTAAATTCAGACATGATGATACATATTTTCTAAGTACCTTTTATTTTTAATCCTTCCAAAATACTTTTTAAGTACTGATTTACAACAATGTTAAATTAAAAACATTGGTATTTTTAAGCAGAATAGTCATCCCATTTTTACTATATATTGCTTTATGCATTTATGCAATATACATATGTGTGTGTATATGCATATACACACACAAATACATTCTGTCACGCTATTGCACACATCATATGTTTTGCACAGCAGACTTCAAAACACGTTTCTTGGATTGAATTAAATCATGTAATGCTCAAACTAAGAGCATTATGGAAGAGAGCTGCTCTATAGTAAAACCAGTTGGACAATGAAGGCCACATAGAATCAAGCCCCAAAACAAAGGAGGAGATATTCATAAGGAGAGGATGACATGTAGAAGAAAATTCTGTTCACTACTCTACACTTCTCACTTGTATCTTCTCCTTTGGAAACTGACTTGCCAGACTCTGTATGCAATGATTGTCAGAAAGAGTTGCACAGACTTTGTGAAATTTGAAAAGACTTAGGGCAAGAAAAGGGAAAAATGGAGAGGCAAGGGAAAAGAGAAAGTAGGGCTCTTCCTGGATCTGGGTGCTCAACATAAGAGCCTACCAGCCTATGTCTTCCACCTCCTTCAAATATTTCTGGAGTCAGAGTTTCCAGAACTAGGTCAGTTCACAATGGTGGAAATGGAAAAGGGGCCTAGTAGAAACGAATCAGTATCAAAAGATTGTGCACTAGGCTGAGATCTTCTCCTTCTTTCAGTGGAACAATCAGTAGACGCAAATAAAACTGGGCTTCCATATCAGTAACGAGATTTACAGAAATTTTAAACTTTTATCCAAGGAGAGACCACAGGAAACTATCAAACATTTACTTTACTGTAAGCACAGTGCATTTATCCTTATAGTGTTCATATTGCTTCTAATAGGAAAATTTCCTTTATCACATTATGATCCATATATATTGGCTGAGATATTTAATCACTGCACATTATAACTACTAAACCATATGCTCAGCTCATTATAAAAATGAATCTTCATTACTGTAAATTCAGAAGTATTACATTTATTTGAAAAATAGTCAATAGGCATTGCTGCAATTTAACTTTTATTTATATCAAAAGACTCCCAAGTCATCAATGAATTTTGCCATTCAATACAAAGGATGTAAAATGGCATATGAAAATAATTACAGGGACAAAATTCTGGATTCAATAAAAACATTTTAGCCATCAATATGAAAAACTAGATTTTTTATTGACCAAATGATGTAAAAATGTGTCACATGTAAAGACAAGGTAAAAAACATCAAAAGAAAGGAAATGGTATTAGCAAGGGTCATTTTTATGGAACTACCACTGTTACGGCAAACATAGTAGGCTAATATAAAAGGAACAACTTTGTGCATTTTAGCTACATTTATTTGTTTCTGACACTGAATCCATATATAATAAGTGTCTTATGATTTTAATACTATGGATTAAGTAAAATCTTCATTTCCATGTGTACAACCTTTTGATACATCATTTATTCAATAAACATTATCTGGCTCCCTGCTGGACCAGTACCAGATCAAAATGTTTAACTAGGTTAAAAGCCAGTCAGAGTATATCAGATCATCATATTGTACATTTTAAATATCCTATAGTTGTATTTGTCAATTATACCTCAATAAAGTTGAATAAAAAATCCATTTAGAGAAGAAGGTATGATACATATGAGAGTTCCTAGAAGAGATCTAAAATACATTGGACATGAAATGTTCTGTTAAAAATGTTTGTCTAGGAAAGAACAGAAGAGAAAAAGGAGGTGAAAGAAAATGAGAAGAAAATAAGAAAGGGAAGAAAGGAAGAGAAAATGTTGAAGGAAATGGAATTTGCAAAACTGATCAATATCCTTGCCCTAGAGAATTGGTTGCCTTGCACCCCTGAATGGGGATGATGAAGATGCTGTCTTCTCTGGAACTGCATTAAAGCAAAGAACCCCTCATGCTTAAAGATATTCTCTCTGTGGATCTTGTTCTATTCTACCCTGAACAAAACATGGCTTTATTTCAGCATATGCCAGGGGCCAGGGAAAAAGTAAAAACATATTCCAACTAATCCAGAGCTAATTTGGATATAAAAATCACTAATTCATATGATAAGAGGTCACAAAACTGTGAAGCTTTAAAATACAGACTCAGTGCAATAGAAAAATCAGCAGACTCCTTTGTACAAATGGTATATTCCTCATATTTTAATAAGTTTACGTGATCACCATATTTAAATCCTGAGCAAAGCAGATAATGTAGAGTGCTGCTTCAATAAAATGATGAGTCCAGATTCAGGAAATTTTAAGATGTTAATTGCTTCTTAATGACTTACAAGGTATTATTCATTTTTTTTGCTATTAATTTAATGGCTAGTGGATAATGGTAACTACAAGGATCTATTCTATTTAATTAACATTCAGAAAATTAGCTGCCAAAACTGATGGTGATTGTAAAAATTTTAAATGTATGTCATTTTCTTTGGTATTTGCATTTTTTGTTCTCTCTTATTATAATGGTTATGATTTTGTCTTTTCCTTCAAGTAGTGAGGCTGCTTTTGTTGTAAATGACTTTGGCAACACAGAATACTACCTGTTTAAGAGCTCTACAGTGCAAAATTCCTGCAAGAAACTATTTTATTTCTTCTTATGAAGCCAAGGAGAGTTACTCAGGTTCCTATGATAGTTACATAGTAGCATACCCTCCACAAAAAAGTCTCTCTCATATTTTATGTACTTAAAAAAAAGTACAGTTTAGCACATGGGTCTGCAAATAACAGCCCGTGGATCAAATTGGTCTGTTGCCTATTCTTTTAGGGCTAGTGAGATAAGAATGGTATTTACACTTTTAAATGGTTATAATTTAAATAGGTACATACATAATATATTTGATTTATATATAATAGGCATATCTATTAATGCTAATGTAATATATACACAATATCATATACGCATTGTGTGTGTGTATCCTCTTCCCTTTGGTTTACATTACTTTTCAATACACACTTTTCAGCCCCAACAGCCTTAAATGTTCTAGTAAAGTAAAGCTGCTTTCTCATGGATCATATGCTCTCTCTCTTTATATATGTGTATAAATATATACACATATGTGTGTGTATATTACATACAGATTTATTATCTAATAAAGCATAGTGTCAGGTGTGAAATGCTAGGATATCAGTCTAGGTGGGCAGTGATTTGGACAATTGCTAGTCCTGCTTTGTCGTGTCGTTGTCACTGTAGCCATTTGCTCAGCTTCCTCAGAGGCCAGCACTGATATATGCAGAGAGAGGGCACACAATTGCTTTCTACAAACCAATCAAGGCTGTGGAGGCTGGGAACTTTGTATCTGAAACAGAATGTATACCAAAGAGAAGCAAGGGGTGTAAGACAATGCAAATCTCCCAGACATCATATATGACGTAATCTAAGTCTTGAGAATGTTTTAAGTTGCTGTAAGACATAGATTTTCATTCCCATAATGGTACATTTTATTTATTATCCTTGTTTTGCATACTGTAGTACTTGAGCTTCCAACTGATAGAAGTTCTGGCATCCAAATAGTAAGATCAAGAATAGACTGGCCAGAGGATAGAGTGTGTTCACAGAAGGCTGCTCTACTACACCATAGACATTTACAAGGAGATTTTCTTTGAATTTCCTGGAGGAATTTTGAGTGAGCAGGTAATCACCAAATCAAAACACCTCAGCCATTTTCTATGCTAGACTGTGAAAGCAATGTCAAATTCCCTCACAGATCTATAAGGTTGTGATGGATGATATAATTAATGGAGGTTTTGCTAGTTCCATTTCACTCAGAAAGCTCAGATATGCTCCAGTTCAATGCAAACACCTTTTAATTTATGAATAAGAAACAAAGAGACAAACTAAAATCTTTTTAGGGGAGGCATGTAAAACTATGCCTTTCTTTTGTGAACTTGTAAAAGGTAAACTGTAAATATTATACAGTTTTGCTTGTAAGTTAATAACAATATTATCCCTTTGATTACTACTTAAAATTATAAAAATATGACCCCCATCACACTATAATTTCAATGCTTAAACATGAGTTTTATAAGACAAAGGAAATACAGTGCAGTAATGTTTTGAGCTTATTTGAAATGGTATCAAATAAAAAATAATAAATACTTGTGTTACAAACATTTTAGAAATCACAAATTTGAAAAAATACTGACTTGTCAATTATTCAAAGATTTTTAGTGCTGACAGGCCAAGTTAATGGTGAACTGGGTTTATACTATTGCAACAGGGTGAGACCACTTCAGCTGTTAAAAGCAAAAATCCATCATCCTCTGTGAATTGTGAATGAAAGATGATTTGGATTATGAAGGGATTCAGGAACATATTTTCTTGTATAAATTACAATTGCAATGTATTAATATTGCTTTAGACCTGAGTCAGAAGGTATATAAGAGTAGAAAATGATATATATACAATCATGCAAAGACAGCTAGTATAGAGGACTCAGACTTCTTAATGCTAAAATAAATTGCGTAAACAAAGAGGGTGAACATAACTTATGAGTTACTGCATAGCTACTGAATTTTAGAGTTGAGAGATATTTCCTTTGGATATAAGCTCTCACAGTTTTGTTTTGTTTTGTTTTTCCTTATTTCTTAAGTTTAAAATCAAAACAGACATTCAAACTGGCTTTAAAAACAATGATAACATCTTTGTTAAAGATCAACACAGATAACAAAGAAGTTTTCCTATTTAGGAAACGTCTAACGCCATAAATTTTTTTTGAGATAACGTCCTAGTTATTTTATACATTATCTTATTCTGAAATCCAGTATTAATTAGTTTCTATGTTCCTTTTGTATCATCTCAGAAGGTCACATTTGACCATATTAGAATCCACAGAACCCCCCAGAGACATGCTAACTTGAATAATTCATAAAATAGAGTATTTTTATTCCTAAAGTTGTAATGTTGATACAGGCTGACACCTAGTTTAGCTCTTAAAAATGTAATAAGTCCCAGAAAATAAAAATTGCAGAAGGGCGATGAAAGAGAAAAAGTTTGTGGTAGGCTATTTTTTTCCATAGCTATATGGAAATAATATGTAAATAATAATTTTTGCATATGCATGTATTTCACTATAGCATATTAAAATTTTATTCAGGAGGGCTCGCAATCTGATGAATGACTTCTTTATGATTATGCTAGAAAATATTTCTTCCATCTCTGAAACTTCTACCATGATATATCTGATTTTTTAAAATCTGAAACTTAAGAAAATCTGAAGGTAATATGAAACATGGATTGGAGAGTCTAAGGCACATTTGTATTATGAATCACACACATTCAACTCTCTAAGACCAAGCACAACTGTAGGATAAACATTAATTGGAGATTTAAGTCCAAAATTATTATACATATATATGTTTAAAGTAATAAATTTTAAATAAATGAATCAAGATTCAAAAGTTAAATGTTAAATGTCTATAAAGAACTAATCAGATTATGATAACTAAGTAAATGGTTTTCCTTAGGAAGGGGTCAACCTAATGTTAACAGATGATCAAGAACGACTGTATTGAATAATAGGCTGTTATATGTTCCACATTCAATTCTATAGCCAGGTTGAAAGAATGCATGCCAATTCCAACAAAAGTCTGAAAACCAAAGAGTAAACAAACCCTTTGGATCCCAGAGTATTAGAAAGGTGAACCATTAGGATCTAAAATAAGGAGGTGTTGGAGAATTCTGGACTGGAGGACATTTGAATATTACAAGTATTTGATACAGGGAATTGGTAATGATTTTTTAACAGAAAAGATGTCATATATAGTGAAATGAGAGCAAGACTGAGTTCATATGTCTTTTCTTACAAATTCACTACAATGTCATTCTTGATTAAGAAATGAGTTAATTTCTTCAAAATAGTTCCTGTGATCCTGGTTATTTTAATCATTAAATATTTATGCTGTGAATTTTTTACAGAGTAAGCCTTCTGAATTCCTTTATAAACACTTATCAGATGAATGTTAAGATATGTTCATTCTATGGTCTCTTATAATCTTGGACACCCTGTTTCCTTGATGACCTTTGCCCACCTGCTTCATTCTTAACTGGTCTATACTGCACATACACGTTGATCTGTAGACAAAGCATTGTCAGATGGAATCAATATATCATTCCTTTGGTACTGAGACAAGCTGCTGCTTAGTTTACTTTCATTTTTTTAGCAGATCAATAGTGCTAAACTGATGCATTACAAATTGGGGTGTGCAATTAGTATCTATCTTCAAGCTAGTTGATATGGGAATATTTTAGATGGAAAAACAATCTTTTGAAACTGTTAAATCTGTATTTAAAATTGTTTTTAAAATATGAGTGTTTTAAAAAGAAATTCTTAATTTAAAAAAATGAGCTAGTTCTCACTATTCTTCATAAGTAAATTTCATATTTACTTGGTTTAGAAAGACATTTTGTTATGAGATGCATTTTTAATAAAATATGATTTGAAAACAATGCTTCCCATTGATGTATCAGGATAGAGTTCATTTGAATCAATAATCCCTAGTCTAGAAAGGAAACAAATAATTCACAGAGTATTCATTTAAGTACTTAAAAATAAATGTATTAATTTTTTTAATGAATCTAAGAAAATTAGCTTTATTTCCATATAAAAATGCACAATTTTGAACACATTATAAAAAAATGTAAAGAATTAACTTTTTATAATTATACAAGTATAAAGGATGCCTTTCCAACTTGCTGCACTGATGGACAGTGACTGCATTGGGGTATGGGTGGGGACTTGATAATATGGATAAATGTAGTAACCACATTGTTTTTTCATGTGAAACCTTCATAAGAGTGTATATCAATCATATCTTAATAAAATTTTTTTTTTAAAAAAAGAATGCCTTTCTTCTTAACCTACTTCTCAGTTTGTATTGCAGGGTTCATCTCACTGGTGACAAAAGGCTATTGAGCCCATTTTCCTTCAATCTCATCAATATATTCATTAACAAGACTTCATCAATCTCACTGCACTAAGAAAATATTAAATCTTCCAAGCATATTAAAATTGATTTCATGATTTGGGGATCAAGCATTCATTATTAAGCCATTTCTTCATTTTATATGTGAGTGCATTGAAAATAATAATACTCAGAGTAAGTGGCCGTAATATGAGTGATATCCAGGGAAGCTATTATCTATGTAAAAGTAATAAGGTATACAATTTATTCAATTTGACCCTTAACACCAAAAACACTGTTGCATATTGATTTTCTCTTCCTTTATCTAGGATCCAGTAGCTAGACCTCATCAACTTTTCATTATACATGGAAATGGAGATCAAAGAGAAGAGCAAACAAGCCCTAAACCTCCCTTGCAGTCCTGCAGTGCACAGCTGGAGGGTCTGACAGCTGAGATTTGAAACTTAGTTTTACTTAGTTACCATGAATGGTGATGACAACAAATATCTTATAAGATTATATGTGCTAAATAAACTCATTCAGTCAGTCAAATAGTAGATTAATTTATTTCAATATTTATAGGGTTGTGTTAGGAAACACAGGAGTATATAGTTCTTGTCCTCCTAGAGATTACATTTTAGTGAGGCTGACAGACTTTATATAATTGTGTACTAATTTGCTTAAATAGTGTTGTGATTACAGCTGCACAAGGGGGTTTGGGGGCACCATACCTACTCTGATCATTCTTGAAAGCTCACATTAAGGATATGACTTAGATTCTCCTGAGAAAGATAACATTGACATTATTGGACTACTGAAGAGCAAAAAAAGGGAAACGTTACTGCTTTTCCTATGACAGCAACAGTATGAACAGAAAGAAGTAGATGGATTTGCAATGATAAGAGAGGAAATCTGTACTTGATTAGATAGAGGGGATAGGAAAATGGAAGGAACAGGATGGACACAGGAGTTCTTAGACTGAGAAACTGCATAATGGTGGAGACCTTCACTAAGTAGGCTATGATGGAAAAGTAGGAAAACAAAAACAAAAACAAAAACAAAGCAAGAGCAAGCCAAATGAAAATGTTTCCAAGCAGACAGTTTGTATATCTAGATCTAAGCTCAGAAGACAGATCAGGAGAGAGTTATACATTTGAGATCAGTTTATGGAAGGCAAGTAAAGCCTTGAAGTAGACGTGATTGTCTAGGGAGATAATACAATGAGAGTTTTAAGAGCACACACAAGTCTAGAGGAACTCAACCACTTAAATATTAGGTGATGAGAATTAGATATAAGAAGGAGGAGGAGAAGTTTCCAAAGAGGGAAAAGAAAAATCTTCAGAGTACAGCACATGGTGAATGCCAAGCACCCTGCCTGGCTCACGGCATAGATGTCATCTGGCAATGACACTGCCAGTATAATATAGGATAATAACACAGAATAGTTTAAGAAAGTATAATACAGGATAGGAAAAACCTTGTTTATGTTCATTTCTCCTAGCCAATAAACTGAGATGCCTTAGTGGCCCAGGAAACCCCTTTTCCTCCTCGGAGTTGCCTATAATAGTCTATGTGGTAGCTCACCCCAGGACCTGTCCTGAGCAGGGTGTGAGGTGCATAGAAGCTAATGGTGGGAGCAGTGGTAGTGAAAGGGAAGTAGGGAAGCAGAGGTGATTCAACCCTGCATGTGACTCCTTCAGCACTAGACCCCAGAGAGGGTAACATTTCCAAGTCCAGCCACAAGTCTTCATGTTTCCAGTGGACTTGAAGCAATGGTAGAAATAACACAACCCCAATCACTTATGTCTCTCACCTATGTCCTGGTAGAGTCCCCTCCTCAGACCTGGTGAATCAATTTCTGCTGCATGAGGTTGTAACAATCATTGATTAGAGGGGCAGGAAAATGCAAGAGGAAGCTGCAAGCTACACTAGGCCAGCATAATGCTCTGGGAGAGGAAGAGCCATGCCTGATCTTTAGACTTGAAACTCTAGTGAAATTCCCCACAATTCCCTCTTCCTCATGGTGTTCAGGACTAATTAAGGAGCATCCAGCAATAGGCCAACTCTTTCTCTGAGAAATTTGGCTATGCAGACCAAAAGGTTTCTGTTACAATGACTTAGTTTTGCCACTGTGGCCCCAAAACACAGACAGTATGCTAATGAATGAGCAAGACTGTGTTCTAAAAAAAATTAGGTTTACAAAATTAGGTAGGGGATTGGATTTGGCCCACAGACCAGTTTGCCAACCACTGTTCTACAATATCATTAGTGCCTTCATAGACTTCAGGCACTGAGCTAAATCAGGTTTTCAGACTAATGTGGGGGTGACTGAAAACTACATCTAATATTGTTTCTATGCAAAACTATCTACCATAATGCAATAATTGTTTACAAATGAACTTTGGGAATATGATCAATTCACAGAGGGCCTGCATTCCTCACACAGAACTCACCTTATTTATAGGGGCTTAAAAAGGAAAAAAAAAGCCTGTATATAAAATGGCATTCCTTACACTTCCTATAAAACTTTGCTAATGCCACCACTGTCACTTGAATATACAAATGATTTTTTGTTGTTGTTTTATAAACTCTCTTACTGCTTATCTGGACTACATTCATTAATTAAGACAATATAATCAAACCAATTCTCCCAATATTTTTCCAAATTGCTAAAAAAATTAGGAAGCATATTGTATACACATTGCATACTGTAGAGGGAATTGTTCTGCTTAAGTTTTCTAAATATTTATAGTTATATCAAAATCCAACACAAGTCTCTTCATCCTTATTCTCAGTACCAGGGTTTGGAATTAAAGGGTATCTCTATATCCAATGATTACTGGAGTTTTCATTCAGGAGACAAAGAAACAGCATCAAGCCACATACTTTGATTACTGAATCTTCCTTATAGGCTTTCCTAAGAGACTGATAGACTTCCCTGGGATTTGACAGAACAAAAAATAGCCTCTCTACACTTAGTACTGGTCAACATCTGCCCTGAACCTAAGGATTAAAATCAACTAGTCTGCCCATTTTCATCACTGACTAGCTTTTCTCTTTTACGGAGCCAGCTGTAGATTCTTTATTACTTAACTCAGCTCACATTTATTGAACAGTATGAGTCAAATACTGCGCTAGAGGCTGGGAATACAGGATGAAAGTAAGCCCGATTCTGCCTTGGGAAAGCTCAGAGTCCAGAAAGGGTGCCATGCCAGGAAGAATGTGCAAGTGAGGTCATCACTAAAAGGGGAAAAGAGAAGCTTAATTTAATAGAAATCAATAATTATTTACATCCATTTTGAACTGCAGGCGACTTCAACAATTAATTAGGAAAGTACACCGTATAGCATGTAGAATTTTAGCTTTTCCTCATTAAGTATTTGCTCTCCCATAAAAATTTGTTGAAAGAAATGATTTTGATATGAGTACCACATACTGACCAATTAAAAAACTGGAGTGTCATGATTGGATTTTTACATCCTTTCTCTATTATGTGATCATCACAACCTCTTTTTACCCAAGCATAAGTCCCTAAATCTTTTTTTAACTCCGTCTTGCTCCCATGTCCAATCAAATCTCACTGATTATTTTATAGGTTTTCCCACATGCAACATTCTTTTTCACTGACACTGAGGTCATCATCACCTCTTATATACTAAGTTGCTGGAGCCAACTCACCCTGGGACATAATAGCCATTACCTAATATTCAGGTATTTTGTGTTTTTTATCAAATTATATACATTTACAATGGATACTGAAACTGAAAAAGTTTTCAGTCGGAAGAACATAATTTACATGAGAGTGAGAAGTAGCTTAACAGTAATTCTCATATTTGATATACTGACAATAAATTTATTGGGAAAAGAACTAGCAGATCACAGTGCAACTGCATTTGGCAAATCATGGTTGAAACACAGCAGAGATTGGCTGCAGATAAGAGTTTGGCAATAAGTAAATGAAAGCATTCTGAGATATGAGGTATACAATAAAAGGTATTATATATTTTGTTATTATTTGTAAGTTAAGTATTCCACATCCTTTGTATTTCTAATAAATAAATATGTACACACACATTTTTATTTTGGAGAGCCACCTGTTCAACATTGGGCAGCACACTTCTGATTAACACATACATACAAAATATACATACATAATAGACACATACATACAAAAACAGTAACAATCGAACTTCAGAAATGTCTCACAGATAATAAAAATGTCATAGCCTTTCCACAAAGCCGTCCTTTCTGAGCTTCCACAGTATCTTCGTGTACACCCTTGGCTCTGCTCGATCTTCTAGTCACCATTCAGCAAGGCTCTCTTACAGATTCCAATCTGTAGCCTTTGCTTTTATGACACCCAAGTCTGAAATAATCTTGTTTTGCTCCTCACCTGTCAAATTCTACTTCCTTTGTTGAAGAATGGATTCAAAGCCTCCCTTCTCCACAGAATTTATTCAGAACTACTAATCAGGCAGAGGGGGTAGGAGTATGTGAGACATGCCTTTCATTGTTCCCTTACTCGACCCACCTGATGTAACCACCATGATAATCCAGACGTGGTCCCTCCCCAAGACACAAGAATTGCCAGCCATTAATAGGCAATGGAGCTAAGATGCCACAGGGTTGTGACTTGGATGGGCAATTTCAAACTGCAGGCAAGTTGTGTAAAGAGAGAGAGCAAAGAGGCATCAGCATGCAGAGAGAAATGCTGTAGTTCTAAGAGAAGACCGTTTTTCAACTTTGCTACTTTCAACTTTACTTTCTGTCCTTGAATTTCATGAAATAATGAGAGCAGTGTTGCCATAAAACAGCTTCTCACATGAGCAATTTTGAGCTGCATTTTTATAACTTGCAACCAAAAAGATGCATGGACAAAACAAACCAGTAATGTCTTAATTCTCTATAGTCCATTGTACGTTCCTCAGACACCAGTAGAGTGGAATTGCATTAATTAGTTGATTGTGTAAAGAAAGAATTTTCCATCAAATTTGAGGGAGGGAAGAATACCAGACCACTATACTTCATCTTCATTCTGTAATTTCTGACAAACTGAGTATCAATTATGGCCATAGTGGTGGCTTATATATATGGAAAAGCCTGAAAAAACATTGTCAGATGCATTTATGAGGTGGTAATAAAATATAACTCCTACAACACAAAGAAATAAAAGGCATCCAGAATTGCAAGGAAGAACTTAAACTGTCCCTGTTTGCAGATAACATGATATATACATAAAAACCCTAAAGGGTCCACTCCAAAACTACTAGATCTAAAATTTGAATTCTGCAAAGTTGCGGGTACAAAATTAATGCACAGAAATCTGTTGCATTCCTATACACTAATGATGAACTAGCAGAAAGAGAAATAAGGAAAACAATTCCATTCACAGTTGCATCAAAAAGAATAAAATACCTAGGAATAAACCTAACCAAGGAAGTGAAAGACCTATACTCTGAAAACTACAAGAAACTTATGAGAGAAATTAAAGAAGATACCAATAAATGGAAACACAACCCATGCTAATGGATAGGAAGAATTAATATTGCCAAAATGGCCATCCTGCCTAAAGCAATCTACAGATTCAATGCAATTCCTATCAAAATACCAACAGCATTCTTCAATGAACTAGAGCAAATTCTTCTAAAATTAATATGGAACTACAAATGACACTGAATAGCCAAAGCAATCCTGAGAAGGAAGAATAAAGCTGGGGGGATTACGTTCCCCAAGCTCAATGACAAAGCCACAGTAATCAAGACACTTTGGTACTGGCACAAGAACAGACTCATAGACCAATGGAACAGACAAGAGAGCCCAGATATAAACTCAACCATACATGGTCAATTAATATACAATAAGGAGCCATGGATATACAATGGGGAAATGACAGACTCTTCAACAACTGGTGTTGGTAAAACTGGACAGTTACATTCAAGAGAATGAAACTGGATTATTGTTTAACCCCATATACAAAAGTAAACTCAAAATGGATCAAAGACCTGAATGTAAGTCATGAAACCATAAAACTCTTAGAAAAAAACATAGGCAAAAATCTCTTGAATATAAACATGAGTAACTTTTTCCTGAATGCATCTCCTTGGGCAAGGGAAACAAAATAAAAAATGAACAAATGGGACTACATCATCCTAAAAAGCTTCTGTGCAGCAAAGGACACCATCAGCAGAACAAAAAGGATCCTACAGTATGAACGAATATATTTGTAAATGACATATCCAACACACACACACACACACACACATATATATATATATATATATACAAAGAAAAATAAATATATAAAGAACTCACTCACCTCAATACCCAAAAATCAAATAACCAGATTAAAAATGGGCCTAGGATATGAAGAGACAATTCTCCAAGGAAGAAATTCAGATGGCCAACAGATACATGAAAAGATGCTCCACATTGCTAATTATCAGGGAAATGAAAATAAAAACCACAGTGAGATATCTCCTCACACCAGTTAGGATGACCAAAATAGAAAAGACTAGGAACAACAAATGTGGTGAGGATGTGGAGAAAGGGGAACTCTCCTGCACTGCTAGTGGGAATGTAAACTAGTTCAACTGTTGTGGAAAGCGGTACGGAGGTTCTTCAAAAAACTAAGAATAGAAATACCATTTGACCTAGGAATTTCACTCCTAGGAATTTACCGTAAGAATGTAGAAGCCCAGTTTCAAAAAGACATATGCTCCCCTATGTTTATCAGAGCACTACTTACAATAGCCAAGATATGGAAACAACCTAAGTATCCATCAATAGATGAATGGATAAAGAAGATGTGGTACATATGCACAATGGAATTTTATTCAGCCGTAAGAAGAAAACAAATCCCACCATTTGCAACAATATGGATGGAACCAGAGGGTATTAGGCTTAGTGAAATAAGCCAGGCAGAGAAAGAGAAATACCAAATGATTTCACTCATATGTGGGGAATAAGAACAAAGAAAAAACTGAAGGAACAAAACAGCAGCAGACTCACAGAACCCAAGAATGAACTAACAGTTGCCAAAGGAAAGGGACTGGGGAAGGTGGGTGGGAAGGGAGGGAGAAGCGGTATAAGGGGCATTATGATTAGCACACATAAAGTAGGAGGGGTGGGGTTCACGGGGAAGGCAGTATAGCACAGAGAAGACAAGCAGTGACTCTATAGCATCTTACTGTGCTGATGGACAGTGACTGTAATGGTGTGTGTGGCAGGGACTTGATAATGGGTGAATCTAGTAACCACAATGTTGCTCATGTAATTGTATATTAATGATACCAAAAAAAAAAAAATGTAACTCCTGGCCTGTTCCCAGAATTAGTGAATGGAGAGATAAAACATAGGAGGGGGGTAGCATTTGTGACTTTCTATTTAAGAGTAGTCAAGGGTACTTTTAAATTCATATTTTGGTTTTAAATGACTGATTTGCTTGCTGATTGGATGTGGTTTTAACATCTGCTGTGTTGTTTGGTCATGTATGTTTCAAATGTTTTCAAAGTAGGAAAAATAAATCATTTTCACATATAGAAATTGATTAACTGATATAACTTTGGATTTACATGAATTATTTGTTTGGTTCTAATCTATAAAGAAGTCAAAATTCTATGTGGTTCTGACTTTCTCTTCCACAGATAAGCACTTTGACACAAAATGCGTTGTTCTTATTACACTGTTAAAATGACAATGTTTAAAACTTCTTGATGTGCATATATGTATTACACAATGTAATCCTGGTGTGCAATGGACCAACATTACCACAAAGTGTAAGTATTTCTTGTTATAAAATTTTGTCCAGCCATCCAAAAATATAAAAAATTGAAGCTATGAAAAATGAGCACTGTTCTGAGAACATTCAAAGGACATTGATACTAAAATATTACCCAAGATTTGATGTGAATTCTTGAAACCTACAATTTTTCCATTGCTATGTATTTCACATCGATTTTGATGATGTATGCCCATTTCAGTAAGAAATAAAATCACACACTTCTCATAGTTCTAAGAGGAAGAGATTGATCTTCCAAATTAACAGGAATAAGGAATATGTGTACCTGGGCAGATAGCAAAGGATGAAACTTTCAATAAAAGCACTAAAAATAAATGTGCTTCAAAGATATGCTGTAATGATTTTTATTAAAAAGGCAACATTTATCTTATTGTGCTTTCTTGTTAAGTCACAATATTTTTCTGTTCCTGGAATGAGATAGCAGAATAAGAATTCAATGATAAGATAAATGCCAAGTTTTTAATGAAAAACCAGCTCAGCTCAACTATGCTTTAAAAAAAAAAGGCTAATAGTTCTTGTTAGCTTAAAAATAGAATATAAAATTAATCTTTTTATATCAAGGATCAATGCAAGCTGAATAGTCAAAATTATTTCTCCTATTAACCATTATCTTTAGTGATTTATTGCATTCTTTATTGATAGTTTAAATTATTCCAGTGAGGTAATTAGCAGTCCCTGCACACACAAGGAAGCTGACTACATGATTCAGGTGAGATGAGTCAGCAACGTACCAGGTGCAGAAACTGCAAGCCTTGCAGTTGGGAAAATTATGGTTTATGAATTAACAACTTGCTATTATTTCCTTCTCTTTTCCTTTATGCCAAAGGAGTGGGAGCCAGCAGGCCATCCACTCCAGGCAATAACCAGCCTTTCCTCTGGGACTGGAAATTTTTGCCCCCACACACTCATCCCAATCAACAAATAATATTTATTCATGCACACAGGAGTTCAAATCCTAGCTTAGACAAGCTATGTGACTTTAAGAAAATTGTTTAAGCTCACCTCAGTTTCTTCATTTACAAAGTACAGAGAAAAAGTGCACCCACCTCAGGGATATTGTGAGAATTAAGATAATATATCAAGTGCTTACAACACTGCCTAGCTGTCTTGCCAATGGGTTTCAGCCCCGGGCAAGTTCACTATGGATTCAATGTGACCAAAGAAATGACAGCAAAACATTCTTGGGATGAAAGAGTTATACCCAACTTTATTCCCACAGTGGCAGGCCAAACACTAGAATCCTGTCCACTCAGAATCCCATCCACTTAGAGTGAGTCTGCATGAAGCAAGCTGGTCTCTGCCTCTGGGCCTCTCTACCCCTGCAACCATCTCAGTCTCTGTCCTCGGTGCTGCCTCATCTCTAATCTCCTGCAGCCTTGCAGCCGTGCCACCATGTCACCCAGAGCACTGGGCAGAGCTCCTTATATAGAGTCCATAACAACATATTTCCCACATGTGTGTAGTGAGCAAGCTGATCACGGCCAGGTGGGAATCCTGGCCACAGGAACCTTTCCTTTATCCACACTAGCACATATATATTTATGTTAGCCATTTCATTATTCACTTGGTACATTCTTTTCAGGAGGAAACATTCTGTAGCTGACCATGTTTCTATCTGATACAACTTCATGAGAAGTGGAAGTGGCGAGTAGCCACTCTCTGCCTAATGTCAAGTCCAGAGATTACTAGGGTTCACCTCATCCCTGTTCCAATGCCTACAAACACCCACAAATCAGTCCCACATATTGCACAGATTCCATATGACCCATCCAGTAATCCGGGTTACTTTCCTTATAGTAATGGCATATCTAGAGGTTTTAGCTCAGGGTTAAGTTAAAATGTGAAGTTCATTGTTAGTAAATAATAAAAAGTAAGATTCTCATGAGAGAGCAGTGTTCAAATATGTTGGGAAGATTTTCAATGCCAGTCCTTTACATGAACTTTGGAAGCAGAAGTAATCATATTTTCATATTCACTTAGTATTTTTCTTATTTTATATTAGTTTCTTTTTACATTCATATACAGCTTTGTTGGGGGAAAATAAACTGAATTAGTAAATTCTCTGAAATTGTGTATGTTGATTTGAACGCAACTTTCTCCAAGCAAGCACTGTTCCCTTCCTTCCCTCCTTTTCTCATTTCTTCCCTCCTTCCCTTCCTCATTACCTCTCTTCTTTCCTTTCTTCCTTCCTATCCACTGTATCAATTAATTATTTTTACTCCCTAGGTGTTTATGCATGTGTACTTATAAACACTTTATATTGCATATATACTTACATTATACACATATTCAAATAAGGTTTGATTTTTTTCCCCCTTATGATCAGAAAAAGAGAAATTTTATAACTCCAATTATCTTTATCTTTACCTTGTTCAAATCAGTATCTGCCACCTAAATCTCACTCCTGATTTCTGAACACTGTGCAGTAGCAATGTGAGTGACAATCAAACACCTTAAAAAAAGCACCCAAAGCTGACCTTCCCTTCTCACCCCTCCATCCTGCTCTCTGCCATGGTCCCCATCTGTGGTGACGCCTCCTGCATCCACACTGTTGTTGAAGCCAGAAACTAGTGCTCTCCTGGGCTCGTCTTTTCCTCATACACCACAAAGCCAGTACTTTCATCAATTTCTCACAGCTCCACTTTCCAAGTATTTCCAGAATCTGCTCACTTTATTTCATTTCCACTCTCATTACCTGAGCCCAATCAAATATTATTTATTTTCTGGACAACTGAGTGGACTCCTGATATTCCTATGTCTCTCTTTCTCCCCTCCAATCCAACTTCAACAGAATAATCACAGGGATCTTTGAAAAGTATGAATGAGTTTATGCACTCCCCTGCTTAAAACTCTGGTTTCTTATCACATGAAGAATACCATCTGAATCTTCAGCACGGCCTGTATATCTATCCCTGTGTGATCTGGCTGCTCCTAACCACCCCATCTTCCTCACCCCTCATTGGCCTACACAGTTACCCTTTGCTAAAAAGTTCTCATGTCAGGACCAGTGCATACATACAGTTCCAACTCCTTGCTGAGCACTTTCTCCCTGTCATTTGTATGGGTGCCGCCATCTTTCTTCTCAGGTCCCAGTTTGTAAGTCACACTCCCCCACCCAGAGACAATATCACTGGCCACCTTCACCAAAACAGGACACCCTCATAAACTATGTTTTACCACATCATCTGTTTATTTCCCTAAAAATACTTTTAACAATTTGGAATGTATATACTCATCAGTTCATATTTTATTATCTCCACACTAATTCAAAGCTCTGTAAAAGCAAAAACCACTCCTGTCTTGTTTGCTATTGCATCCTTGACAACTAACATGCTGCCAAACACATAGTGAGCACTTAATAAATAGTTATTAAATCGATTAAAAATGATTCAATAGAGGAAACATTTACCAATTTGCCCTTCACTCAATATTAGCCATGAGTACAAGTTTAGCTGACATACGTATAATTTTAAAATGTACAACTCTTAAACCAGTTGATAAATACATCTTTTGCTCCAGTTCACAGTAATTGAAAGAGGCTACCTGTGGTGACTTTTCTTAGGAGGATGTTGGAATTCGAGGACAAACACAGGAAGAAAACCTTCTATTAGCTGTGGATGTCATGCTGTGGCAAGGTGGGTATGTGAGAGATGCTGACAAACCCTAAGCTACAATGTGAAGGGGATGTTTCTTTCCACTAACCTCCTCCCTCCAAGCTCCCTCCTCCTGGATTCACACAGGCAAACACATACATGCATAGTGCCCCTATTTGTCTCTTTGCAATACATAAAAGAGAAATAAGCTCTGTATCTAAGAAGCTGCCTCCGTATTTTCTAAAGGTGACAAAAATAATTTAGTGGTGATTAAAAAAGAAAAAAAAGAAAAAAAAACTATGTTACTAAGTGTGGAAAGCCAGTGTTTTAGTACAGTAAAAATACATTTATGTATATACCAAGATTTAGAGCCTGAGATTATAATTAATTTTCAACCCTGTTCTAATTTCTAATATAGAATACTTAAATACATTGATATTTTTCAACCTAGATGGGATGGTCTCTAGAATTTCACATATATATTATATCAAAATCAGAAAGCCATCAAGTACATATCCCATGGCTAATACCATACACTTTCTAAGGACATGAGAGAAACCACTGACTAATTTACTATTCTCTGCTCACTCTTCTCTGCACATTTCAGGTTTTCCTGCCTCAGTGTTTTGCTTATACAATACTGCTTACATTCTCCCATTTCCTCTGCTTGTCTAAATTCTTCCTATCCTTCAAGATTCTACTTAAATCCTAGTTCTACAAAATTTTCACTGATCCTCATTGCCTAGAGATATCCCAGAGTTACTACTGTTTTGCTTGAATATCTCTGCCAATTATCTCCCAAGTTCTGGAGATACTGACATCTGAAGGTGAAATAAAATTGGTGTAAAATACAAGAGATGAGTGGGCACAGACATTCAAGCAATGAGATGTATTATATCCATGTAATTTCAAATGATCTTTAATATGTTGCTTCTACTATCCCAGTTCTAACACAACTCTTACAGAGCAATGCCAAGCTATCTTTCTGAGCCTCAGTTTCTCATCTGTAAAATGAGAGGCAGAAGCAGAAAATCCTGAAGACCACCTCCAGCTCAAAATGTGTTGTTATTATTAACATGTCTGAATTCATGTCTGAATTATTCACACATTAACATTTTCATTTATTTGGCACTTACCTAGCTCTTTTTAAATGACAATCATGTTAATATGCTCTACAGATACAAATATGTTGTGACATCTATTCTCAGAGACACAAATATGTTATGACCTTATCCTGGAGGAATTACTTTCAGAAAGGACCTGGCTGAGGTAGGGATACATGAAATCATATACTATAGGATATATCCACACACTTAAGTATTTTAAATATAAAAGGCATGTAATCAATAATGCATTGTTTAATGCAGCCTATGAATTTCAGGAAAGATACTGAGAGCATATTGTACTCTCGTTGCAATTGCATGAATGAAAAGCAGGTGTTCCCTTTGGATAAAGTGGGGAAGGACCTTCCAGGAAGAGGTGCCAATGGGCAGAGGCACAGACTTGAGGAAGAGTGGGATATTAGTAATGATTATGGTAAATTTGTAGTTATACTAGGTCAATAACACTTTTAAATGGATAATTTCATACATTATAACCTAGTAACAACATTAGCAATTATTTATTTTAAATTTTTGCTTATGGTATTAGTTGTTCTGTATTTCACATTTATGTCTTGACTCTGCTATTAGTTTGAAAGTTAGCAGCATGAAAGGTCCATTTCTTATATAATAATGTCACTGCATTTGACATAGTAGCTGCTCAATAAATATGTAATTGACATGACACAATGATTCATTTAGACTTGAGAAGTAATTTATCTGCATAGCATCACAGAGACTACATAGTAAGTTTAAAGAAATTGTGCTTCATAAACTGGTTAAAAGTGAAGGGTCCTCATTTACTTAACTAAATATATTTTAATGACTTTTCGGCCTAATGAATAACAGAAAAAAGCAATTATTTACAACAGCATAGTTTATATTGCACCTAATCCCAGGATATCTGCTTTTTAATCATTTAACTCCTAGACTGTACAATTCTCACTGCCACAGAGAATATACTCACACTACATATGGGACAACTGGGAATCGGTGAATAATGAAAAATAGTAATTTACATAAAAGACTCAATGATTGCCTTTCAGTAGCGTATCATATCTCTAAAAGTGAGTAAAGTGTTTTACTCAAAGTGTACTTGAGTATTCATAAAATGAGGGCACATTATTTTCTAAGCCTCCTGTGCTTTTATAAAAAGTCATATAATTACATAATCATAGGCTAGCACATTCATGAAAAATAGGTGCAAATCACTGTGAGTGTCTGAGCAATGCTGCATGTCTCAGCAATAAACATGGAGTAATTCAACGAGAGGAGGTCAGATAAATGTAAAGAAACGTATTAGCTGTGTTTTGCAGGAAAATATTAAGATAGTCACTTTAAAATCCATATTTGAAATGCAGTTCTATTTAAATAATTCTGTGGTCTGACATCATTGATTTGACTGTGACTTTTGACCCATCAGTATGAGAAAAGATTGATTCCAGAGTCAGATTTCTATTGTAGCAGGACATAGCAAAGACTTTTTTTTTTAAATGTGTGCTGAATGCTCACCACATGCAACAATTTGTGCCAGGAACAGTTTGAGATGCAAAGATAACCATGATAGAATCACCTCGTAGGGCAGAAAGGTACATATTAGCTGGAAATGCTTTCTTAGCCTAATGTGTACTTCTGGGGAAGATTATCTTGACACCAAAAGATGTGGTGAGTATGGTAGGGAAGTGAAAGGTATAAAATGTTGAGCATAAGAACCTGCTCAGCCCCGTCTTGCTCTACACAACCTGATTTTGTCTTTAGGTACCAGTACCATAAAACCACATAGGCTGCTGTGCAGTCAGGCTGACACCGCAATCAGGTAAATGGTTTCTTGACTTTTATGACTAGTCTGCCGAAGCCAGCATTTTCTGTGGTGCTGACTCAGCATTTAAAATTATCAGAAAAGTGTAAAGCAAAGTACCCATTAAATACAAGAATACAATTCAGCACATGAATCTAATTTTTCATGATATTATTTCTAACTCATTCAAATTAATTTTGACGGAACTCCAAATTAGAGGTCTAATTTAATAGCATCAATGTATAATGGAAGATAACATTTTTTAACAGCAGATATTCTTTTCACAAACTTAAAATTAACTGAAGTTTATATACTTTATTTGCTCATTATAATAAAAATTTTATTTAAGTTACTGAAGAGAATCGATGGATTACTGTTAAACTCTATTGATCCACTTTTATTTTTCTATTTCAACTTACATTTTCCTCTTTTATATCCACTTCAATTAACTTACTTCTATAGAGGTTTTACAGTACTCTGCTCACTGAAGGTGTTCAGTAGTTCAGTGCTCTTAATTAAACCCTGAGGTCCAATAAGAAAGTACATACATAGAGCATTTTCCCAAAATTACTAAGCACAATTTTGCATTTTATCCTACTTATTCTAATGATGTTATGAGCTAATCCTTACAAAGCATTAATATCCCTTCATTATGAAAATATCACTACATACAAATTCATACTGATGTTGTGTCATCCTCTATCAAATGATATTACAGCATAATGTTAAAGATGGGTGACAGGAAATAAATCATATTATATATGGCCAGGTAAAATGAGAGAACACTGGAAAGGAAACGTCTCTGGATGTTGGCCATAATATAGGTATCAATGGGCTAGATAATTATATAAAACAAATATATCAAAACAACATAAAAATTTTAAAAACAGGCAATACTATTTATGTAAAGCAAATGCCCATGACATTCCCAGACATATCTAGTCCATAAAAAACGGCCCTATTTTACAGGTTATCAAACTAAGGCTCACAGGGGCAAAAAGGAGCATGCACACAGGGCCGATGATGGTGGAGGCCAGCTTCCACACCACGTCAGTGGGACTGGAAAGCCTGTGATTTTTTTCTTTATATAGTATACTGTCTTGACCTATAGACTACTTTAAACAGTTATGGAGACTGAAGTGGGAAAAAGAGATGAGATCAAAATTTTAATGGGAATTTGGTTTTCAATTTTGTATAATTGGGAACACATATAATCAATCACGTAATAAAGGTAAATTGTCAATGGGAAAAAAAAATGTACCTAAATCAACCTGGCATAGACTAAGGCAATACTGTACCTTAGAGTACAAGGTAACATGCAATAAGGGAAACATTTTAGAATGCCTCATTTTCCAAACTTCTCTCTCCAAACTATCTCCACTCTTAATTTAGAAGGGCATCTCCAAGTCAATGGAATCTGTAGCTTGAAAGGAACCTCAGGCACAACAGGAGTTAACTAGTGGCACATATTTTCTATGTGAATATCTGACCAGTTTAATTTCCTTTTAAAAACTGAATCACAGTGACAGACAACACATTTGGTAAAGCTTCAATCCCTCCTGTTTGGCTGAAATCATTAGAGGAGCAGGTGGCTTTCATTCTGTTGGATGTTTCCCAGTTGTACAGCTGCTAAATGGGAAGGAAAGAGAGCAACCACTCCCAGAAGGATGTGTGCCCAGGAAATTTGGCCCTACTGGTTAGAGTCAGTGAAATGTGAAGGCTTCTTTCTGAAAAGCAAGGGACAGATTGAAAACCTGCCTTTTAATTTTATTTAATTTTTATTTATTTTGAAACATACACTATCCATACCATATACATACACATATTCAGGTTTATTAAAAACCATTTAAAAACGATGACTTTCCAAATATACTGATTTGGTTAACAAAAAGTAACCTGTAAAATATTTAAATATTTCCTTAATAGAACTGCTTTGAACTGGAAATTCATGGAACCACTGCAAACCAAGGTCTTTACACTTTGTGGCTTTCTCTTCCATCTTACATCACCTTTAATATGAAAGAGTAAATAAAAAAATAACAAAAGAGTTTAAAAAATTGTGCTGGATATTTTGCATACCTGTATTTAACTTAGATCAATGGTTTTCAGGTGTTCAGTATTAACAAATTATCTTGGATACCTGTTTAAAATGCTGATTGCCCTATCCTGTTCCCTGAGACTTAGATTCAAAAGGTGTTAAGTTAAATATGGTAATTTACTTTTTAACTTTTCCTCCTCCCTCATTTTCAGGAAGACCATATGGAGACTGTGTTTGAGAAATACTAGCCTGACAAGGGAACTCAAAAATTTCAGTCCTTGTAAAGAATTAAAGTTATTTTAGAGGAGTTCTTCATTTTATTTCCTTTAAACAAATATCCATTTATTTATAATAACACTTCGTATCAAACTCTATCAGACAGTTTTAAATCTCAAACAGGATATCAAAGCTATGTGTACTATAGTTTTCATTTTTACTGTCACAGTAAAAAACCATATAATATTTTATATGTGTAATGGGTTTTGTTGCAGAACACAGAAGCAGAAAGTGCTAAAAATTAGGTTGTATATAATACACAGAGTTCTACTTCCTCTGTCACATACCACACTACTGTTACAATATTTATGCCCATGTATTATCTCCTGTTCCTTTTTTTCCCAACTTTCATAGTAATGAATGTTCTCATGTTCGATTTATTTTATTACTACTCTGCTTATCACATATGCTTACAGAAACCATCATGAATGCACCTATTTATGCCTCAGTTTTCTTATCTCTACCAAGAACATGCTAGTACTATCATTAATATGAGGATTAAAAGAAATAATATTCTTTAAACCTTATCTGTGTACAATACATGATGGCAATTGTTAATAATATTTATTACTATTCTGTTAAATAGCTCAATGTAGTTCTGTAAGCTGACAAAATATGATTTAAGCTTTTCCAAGATAGGACATTGCTGAAACCACACGTAGGAGTTTCTGTTGCCTTAGAAGACCTTTAGGATAGCTGCCTCTTTCTCTTTCAGATGTATAGGAAAGCAATGAGCGGTGAGAAATTGTTATCTTCCACAAGTAGGCATGGACAGCTTCCTTACAGCCTCCAGAAGGAAACAAATCCTTGATTTTGGTCTTCTGAGCTGAACAGAAAGGAAATAAATTCCTCTTTTTCACCACCTGCCCCACCTCGCAGTTCATGCTAATTTATTATGGCAGCGCTAGGAAAGGAGTGCACCTAAGAGTCCTGTCTTCCAACCTCTTGTGAAGTTTTCTTCATTCCTTAACTGTTTTTCTTGGTGCTCCCACAGCTTAAAAACTGTTAAAATTCTACAACAGAATGCATTATATCCTATCTTACTCTATGGTTTAAAGGTATCTCTCCATAATATTGCTAGCTCTTGGAAAAGGCAGGTTGGACCTTTTCCTTCTAAATTTCAAACCTCCTAGTTAAAACAGAAATTTGTACAGAAGTTGTCAGTCATATGAATGTATGAATGATAATACTTTTCTTTATGACAATTAGAGATTCTGAAATAAGCACTATTTGGAATTGTGACTCTCCAAGAAAACTAAAAGTAAGTAAAAGTAAAGATAATATAATTTTTAAAAAATTATAAGAAAGAACAAGCCAAGATGGTGGTGTGAGTAGGACAGTGGGAATCTCCTCCCAAAAACATATATATCCTTGAAAATACAACAAATACAACTAATCCTAAAAGAGAGACCAGAAGACACAAGACAACAGCCAGACTACATCCACACCTGCGAGAACCCAGTGCCTGGTGAAAGGGGTAAGATACAAGTCCCATCCCGGTGGGACAGGAGCGTCCCTCACCCCAGCTCCCGACAGGAGGATAGGAGTAGGAGCGGGGAGGGAGAGGGAGCCCATGACTGCTAATCACCCAGCCCTAAATATCTGCACCAGAGCAAAGACACAGTGCATGCGTGGGGTGCTGGAAACTAGGGAAACAGGGCAGCAAGATCTTTGAGTGGGTCCCGAAGCCGGAGCCCCTGTGACAAAGAAAAGCGAGTGCTTTTTGAAAGTCTTAAAGGGACAGGGATGCCAAAGCTGGATGGAAGCATTCTGTGTCACAGTCCAGCAGTTGGAAATTCCAGGGAACTCTGGGAGCACTAACTTCCTGGGCAACAGCTCTGAGACCCCTCATGGAGGTAAACAGCCAAAGAGCCCCCCGGCCATTACCCCTCGGGGGCCCAGCCATAGCAGAGCAGAAGCATGAGGCTGGCCACGCCCACAGCAAGGGAGCTTCCTCCATACCGGCCAGGCAAAATACAGAGACCCAGTCTACACGCAATTGCCCAACACAAGCCACTAGGGGTCGCAGTTGTCCCAGTAAAGAAAGGCCAGTAGCAAGTGGAAAGCCTTAGTTCTCTCGGCTGACAGAAAGCCAATAGCTCACCACTGCACCTATCAACATGAAAAGGCAAAAAAATTTCATCCAGACAAGACTAACCCAGACAGCTTTGACATATGCTACATCTTTCCCTGAGAAGGAACCTGGGGAGATAGATTTGACCAGTCTTCCCGAAAAAGAATTCAAAACAAAAGTCATAACCTTGCTGATGGACTTGCAGAGAAATATGCAAGAACTAAGGAGGCAGAATACAGAAATAAAACAAGCTCTGGAAGGACTTCAAAACAGAATGGACGAGATGCAAGAGACCATTAATGGACAAGAAAACAGAGAACTGGAATGCAGAGAAGCTGATGCAGAGAAGATAAAAGGATTTCCAGGAATGAAAGAATTGTAAGAGAGCTGAGTGACCAATCGAAATGGAATAATATCCGCATTATAGGGATACCAGAAGAAGAAGAGAGAGAAAGAGGGATAAAAAGTGTCTTTGAAGAAATAATTGCTGAAAACTTCCCCAAACTAGGGGAGGAAATGGCCTCTCACACCACAGAGGTACACAGAACTCCCATGACAAGGGATCCAAGGAGGGCAACACCAAGACAAATAATAATTAAAATGGCAAAGAACAAAGACAAGGACAAAGTATTAAAGGCAGCCAGAGAGAAAAAAAAGGTCACCTACAAAGGAAAACCCATCAGGCTATCATCAGACTTTTCAACAGAAACCCTACCGGCCAGAAGAGAATGGCATGATATACTTAATGCAATGAAACAGAAGGGTCTTGAACCAAGGATACTGTATCCAGCATGATTATCATTTAAATATGAAGGAGGGATTAAACAATTCCCAGACAAGCAAAAGTTGAGGGAATTTGCCTCCCACAAACCACCTCTACAGGGCATATTACAGAGACTGTTCTAGATGGGAGCACTCCTAAAAAGAGCACAGAACAAAACACCCAACATATGAAGAAGGGAGGAGGACGAATAAGAAGGGAGAGAAATAAAGAATTATCAGACTGTGTTTATAATAGCAAAATAAGCGAGTTAAGTTAGAGAGTAAGATAGTAAAGAATCTAACCTTGAACCTATGGTAACCACAAACTTAAAGCCCGCAATGGCAGTAAGTACACCTTTCAATAATCACCCTAAATGTAAATGGACTGAATGCACCAATCAAAAGACACAGAGTAACAGAATGGATAAAAAAGCAAGACCCATCCATATGCTGCTTACAAGAGACTCACCTCAAACATAAAGACGCGCACAGACTTAAAGTCAAGGGATGGAAAAACATATTTTAGGCAAGCAACAGCGAGAAGAAGCAGGGGTTGCAGTACTACTATCAGAAAAATAGACTTCCAAACAAAGAAAGTAACAAGAGATAAAGGACATTACATAATGATGAAGGGCTTAGTCCAACAAGAGGATATAACCATTGTAAATATATATGCTCCCAACACAGGAGCACCAGCATATGTGAGACAAATACTAACATTACTAAAGGGGGAAATAGACTGCAGTGCATTCATTTTAGGAGACTTCAACACACCACTCATCCCAAAGGATAGATCCACCGGGCAAAAAATAAGTAAAGACACGGAGGCACTGAACAACACAGTAGAACAGATGGACCTAATAGACATCTATAGAACTCTACATCCAAAAGCAACGGAATATACATTCTTCTCAAGTACACATGGAACATTCTCCAGAATAGACCACGTACTAGGCCACAAAAAGAGCCTCAGGAAATTCAAAAATATTGAAATCCTACCAACCATCTTTTCAGACCACAAAGGTATAAAACTAGAAATAAATTCTATAAAGAAAACAAAAAGGCTCACAAACACATGGAGGCTTAACAACATGCTCCTAAATAATCAATGGATCAACGAACAAATTAAAATAGAGATCAAGGAATATATGGAAACAAATGATAACAACAACACAAAGCCCCAACTTCTGTGGGATGCAGTGAAAGCAGTCTTAAGAGGAAAGTATATAGCGATCCAGGCACACTTGAAGAAGGAAGAACAATCCCAAATGAATAGTCTAACATCACAATTATCGAAACTGGAAAAAGTAGAACAAATGAGGCCTAAAGTCAGCAGAAGGAGGGACATAATAAAGATCAGAGAAGAAATAAACAAAATTGAGAAGAATAAAACAATAGCAAAAATCAATGAAATCAAGAGCTGCTTCTTTGAGAAAATAAACAAAATAGATAAGCCTCTAGCCAAACTTATTAAGAGAAAAAGAGAATCAACACAAATCAACAGAATCAGAAATGAGAACGGAAAAATCACAACAGACTCCACAGAAATACAAAGAATTATTAAAGACTACTATGAAAACCTATATGCCAAAAAGCTGAAAACCTAGAAGAAATGGACAACTTCCTAGAAAAATACAACCTTCCAAGACTGACCAAGGAAGAAACACAAAAGTTAAACAGACAAATTATGAGCAAAGAAATTGAAACGGTAATCAAAAAACTACCCAGGAACAAAACCCCCGGGCTGGACGGATTTACCTCGGAATTTTATCAGACACACAGAGAAGACATAATACCCATTCTCCTTAAAGTTTTCCAAAAAATAGAAGAGGAGGGAATACTCCCAAACTCATTCTATGAAGCCAACATCACCCTAATACCAAAACCAGGCAAAGACCCCACCAAAAAAGAAAATTACAGACCAATATCCCTGATGAATGTGGATACAAAAATACTTAATAAAATATTAGCAAACCGTATTCAAAAGTATATCAAAAGGATCATACACCATGAACAAGTGGGATTCATCCCAGGGATGCAAGGATGGTACAACATTCGAAAATCCATCAACAAAAAGAAAGACAAAAACCACATGATCATCTCCATAGAAGCTGAAAAAGCATTTGATAAAATTCAACATCCATTCATGATAAAAACTCTCAACAAAATGGGTATAGGGAGCAAGTACCTCAACATAATAAAGGCCATATATGATAAACCCACAGCCAACATTATACTGAACAGCGAGAAGGTGAAAGCTTTTCCTCTGCGATCGGGAAGAAGACAGTGATGCCCACTATACCCACTGTTATTCAACATAGTACTAGAGGTCCTAGCCATGGCAATCAGACAAAACAAAGAAATACAAGGAATCCAGATTGGTAAAGAAGAAGTTAAACTGTCACTATTTGCAGATGACATGATATTGTACATAAAAAACCCTAAAGAATCCACTCCGAAACTAGTAGAGCTAATATTGGAGTTCAGTAAAGTTGCAAGATATAAAATTAACACACAGAAATCTGTGGCTTTCCTATTCACTAACAATAAACTAATAGAAAGAGAAATCAGGAAGACAATTCCATTCATAATAGCATCAAAAAGAATAAAATACCTAGGAATAAACCTAACTAAGGAAGTGAAAGACCTATATCCTGAAAACTATAAGACACACTTAAGAGAAATTAAAGAGGTCACTAACAAATGGAAACTCATCCCATGCTCTTGGCTAGGAAGAATTAATATTGTCAAAATGGCCATCCTGCCCAAAGCAATATACAGATTCAATGCAATCCCTATCAAATTACCAACAGCTTTCTTCAATGAACTGGAACAAATAGTTCAAAAATTCATATGGAAACACCAAAGATCCCGAATAGCTAAAGCAATCCTGAGAAGGAAGAATAAAGTAGGGGGTATCTCACTCCCCAACTTCAAGCTCTACTACAAAGCCACAGTAATCAAGACAATTTGGTACTGGCACAAGAACAGAGCCACAGACCAATGGAACAGAATAGAGACTCCAAACATTAACCCAAACATATATGGTCAACTAATATTCGATAAAGGGGCCATGGACATACAATGGGGAAATGACAGTCTCTTCAACAGATGGTGCTGGCAAAACTGGACAGCTACATGTAAGAGAATGAAACTGGATCACTGTCTAACCCCATACACAAAAGTAAATTCGAAATGGATCAAAGACTTGAATGTAAGTCATGAAACCATAAAACTCTTAGAAAAAAACATAGGCAAAAATATCTTAGACATAAACATGAGTGACCTCTTCTTGAACATATCTCCCTGGGCAAGGGAAACAAACACAAAAATGAACAAATGGGACTATATCAAGCTGAAATGCTTCTGTACAGCAAAGGACACCATCAATAGAACAAAAAGGCATCCTACAGTATGGGAGAATATATTCAAAAATGACAGATCCAATAAACGGTTGACATCCAAAATATATAAAGAGCTCACACACCTCAACAAACAAAAAGCAAATAATCCAATTAAAAAATGGGCAAAAGAGCTGAATAGACAGTTCTCTAAAGAAGAAATTCAGATGGCCAAGAGACACATGAAAAGATGCTCCACATCGCTTGTCATCAGAGAAATTAAAATTAAAACCACAATGAGATATCATCTCACACCAGTAAGGATGGCTACCATCCAAGAGACAGACAACAACAAATATTGGTGAAGTTTTGGAGAAAGGGGAACCCTCCTACACTGCTGGTGGGAATGTAAATTAGTTCAACTATGATGGAAAGCAGTATGGAGGTTCCTCAAAATGCTCAAAATAGAAATACCATTTGACCCAGGAATTCCACTTCTAGGAATTTACCCCAGGAATACAGCACCCCAGTTAGAAAAAGACAGTTGCACCCCTATGTTTATCTCTGCACTATTTACAATAGCCAAGATATGGAAGCAATCTAAATGTCCATCAGTAGATGAATGGATAAAGAAGAGGTGGTACATATACACAATGGAATATTACTCAGCCATAAGAAAAAAACAAATCCTACCAATCACAAAAACATGGATGGAGCTAGAGGGTATTATGCTCAGTGAAATAAGCCAGGTGGCGAAAGACAAGTACCAAATGATTTCACTCATATGTGGAGTATAAGAACAAAAGAAAACTGAAGGAACAAAACAGCAGCAGAATCACAGAACCCAAGAATGGACTAATAGTTACCAAAGGGAATGGGACTGGGGAGGATGGGTGGGAAGGGAGGGATAAGGGCGGGAAGAAAAGAAAGGGGGCATTACGATTAGCATGTATAATGTTGGGGGGGCACGGGGAGGGCTGTGCAACACAGAGAAGACAAGTAGTGATTTTACAGCATCTTACTATGTTGATGGACAGTGACTGTGAACGGGGATGTGGGGGGGACTTGGTGAAGGGGGGAGCCTAGTAAACATAATGTCCTTCATGTAATTGTAGATTAATGATACCAAAATAAAGAAAAAAAATTATAAAATACAGCAGAATTAAGTTATTTCTAAGATATCTGTAGTAAGCTGAACCATGATTAATAAAATAATACCTTATAATTAAAAAGGTTACCACTTATATCTGTTATAAAAATGTATACTTGCTATGAGATATGGATGTGCCTATTAAGTGACAAAGTTATGGTGCTATAAGAATATAGGCCAGAAAATGAGAGGAAGCTGATTACAAAGCACCAACACACAGAACTCTGGCTCACGCACTGTATCCACTCCACACTAGAACAACTTCAGAGACACCAGAAGTGCCAAAAAGTTTGCTGTGACATTTGCATATACAGGTGAGAAAATCATATAAGGGTGTTAGTTTCAGTGGGCTACCACTGTTGTTCAAAGATTTTTAAAAGGAAAAAAAAAAGACATTTTAAACATGAAAAATGAGAAATTATAAATACATTAACAATAAAGGTGATTAATGCCTTGCCATGATTAGTATTAAATTTAGCTCTAAATTTCCTGGTAAACCAGCATTGCATTGAGTATGTATTATCACACAATAAAAACATAATAATAAATCCACCTGATAATCTACCTGTTGTTAGCACAATTTTGTGTATATGAAAATATTATGATAGTAAAATTAGAAAACAGAAGAAAGATAGTGACATTATCATGTCATTCTTTAGTTTGTAAATTTACCAATTTTTGAAGTTTCATAATATATCAAATCCATAGACTAGAAAGGTACAAATCAATGAGGTCTTTGTGGATTGGTCAGATAAGTATTGTATTCTGTCATCAAATGGTGTTGGTGCATAATTAATGACTTGGGCAATGCAATAGGGAGTTTGATACATTTATTATGTATGTTTTATTGAAGTTCTTGGAAATCTTAAAAGTATACCCCAAAGCATTTTCCAGTGGTCATATAACCTGTGAAAGAAAAGGGTATCTCCAAGTAGATTATTCTTTCTCTTTATGGTATATTATTTTATCACTTCATTTCTAACCATCTTTCCAATTTGTTTTTCTTTAATCAGTGGATTGATTGAATGTGGATTTTTATAACAAAGAAGAAGGTAAAATATTTTTGGCAAACCTTTTAACTTAAACAACAACAAAAAAATACTTCAATCAAGAAAATGTGGTTACCTTGCCCTAAAAAAATATTAATTAACTTGTGTTTTTAGCATTGAATGTCCTTCACATCATTTTAATTGCATCAAAGTATTGCTAATTTTCTTCTTCTTCTTTGTTGAGTTCAAATGATAACTCCAAAGTCCACTAAAAGAAAGTAAAGATATTAAAGAAACAAATCTCAGACTTTCCAACTGCTTAAAATTGTCTAACACTCAACATGTGCATAATGAATCCATTATGTTTGCTCAGCTACTTACTAAAGTCTGCTCAATCTCAGGCTCTAAGTCCTGCTTTTCTTCCTCTATGAAAAAAGTATTACATCTACCTCCTCTCAATCTCTAATGCCATTTCCTTTGCCACTCCATATTACATTTTGCCTGGACCACTGCAGGGGACACTTTGTGGTTTATGGCCTCCAATTTTGGTCATTCTCTGCTCTGCACAGACACCAGATTTATCTCTGTATAATGCAGACATGATTATGTCACTGTTGATATTTATAGAATAATATCCATACCCCTTAGAATAAGATTAATTAAATCTGATTCCAATTTACCTGCCTTGGTTTAACTTCTGCCTCTCCCTTTGTCTCAGTAATTTTCAAAGCCTTACTTTGCTTTCCCACACCTCCAGGCAAAGTTGAGCATTTGCTTTTCTGTTCTCCTACAACACTGTTTATTTCTCTGGTTCAGCACTTACAAACAGATCTAATACTGGTTACTGTAACGGCCAACAGACACCCTGAATATTCCTGGATGGCCCTCATGTTAAATATTTTCTCCTGTTGTCAGCCCATGGGTGTGGTGATCAGCCTTGATGTTTATTTTAGAAAATATGGTCAAGGTACCTTGCAGTTTGTCTTACCAGATAAGCAGCTCCCTGAAGGCAGGGGTGGGGGCTTAGTAATCATGAATACTCGATGTTCCATTGTTTGATTAAATCAAACAGGAAAAGGAATTCTTTTATTTATACAAGTTGACTATAAAAGAAGCCATATGTAACAGATTACCTAAGAGCTCAACACTGTCTGGAAATCTGTTCTCTTTCAGCACAATTCATTGTTCCTCTACAAAATAATGTAAGCCAGTGTTCCTATTTTTTTCAAACACTAATGTGAAAAAAATGATCTTGCATCAGGTAGTGCACCCTATGAAAAGCAAATATATGTGATTACCTTTACTAGTATGAGTGCAACTGACCCATTATCTACCTTCTCGCATGACAGTAGATGATCTATGTGTCTAGCTTCGAGCAACTTCCCTCTGGTGTCCAGTCTCCATCTCATTTTGCCTACTATAACACATTGCTTCAGCAGTTTTTCCCTCTATCTTCTGTATCATCAATTTTTCCCTCTTTGCTAGATGATTCCCCAAGCATGCAGACATGCTGTTATGTATCCCATTTTAAAAACAAACAAAAACCTCTCTATTGTCCCCACTTCCCTCTCCTGATTCTCTTCATTTCTCTCTTCCCTGTACTGCAGAACACTGGGAGTAACCTGACTTGCTGTCTCTAATTTCTCTTCTCCCATTCTCTCCTGAACCTCTTGCAATAAAGACTTCTTCTCTACTACTCCAGCAAAATCGCTCTTGTAATTGTTTCCCGGAATCTCCACACCACCATATGCAATGGGCAGTTCTTGTTGCTCATCTTCTTGACCATTCAATACCTTCTGACACAGTTGATCATTATCTCCATCTTTAAATATTTATTTCACTTGACCTACAGGATAATGTACTCATTCCACTTTCTGTCTACTAACAGTCTTTTCTTAGTCTCCTTCTCTAGGTCTTCTTCATCTTCTCAACCTTTAAAAATAAAGCGACTCAAAGCTCAGTCTTGGGATTTCTTCTGCCTCCACATACACCCTAGTCTAATCAAATCCATGACCTTAATTACTGCATGTATGCTAGATTTATATGTCAAAACCAGACCTCTTCCTTGGACTCACACCTCCAACTGCCTACTTGACATCTTTGTTTTCACGTCAAATATATTAAATCCCAGGGCAAAATATCCCTAAAAACCAAAATCAGTCAAAGGCAGAAATAAAGTTTAAAACCTATTTATTGCTCACAAACTGCATTCCCAGGCCGTCTTTCTTCTCTGCTCCAGCAGCAACCACACCTGCCCTCCCCCTCACCTCTCAGGTACAGATAAGCCCTCTGTTGCCCAGGTAATTACCCATTGATATGGAGATGAACTTCTCCACCCCTGAGGAAAGATGCAAATGCACTAAAGCCATACTTCTCTCCACCTCTGAACCCTGTTGATGTGCAGATATACTAAAGCCAGGCGAGATATTCCGGAAATGTTTCAATTTTACCCACAATCCACCCCTCCAGAAATCTTGCCTTACAATTCACTCAATCCCCCTCTTCCGACCAATCTAGTAACATGCAATAGCAACAGCAATAAAATCTTGATAATCCTCAAGCCAGAGGATTCAGCTAGGTTCAAAGTCCCATGCAGATTAAGTCCAAAGCTCGTCCATTCCAGCCATCATGCGGCAGCTGCAGCCAGGGGGCGCATCCAGGACACAAAGACCATAGAAGCAAATAACCACGATTGTTGGGGGCCGATTTGCTGTTATTGCAGGAATACACAGAAGGCCAGCTTCCAGGCCTTTTCCCCAAGGTGCCAGAAGAGCCAGCCATTGCCGATCCATGTGCTGAAATGTCCAAGGCCATGTCCATTTTACTCCTAATTGCTGCACCCATCCTTGCAACACATGTCCAATAAAATGGGTACCTTGATTGCTCTCAGTAACCGGCAACTGGCCATAGGCTGCAAAGACACACTCTAGGCCCCTCTTGGTGGTTTGCTGATCTGCACTCAACGTGCAGGGAACACCTTCCGGGCTCAGCTGACTTCTTCAAAGGTGAAAGACAAGCCACACCGATGGGCCCACATTTTCTTTTGAGGTGTCTGTGCCACGCCACTCCATGGCCTTTGGGTCTAGTCTCACACCCACCCCGCAATGGGATAGAAGGTTATTACCTTGGTTGGAGCTGTTCCGGCGATGGGCTCTGTAGCCAGCAAGGTGTGGTATACAGCAGCCAGTTGCTTCAAGGTGACCCGGACCTCTGCTACTTTCCATGGTTGTGGCCAGGCTCTGGCCATCAGCAAGAGCAGCAGCAGTGGCAGAAGCAGTAGCCTTAGGCTCGGGCCATGGGCCGGGGTCAGCATGGCCAGAAGCAGTGGTGGCACCTCCACGACCACACAAGTGTAGAGACATGTCCCTTGGCACGAGCGCCACTTCTGCCCATCATTTCTAGGGGCAACCCCCCCAAAGGTCGCACCCATTATAACAGATTTCGGGTTCACAGGAACCCTGCCGACTACACCAATTGTAAGTCCAGGAAAAGGAAATCCTGGGGCAAAATACCGCTAAAAACCAAAATCAGTCAAAGGCAGAAATAAAGTTTAAAATCTGTTTATTGCTCACAAACTGCAGTCCCAGGCCGTCTTTCTTTTCTGCTCAAGCAGCAACCACACCTGCCCTCCCCCTCACCTCTCAGGTACAGATAAGCCCTCTGTTGCCCAGGTAATCACCCACTGATATGGAGATGAACTTCTCCACTCCTGAGGAAAGATGCAAATGCACTAAAGCCATACTTCTCTTCACCTCTGAACCCTGTTGATGTGCAGATACACTAAAGCCAGGTGAGATATTCTGGAAATGTTTCAATTTTATCCACACTCATAAAGACTTGACCATTCTGTCTTTCCATCTCAGTAAATGACACTTCTACTCTTCTCACTATACTGAAAAAAGGTGAGTCATCCTTGACTCTTGTCCTCTTATAGCCTGAGGTAAAGTGCTTTGATCCTGATGGTTTTCAAAATATGCCAGATTCTAGTTACTTCTCAACCACCTTCACTGCCTCTACCTGGTTAGCTCTCACCTGCATCATTATAGTTTCTCTTCCTGTCTCAGTTCTTGCCCCTATTTGAGAAATTCTCAAATAAAAGACAAAAGTGATCCTTTTTTAAAACATAAGTCGTATCATGTCTCTGCTTTGTCAAAATGTTTCAGTAGCCTTGCTTGGCATGAAAGCTGAAGTCCCCAGAGGGTCTGCATGCCCTGGTGCCTGCTCACCAGTCCTACCTCCAATGCACCATCAGCACACTCAGGGTGCTCCATTTTCCTTCATCTCCTGGCATTTCCGAATCTGGGAACTTCGCATTTGCTCTGGCCTTTTCCTCAGACCTTTTCTACCCGAACCCCTCATTCCCACAAAGAGAGGTTAGCTAGTTAGTTAGTTAGTTAGTTAGTTAGTTAGTTAGTTATCATTCTATCTATCTGTTTACCCCCTTAGGGTTTCACTTCAAATTTACCTTCTCAGGGAGGGCTTCCCAAGCCACTTAATCTAAAATTGCAACTCCTCAGCAACCCCCATCCAAACAAACACACTTTTTCCCGTTTCATGGTTTTTCTCTTCTTATGCAACTTATTACCTGGACACTATGTTTTCTTTATTTGCCTTTATTGTATCCACTTCTAGAAAGAAAGCTTCATGGGGGATATTTTGGTTTTTTTTGTTCCCTTCTAATCCCCAGTGCCTAGAAAAGTGCTGGACTCAAAGTCATACTCCTCTGTAGATTTTTTTTTTAATGACTGAGTAGAGTCTAGAGAAGCTTCACTGACTCATCCCCCAATATCAAGCAGCATCGACTAGGGTGGGAAAGGAACACCCTTCAGGAGCTCAGTGCCCCTGGGCAGAGGCTAGCTCAGTATAAAGGACTGGGCTCAGGAGTGAGGAGAGCCTTCCCAGAAACGGATTAGGAAGCACTTCTGGAACCAGTCCTGGCAGCATGGGGCTTTGAGACCGTTTGCAAAGACTTTCAGATCTTTAACAGAGAACCCTGTGCTTGGCTGCTCAAAGATCTCCCAGAGCTTGGGTGTTCCAGGATTAAACACTTCTGGTTTAAGATCCCACTCTCCCCAGTTACTGGGTTCAAGGAAACAGGAGACCAGGAGATTTAGTCACGGAGCAGCAGTGCTCAAACCAGGTTTTTTTCTCAACAGGGTCTGATTCAGTAGCTCTTGAGAAGGGAGGAGGCTCTGGAGTCCTTGTTTTTAACAAACATCCCAGCTTTGAGCAAATGTCAAGTGTTGTGTGTCTTTATATACATGTCATAACTAAAACCTAAGCTACTCTGGTTTAAAGTTCAGCAGCTCTGTTCCTTTTTGTACCTGGAATTATCCCACTTAGTTTTCCAACATGCGGCTCCCAGGGAGCCTTCTGGGAATCAATCTCCAGGTAGGAGCCTGCTGTGACCGATGTGGTCACTTCCTTCTTTTGTCAGGGATTAGAGCACCTACAGCTGTCTTTGACTTGCTGGGCTCTCTTTAATCAAATGATCATGCCTATACTGACTGGGAAGTCCTTTTAGAACTGCCAGAACCTTCACCAGTGAGAATTCCATGTGAGCTAGTAACTCTGCTCTTCTAAATCAGAAACATCCCTAATAAGTATGGGGTTATCAGTCAACCACTATATATTAATATCAATTGAGGTTTCTAATAGTCAACCAAAATCAACACTAAAATGGAGGAGAGGAAAAACATAATTTGAACATCCCAACTTGACGTATCAGGTTGTGAAGGAAACGATAAAAGATGAAAACTTTAAAAATATTTTAATAGTTTGACATCTTTTTAAGTGCACTATAAAATGTCTCACTCCTAGCTTTGTCCTTTAGCATCATCCAGTTCTCATCCCCACAAGCAAACAACTTTATCAATTTTGTGTGTCCTTTCAAATACAGTTTATGCATATCTGAGCTAATGTGCATAGATGTTTATATAAATGTACCTGCACATTCATTTTGCCATTTTAAAATGAAAAAGTGCAATCTGGCACCTTTAGTTTTCCAACTTAATTATCTTTGAAGCCTTGTTCTGTTAATGCATAAAAGCCTTCCTTATTCTTTTTATGGCTTAAAATAAGATGTACCATAACTTATTTAGCAAATCTCTTATTGATTGGATCCTATTTAGGTTGATGCCTATGTTTTGCTATTTAAAGTAATGCTATAAGGCATAAATTTACATATATGATGCTATAGTGTGCACACACACAGTTATCTGAAATATGCTTTTTCATAAGTGGAATTGCTGGATCTAAGGCTACAGGCATTTTATAATTTTAACTTATATTGCTAAATTGTCCTCAATAAAGGTTTTATCAATCTGCAGCCACGCCAGCCATGTATGAGAGAGCCTCTGGGATGACTATGGACCAACAGGTGAAAACCTGATCATACTGCTTTCTTGGGGAGACAGGGATAAATGGGCAACAGGAGTTGGCAGATCAGTAAAAGCAGTGCTAAACTATTTTTATTTCTGCTCGTTTATGAGACACTATGAATTAATGAACACTTTAATACATTGTATGTAATACAATCATCTTTGTGAGTCAGCCCATAACAGGACCAATGCAGGCCAAGAAAATGAGCTACAGATTTTTCTAACACACTTCTAAATGGAATTTTTAGACTAATAATAATAATATAAAGAATTTCAGAAATAGAAACCTTATATTAAGGGAAGGTAATTTAAATATTAACACATACACTAAAAATGATATATAGATACAGATTCCACAGACAGGTGTATTATTCCATTTATCTGTCACATCTCAAGTATTTTTTAGATTTCTGCATTCAGTGTTAATTCAAAACCAATTTTAATACACTGGTAAGTACTTATCTTAAAATCATTAGGCAGCTACCAATTCTAACAGGGCATGTAAATTAGTTACAGCATGAAATTTACTGATCACTTGGATGATAACCTAATAAAGGAAGTGAAGATTAACAGATATAAATTTAATTATGTAAGAAGTAGTTCCGGTTTACATGTGTTTTTATTGTGCTATTCTAAATATGAACATCTCTAGATTTCAATTTAAATCTTTATATTGAATGACTATGTAATGAGAATTTCTGCCTGTGTGCATCTGTGTGTGTGTGTCTGTCTGTCTGTCTATCTGTCTGTCTTACATATTATTCACTTTGATCCTTTCCCTGATCTGATCATTGGAAATATTAGCTAGAGACACAATGCAATTGGGCTGCACAGCTTCATCAGAATCAGTTGAGCTGCCAGAACATTTTAAATGCTATGTGAAACCATTAATGACAAAGAGTCATTTGCTTACCCATGGTCTAGTCCTTCTCCAGTGAAAATTACTGGTCATGAATCTGGTGAACATTTACAGGAATCTGCAAATGAAACAGCTAAATCCTTGATGACAAGGAGCCTCATAAAGGCAGCTCATTTATTCTCTCAGGGCACTCATCCCTGCCACTGGGATCAATAGAAAATCTCATCTGATATATTCTTAAATGCCATGGTGCAAATGCTCTCTTTGCAATTTTGCAGCAGAAAAACACCACTTCCACTTTAAAGGGCTGACATTAAATTCACTAAGTGAACACAATCCTTACTGAGTTTCCTTTAGTTTTAAAGCCTGTAGGATAAAAATTATAATTTTCCTCTCATTTAAAAAATAATGAATATTTGAAGGTTTTGAAAGTGACTACTGAATACAAGTTTATGATTTGGCCACAACAGCTAGGAACATAAATAGCAACTGCTTCAGTCTCAAACAGAATACATGAACTAGCAACTTGTTGAAGTACAGTTATTCTGTAAATTATACTGGCATACTCCACAGAATTTAATCTCAGTAAAGGATTTAAATATATATACATGAATATATTTCAGATGCTAGCACAAAGAATTCTTCTAAAGCACATCAAAAAATAGAAAAGGAGAAAGCAGTGTAGTCCAAGTAGAAGTTAAAACTGCATAGCAATTGGGAAAACAACTAAAAGTAATTTATGATGATATGTTTTTTAGCCCATGACCTGATGTGACAATAAAAAAATCAGACAGGAGAGTCTTTATTCCTTTTATAAGTGTCCACTTTTATAAATGTCATGACTGCTTACTAGCAATTTGCTCTTTAATTAATATAGGGGGTCTGCCAATTCTAAAATCTTAAAATTCCAATATGCCTTTTGGCTAGTGTACAAATTCTATTACGGTTGCTGAATTAGAAGGCTTAGGATATATAAAAGGGTTTGTACTTTCCTTTCAATTCAGAGAAGCTTAATGAGGGTGTTAAATCTTTTTATTCTTTCCATCATTGATAAAGCAAAAATAGAATAACACAAACATACATAGAAAAACTTATTATGGAATTAACACACTGAACACACGGAGATAAATTTCTTCTAAGGAGAAGTCAGTTACTACCTAGTCAATCTCTTTGCAGTATTATAAAGGCTAGACTGTTTCTCAAGGATAAAACACATAGATGCTGTTCAAGAACGATTTTTTCCTTTTTCTTTCTTTTTTTCCTTGTCCCCCCAATGCAATTGCAGTTATACATTTATAAATCCATAATTCAATGACAAATCTGTATAAGGAATATCATTGGCAGGGCGGTGGGAGGTGAGGGGACATGTATAAATTTCCAGGAAAATCAAAACTAAAAATGTAAACTACTACAAATTTCATTTAATCTTTTAATAACATGAAAAGTGAACAAATGTCACTCCATAATCCTGTCAGTAACCAGGTATATACTAATACAATAGTCTTGTTTTTCTTTTTAAATCAAAACTTAAGAAGAATATGATGATCATCTTTACATTTTTAGTGCAAAGGCCCTATTTAAAATAATAATAATAATAGTCTTAAAAATTAGGAATCATGTTTTAAAAAAAAGAACATCACTTTCACAAAAAATCTGCTTTTCTTTCCTAATCTGTGAAAATAATTTGTTTTAGGGAATGGCCTAGGAGGCAACAGGCCAGCAGGAGGCCAGGAGGATTAGCCCTAATTACCTCATGTTTCACCTTAATTAACTCCTGATACAAAAGTAAACGCTGCAGGAATGATGGAGAGACCTTAGGCCAGTAGGCAAGATATCTAAGCTCTCATTGTTTGCACATGATAATCTTTCTTTTGAACCTCCCTTGATTTCTCCAAAAGATCAACTGATGGACACACATAGCACTCTGATGAGCTGTGCCACAGAGATATAATGCTGCTTTTCCTATTTGGCCCTGGCACGGAAACCACATTCTCAAAAAGGACATAAGGTGGATCATCACAGTACTTTTGTATTTGCTTCTAAGACCATTTAAATAGCTAAAAAGCTGCTCTAAAAGACTCCGGACAAACTAATCTGTGGCTGATATAATATTTATTTCAGAAACTATTTGACCAAACCACTAATGGTGTTTTTTTTCTTCAAACCACCAAAACCCATTCTCCAGATGTCCCTGCACCATATCTTCTTAAGAGCAGGAGGCTCTGTGAACCCTTCCTCTTCTCTGGTCACTCAGGACTGATAAATATCTGCAAACATAAAAGACTTACGGCTATTACAAACAATAAAGCCATTCTCCTGTCCTTCCTCACAAAGAAGGCTCCTCACTGAGTACTCTTCACACAGCAACCTAAACTTGTATTAAAATTCAAACATTTGTTAAATTTAAAGTATAAACCTTGAGAAAGTCATGTACTGTTTATTTTCATCAGAGACCCCAAGCTGTTAAAAAGGAGCATAAAAATCACCCAAGGAGCAAAAACAATTACAAACTGTGACGTGGCTGAGAAATGGACGGGCAAGCACGGAGTGAGGGCAGGGAGTGAAAGGGAAGCTTTTGACCTAAAACATGTGGAAAAACCTAAAGAACTGCTTTCTAACCTAAAGAAAAAACTTTCACTTTTCCACTTATACATAAATACATTCTCAAAATCAGGAAAATAAAATAAGACAAGACCAGTGCTTAGCATCAAATTATTGATTATTACTATTCATAACTTTTTCCCAGTCATCATCCTATTCATATTGACCATGCACAAGTAATAAAAGGCCATTTTGATTAAAAAAGTATATAAATCTGTTGCCTCAAAACTCTCCTACAAGAACCCAGAAAAAAACAATGGAGTCATTCATTTCTGACTCTGTCATTTTTGCCCTATTTTTTATTTGAACAATAAAAATCAGCATGGAGAATAACAAATATAGAGAACTCTAAGTTTTGCCATTGAGCAAACTTTACCTGTAAAGGGCCAGAGAGTAAATAAATGTCTTCAGCTTTGGGTGTAACTGGAATTGGCTCAAGGGACATTTTTGCTGCACCATTAAATTTTATTTCTTACATTCCAACAACATTCGTGTTTTTATTTACCTCTTTCCCCTTCTGAACTCCTACAAATCTCAAATCCTTTAGTAGACTTGGAAAAATTGATGTTGGACAGAAACTTTAATTTTTTATAACAAATATTTATCCTAAACTAAGTATTGCAATTTTGACTTCTACACATTCCCAATCATTGCCTAATTTTGCAGTCAATTTATATTTGAGGCAAAACACTGCCACATGCTCACTTTAAAAGACTTAACTAAACTTAAGGCTCAATTGTAAGAATAATATGGGAAGTGAAAGGTATTATGGCAAAATCTTCATTGTTGCTGTTAACCCATCTGCAGTATTGAAGTACATTACATACTCTTAATGAAAAAACTTTTAAATATTATTTTATTCCTATGAAAAAGTATTTTTTTATTCTCTTGGAATTAAAATGGAGTCAAATCAAAATAAGTAAATATCTGTGCAATATTTATGCACATATGTGCAATATTTATGCACATTTACTTATTTTCATATCATTGAGCTATAAATTGTTGCTCATCACTTATTGTGTACTTTCTGTCCTGACCTAACAGTATGTGACATCTTAAGTATCTGATATGTCAGAAATAACTGGGGATGCAAATTACAATAGAGGTCACTGCTCTTAGGAAACTCGTAGTCTGGCTAGATAGATGGGTAAACAAACAATTGTATGAACTTTGCTGTCATAGAAATATATGCATTATATAGGATTGAAGAAACACAAGACCTAGGAGAAACATCACTCAGGGAGGGTCTGAGAAGATTTCAGTGCAGAGACAAGCCAGTTCTAGACCTCTCCTCAGTGTGTACTGAAATCTGTCCTTCAAAACCAGTTCCAAAGCCTGAGGAAATATTTTTTGCACACTATTATCTGGACACAATTAATTCCCACTGACTGAAATTACTCTCAACTTTTTCTTCTGGTTTTTTTTTTCCAAATTATTATAATACATGTCAAGTAATTATAACAAGATGAGCAAATGAATATTTCACTTCCATGTTGCCAAATTTCCCATAATTGGTTCCAGGTAAGTTCCCCTTCCCCCAGTAAACTTTCTAAGAATATCCATATGTACTTGTAAAATGTTACATTAATCATTTGGAGAGAGCTTCCTTCTTTCATATTTCATTTGAACATATGCAAAGAATGACATGCCTTGAACTACAAAATGACTTTGTTCATATTAGAAGCAAATACTGGGATGCCATGTTTATGCCATGCCATATTGCTGACCTTTATGATACTTGCTATTTATGTGTTTATTTCTAGACTGATTACTAAGTTTAAGTATAACATCTGTAGGCTCTTAAATGTCAAAGCTTATTGTCCAACAACTAAGAGAAAAAGTACTGTAAGTGACACACAGAATAAGAAATGTAATCATGAAATAATCTGTTTTGTATAAACACAACTAAAAGTCAGTTTTGCCTCCTTACATCTTAGACATACATACACACTTAATGTTTATATAGAGGGGCTATGAACATAAACTTACACATGAGACTTTATTTCTTAAGGCTTTGCTCTCTTTAATGATTTCCCCATGTCCAACGTTCATTTTAAAACCAAAAACCCATGAGTAATGATGTTCTATACAGAGACTGTCATATAAAATTTTTGTATTCTCAATGTACTGAGGATTTTTATTCCCAATTCTTTCATAGTTTAAAGGAACCATGGTTCAGTACCTATAATTGGATGCACCCACTTGCTCATGTGTTTTTATTACAGCAAAAGCCAAGTGAAAAGCCAACCACATTTAAGCATAGTGCCAAACTGGAACACAGACCTGCTCCAGGCAATCCAGGCCTGAGAACCAAGTGTCAATTGAAAACCCTTTTTCCCTTGATGTGATTCAAACTCTACTATTCTCACTTGGATTTGTTTACTCCATGGAATGTTTGATCTATCACCGTTTATTAGTCCAACAGAACATGTCTCTTAGGGCTTTCCTTTCAATATCTCAAAATCCTCTAAAGAACAGCAGGTCACCAAGTTTTCATGTGGTATGGCCTTTATATACCCAATAGTTTTAATTCTGCCTCTCCCTGTTTAAAGACACAGGATAGTCTTCAAAATGAATTACAGTGCAAAATCTGATTCAAGAAGAACTTGAAAAAGATTCTGAGTTGTATCTAGGCTATACACAAAGCAATGTAAAATTACAGTCTCTCCCCTGAAAACATTCAAAGTCCAGCTGTGAGGAGGAGAGCTGGATTCTTGAAAAGGCCTATAACACTGAATAAAGAGGTGCTGACTTCTAGAAATGTAAACAAAGTTCTTTTGTCTTTTGAAGATTATAATTCCCCTCCCTGATTTTGAATCAAATAAACAAAAATATTAACACCTCTGAAGTAGCAGCACACACCCGGCATAAATGACATGAATTAGAAACTTACAGTCCATCCACCCAGAGCTGTTTTTTCAGTACACCATAGGGTGATGAAGAAGTAGCCTTCCAAAGACACAGCATTTCCAGAGAGATCTAATTCCTTCCACAGTGTTTTTGTGTCCCATGTTCGCGGTTCCTATGAAGGAAATTAGTCAAGAATCCAAAGAACCCTGAAAACTCCACAGAGTCCTGTATTTCCCAGACAAGGTAGAAAAGAACCTAGCAATTGTCCATATAGGTTAAAACTTACTTCAAAAATAGAATGAGGCTCAGGGATTAACAGAAACCTTATAGTTGGAAAAAAGTTGAATTGTAATTAGAAATTCATCACTTACTAGGTGTTGAATTTTGAAAATTCACTTAACTGGCATCTACCTCATTTTACCTCATTGATAAAATGGAGATCTTAATATCGACCTCATAGGGCCACTGTGAGGATTAAATACATCTGCATTTAGCTCACTGCTGGATTCATAATAAGCTGACTGCTAGCAGTTTAAAAGTACTTTTGGACCAATAGTTAGGCAATATAAAACAAGCACATTTTATCAAAGAAATTTCCTTAGAAGAAAAGGTGATCATGACCTTTCTCACTTAAAACATTACAAATTAGATCTTTTAAAGCAATTATTTGTAAAGTGATACATTTAGAAGGACACTGTAAGTTTTAATATCTAAAGTGAATTTACTGGCTTTTTAGAGCTATGCTCCCTGATGTCTGATTTACTTAACAAGGCACCCAAAGTGACTCTAGAAGTACCCATGGTTGATTTCACATGATCAGTCCTTGGTAAACAGGACAGACACTAAGGATAGTTCAGAAATATCATCTACCAGTAATGATTTCAGATATCCTTGAAATAGTGAAATACTTTAACAGCTCTTACTGATTATAATTTACTGAAAGTCAGATGATTCATATCACCCTTTGAGCTAAGCCGAATATCATTTTTTAAGTCCTGAATTTTTGAATGCATAGTGGCATCTGGGCCAGAAATAAGGAATCTTCTTAAACAAAAGCCAAGTTACATGGTTAGAGTAAACACAAAATGATAGTTCTAAGAAGTAGAATTTAAAACTCAGGTTCAATATTTCTGTTTGTAGTTCCATCCTTTTCTCTACCTGCTTACCCATTTTCCTTGTCATGTCACTTCATACATGCCTCCTCCATCTCTTCCCCTCCTGACACCCACACAGCAACATATCTCCTGGCCCAGAAAAACCCAGCCCAAGGCAATACACTGCAGTGACTCAACCTCAACATATGCCCTAGTACCGGGCTGCTTGGATTTCACTTTTAGCACCATGACTTTCTGGAGTTATGTGATGTTGACAGGTTACTTAGGGTTTTTTCTCTGGACTCAATCTTCTAGGGATAATACAAGTTTCTACTTCTAATAGATATAAAGAAAATTAAAGGATAGATAAATATAGATGACTGCACACACACACACACACACATCATACATATTCATACCTTTAAAGAGTCAAACTGTATTTTGTATCTTTAACTACCATGTAAGTGTCAGTCATTATCATGTTCACCTAAGTCAATTGAGTTTCCAACATCCAGTTTTCTCAGTCAGTTTGAGCTGCTAAATAAACTACCACTGATTGGTTTGCTTAAATCACAAGCATTCATTTCTTACAGTTCTGAAGGCTGGGAAGTCTAAGATCAAATTGCCAACAGTTCCACTGACTGGTGAGGGCCCACTTCCTGGTGTGTGAACAGTTATTCTCTTGCTGTGACCTCACACCGCAGAGAAAAGACAGACAGGAAGCAAGCTCTCTCTTGTCTCTTCATTTGAGGGTACTGATGTCTCATGAGGGGCTCCACTATCATGACCTAATTACATTCCAAAGGTCCCACCTCCTAATATCATCACACTGGGGATTAGGGTTTCAACATATGAATTTGGAAAGTCACCAACTGCAGTCCATAACAATGGTCTAATTCTCATTAAAGCATAACTTCAGCCTCAAGTAGGTTTGAAACTTAAGGAATTAGAACTTGCTTGGAGTTTGGCCTGAAAAGGCACTATGGGAAATTTGTGTCAAAGAATGTGGATTTTCGATCTCTGATTCAGCAGCTAAAGTTGTATTGAATTGTGACATAAAAACAACAGCACAACAAAACAAAATACTGGTCTGTCAAGCCACACACTGTAGAAATCACTGGGACTTGCATAAACATGTCCTGACTACAAAGCCAAGATAAAAATATCTCTTGTTACCAAAGAATGTTTTTATTAGGGTACACTGTGTGCTGAGATTTTTGTGGGGAACTCTAGATATCAAAGGAATTAATGTGCCAAAATAAACTCACCTTTATTTATCATTCACTTAAAACATTTAACTAGGTTATTCTAGCCATTAAGAGTTTTAAGTGCCTTCCTAAAATTATTCTTTGAAAGTCATATAAGTATTTTCCTGAAATATGCATCTAATGAAAACTGGAAGGCGGGGAATATGAAAACAAATTTTAAAAACTTGGTAATTAAACTTGTTTGCACAAAGACACTCTCAAAGACACCTGTTAGAAACCAACTACGAAGTCATGCCTAGATTTTGTTAGTTTCTAAAACAGGAGCTTGAATCTTCCCAATTTTAGAAAGAAAAAAAATATTCTGTTAAGGCTCTTTTTACAAGATTTGGCATCAATAAAGTCATTAAAAAGAGGCCCATGTTGTCTATAAACTTGACCCAGGAAAAATTCTTTACCAAAGTAAATATTTTTTCCACGTGGATAATTTTACATTGCACAAAATAGAGACTAAATATAGACTACTAAATTCAATCTCCCTCCCTTTCTGTTGCTGTTCCTTAAATTTTCAAAACAGAACAATATCACTGACAAAGTTAATACAATTAAAAATAGACTCTTCAGCTTGGCACTGAGATCCCTCACAGCTACCATTTTAGTTTGAACAATCACTTCTCCCCACCCAACATTTCTAACTAACTACCATATCTTCACTGAAAATCCTCTATTTTGGTTTCCCCGAGTGTAAAGAGATTGCATGTAGCATAGTTACCTAAAGCACACTTAAGTACACAAGGGAATAGCAGATAAATGGCTTAAAAATGACTTGTATCATTCCATTATGGAAGTAAATATTGGTATATATAATTATATATGAAATATATTACATATATAACAAAATACTTATAATGTACCAAGTAATTCCTCATGCTTAGAAAATACAAAGAAGAATTTGGTATTAGAATTTAACAATGTATTAAAATTTTTCTCTCTTTCTATGTCTGTCTCTCATTTGCTCTTACTGCCTAATTTTTCTAAAAATAGCATATAGTGCTAAAATAAAGTAATCAAAGGGTTTTGCAAGTAAATTCACAACACAAAACAAAGCTAGGAAAAGCACTTAACAGGTTTTTTCACTTCAAGACAACTTAAAGCCCTAAAATTGTATAGATTTCACTGAGAAAAAAATCTTAAAAAATAAATGACATTTATGAATACCAGTTTACTGCCAAGAAACATTTTATGAGTGATATTGTACACTACTCAGCATTTACTTATAGGTAAATAGTACACATATATACATTGCCTAAAGGAAGACATAAAGCTTTGCCAAGTGGTGTGACTACTAAATACAGAGAGGTACATGAAAAGATTTCTTATTCAGGATTTTTTAGTCAAAATAGCTGATTATATGTTCACCTGTAAAGCTCCATCCCCAACCTGGGTGGTCAGCCAGAAGATGGAGAGAGACTTCCAGGTAAGAAGAGATGTTACAATGCAACTCCTGAAGATGAGATTGTTTTAGAGGTTGCATTTCCACTCCTCTATAGCAACTAATGTCTTTGATTATGACTCAGGTATGACTGGTTTCAATGCATATTCATGAAGAGAGTTTTATGTAGTATGAATTCATAGAATTTCTTGATTGGTAGGGTACAACAAATAGGTCACAATCAATTTCACTGACTAAGCCCTTGGACTATCTACAAGTTCCCCATATACACAGATGGCATCTCTTTGGATGAGGAGACACATAACCTTTTTTCAGAAATATGACTTATTTCTACTATGAACATGCATATGAAATATGACTTATTAGCACTATGAATATTTTCCTGGATAAACCAGATACTATAATAATACATATACTACTCACACAGACCTTTTCTGAATTTTCTGAAATTTTCTGAAATATCATACCTTTTGATATCCTTTAAGTTATTTTTAATCAGGAAATTTTAATCTATATTAAATCAACACTTGCCAGAGTTTTCTCATTACATTCATTTTTACTATAGACTTCAAAGAATGAATGCTCTATTCCCTCTGCAAAGAAAAGCTAAAATCATTCTACTCTGAGGTTCACAGTTTTACAGAACAACTTGATGATATAAGTGTGTTCCTTTGCATTGTTTATCTAATGATACCAAATGGAAGTGACAACAGGAGGACAAATGGCATGATGTGCTTTTGCTGAATGACTAATTGTAAGATTTAAACTCTCCAACCTCCTTGGCAGTTTACAGACTTGTATAACTGATACACTCAACAACAACAATCTAATTATGGCCAAGTCTAACTGGATGGTCATGTCCAGAAAATATTTAGCATGGGGAGGAGAAAAAAACCCTTAATAGATATCAACACCTGCAATAGATGGAAGTGGTTAAGTAAAATAAATTTAAAATCAATGATTTTGCATAACTGTGCTCAATTAGTCTCTGTTGGCCATAGTACTATACCAGTAACAGTAAAACGTAATTCCTTTAAGGACAAAGTGTTTCATGTACTTACTCTTCCATCAGTACATTGTCATTAGAAGGTAATGAGAAGGCTCTTAGGAATTTGATTATTTAAAAGATGAAAAAACTCAGAAACAAAGCAAGGAATAAATTTATTTAAAGTGAATAACAGAGTTCCTTGCTTTTGAATTTTGGCTTATTCTTCTATAATTTTCCAACAAATTATGAATCTTTTGTCTGAATGGTGGTTGAAAAAAATATAACCTATCATTATCATTTAGTATGTAGAAATGAAAATAGTAACTCAGAAAGTACATGAGACAAAAATCTTCAGAAGTTTAAGTTGGGGATGGATGGATGCAATTAAGAAGGGGAAAACATTTTCTTTAAAAATTTTAAGCCTTACTGCTAGATTTGCAAATACACAATTTTCTTGATTATTTGGATGTCCAAAGGATTAAGTGATTGCAGTGATTTCCTAGTAGTTGATTTTCTAGCATGCTTCCAAAATAAAATGGAGGGGAGGAAAGAGAATTCTGAATACTGTTAAAATTGCAGAACACTGGCAAAATTACAGCATGCTCAAAGCTCTGGCTTGTTCATGCCTTAGAGAAGTATAAAATGAACTATACAAACTATAATCCAACAAAATTATGGTGAAATGAAGTTAAATGATAGATTAATATGTCACGTAGCTCATGTTAAACTCCTTTAAAAATTCTACTAATAATTAGTGAACTGCCATTAACAATGAAACTCTCATAAGGGAGGACGTACATTGTATTATACTCTATTAAAATGAGGATCCTTTAAATTGTTTATCCTGACGTCATTTTATGGTAAGACTCTAGAAAAACTTGTTGAATTGACTAGGATAACAATTAATTAGTGTCAGATTAGACTTTGGGTATTTTATTCATCCACAAATACCTAAAATATTATTTAAATGAATGCTGATAAAATATAAACACAGCTGGTATTTAAAAACTGAATGAGATCTTCTCATATTCTTACTCCTTCAAATTTTGCTGCTCCCCTAAAGCATAAATCTACTTCTACTCCCTCTACAATGTTCAATTTTTAATAAAGTAACATCTGGTTTGGGGATGGGACTATGCTACCTGCTGTTCCCCCACCCCTCTGGGAAAGTGAAAAGGTAAGCAGTTATTCAACATCATTTTTGTTATCCTACTAACAGCTGTGGTATTTAAAGAGACAAAGCAGGAGAAATTAAAAATGAGAGTACTGGAACATTGTGTGCAGTGTACTATGGTATGTGTTAAATTACATTAAAATTAGTCTATCCTAATGGAAAATTAGACTGTGGCAATCCTACATTTTTTATGGGGTGGAGGAATAGAAGAGAACAAATGTTGGATTATGTGGTAAACTATTTATATACATATATATATATATATATATATATATATATACATTAAAATAACAAGATAAACTATTAAGTAAATTATTTCCTCTGTTGTTTGATTTTTGGAGGGTAAGCATCCTATTAGTACAAGAAATAGAGGAATATTGGGCCTGTTTATGCAAGCAGGACCTTAAATGAATTCTAAATTGAATAATTTAGAATAATTAAAGAATTGGTATTGGGTTTTTTAAGGTGGCATAATATTATTTGAAGATTGTTGACCACACTGTTGCTGATATTCATGCCAACAGATAATTTGGTGAAGGAAGACTTTACCTAAAGATATAAAAATTATCGTGACAATTATTAGAAACATTAACAATTCAAGCAATCTTGATATCATTATTGTTACTTCTACAGACATTTAAATATTCTAAATCTAAAAATGAGTACTCAGGTAAAGGAAAACTGACTGACCCAAGGTAAAATGAACTACAGAGTCATTTACTCTGCTTTCTTAAAACACATATTTCTGAAATACTGCTGGAAAAAGAAATGGAGAAGTGAAACTCTTCTGAACCCAAAATAGAACACTGTGCTACTGTTTTATCCTCTTAACAATCAGTATAGAAATATGTTCTCATTGGATTATTTTTTAATGGTAGTTCAATATTTCAACCTTTTTTAACTGGTGTTTCTTCTTCCCTTTATTATCCTTAATATATTCCACTGAGAGTTTTCTTTCACTTCAAGAATAGGGAGGTGAGCAGCCAACAGCATCTCCCTCCCAGAAGCCATTGCCATGAAAACCTGCACACTAATCAGAAGTGGTTCAAATGGTCTTCACATGAAAGCATCTAACAAGGTCCCTGAGGAAGCCCCTCTAAGTGGCAGCAGAAAAGAGCACGATTGCTTTTTTATGGAAGATGGATGCTAGCTTCCATTGGCCCATCTTAAAGTACAGCTGCTTGCTGCTTTGAAGTTACTGCAATCACAGATGCTTTTGAAAGACTATTATGGTGTTGGAAACAAATTCCCTGAGATTTGGGATCAAAAGAGTTATGAGAGCTCACCATATAGAGAAAGACTGCACACATAAAATCAGCATTTTTTTTTTTTTGGTCTCTGTTTGGTCAAATAAACACTTTTGTAACCTTCTGTTACTCAGGTTCCAGTAGCAAATATTTAAATTAACTCTGAGTTCTAAAAAGTCTACTGTAGATTATAATAAATTAGCACAATTATTCATATATAATTATATTCTATATAATATAAACAAAAAATTATGCTCCACAAGCTTAGTGTATTAAGAGAAGAACTCCATATTTGGTTGCAAGGAGCAACCAAATCGATCAAGTTAAATACTCAACAACTAGTATATGAATAGTAAATTAATGACATTGAATAATAATATTATGACGTTTGGATTAGTAAGGGTTATGAACAATTTTCTTCAAATATGAATATTCTGAACTATGGCTACAGAGCTGCCATCATCAAACATCATTGTTATAGAAGTTTGCCATTGACTATAACAGATAATTAATTCATATATCTTTAAGCAACTTACTACACACTAGTTACTGTGTGGTACTACAGTCAAAGGCAATTCTTCTTCTATCCCTGAGAGAAAAAGTTTGAGCATATAGAATGAGCTAGATTATTTACACCCACTCTCTGTTTTCTAGGAGCTATTCAGCTTCCAAAGCTCTAAACTGTGTTTTTCCCAAAAAACAGACAGGCTAGAACAAATATAATTTCCATCCAACAGCAATCCTGTCACCTAGCTAACACACATTTACAAGTAAAAGGAGTTTGAGGAGGGAAATTGACACTTCATTCAATTTCTATAAGTAGAAGAAACAAAATTTTATTAACTGATATTATGTTAATGAACAAAGGAAAACAGAAAATGAGATTTCATTAAGAAAATTTGCAATAAATCCAAATATGTTATTGAACAAGATCTGAAATACAGCTAGAAAGAAAGAGCTCTTCCTAACATGGAAAGAACGGAAATATTCTATTAATAAATATGCTTTAGTTTAAATTTAAAATGGTATTAAATTCTTCTGAACCTTCCAGTCTTTGAGTATCCATTGTAGCATTTCTAATATCAGCACAAAATAATGAGAAAGGTCAAATTTCAGTGACATCACAAACTTGTTTTGTCCCAGATTTACTTTGTATGTATAATGTGAGACAGACCAAAGTTCATAATACTTCTGCAAATTCAGAAGGAAAAAGACAAAGGAGTAGCCTCCTTTAGGGATAAAAAAAAAATAGTACTATGTTTAAATCCCACAAAATTAATGTTTAGCTCAAGGATTTGCTGTTCATCTCAGAACCCCTCAAGCCTGAGGCAGGATTAGGTCAGACTCTTGTTCGAACAACTGGAAGAAATCAATGGATTTCACTTTATTAATAATTAAAAGACTAATGAAGACTGGCAAGTGATTAAAAATGTGTAGAACACATATTTATTATGGTGATTTCAAATACATCACGATAAATAATTTTAAGTTGGGCCACACAAGAAAGACAGGTTATGTTAAATATGAAAAAGTAAGAGAAAGAAGAGGCAAGAATTTCTGTGTCCATTGTAGATTTAGCAGTGCTTCTTGCCACAGGAAAAGCAAAGCTCCTAACTACTCTGGATCCATGACACAATTCTGGGTTACATTGCAGCTTATACTGTCACCCACAACTACATTAATCCCTGTTGGAATTTGTCAAGGGTGACAGAAACAAAGTTTGCACAATGAAGAACATTAAAACTCTTCTGACAGAGTCAAATAGGTTGAAGTTTAGCAATTCAGAAACAGAATCTATTAAAGACACATGTTAGACCACACTGCAATACTTTATTTCTAGAAATCACAGTAACTTCCTTGCTGTAGCCATTAATAGCTTAAATATTACTTATGAAGTCAAAGAATAGGTGAAAATCAAGAATATTTAGAATAGAATTCTAAACTAAAATGCCAACCTCCAGTTTGACATCAAAGTTCTCTGAAATATCACTGTTTTGACAGTTATTTCACACTGCAGTTTCTTCCGTAGTAAACACTCTGTTATGCATGCCCTGGCTAAAATTAAATTTTTAAAATATTAAGTCTCCAGGGATTAGAAAAGATATGGACAATAGATCTTAGAAAGCTAAAGAATTGGTCCAAACATACTAACGTGTATACGTCTCACCTCAAAAAACAAATTCTTTCTGTTTTGATATTTACATAATATACTGTAATATAAATTCAGGGAATCATAATGCAAACTCAGATTTGAAGTAATACTTGAGGTTAGAGGAGCTTGCTAGGAAGGTGTTTAATCATATATGTATGTCCTTGATCCTCAACTGCTAGTACAATACCCAGCACTATGAATAAATTAATTAATGTAAAAGAAAATAATATTCTCCTCTAAATCCACATACCCCTAGGCTCCAAGAGAGAGAAAAAATTATGGAAAGTGGGATTCATCCCTTCTGGGGGATCACAGCTGACTTGAAACTATGAGACTCAGAACTCAGGAGGGCATTTTAGTGAAGGCAGACTTGAAATCTAAAGGGACTGGAACACATCCAAAAAGTGTAGGGAAGGGAGGGGAAACATGTGGTCACTTATCTGCAAGCTGGGAGAAGTTCTAATAGTGAGAGACAGAGACTGAAGAGATGCCCTGAATTGTGGGATGCTCAGGACTCAGCAAGACAATCATCCCAATTAGAACTTCTTTAGATACTGTGTATGCTTGCAGGAATAATAGATGATCTGGATTTCCATATATCTTTAAAATGTAAATGGTTCAAGTGTTACTTAAAAATATGTTGCTTACTCTTTCTGTATTACATGTTGATTATAGATAGCACAAACTAAGAAGAAAACCAAAGTACTTGACTGGAGCTTTTTCTTACACAACGATTTTGGATTTCCCAGGAGGAGACTAACCAGCTTACTAATTACCTATCAGTAAGGTAAGGTAAGAGAGGACTCTGTGATGCACTCAAAGCTACCTGGTTAATGTGGAAGAAGCAGCTCAGAAGCTGGCCTCAGGACCTAGATCTACCATCACCATCCCACTGGCCCCTAACCCTCTATAGGCAGCCCTACCCCAAGACAGGTTCTTGGGAAGGACCACTTCCTCTGCTCTGGCCCCTAGATGTTACACAGAAGTCCCTGATGTTATGTTACTGTAGTGGTTGTGTGATTTAAATTTTTTGTAGTCTCAATTCCAATCACATGTGTTAAAGAACTCTCTGTGTGCTTTGTGTTTTATCATTTTTGCAGGAGAAGACAGCTCTTGGGTAAATATTCACCACTGTTCAGTCATGAGAACAAGCTCTGCAGAGAATTTGTATCTGTTCCAGTCAGAGTACCTACTAGCTGTGCAACCTCTGGCAAGTTATTTAACACTTCTTTGTCCTGTTGTTTCCACTTGTAAAATGAGGGTAATATGAATTCTTACTTCTAAGGGATCCTATAAAGGTAAAATCATTAAATGTAAGTAAAATGCTTACCATCGTACACAGTGCTTGCCATTAGAAAGCACTAGTAAAACATGACCATTAGAAGAACAAAATGTGTCATTACAAACTTACTTTACAGGACAGTATTTCTTGTTTATTATTGCTGCTGCTGCTGTTATATTTTGGTTTTAGATATAGAATTAGAAATGGTTTCATAGAAAATCCCTGGATTCTCTGGGTTCTGGGATTCCTCTGTTGTAGTCTCTGTCACTCACTTTACTGGGGGTTTTGGGTTAATCTAAATTCTTCAGTGTTACATGAGACACAGAACACAGTAAAGTCATCCCATGTAGCAAGAACTTCATGCAGCTGGTAGGATTGTGAATGGAGGGATCTAATTTCATTTATGGGTTCACTCCATAGACCTCACAGAATGAAAAACTTTCATAACTCAATTTTCCCATAGGAATATATGTAAAAAGGGCCAGGAGGAGAGACACTCTCAGATAGATATGTCATGGTGGATGGTTACAGTTCCTCATAGTTTGTTATCATTGCTAAATTCTGTTCCAAAGTTATTTATCTTCAGATGCATTTTCTAGATTCATGTACTACCTCTAAAAGATCTCATTAATAACATTACAGAGTGATCCCGGGTTCCTGTTTGTGGAGTCGAAGAATGAACTTAACAAACACCCAAGGTAGGAGAGTCAGGGAAACTTTTACTGAGAGACACAGTGAGAGGACAGAGTTCCTGGCTCACACCAGGAGGGGACAAGAGAGTCTGAGGGGTTGCGTTGTCTACAGGTTTTATAGGCAGTTGAGGATTTGGGGGAACATAAAAAGAACTTAGGGGTGTGGTCCCACCAACTTATTAAGTGGTCCCTGAATATTTAGATAACACAAGCAACTTCCTACTCTGATGATTTCCCCTGAGATACCAGCATCTTGGTCTGGGAGCATATCAAACAAGGCCACCTGCCCAGCTTCCAAGGTGGGCTGAGGTATTGTTTGGTAAAGAGTAAGTTAACAATTTCTAACTTCTTAACTTCTTGGGTATTAAAATGCAATCTTATCTTTAAGGTAGAATCCTTTTTGCCTTTTACTATGTTGTTTATGCCTGGGTTTAATTGCTAAATTAGTTGCCCAGTTTGCAAAATCACCTCATCAGATCTGAAGGAGGAAAGACAGCACATAGGCCTGGGTCTTTTAGCATGTTAAAGTGAATCTTACACATGATGATAAATGATAGCATAATAAAAACATGTGCCACTCTTCTTTATCTGGGGAATATTAACTCATCTCACTGAAAAATGACCCTAGAGCTTAATGTTTAACACAGAGTTTTGGTAGGGAGTTTCCTTGCATGTAGTTACATTGCTCTGACCGAAAATATCCTGCCTTGCTTTTCCCAAGGCCTTCACCCTACTCTGACTAAACCCACAGTCCCTGTCTCAAGAGGATATCGAGAAGACTTAAAATAATATTTGTGAGTGTCAGAATGATAGCACAGTACTACTAAAGTCACTCACAGATAAGCTGATGAATGTTCAAACATGCGCATTCCATATTTGAAACCACAGAGAGTAGATTCTAACAATACTTAGTAGGCATTCCTATTTACCAGAGAATGGATACTGTCTCCTAGAAAGAGTTAACAATTCAGTGAACTCAACAGCTTTGAAACTGTGGACATTTTTGAAGAGGTAGGGGTAGGAAGAGGAAGGCTTACACTATTTAACATTTTGCCCATATGAAATCTATAGTCATATTCTACATCTTGATATTTCATATTTTCATAACTCAAATTCTAATTGTATATTACTGATGGTTCCAGACTCTATAATGAGTGTGCAATATATGTTGTAGATTTTTAAAGTCCATATTTGTTCATTTATTTATTACTGTATGTACTAAAATGACATTTATTATCACTCTGTTTCAGGTAAAGTACTGGATAGTGAGCCATGCAGATCAATAAGGCATAATCCTTGTTTTAGCAGTGTTTAATCTTCTGAGCAATCAGTGACTCGGAGGTGTCATTGTTTATCAATTGTTTCCAGAGTTGAAGAGGAATTTATATTCCTAATTTAGATAGAGGACCAGTTTATCCATCTGGGAAATGGCCTCAGGCATACTTTATAGCCTTGAACTTTTTAAGAAAATAACTTGGGATAAAATAAATAGTGAAAACTCCACAGAAGGAAACATCAGGAAAGAGATGGATTTCTTAGAAAGATTCTTAGGTTAATGACTTGAGTGTAAGTCCTTCCAGTTAGTCACTGAGGACCAAGTATTATCAGGGTATCTGGGAGAGACTAACGTATTTCAGTCTGGCATAAAAAAGATCCTAGAGTTTAACTTGATATGTACTCAGATTTTGGCACTCTGGGAAATAATTTATTACTAATCTCCATCCAAATATCACATAGATTTGTGATAACTGCATGTATAAAGGAGGGTATATGAAAAAGTAGTACCAGTCCTGATTCTTTTTTTTTACAAACATTTGACATGTAAAAACACTCTGGAGAATGCATTTTGTCTTTGTCGATTGGCCAATTCTCTTTTGTAGTACCTCTCGAATTTTGGATAGACCTCTTTCAGGTAAGTTTCTAAATGTGATCTCTTTCCTCCCCAAACACATAGAGATGAAGTCCTAGTTTCTGAGTTATTTTATTTGAGCTCGTCTATGCAAGTTGACTAGAACTGAAGAGATATACAATCTATGAAATATTAAACACCATATAATAGACAAAAGATCTCTTCTGTTGAAAAGAAGCATGAGTGAAGCAAAGGGAAAGAAAATATCCCAAATTTTAAATTTCCTGTAGGTGGCACCTCCTCAGTCTCCTTTTCCTTCCTGGCAAAATGTAAGAAAGAGTTCCTGAGTTAATAACTTCTAGATCAAAATCAATATAATTATCTTTAAGAACCTAAACAAAAAAGTAATTAACTCTTAGCCCAACTTTGAGTTGTACTAATAATAGGCCGTGAAATTCCATATGGTTTCCATGTAAGATTAAGCAAAGAAGACTTTACAAGTGAGGATTAATGAAAAGAATCTTAGATTTACAACAGAATGTAAAATGGGAGTGTCAGAAATAGCTAATCTGAAATTTTAATTATATGTTCATATCCATTTCCAGATTCAACCTTATCATATGCAACTTTTTGTTTAATCAGCAGCTTTGTCATTTACAATTTTACTTAGAAAATAAGACTAAGAACTAAACAATCTTTTATTTAATATGTGATTATTTATTGGTATGTCCTTGAAATATCTGACTCCACCAGGAATTCTTTACAAAGCCTCAAGGACAAACTTTGCTTGGGCATTTAATGTGTGTTATCCAAAAGCGAAAATTTTTTAAGTGAAACTTTCTAGACACATCAAATTTCTCTCTAGAAAAAACAGATTTCATGTCAAAGGCATCAAGTTTCACATAACATCCCAGCCCCAACAAATCAGAAAACTTCCATGATGAATTTACTCAAGAAAGGGTTAACCCAAGTGAGACAAAATAACAATGGCAAAAATAAGGAATATTCATATGGGGGAGAAACAGAACCTAAGTACCCACATATGTGAGTATAGGCAAGAGGAATTTTCTGAGATTTTCCATGATTATGTTGACAAGTATCCTTGCCTGAAGCCACTTCTCTGCTCCAGAACCTAAACATTCACAAATATGTAAACTTGTGATTATCTAACCAAGGGTAGTGTGTGTGTACTGTAATATATGCCTCAAGGGAACTGCAAGTGTCGGGAAGACGCAAAAATAGAGTGTGAAATCATCAAAGGCATATCGAAAGTTTAGAAGCTATCATTTAAAAGGCCCTTCATGCAGTTTCTCTGTTGAAATTGCCCTGCATTATATTTCTGGAGATCTAAGTTAAGTTCATGAGACTGGAAATCTGATAATGGCCTTATGGGCTAACAGGGCATCCTGGATACTTTAGACTTTTCTAATGATTCCATGGAAACAGGAAATGCAAGAATGCTATTTTGACTGTTCTAAATGTCTTCTTGAAGAAGAAATGGGGAGAAATGCCAGCTTCTCTTTCAAGGGGAGAAAGGAAAAGGAGGACTATGATCTTACTCTCTTTGAGTTGGGGCTAGGGTGAGGATGGAGGAATGGCATGAAGAGACTGGGATTTCTCACGCTTGCCATTTGACATTGTACCAATCAGTGGAGAGAATGAGAGAAACACTCATTTTCACACAGACTGACAACTGGGATAATCTTTGTAACACCCACTGCTCTGAGTAAAAGAAAGAAAGAAAGACACAGAAGAAAAGGGGCACTTTTGCCTAAGAATTCCAAAAAGTGTTTATAAAAAAATGAGGTACTACCAATTCTATTAATAACTAAGTTCTAAAAAATCTTCATCTGTGATTTATCTTTATTATTATCCTTTTATTTCCACTTTTCTCCTTTTGTATTACATTTTCTTCACATAGTTTGAAAATGTTTTTAACATGCTGTTATATTTTGGCCCCCTGTTTTTTAACCTCTTCCTCAACATCTCCCTTCTCATTCCCTGTGAAGGATAAAGCAGAAAGAAAATCAGCCACCCAAGAGAAACAAAATCAACAATGAACAAGTGGAAGTACATACATCAAACTAAAAAGCTTCAGTCAGTAAAGGACAGGATCAGCAGAGCAAAAAGGCAACCTATAGTATGGGCAAATATATCTGTAAACAATTTTCTGATATGGGATTAACATCCATAATATATAAAGAACTTAGATGCCTCAACACCAAAAAAACAAATAACCCAATTAAAATATGGGTGGAGGACCTGAATAGATGTTTCTCCAAAGAGGAAATACAAATGGCCAATAGACACATGAAAAGATGTGCCACATCCCTAATCATCAGGGAAATGCAAATCAAAACCACAATGAGATGTCACCTCATTGAATGACCACTAACCAAAAGACAAGAAATAACAAGTGTTGGTGAGAATGAGGAGATAATGGAACTGTCCTACACAGCTGGTGGGAATGTAAATTGGTACAACTGCTGGGGGAAGCAGTATGGAGGTTCATCAAAAAATTAAAAATATAAATACTATTTGATCTAGTAATTCCACTTCTAGGAATTTACCCAAAGAAAACAAAATTCCTATTACAGAAAGATATATGTTTATTGCAGCACAATTTACAACAAACAAGATATGGAAGCAACCTAAGTGTCCATCAGTAGATGAATGGATAAAGAAGTTTGGCCCATATACACAATACAATATAGTTCAGACATAAAAAGAAAAGAAATCTTGCCATTTGTAACAACATGGATGGAGCTAGAGGGTATTATGTTAAGTGAAACAAGCCAGGCAGAGAAAGATAAATACCATATGACTTCACTTATTTGTGGAATACAAGAACAAAGCAAAACAAAAGGAACAAGACAACAGTAGACTCACGGACACTGAGAAGTGACTAGTGGTTACTAATGGGGAGGAACTGGGGTGGATGGGACGGAGGGTGAAGGGGATAAAGGGGCACAATAATTCGCAATCACAATATAAATTGGTCATAGGGATTATAGTACAGCATGGAGAATACAGTCAATGATTTTGTAACATCTTTCTATGTTGCCAGATTTTAACTGTACCACGGGGGTGAGGATTTCATGATATGGGTAGCTGTTGAACCACTGTGCTGTATATTTGGAACCAATTTAAGATTGTGTATCAATTATACTCCAATAAAAATAATAAATAAAATAAAGTCAGTCACCATTCCATGAAGTCACTATACGCAGGTCAATGCTACATATTTCCAATGGGAAAGATAATTAAGAAGTCTAAACAGCCCACTTTGTTAGTGTATTCCAGCTTTCAAAATCAAATTTGCATTATTTTGATTTCTTACAAAATAGTGGGATTTGTTGCCAAACAAAACAAGCCAAATTCAGATGGTCCACTAAAGGTACTTATTTTGATAAGTGTTCCTAATTTCATAAATTTAGTATTAGTAGCCTACTAATATTATCTCCACTGCACAGAAGCTTAAAGTACAAGTGATGGAACACAAAATGTGCTTTGGAAGTGGCTATCCATTAAGTTCATCCTGACTGTTTTAGGGCAACCCAAGTAACTTTGCTTCTCCGTAGAGATGAAGAGACAGATCATCTGCCTGGCTGAGAGGTGGAGGGTGAGAGTTCACACTGAGATCCTGGAAAAGTGATCTAGGAAAGTGAATGAGAGCCTATAGCTGATGTCTTTTAGGTTATGGGAGCAGCCAGGCCAGGAAGGGGCTGATGGATGGAACTGGGAGAGATCCAGATGAAGGGAAGGACAGGCTCCACAGGAGTGAGGAGTACATTGAAAGACATAGGTAGTCAAGTGGAGGAATTTCAGAGAAACAAAGTTTGGAGGCAAAATAGGGTTGATTCACATACAGTGATGAAAGATAAAAGTCATTTAAATTATTATCTTAAAATTTTTTCCAGATCAGAATGTACAAGTATAACATTCCATATTTTATGTTACCTAACAATATTACATTTCTTCAATATATGTACTCAAATTCACGACAATTAAGCAAATACTAAGTTAGACAAATTTAGGATTCTGTAAGAGTCATCAATTAATTTTTTTTTTTAATTGACTGCCTACAAGAGGCCAAACAACATGCTATGTTTTGGATACAAAAATCAAGTCACCATGCTTTATTTCAAGGTATCACAGATTAACAAAAAGACACACATGTATAAATAAATTTATATATTGGGAAATACCTTAACTAAGCTATGTAAAAGAAAACAAAAGTGAGATCAAGAGATGATAACCTTGAGTAGCCCTACAAGTTGGGTAGATGATAGTATGACTAGAGAAGGCTTCACAGAAGAAAAAATAATTGAACAGATTTTAAACAGAGACTTTATAGGAATCTATCTAGAAGCAACTGCAGAGTTACCATGATGTGGAGTATGTGGTTCAGTGAAGGCAAAGAAAAAATTCATTCACTTCAATAACATACAACCTACTTCAAATACCTTTACCTATATCTCTACTTATATCTACCACTATATTTATCCATATTTATATAGTGAATAGAGATTTCATGTCAGTTTCAAACCTTGACTTTGTCACTTAGTAGACACATGGCTTTGAGCTTTTGAACTAGTTTCCTCATATGAGAAGCTACATAAGGTCAGTGGTAAAAAATAATGGTGCTGGAGCTAAATGTCTTGTTTGTTATTTGTTTGTTTTAATTCTGGCTCTACTGTATACTAGTTGTGCTATTTACTTGAGTAAGTACTTAAGTTCTCAGCTCTCTAGTTTCCTTATTATCTAAAATGGGATAATAACATTACCTACCTCCTAGGGGCTCAAAGAGTTTATACCTGTAGGACTCTTACTGGTACATGGGGTAAAGAGAAAGTTCTCAACATATATTACCTGCATCTTCAAATTGGGAAGAATAATACTAACCTATTGATTTGCAATATGATTATGATAATTTTTAAAAAGGTTACTTCCCTTCTAACTTTAAGTAATTAAAGACAAGCCTTATGTATGCTATCAAAAAAAAATAGTTTTAAGGCATAATATTTATTCATCTTTCCAAAGTCCTGCTGCTAAGAACCAGATTTAGCTGGCACCACCACTTAAACACTGCAACAGATAAAGCTTTCTTCCAGTAAATATAGACATGACCTAAATTACTGCAAAGAGGAAACTCCAGAGAGTCAGAGGAAAGAAAATAAAAGTATCCCTCACCTCTGGCATCTATCTGATGGTATCTTTCTGATTAGGTGTGAACTGCTTTGTTTTACCACCAGGCTGAAGAACTACTGCCATTAGTCACCGATATTAAGTATTGTTTATGTCCAACCTAATGGCAAAGGGTTAAGGGAAGGTACACAAAGGCTTAAATACCAAAAATCCTGGGTTTTCCTTTTGAAATGGATATACCCTACTGAATCAGATATGCGACTCCAATTACAGTAAGTCAATAGCCTTCAGTTACTTTCACAACAGTGCAATGACCAGACACACTTGCCATGGATCACGGTCTCACATCTTTCATAAGGTCTTGGGGACAGAATTGGCTTGTGTATAAATGCCTACTGGATTTGAATTCCATAAATGAAATGGAACAAATACAGTGCAGCTTATATATGACATATAATATATAGTGCAACTTATATATGACATATAATTTAATGCTTATATAACCATAGAAATGAATGAGGATGCTTTCTGGTACAGATACAAAAAGATCACCATAATATATTAAATAAAATTTCAGAATCAAAATAATCATGCGTAGTACATTGACAAAGGGGAGAAACTAACATACGTTTTATACATGTATTTTCTTTTATATTCACAAAACATTTTAGGAGGAAAAACCAAGAACTCTGGATGGAGCAATTGGATGGGCTTACACTATAATTTTTACTGTTTGTTCTTTTATACTTTTGAGTTTTAAATCATGTAAATTTATTTGATATTTAAAAATAAACAAAAACTATAGATTTAAGCTATAATTAAATTTTCTAAAATAAGAGGGAAATCAGCTTCTGGTCAATGTCAAAAATCACTACATAAAATTATGATTTTAGTAAACAAGAACTTTTATCCTAAAACATTAGATTTATAAATGAGTAAATTTGGCTTAGGAGTTCTTGTCCAAAGAAAATAAATGATTTGGGGTGACCCTTTCTCATGAATATAATAAGATCATTTTCAGGAAGGAGTCACATTAGATCTTGCCAAGTAGTATCACACTAACTGAATGGTAGAAATTACAGAATTGGCAAGTGAATAGTCATTGGATATTATGATAGCCAAAGTCATTGTGTGTGTATAGAACTTCAGCTCTATGCCAAGCAAAATGCTACTATTAAGTATGTGTCTTCAAGGGATTTGCTGTGTAATGGGGCAGTAAGAGGTACATAAAATATGCAGGTAATTAGAATTCAGCAAGATTAGGGTAAGTTAAGTGTTGGACATTGTGAGCATACATTGCAAGGATAGGCAACCAGCCCAGGGAGAAAAGAAAGGCTTTCTGAGAAATTGACTTTAGAATGGCCTTCAAGATCCACATGCCTAGAGTTCAGGAACCTTTCACTACTTGTGATATTTTAACCTTAATGTATAATCAGGAGGAACTGTATTTTGTACACACTGACTTCACAAAACAGAAACTAAATAACCCCTGTTGTAATGCTGACTTGCTTTCTACAATAGTATCTATTACAGCATCTGCTACCATCTCTTAGGGACTACTTCCCGGACTGTGCCTAAATCTCTCCAAGTGGAAACCCAAGAACCTTGGCTCTTCAGAGACAAAGCTGCCCTACTTAAGACAGGGAGGGATCTCTGGGTCTGAATTGGCTCCCCAGGCCTTACGTGGTCTTTTTCTGGCTGAAAGGTGGTACGGTAATAACTGTTTTCACTAACAACTTACTAAAGGCTCTTAACTACTACAGAGTAGCTCAGTAAGATTAGTGCTGCGTGCTGAGGGGTGAGGGAGTGTGATCAGTGAGCAATTTTAGAAAAAAGGTGTGGCTACAGTACAGTAGAGTACAGTACAGTCTACAAGTTTCTAGACAAATACATGGGACTAGCTCATATATAATTGTGTGTTCCCAAAATAAAAGAAGAAAACAGTTGAAAATCGGTGTTTTGTATACTATTGAGGCCCACTTAATACTTGATGACTCCTCATTATAATTAGCTTAGCTTGAACCTGGCATGTGACTTGTTTAGACAGCTTTATAGTAAAGAAGATCTAGGTAAAAGGGTTAAGCCAAAAATGACTAGTTTTCACAAGTGAAGTCATGCAAGAAGACAGAAACTTAAATCAGCGCCATCATCTGAAAAGTACTAACAGTGAAGTTCTATTCTACCCTGAAATTCTAATATTTTAGACTTAAGGAAAGTACATCCTTTTAACGTTCTCCTCTTAATTATTTGTATGACAGAAAGGAAAATAAAAATTAGAAAAGAAATGCAAACTATTGTTACTAGAAGTGGAATGAAGGCTAAATACATCTTCTACTCAATGACAAGAAGCCTCAAGAAAACATTTTAGTTACCTTCATCTACCTCAAAGCAAAGATTGTTTCAAATAAATTTTTGAAATGTTATTTTATAGTGAACTGAAAAGATTAAAACAAGAAAAGAAGTTACTGATTAAATATTGTTGTGAATTTTTTTGAATTAGTAAAGGATTCTATGGATACAAGCAACATTTAAAGTTCAAAGTACTAATTAAGTCAGTATGTCTTAGCTACTATAATTGTGAACCAAGTATAAACCACTACAGTCTATACAAGCAAGAGAAATATAATTGTCAGTCAAAATTGAGAATTGTGACACATTGAAAACTTCCAGAAAACAAACTGAGAGAAACTTTAAGGAAGCATAGTGAATTATACAGAATATAGCAATAATCTATAGAGAGGTTTAAATGACAATGTGTTCCATTGAAGATAATTCATGAAGCCTCCCAAGTTCAACAGATCCTTAATTAAAAATAAATGGCTGACATTGCAGTCACAGGTATTTTTTAATTAATTATATACTTTGTAGCCACTTCTGTACCCTGGGGAAAATCTCTCAGTTCGAATTCATTCTAGTTACTCCAATTTATTGTTTCCTTCCTGATCCTAGCATCTTGATTTCTAGGCTTACATTATTTTTCTTGAAAATACCCAGAGAGCTAATAGAATGCACACTGGCCTCCTAATATTGAAGAAGGTATTCAGGTTCTGTTTGTTTGAGTTTGGGTGTGTGTGGGGGGGGGGGGGGGGGGGCTTTTGTATCTTCATCTACGTTAGGCTGTTGGAATCATTTCTGAGAGAGACAGAGAATGCCAAGTGCAGGCCCGCACAGGAGCAAGGCAGGGGCGGCCCTCTGTCCTTCCTTCGGCTCTGCCCACACTGTCAATTTTCTCCCTGGAGTTAGGGCTGCTACAACTATAATTTCTCTGATACATACAATCAAAACATACAATTTTTTTTCAGTTCTCCTTTTCCCCGGCAGGTAGCCAGTCTAGAGAGAAGTAATTCATTTGACATGATGCCCTCTGTACTCACTTTCCATTTTTATATTAATACTATTGTTTTTAAGGAATGCAGTTTTATATGCTAGGAACCCACTACAATGGATATATAATATTAATTAATAATAATAAAGGCCAAGTCTTTTTTTCATATAAGCAAAACTAAGCCAATTAAACAGATAGATACATAGTTAGTTAGGTAGACAAATATAAAGATACAGAGGTACATAGACATACATCTACATACCACTATTTAGGGGCAATAGGAGTTAAAATGAACTCCAGAGGCAATATAATTTGCATCTGGTTGATTCACCATTAATATATCAATTAATCACTAAGATGGAATAACACTAGAAAAGGTGTAATTAGATATTCCTTAACCTCTGAACATTTTATCCTCTAATTAATACTGCCCTATCCTCTGCCCTATACTTGCTAAATTTAAAAACAAACTCTAAAACTATACATGTCTTCCTACAGTTATGACTTTTTTACAATAAATGTATTTCTCATCCATGATTCTAACATATCTGGTTGGGTCAATGGGAAAGGTATATGCCTCCTTCTCTTCATCTCAACAGAGAACTTTAATAGTTTGTACAGTAGTACACATACTTCCTGAATTGTCAGCTGTCAAAAAACACCATTAATAAATAAGGGAGTAGACATTTTTCATGAAAAAGAGAAGCCTGGCTCAGAACTCCTTTAGTAATAAAGCCTTAATCCCTGCCAATCATCCTATCCTAAGAGGAAGGAACTGCATTTAATGTAAATCCAATGATAACAGTTTTCACCTAAACTACAGGCAATCAGAGAGCTCTTACTCTAATGCCCCACTGATTCCCTCTACTGAGAAAAAACTTCCTTTTTCCATTCAAGGCAGGTAGAACTTCAACCTTAATTTACATTTTATGTAAGAATAGTAAACTCTCCCTTTGCAAAGTTGGAAGAAACAATTATTCTATAGTACTGGGTGACTTAACTTTATAAATTTGCTACTGACAGTTACGTCTTATGAACAAAGAGGAGATTTTCTGTTGTCCAAGAGATAAATACTTGTCAGTGTCAGAATGGGCTTCCGTCACTCATTTCCTTCTTGTGTACAAATTATAAATTGCATAGAAATGTCCAAACATGTAATGTTTGGGAAAGAATCTTATCATCAAACTCAGAAATGGAAAGAAACTTGAATTTTTTAGTAACTAAAAATTGACTTGTACATTTATTTCTGTTTAATATCTTCAGCTCCATGTAGGAATTGACCATGCATAAATCTGACACTTTTTAATAATGCCCTTTACTTTTCCTTTCTTCTTTCTTTCCTCCATCCATCCTTCCTTCATTCTCTCCCCACTTTAGTCTCTCCCTCTTCCCATCATTGTCTCTTTCTCTCCCTCTCCCCTTGTACTGTCTACATTCATGCTATTGCTATGGATATATACAGAAGGATGATACACAACCAGTGATGTGAATTAAGATTTTGAAGTTCATAAAAAGTGGAATGCTCCAATTATCCACCCAACTCAGATTCTGGAATGGAAACTGGCAAGAAAATATGAATCACCCACAATTGTTGGCAGTGTAATGTTCTCTAATTTCAAATGGCTCCTTGAACAATTTGGCAGTTTTGAATTAAATAACTAGTTTAGTTTAATTGGTAGTGACTGATGAATGAAAGTGTTTGATGGTAAATCATGATCTGAGGTATAAACTCTGACTCAAATGGCCAAACAAAGGTTAGGTTTGTTAAGTAAAATTATTACTATTAATAGTTAATTTCTGCATGAACAGAATATTATGTGGCTATAGAAAAGAGCTTTATTTTTGAGCTTTTTTTATTTATTGAAGTAGTACTTTTGAATAATTTTCATCTTGGATTTTTTTAAATTAGATTCAATCGTAAGAACAAAGGTTGGCCTGAAGATATTAAACAGAAAAGAAATGTACCTCTGCTATGTATATGTGAAGGACTATACCATCTTGTTTAAGCTTCCAAAAAGTGTTAGCAGGTAAATACTACAAGTGAGAATACAACTATTAGCAACCTGCTCAATTTTATACACCTAGTATGAGGAAAGCCAGAATTGAATCCAAGAACATCTGATACCTATGTCTATGTTCTTAAACTTCATGCTATGTTACCTGCACCAGATTAAGGGAAGAAAGAGAGACAGAAAGACAGGAAGAAAGAGATTGAGAGAGCATAGCTACAGATTTAGAATTCAGACTTTGTCCTGTAGTACCTAAAAGAGTAGTTGTAAAGAAGTCATTTCCATTGAAACAGATAATCACCTGGAAAAGTATATGACCATGTTATGAGATTGCTTTTGTGAGTGACTTTGTGCTAGCACTAGTTTTTTCATAAATGAGATCATACATGTGAAATCACCTATGTTTAAGAGCTGTTAAATGAATTTTAGTTTACAGGTTTCATTCTTGATTTAGTTTTAAAATGGTCAATACAGAGCAAAAAAAAAAAGATTACTTTGTTTTTTCCCTTTACTTCCCTTTTTCTGCAGGACCCACTGCCGCACACCACACAAGCTCACTCCCTGCTGGCTGAATTCCATTGCACCTGCCAGAATGCTGGACCTTCTCTATTGTTCCCAGCCCATTTCCCTAATCTATCTAAGGCAGAGATGGACACACTTTTTCCCTAAAGTCCCAGAAAGCAAATATCTTAGGACCTGGGAGTCATACAAGTTTCTGTTATCAACTCGGTCTCTGCTCAACTGTTGTTGGAGCAAAAAAAGTCAGAAATAAATGAGTGTGGTAGTCTTTACAAAGCTTTATTTATGGACAATGAATCTTGACTTTCATTGGATTTTCATACATTCCAAAATGTTATTCTTCTTTAAATTTTATTCAATCACTTTAAAATTCGAAATCATTCTTAGCTCATAGACCATACACAAAATGGCAGTGGCCTGGACTTAGCATGTGGCCATGTTTGCTGACTCCTGATCTAGACCCCAGACTTCTGCAGGTACCCAGCTGGAAGGAGCTCACCATACAGCCAAAAAGGCCAAACCTGTTAGGTGTCAGGCTTCACTGAGCCCAAGGAGGAAGGCACAACAAAAATGCTGTGGCAACAGAAGCAAAAGAGAAAAAGATAACTAACAAAGGGCTTCGGTATCAACGGCAGGTCAACTTTAGGATTGTCATTCTTGCATGCCCAGCAATTCCTTGCATCGGTGTATTTAGAGATGATCAGGCTCATTCCCACTACTAGAAAGACTCCATTGCAATGTGAGATATACCAAACATTTGAGCTCAGTTCTCTGAGTGATGCAATATGAGGATCCCCTTCTACATACAAAGGCTAGACCTATCCAAAGATGACAAAGCAATTAGCTAGATGTACCAAAACCCTCACTATTTCTTAAACACACATCAACAATTTTAGATATCGGCTCTCCTTTTGGTGTCTTTTCAGAGCATCATCATTCTGACAACACAACCACTACTTCAGACACATTACCTTTGAGAGCACTATGGCTTTCTGAGAAATAGTGTGGTCTTTTTAATCGGATTTGCAATACTCCAGTTGCATCAGCAACAGATTTAAAAATAAAGTTTTAGGCAGTTCTGCAGCTGCCGCAGTTCATTCATTACATGTCACTTATCAATGGTTTCACAGTGTGTGTTTGACCCTTATCAAATATTGCTGTCATCCAACACTAATTCCTGATTTATTAACCACAGATGCTTATCTTTTCATCTACACAGGTAGGTCAGTGAATAACTCCTTGCAAGAATGTAACTTTCGGGACAAATACAATCTCACACTATTTCTAAATAGACAATCTCATCCTTCCTTTGGCTTGAGGCTATCTATGGACACCTGAGGCAGCCGCAGACCCTTCAATGGACAGTCTAGTATTCTATTGCAAGGAATCAACATCAAGATTCCAACAAACTTTAATTGGGAGTTCAAATTACCCCCTTATCTTCCACAGGTGAGCATCACTTTATAGGATCCAACAGTGGTGAGCATACCCCTTCTCTGTGCCTTGTAGAACTGATCATCTCATGTGAGCTTTTCTTGAAGCACTGTTCTCTGCTTTTGGGCCCCTGGGCCTTCTGGCAAAGTCTCTTCTTTCTACCTCTAAAGAGTTCATGGTTATCTCTAGAAAGGCACCTGCAAAGGGCCCATACTTTCAAGAAAGTATGGCTCAGCAATGACTTACATCCGCATACCCACTAAACTCACTTAAGGTTTTTATTTTGTTTTCAAGAGACTCTCACTCATTTTCCAGAACATTCATACTGCTGCTGAGTGCAGCTCAGTGACTCCAGGTGAGCCAACCTCTCCCTAGAACATGTGATGTGTTGTGAAAACCTGCTGCAGTCCAGGACCTGGGCCAGAGCAAGGCGACTGCAGCACCTGATGTGCAAAACTTCAGAGACACTCCCACTAGAGTCCTGCATGGCTCCTGCATGACCCTGAGAGTGAGCCTTTCATTAAATGTTGCATCCTAGACACCTCACTTTTGAGAAAGAGCTCACTTTCAGCTGTCTAGCTGTCCAAGAACATGGTCGGCCCTTGCATGACTCAGAGCATGAAGGCCTCCTTCAAACTGCAGTCCACATACTGCAGTTGTCTCACTCTAGTCCCAGCTCTGCTTCGTGAATAGAGGACAACCTCAGAAAACACTGCCCCGACTACTTTTCCTGAACACTATATCTTTTATATGTTAAACCATACATCATCAGTGTTTTAGAGGTTTGTAGAGAAGTCTACAGACACACACAAAATAAAATTTTAACACCCTATAGGTACTCAATACCCAATAGGTATTACGTAGTTTTTTTGACTGATAAACTATTGTGAGGTGATTTTATGGTTGTTCTCTGACAAAAGATTATACTATACATGTATCAGATAAACACCTAACTTTGATATCTCTAGTGAGCATTGAAAAACTTTTCTCATATTAAATGGTTAATTCGGGGAGGAAAGAAGGATCTTCACATTTCAAATATAAGTAGACAAGTGTATTGAGATTATTACAAATGATATGGGACACAATATATAAATAAAGCATAAGCACGCATACATAAACATAGATGTATGCACGGCACATGTGAATATGAGTTTGCATCTTAAGTGTAAATGTTATCCAGTATTTTGATATAACCCTTCATTTGAACATTAGTATATTCAGAAAAGTATAACATTACATGTACCTATCCAGAGTACTATCAACTAATGGGCAAACTCTCCCTGGAGTCCCATGTAACTGCTGGCCACTGATGACCAGGTTCAATGCTCAAGCTTTTTCTCTTTTTTCAATCTCATGTCAGAGACAAACTCACTTCAGATTCTCAAAGCCTATTATCATGTCAACAAAGTTTTCAAATACATAGGTACATATTAAATGTCCACATTATACATACACATGCACGCAAAACATACATGAATGAGTAATAAATTTTACATGTATTCTTGGACAGTTAATCTTGGTTTACTTTTTTTAAATGACAAAGAATAAAATGTATTTGACCCCCAAAAGTGCTGCAATAAGAATAAAAGGGAAACAATGATGGAAATTAGTAAGGACAAAATATAAATAACGAATCAAAGCACTTGAGTATTATAAGCTATGCCTTGAAAGTTACAACCAGAATCTGTTTAATAGTGAAAAACTTGACACATGTACTATGAATGCTCTAAGAAAATGTTTACAATAAGACAAATATCAGACAAGGCAGATGACACGAAAAACAACTCTCTTCATAAAGTGTCTACTTTCTGTCTCATGAAATTTCACAAGTTAATATTCTTAGATGAAAGAAAAATTAAGTTTCCATAAAACTAGATTATTACCCAAAAACTCTTTGCATTTCCACTAAAGACTTTTATAAAATTCTGAAGTTCACTAGTCAAACAGCTACATACAAAACCATCAGTACTGGGCTGGAAGGGTCGGACATTAGGAAATCTAGGCACTCTAAGAGCTAATGTGAAAACAGAATCCCTTTGAGAGGATAAATAGAATAAAGTTCTCAAAACTAAAGGTAATATTTCAAGCACAGAGTTTATTACACACAGTTTTGCAGTTTCATTGCTAAACATAACATGCCCCACAGAACCACAGAAAATTACTACTCTTCTTGAAGGTTGAGACTCCATTTCCTCCTGACAATTCTGTAGTAAAATGAAGAAAATGTTTCACAACACCTTTAATTTTTCATGATGAATGTCTTTTTTTTATATTACTCAACTATCAAGAGCTCACTTATTGTCCTGAGTTAATTATTATTTCCAAAGTGGGAGATGATTCTCAGAATGTGTATCAGAAACCAACTATTGCTTATTGGGTGGAAGGTGGAAGAACAGGGGCAGGGAAAGCGAAGCTATACTCCAAGGATGCACACGAGGGTATAGATCAAAAGGAATACACTAGTCATTTTAGAAAATGGACACTTGTGAATGCTCAACTTTTCACTTTGGTTAATTACAGATCACTTTTTATTTAATCATCATTTCAATAAGAATTGGGCACATATTTCTTGCTTATAGTTTTTAATGCATATGTCCACACAGAAACATGATTGTATAGTGCTCTGGTATTATTAGAATTCCAAGTGTGGTATACATACACAGATTCAATAATGAGCAATGAGATTATTATCAGGGAAGTGCTAAGTTTTAAGGGAAGGAAGGGCTCTGAACAGAAATCTCCACACCATATGAACTGTATTTTCTAGAAGATTTGAAAGATTCTTCAAATTGCTTCTTTCTAAACGTTTCCAGATAGATGAGTGAAATTATATAATACATACTTCTTTTCATAAACTCAACAGAAACAAACATCCTTGGTTGTACTTTCATTGTCATTATCATTAACAATAGCAAAACATAATCATTTAGCTTGTTTTATGCTGAACTGTTCTTTAAAAAGAGGCAGACAGAGAAAACAAGCAAAAAGACAATGATTTTCCTGACTCAAAAGTATTTTTCTAATCTTTGCAACTCCCTTGGATTTTTTTAGTCTTTTCAGCTTACTTGGCTTTTGCTAGTCAATACTTTTCTCTCCTCTTTAATGAAATACATTGTCTAATATTTGGTTTAGAGCTTCTCTTCACACTCTGTGTCCTTGGGTTGTCTAGAATAATACACTGAAGGCACTTTAATTAAGTGTGAGGTATACCATGAGAGTATTTTCATATTAGCACACATCTGTGAAAGTGATTCTAATTCAATGTGTATTTTGTTCCTGCCCATGTGAATGGTTTGCATGCAGCCAGTAAGTCTGGAATAACTTTCCACACCTAATTTGTCTGCTGAACCTCACAGTTGTTACACAAAGTGAATGTTATACAAAGCAATGAATCATCCGAAGAGGGGAATCTTTTTCATTCTAGTTGTAGGGATGGGACAGCTACTTAGACAAAGATCTACTAGAGCCAGTGAAGGGACCAACAACCCATGAGAATGGTACAAATATTATTTTAGGCTGAAGACATCTGAACAAACCACAGCTGCAGAAAGAAACCTTGTCTAACCTTAAGCAGAGTCTCCTGAAAATACAGCTGCCATTAATCCTCTCCAAGGGAGCTTCCTGCTTGAGAAAAGGCTGACCCTTAGCACTGGCAGGTATGAAGTCAGCTGCCTTTAACCTCCAGAGGAGCTTCAAGCCAGGAAGGAGACTGCCTATTAGTTTCATGGTGAATATGCCCAATAGAACCTTCTCTGCTTTCCCACTGAAGCCCCAAATCCCTTATTTTTGTTAAGCTAGTATATAAACTTTTACCCCTGGTTATCTGTTGGTACATGAACACTTACTTCTCGCTACTCAGTGAGTTATTCACTACTGAGTTCTTCCACATTCATGTAAATTAAAATTTTTTTCTAGTTAATCTGTTGTCAGTTAATTTGCAGTCCCCAACCTCTTAGACCTGAATTGATAGAAGAAGAGTTTTCCTCCCAACACCTGCTAGGAATTAATAACATCATCTCATTAAACATATGAATAAATTATTATTTTTTTAATATCATTATCCCAGTTTTACAAATCAGTAAGTTGAAGTTTAGAGAAACTGTATGCCCAAGCCCATATCAGCTGATATATGGTGAAACCAATACTCTGACCCCAAAATTATTCTCTTTCCAAGTTTTACTACCTTATCCACAGATCCTCTGATATGATTCTTAATGACTTTTTTATAACTTATCAGTGCTTTGCAAACTTTAACAAGTCAAGACATACATGGAAAAAATGATAATACACTGGTACAGCTCTCACCAAGGAAAATGAGAGATGCCACTTGTAGCTACATGGGATGACTGTGGCTAGCCTTCCCAAAGTCCGATCAAACCTCTGCTGCAGCAACCCAGGGCCAACACATAACCCATCTGTGAGGTCAGACACATACTGTCTGTCTATAATAGGTAGACAGACTAGACAATAGTAAGCACATAATCATAGAGCACACAGTTCAGTTAGTGGTGATGGAGACCAGTGCTGAGAACCACTGGAAGATATAACAATAATATTACAAAATGAAACATGTATACCTGAGTAGAAAAGTGAGGAAAATATAGGACGTACCCAGAATGGTAAACTGATAAAAACTTCAGAATTTAAGTATTATAAGGAATGTATGTCAACATAATAAAGGCTAGTACCTGACAAGCCCACAACTAATATCATGGTGAAAAGTTGAAAGCTTTTCCTGTAAGATCTGGAACAAGACAAGGATGCTCACTCTCACCATGTTTATCAACATAGTATTAGAAGTCCTAGCCAGAGGAATAAGGCAAGAAAGGAATAAAAAAATACAAATTGGAGAGGAAAAACTAAAACTGTCATTTGCAGATGACATATTATATTAAATAGAAAACCCTAAAGACTCCACCAAAAAGTTGTTAGAATTAATAAATGAATTCAGTGAAGTTGCAGGATACTAAATCAATATACAGGACTCTGTTGCATTTCTGTGTATGAATAACAAACTATTACACAGGAAAGGCAGTATAGCACAGAGACAAGTAGTGACTCTATAGCATCTTGCTACGCCAATGGATAGTGACTGTAATTATGTGGTGGGGACTTGATAATAGGGGGAATCTAGTAACCACAATGTTGCTCATGTGACTGTATATTAATGATATTAAAAAATGAATGAATGAATGAATGAATGAATATCAGAATATAAATATTTTTTAAAATCCTATTTATAATGCCATAAAAAGTAGTAAAATCCCTAGGAATAAATTTAACCAAGGAGGTGAAAGACCTGTACATTAAAACTATTATTACAACACTGGTAAAAGAAATTGAAGAAGACACAAATAAATGGAAAGATATTCCATGCTCATGGATTACACAAATTAATAACTGTTAAAATGTCCAACCTAAAGTTATGTACAGATTCAATGCAATGCCCATCAAAATTCTAATACTTTTCACAGAAACAGAACAAACAATTCTAAAATTTGTATGGAACCACAAAAGACCTTGAATAGTCAAAGCAATCTTGAAAAAGGAGAACAAAGCTGGAGTCATCATGTGTTCTGATTTCAAACTATGTTACAAAGTTACAGTAATCACAACAGTATGATACTGGCATTGAAAACAGACACATAGATCAATGGAACAGAATAGAAATCCTAGAAATAAACCCAAACAAATATAGTCAATTAATTTATAACAAATGGGCCAAGACTATAAAGTATAAGACTTCTCAATAAATGTTGGAAAAACTGGACAGTCACATGCAAAAGAATGAAACTGGACAAATCTTTTATACCATAGAAAAAAAAAGTGATCTAAAAATGGAGTCAAGACTTGAATGTAAGACCTGAAACCATAAAAATCCTGCAACAAAACATAGGTAGTAAGCTCTTGACATCAGCCTTGATGATGATTTTTTGGATTTGACCCCAAAATAAAGGCAAAAAAGCAAAAGTAAATAAACAGGACTACATCAAGCTAAAGATTTTCTGCACAGCAAAGGAAAACATCAACAAAATCAAAAGGCAATTTAATGAATAAGAGAAAATATTTGCCAATCATATATCTCTCTGATAAGAGGTTAATACACAAAATATATGAAGAACTCATACAACTCAAATAGTAAAAATAAATAAGTAAAAATAAAGCAATCTGATTTTAAAAATGGGTAGACATTTTTCAAAAGTCATGCTGATGGCTAACAGGTACATGAAAAAATGCTCAACATCCTTAATCATCAGGGAAATACAAATAAAAACCACAATGAGGTATCACTTCATTACCTGTTAGAATGGTTATCATCAAAAAAACAAGAAATAACAAGTGTTGGTGAGGATGAAGAAAAAAGGAAACCCTTGTGCACTGTTGGTAGAATGTAAATTGGTGTAGCCACTATGGAAAACAGTATGGTGAAAAATTAAAAATAGAATTACCATATTATCCAGCAATTCCATTTATCTAAAGGAAATGAAACACTTAACTGAGAAAAATATATGCACCCCCATGTCTACCTGTATGCCCCCCATGCATGCAGCAATGTTTACAATAACCAAGATATGGAAACAACCTGAATGTCCATTGACAGATAACTAAATAGATACAGTTATCTATATATCATCATACCTGTATCTTCAATGGAATACTATTCAGCCATAAAATATGAAATTTTGCTATTTGCAACAACATGGATAGACCTTGAGAGAAATTATACTAAGTGAAATAAAAAGATTGGTGGTTGCCAGTGGCATGCTTGGTAATGGGCAAAATGGGTGAAGGGTGTCAAAAGGTACAGATCTTCAGTTATAGAATAAATAAGTCATGGGATATAATGTATAGGATGGTAATTATAGTTAATAATACTTTACTGCATATTTGAATGTTGCTAAAAGAGTAAATCTTAAAAGTACTCATCACAAGAAAAAATAATTCTGTAACTATGTATGGTAACAGATGTTAACTAGACTTATTGTGCTGATCATTTCACTATATATATATATATATATATATATATATATATATTTAATCATTATGGTGTGAAACTAAGGTAATGAAACTAAGTTACCTACAAATAGGGTTATGGTGAATTTTTATTATACCACAATACATATACTTTCAGCAACTAGAACATGCATGAGCACTGTTTTTGTATAGCTCATGAGCTAAGGATGGTTTTATTCTTGAAGTGGATTTTTTTAAAAAAATCAAAAGATTGCCATATTATGATACATGAAAATGATAAAAAATTCAAATTTCAGTATCAATAAAGAGAAGTTTTATTAGAATACAGCCATGCTTCTTCATTTACCTATCACTTCTGATTGCATAAGCCTTAGAGCAGGAGCATTGAGTGGTCTTGACACATACTGTATAGCCCACAAATCCTAAAACATTTACTACATGATACTTCATAGAAAAATTACCAACCTCTGTTGTAGACTATCATGATCTTTCAGCTGCAGGGATGTACTGACCACCCAGGAAATGGTTTATAAACCTTTCAGTCCACTCTGATCTTCTTCAAGCAGCTAAATTCATCTTTTCAAATGCAAATCTTTTACTCTCCTAAAGACTTGCAAAGTTTTCCCATTGTTTTTTACAATACAGATCAAAATGGCCTGCTGGTTCCCACTTTATCTGGTTATGGACTTCCTCTGCAGGCCTTTTAGTGACATTTTTACTGCTCACTAGATTTCAACCACACATGCCTGCTTTCAATTCCTTTGCCTCTGAAGTTCCCATCCACATGGAAATCTACTCCCTTTTTTTTTTCCTGCTGTTTGTCCAATTTAGTCTTAGGCTTTGGTTTTAGCTCACATTTAAATCCTTCAGTGTAATTTTACCTGATCCTCCCTCCCTAACATATTAGTTGGGCCCCATGTCCTATAGTAGTACTTTTCTCCTTTACTGTACTTATTATAGTTTACTATATATGTGTGAGATTATTTGATTAATGTTCTTCTCCATTACATTACAAATTCCAGAAAGGCAAGAATTACCTTTGGTTTGGTCATCCTTTAGAGCCTGACATTTTAGTTACTTAGTGCACATTTATGAAATAAATTAATGAATGATATTAATAAGATCCTGAATGCATGTTTATCCCTCCCCCAAGCCATCGAAGGTTAATTGGGTCAGCTACACACATTTCTGAAGATGACTTAATGTATAACATTTTTAAACTAATGACTTTTCCATTACTTCTTTCCTTAGTGTCGCCAGATGAAAATAAATATAAAAATAAATAAAACAGAAAGACTTGTGATATTGAATTTAAGATGAACAAATTCTTTATAATATAGGCATGTTCCATTAAAAAAAACTGTATCCCAATACTAAAAATAAAGCTATTTGCTGTTTATCTGATATTCAAATTTAACTGGGCATCCTGCATTTCATCTTAAAACCCTACTTTAAAGAGGTCTCTAGTGAAAAGTAAATGTGATTTTGCTATTACAGTTCTAACTAGGCATTAGCATAAACTGATTATAAAATTATCAAAGAAGGTGCCTGATAGAATTGAAGGGCTGTAACATTTTTAAGTAATAATTCTTGTTTATGGAATTGAAAAGGTCATCTTAGAAATTAGAAAATTATGAGAATTAAAAACAAAAAACTAGTAACCTAATGAGAAAAAAGCAAAAAGCCAGGTGAAGAAAGATGAAGATAAGAAGATTTTAGCAAGTAGTTCTGAGTATCTGCAGAAACCTTTTGATCCTTCTGAAAACACAGTATGTTGTGATATGAAAGTGTACATTAATAAGTTGATAGAAGGTGAAGGTGGGACACAGGGTTAGCAATTTGTTAGTAGAGGATTCCTCAAGCTGTGCCAACATTACAATCACTTTGCTTTCTAGACTATACATTTAGTTTCAAATGAAAGCTAACAGCAGATTATAGGTCAGTTTTATGTCTGTAACATTCAAAAAAAAAAAAAGACTCTCCTAGTATTCTCAATGCTCACATATGGCTTACACTTACACTACCACAGAAAAACTTATTGATAAACTACAGATACTTGTCATTAACTGTGCAGCCTCAAAGTAACACATTGCATTTAATAATAACACATTCTGACAAAGTTCACTGATTTTAATACCTAACCAGACTTATTTTTACCTACTTACCACTTTCCATCTCAATAAAACCAAAATGTGTGATCAATGCATTTTTGTTTTATCCAAACTAATTTTCTACAGGTGTCAAATTCATGGCTACCTATAGGTAAAATAAATTTTGGGGCTTCTAAATTTTGGTGGAGCTTAATTATTCTCTAATTCTTGTAAATTTATGCATCAGCAACTAGACTATCTAAGCCTCTCCCCATCCCCCAACACTAGCTCCTTGCATTTGACTACTAAATGAAGAGTTGGACTGGCCACTGATGAGAGTATTACCTTAAGTGTTCAAGCGGAAATGGGGATTCCACCCCTGGCGATGCTGGGAAGAGCAGAGATTTAATACTTCAGTTTCAACATTTAGCACCTATGCATCCTCCTATTTCTGAATTAAGGACTGAATTAAGAAACCTGAATTTGAAATGTTTTCTTTCCCAAATAGTCTACAGTTAGTTGTCTTCTCCACACTATCTGTTGTTGTGAGCAGTCCCACCCACCCCACACTCCCAGTCTCACAGCTGAAGGCGTTCTTCAGCAATCCTTGAGGTGTGAAGGCTCAGTGGACAAGGATAATTGCATGGCACTTTGGAGAAGCACTCCAGAGGTCTCTAAATCAGTATAGGCACATTTTGTTTTTCCAAAGCAGATGCTCTACTCAAAAGGACAGGCACACACATCCATCTGTTTTGTACATTTTACTGTTTTGCTCTAAGAGTCTGAAATAATCTCTCCTCCTTTGAATTTCACTTGATCACACTCCAACCACAGTGTATAATTGTTCCTAGCCCTTTAAACAAACATACAAATGCATTTTCTATTACTGGTCACACCCCTGCCTGCCTAGGCAGATTCTTCCAGGTGCTAAATCTTTTGCAATTCAATGAACATGTCCCTGAGAAACGAATGAAATCCAGTTGTCTGCTTGTTTCCTTTGCATCTTTTTTCAAGAACATTTGATTCCTATTTAGATACTCATGCATTACCTTCTACTCAAGATAGGGCAGGAAGTCAGGGTGAGAAAGAGCACTAATCATTTCACATGAGAAAAAGAATTTTATTTTCATTAAGGCTTTCAGCCAGAGAAGAGAATAAAACAAAACAAAATTAAATAAATAGGAACACAAAAGGTACTTAGCAACAGCTTTTCCTACAATAATTTTGCATGTCTTGCAGGCCTACTATACCAATTTACCTCTCCAAAAGGTTATTTATGCAATAACTTGTTTGTCTTGAATACTATAATCTATTCTGAATAAGGAATTTGAGGAAAGGTAATACAGTTTTACACCACTGGTTCCTTTACTGGGATGATATTTTTAAAATCTCTTTTTCTAAAGAGATTGTTAACCAGATATAAAACCTCAATACCTAAAATAAAGGCTAATGATTTAAATCTTGTGTTACTATTAAAAAATAAAGCATAGCATATACAGATGCATGTGAATATATATATATATATATATATATACATATATATATAGTTATGTATATTATAAGATAATATTAACATTAACATCATTAATACTGAATATCTACCAAGATCAAGAATGAAACCAGAAACTTATAAAGATTGCCTTATTTTGTTTTCCTGATGTTATGGGATGAATTGTGTCCCACAAAAGATATTTTGAATTCCTAACTCCTAGTACTTAAGAAATGCAATCTTATATGGAAATAGGTTTGTAGCAAGGGTAGTTAGCTTAGGACAAGGTCATACTGGAGTAAGATGTGCTCTTAATACAGTAAGATACAAGTAAAGATGGAGGCAGGGTTTGGAGTTATATAGGGTCAAGCCAGAGTACACCAATTTCTTTTTTAAGCCAACTAATCTGGTGATAGAATATAGAGGTTAAGAGATGCTGGGTGATGAGGAATAAGGTTCTAAGCCCACTTAGGTTCATTTTCCACATCTGTGATACACAGAGTTATTGTAAGGATTAATGATAAAACATACATAAAGCATTTGCCAAGAGTTTAGCATACTGTAACTTTTGAATAAATGTAATTATTGTTTCTATTATGATAATTCAAGAGAAATCACAATGGTATCACCTCATTCCAGATCAAACATTACTTTCCCACCCCTGATTTTAAGCAATGTTTATCACATTTCCTCAAAGTACTTCCCAATTTTTTCTTTAGTCCTCATCTAAGCAAAATATAAAGAAAATGTGGTATATAAATGCAATGGAATATTATTCAGCCATAAAAAGGAAGGAAATCCTGTCATTTGCAACAACATGGATGCCCTTGAGGGTTATGCTAAGTGAACTCAGAGAAAGACAAATAACTTATGATTTCACTTATACATAGAACCTAAGGGGGAAAAAAGACAACTGAAAAACTAAAACAACCTCACAGATAAAGAGAATAGGTTGATGTGGTTGCTAGTGCTAGTGGGAAGAGGCATCAACTAAATGGGTGAAGAAGGTCAATATATACAACCATCCAGTTACAAAATAAGTAAGTCATGGGTATGCAATGTACAGTTTGGTGACAAAGTAAATAATACTGTATATTTGAAAGTTGCTAAGAGAATAGATCTTGAAAGTTCTCAGTATAAGAAAAAAAATTTCTAAGTATATATGTCATCTAGTCTTACTGTGGTTATTGTTATGCAACATAGATAAATATCAAATCATGTTGTACATCTGAAACTAGTATGTTATATGACAAATGTATCTCTATTAAAAAATAAACAAAAATATTCTCTTTGATTTTAATAATGAAAAATTTCAAGCATTCAGAAAACAGAAAATAATGTAATAGGTCCTCGTACTTCATTCATCTAGCATTAGCAAACTTTAAACATCATGTCATATATGCTTTATATTTTTTAAGGACTCAGATGTTACAGAGACAAAGTACTATCTCTTACCATCCCTTCCATAATTAACCACACCCTTGAAGCTGTATGATACTGTCCTTTGTAATTTTAACAATTTATCAATATGCATTTTCCTAAAGCAATATATAAATAGTATTTTCTTAAAAATGTTAGTAAGTGGTATATTATAAGACTTAAATTTTCTTATTCAACATTGTTTTTGTGATTTTTTTACACGTTGATAGATGTGTCTGTAAGTTATGTAAACAGCTATAAAGCATCCTATTGTATGATTTTTCCAACTGTTTATGCATTGCTCCAATATGAATATCCAATAAGTGAAAACAAGCATATATCTAAAATTCAACAATTTCATTTTCAGATAAATATCTGAGAGAAATTCTTAATGCATATTTGCAAGAATAAATGAGTAAGAATAATAATTACCATAATGTTTGTAAGAGAATTATTTTAAATCTTGAAAATGGTTAAGACTTACAAACATATGAAGAAAAAGGTGACATTTTTTATAATCATATCCAATCCCATGTCCTCTGCAGAGGCTAACTGTTGTTAACCTAGAAACCATTTGGTGCCCATCAGGTTGTTTTTTTCTATCTACCTTTACTGTCTTCCTCTCCCTCTTTCCATCTCTCACAAAATCACAAAATATTTCTTTTCAGCCAACTATCAATGGAATCATGTTTAACTGCTTTGCAAGTTCTCCATTATCACAGAACTTTCCATGATACCATAGAGATCTAACTCACTCTTCTTTTTAATGGTTGCCTAATATTTTATTGTCCAATTAACCAAATTTACATATTTATTTCCCTATTGATCTAAAACAATATATACCCACATACATAAGTATTACCACAATGCTAATATGTGAATAACATGGGGTTAGAGGCACCAACACCCCCCACACCAACACAGTTGAAAATTTAAGTATAACTTTTGACTTCCCAAAAATTTAACTACTACTAGCCTATTGTTGATGGGAAGTTTTACTCATACCATAAACATTCAACTAACACATATTTTGCATGTTATATGTATTAATACACTGAATTCCTACAATAAAGTAAGCTAAAGAAAATGTTTTTTCAAATTGTCACAATTCTCCAAAAATTTTTCCAATGTATTTATTGAAACAAATCCATGTGTAAGTGGATTCATGAGGGCCAACAGCAGAATGGAGTCCTAGATGTGGAATTGCTGAGTCAAAAATTGAGAATAAACATCTTTTTATATATATACTGGATACTGTATTTCTTTAGTATTTTTAAATTTCTGCTTTGCCCATTTTTCTTTTGGGTTGTTTGTCTGATACCTGCTCATTACATAGCATGCATGTATATGCTATTAATGTTTCTCCCTAGCTGGCACTAGTCTTACAATTCTGGTTGTGGTGTCTTTCACCTTATACAGATTTTAATTTTTTATATCACAAATTTTCCCTAAGTTTTGTTATTTTCCATTTTGCTTAATTAGTTATTCTTTATCCTAAGATTATATTAAATATGTCCCCTAAGAAATCTTGCAGTACTTTCATTATTTTTACATTTATATTTTTAATTTATTCAAAATTGCTTTTTCCCAAGTGGATAATTCTCCTTCCTACTTATACCTAAATCACCAGAACTCCACTCAATTCAACTATCAAAATGTTTCCCAAATCAACCATTTCTCAGGAACTCCTCTGCTACCATCCATGGAAGCCTTCCTCTCTCTTTGCCTAACCTTCTATCATCTCTTAACAACCCTGACACCATGATTCTTATTATAACTAGTAAGTAAAGCAGCCTGTATCACCCTCCTGCTCCAAGCCCTCGGTATACATGCAACAGTATGAATGAATGACAAATCAAAGAAGTCAGACTAGCAAGGCTCATATGGCATGATCTAATATATAAGATATCCTAAAAATGGCAAAAGTACAGAGACAGAGAGCAAGAACCTTGGCTGCCAGCAACTGGGGGTGGGAGGAGGGGCTGACTCCAAAGGGACGTGAAGGAAATTTCTGGAATGATAGAAATCTACTTTGTTTTGATGATGGAGATGGTTACATGACTCTGTGCTTATCAAAACACATAGAACTAAAGATGGCGGCGTAAGTAGGACAGTGGGAATCTCCTCCCAAAAACATATATATTTTTGAAAATACAACAAATAAAACTAATCCTAAAAGAGAGACCAGAAGACACAGGACAGCAGCCAGACTACATCCACACCTGCGAGAAACCAGCACCTGGTGAAAGGGGTAAGATACAAGCTGCAGCCGGGCAGGACCCGAGGCCCCTCACCCCAGCTCCCGGCGGGGGAGGATAGGAGTTGGAGCAGGGAGGGAGAGAGAGCCCAGGACTGCTGAACACCCAGCCCCAGCCATCCGCACCAGAGCGCAGACACACAGTACATGTGTGGGGTGCTGGATACTAGGGAAACAGGATAGTAAGACTTCTGAGCGGGTCCTGAAGCCAGCAAATCTGTGACAAAGAAAAGCGAGTGCTTTCTGAAAGTCTTAAAGGGACAGGGACCCCAAAGCTGGACGGAAGCATCCCGGGTCACAGTCCAGCAGCTGGATATTCCAGGGAACTCCGGGCGCACTAACCCCCTGGGCAACAGCTCTGAGATCCCTCATGGAGGTAAACAGCCAAACAGCCCCCCGTCCATTACCCCTTCAGGGCCGAGCCATAGCAGAGCAGCAGCCTGAGGTTGGCCACTCCCACAGCAAGGGAGCTTCCTCCATACCAGCCAGGCAAGATACAGAGACCCAGTCTACATGCAATAGCCCAAAACAAGCAACAAGGGGTTGCAGTTGTCACAGTATAGAAAGGCCAGGAGCAGGTGGAAAGTCTTGGCTCTCCCAGCAGACAGATGAGTCAATAGCTCACCACTGCACCTATCAACATGAAAAGGCAAAATTTTGATCCAGACAAGACTAACCCAGACAGCTTTGACATCTACATCTTCCCCTGAGAAGGAACGTGGGGAGATAGATTTAACCAGTCTTTCTGAAGAAGAATTCAAAACAAAAGTCATAACCATGCTGATGGACTTGCAGAGAAATATGCAAGAACTAAGGAGGGAGAATACAGAAATAAAACAGGCTCTGGAAGGACTTCAAAACAGAATGGACGAGATGCAAGAGACCATTAATGGACTAGAAAACAGAGAACAGGAACACAGAGAAGCTGATGCAGAGAGAGATAAAAGGATCTCCAGGAATGAAAGAATTTTAAGAGAACTGTGTGACCAATCAAAACAGAACAATATCCACATTATAGGGGTACGAGAAGAAGAAGAGAGAGAAAAGGGGGTAGAAAGCGTCTTTGAAGAAATAATTGCTGAAAACTTCCCCAAACTAGGGGAGGAAATGGCCTCTCACACCACAGAGGTACACAGAACTCCCATGAAAATGGGATACAAGGAGGGCAACACCAAGACACATAATAATTAAAATGGCAAAGATCAAAGACAAGGACAAAATATAAAAGGCAGCCAGAGAGAAAAAAAATGTCACCTACAAAGGAAAACCCATCAGGCTATCATCAGACTTCTCAACAGAAACCCTACAGGCCAGAAGAGAATGGCACGATATACTTAATGCAATGAAACAGAAGGGCCTCACACCAAGAATACTGTATCCAGCACAATTATCATTTAAATATGAAGTAGGGATTAAACAATTCCCAGACAAGCAAAAAGTTGAGGGAATTTGCCTCCCACAAACCACCTCTACAGGGCATCTTACAGGGACTGCTCTAGAGGGGAGCATTCCCAAAAAGAGCACAGAACAAAACACCCAACATATGAAGAAGGGAGGAGGAGGAATAAGAAGGGAGAGAAATAAAGAATCATCAGACCGTGTTTATAATAGCTCAATAAGCAAGTAAAGTTAGACAGTAAGATAGTAAGGAAGCTAATCTTGAACCTTTGGTAACCACAAACTTAAAGCCTGCAATGGCAATAAGTACATACCTATCGATAATCACCCTAAATGTAAATAGACTGAATGCACCAATCAAAAGTCACAGAGTAATAGAATGGATAAAAAAGCAAGACGCATCTATATTCTGCTTAAAAGAGACTCACCTCAAACCCAAAGACATGCACAGACTTAAAGTCAAGGGATGGAAAAAGATATTTCATGTAAACAACAGAGAGAAAAAAGCAGGTGTTGCAATACTAGTATCAGACAAAATAGACTTCAAAATAAAGAAAGTAACAAAAGATAAAGAAGGACATTACAGAATGATAAAGGGCTCAGTCCAACAAGAGGATATAACCAGTATAAATATATATGCACCCAATACAGGAGAACCAACATATGTGAAACAAATACTAACAGAATTAAAGGAGGAAATCGAATGCAATGCATTCATTCTGGGAGACTGCAACACACCACTCACTCCAAAGGACAGATCCACCAGACAGAAAATAAGTAAGAACACAGAGGCACTGAACAACACACTAGAACAGATGGACCTAATAGACATCTACAGAACACTACATCCAAAAGCAACAGGATACACATTCTTCTCAAGTGCACATGGAACATTCTCCAGAATAGACCACATACTAGGCCACAAAAAGAGCCTCAGTAAATTCCAAAAGATTGAAATCCTACCAACCAACTTTTCAGACCACAAAGGCATAAAACTAGAAATAAATTGTACAAAGAAAGCAAAAAGGCTCACAAACACATGGTGGCTTAACATGTTCCTAAATAATCAATGGATCAATGAATAAATCAAAATGGAGATCCAGCAATATATAGAAACAAATAAAAACAACAACACAAAGCCCCAACTACTGTGGGATACAGCAAAAGCAGTTTTAAGAGAAAAGTATATAGCAATCCAGGCATATTTAAAGAAGGAAGAACAATCCCAAAGGAATGGTCTAATGTCACAATTATCGAAATTGGAAAAAGAAGAACAAATGAGGCCTAAGGTCAACAGAAGGAGGGACATAATAAAGATCAGAGAAGAAATAAATAAAATTGAGAAGAATAAAACAATAGCAAAAATCAATGAAACCAAGAGCTGGTTCTTTGAGAAAATAAATAAAATAGATAAGCCTCTAACCAGACTTATTAAGAGGAAACGAGAGTCAGCACAAATCAACAGAATCAGAAACGATAAAGGAAAAATCACAACGGACCCCACAGAAATACAAAGAATTATTAGAGACTACTATGAATACCTATATGCTAACAAGCTGGGTAACCTAGAAGAAATGGACAACTTCCTAGAAAAATACAACCTTCCAAGACTGACCCAGAAAGAAACAGAAAATCGAAACAGACCAATTACCAGCAACGAAAATAGAAGCGGTAATCAAAAAACTACCAAAGTACAAAACCCCCGGGCCAGATGGATTTACCTCAGAATTTTATCAGACATACAGGGAAGACGTAATACCCATTCTCCTTAAAGTTTTCCAAAAAATAGAAGAGGAGGGGATACTCCCAAACTCATTCTATGAAGCTAATATCACCCTAATACCAAAACCAGGCAAAGACTCCACCAAAAAAGAAAACTACAGACCAATATCCCTGATGAACGTAGATGCAAAAATACTCAACAAAATATTAGCAAACTGAATTCAAAAATGCATCAAAAGGATCGTACACCATGACCAAGTGGGATTCATCCCAGGGATTCAAGGATGGTACAACATTCGAAAGTCCATCAACATAATCCACCACATAAACAAAAAGAAAGACAAAAACCACATGATCATCTCCATAGATGCTTAAAAAGCATTCGATAAAATTCAACATCCATTCATGATAAAAACTCTCAGCAAAATGGGTATAGAGGGCAAGTACCTCAACATAATAAAGGCCATATATGATAAACCCACAGCCAACATCATACTGAACAGCGAGAAGCTGAAAACTTTTCCTCTGCGATCGGGAACAAGACAGGGAAGCCCACTCTCCCCACTGTTATTCAACATAGTACTGGAGGTCCTAGCCATGGCAATTAGACAAAACAAAGAAATACAAGGAATCCAGATTGGTAAAGAAGAAGTTAAACTGTCACTATTTGCAGATCACATGATATTGTACATAAAAAACCCTAAAGACTCCACTCTGAAACTACTAGAACTAATATTGGAATTCAGCAAAGTTGCAGGATACAAAATTAACACACAGAAATCTGTGGCTTTCCTTTACACTAACAATAAACTAATAGAAAGAGAAATCAGGAAGACAATTTCATTCACAGTAGCATCAAAAAGAATAAAATTCCTAGGAATAAACCTAACCAAGAAAGTGAAAGACCTATACCCTGAAAACTATAAGACACTCTTAAGAGAAATTAAAGAGGTCACTAACAAATGGAAACTCATCCCATGCTCTTGGCTAGGAAGAATTAATATTGTCAAAATGGCCATCCTGCCCAAAGCAATTTACAGATTTGTTGCAATCCCTATCAAACTACCAACATCATTCTTCAATGAACTGGAAGAAATAGTTCAAAAATTCATATGGAAACATTAAAGACCCTGAATAGCTAAAGCAACCCTGAGAAGGAAGAATAAAGTAGGGGGAGGATCTCACTCCCCAACTTCAAGCTCTACTACAAAGCCACAGTAATCAAGACAATTTGGTACTGGCACAACAACAGAGTCACAGACCAGTGGAACAGAATAGAGACTCCAAACATTAACCCAAACATATATGGTCAACTAATATTCAATAAAGGGGTCATGGACATACAATGGGGAAATGACAGTCTCTTCAACAGATGGTGCTGGCAGAACTGGACAGCTACATGTAAGAGAATGAAACTGGATCACTGTCTAACCCCATACACAAAAGTAAATTCGAAATGGATCAAAGACTTGAATGTAAGTCATGAAACCATAAAACTCTTAGAAAAAAACATAGGCAAAAATCTCTTAGACATAAACATGAGTGACCTCTTCTTGAACATATCTTCCCAGGCAAGGGAAACAAATGTAAAAATGAACAAATGGGACTATATCAAGCTGAAAAGCTTCTGTACAGCAAAGGACACCATCAATAGAACAAAAAGGTATCCTACAGTATGGGAGAATATATTCGAAAATGACAGATCCAATAAAGGGTTGACATCCAAAATATATAAAGAGCTCACACATCTCAACAAACAAAAAGCAAATAATCCAATTAAAAATGGGCAGAGGAGCTGAATAGACAGTTGTCTAAAGAAGAAATTCAGATGGCCAACAGACACATGAAAAGATGCTCCACATCGTTTGTCATCAGAGAAATGAAAATTAAAACCATGATGAGATATCATCTCACATCAGTAAGGATGGCTACCATCCAAAAGACAAGCAACAACAAATGTTGGTGAGGTTGTGGAGAAAGGGGAACCCTCCTACACTGCTGGTGGGAATGTAAATTAGTTCAACTATTATGAAAAGCAGTATGGAGGTTCCTCAAAATGCTCAAAATAGAAATACCATTTGACCCAGGAATTCCACTTCTAGGAATTTACCCCAGGAATGCAGCACCCCAGTTAGAAAAAGACAGATGCACCCCCATGTTTATTGCTGCACTATTTACAATAGCCAAGACATGGAAGCAACCTAAATGTCCATCAGTAGATGAATGGATAAAGAAGAGGTGGTACATATACACAATGGAATATTACTCAGCCATAAGAAAAAAACAGATCCTACCATTCACAACAACATGGATGGAGCTAGAGGGTATTATGCTCAGTGAAATAAGCCAGGCGGCGAAATACAAGTACCAAATGATTTCACTCATATGTGGAGTATAAGAACAAAAGAAAACTGAAGGAACAAAACAGTAGCAGAATCACAAACCCAAGAATGGACTAATAGTTATCAAAGGGAAAGGGACTGGGGAGGACGGGTGGGAAGGGAGGGATACGGGCGGGAAAAAAAGAAAGGGGGCATTACGATTAGCATGTATAGTGTTGGGGGGGCACGGGGAGGGCTGTGCAACACAGAGAAGACAAGTAGTGATTTTACAGAATCTTAGTATGTTGATGGACTGACTGTGAACAGGGATGTGGGGGGGACTTGGTGAAGGGGGGAGCCTAGTAAACATAATGTTCTTCATGTAATTGTAGATTAATGATACCAAAATAAAATTAAAAAAAAAACACATAGAACTATCCACTACAAAGTGAAATACACCACATATCAATAATACCTCAATAAACTTGACTTAACACAGATCCCTTTGATGCCTATTGTACTTGGAATGAAATGTAACTTCTTATCATAGTTTATAAGGCTCTGCCTGAAACCAGGCCTGCCTAATTCTCAACTTTACCTCCCATACCTTTTCTTTGAATTCATTCTGACCCACCCATGCAGGGCTTTTTATTCTCTTGGAACCATGCCAAGCTTGTTTCCACCTCAAGACATTGCCTTCTTCTTTTCTATGCCCAAAATGCTTTTCTTTGTGGTTATACACATTAAAGTTACTAGCTTCTAAAAAATACCTATACTCAGGCATTGGCCCTGGGGATTCTGGTTCAAACAATGTCCTGATTCAACCTACTTCCATCCTGGGAGACTTCATGGAAATATGGCTATTTCCACTGATCATAAATTCCTCATCCTCATCCAGGCCTTTGGCTTCCTGGAGGTATCCATCCTGGCCTCACTCACATTCTAAAGGCAATTTGCTTATTTTTACTCTGCCTTTTCCCAGAGAAGATTTTAGACAGCTTACAAAATCCATACTACAAAATCAATTAAATCTGAGTAGATGAATGTATCACAGTGAAGGAAAGTTAATATAGGAAAATAAGAAAAATTCTCCAGTGAGACCAGGATGAAAAGGGTGTGATATGCTATTCTGTACCAATCATAAAGACATAATCTAAAATGCTCTGCAGTTTCTAGTCCCCAGTGTAAACTGAAAACCAGTCATCTTTGTAACTCTCGATGTCCATGAGACCAACAACCGTTTGCTCAGGAAAGAGGAGACTTTTCTTGGTACTGACCCTGGAGATATATTTTCCCTGTGAGTTCTCACAAGGTATCCAGTGGGCAACTTAGCGAACAACATCCTTAACAAAATTCTTACAGTAAATAAAGTAATGAGCTTCTCAGGGCTGTTTCTCCTAATGATGTTCAAAGTGACCCAAGGGCATAATTCCAAAATACAATTCAGTAAAAACAATTCAGGCACGGAGTTGCAGGAGAGATGGGTGGTGATAACAGCATTTAATGTAATTCATCTAAACATTTTTCTATATTTAGTTTAACCCAAAAAGAGATTTCAGATTATCTAGAGCAATATTTTTCAATGTATGCTCTGAACAGAGTTAAAAGTTATTGAGTTTTTAAAAATGTTTCTATGGTAAATTATGCTATACATGAAAGAATTATTTTGAAGTACAAAGAAGAATTTGATGCAAAGTATTCTCCCTCTTTGAACATCTTTGTTTCAGCGATGCCAATCTTGATGCAAAAAATAGATGAACTTCAACAGAAGTGTGCTATATACTCTTCCCGGTTCTTAACTATGTCCAGAAACATGCTCTCTTCCCATCATGTTTTACCTAAAATGAGGACTTGTGATAAAGACACCTCTCAAAAGCAGCAGTCATTGTTCAAGCCTTTCATGTCATTAAAAGAACCCCAAAATTTGTGTGTCTCACATTGCAGCATCTGGCTATAGGAATTTTTTAGAGGAAAAACTGCAAAATTACTATATGAACTTGAGCCCAGAGTTCATAAAAGAGGCTTATAGTCTTTTTTTCATATATACATATATAAAACTTAACATTATTAATGGCCTGTGAAAAAGCCTGAACCAGTAAGAATTTTTCTTTCACCTAGAATTCAAAGGAGTTCTGAAGAGAAAACTGTTGATACCCTTTAAATAAGGAGATTCAATCAAACACAGGTAATATATGGCCCTGAAGACTAATAGATTTGTGGAGAAAAACTATTTTATTTTAAATCCAGATCCTCTGCATCCTCATTTTCCTGACCTCTCAATATAGCCACCTTGTTACAGAAAAAAATAGCTTCCAATATCCCATGCCTATAGTATTAAAATCAACTCAACAAAATGACTTCATTCCCACTATGACTGCTTAGTTGCTGCATCAGTGTTACTGATGCTGAGCCTACAAGAAATAAGATGAGGGCAAAATCCCACGATTTGCCCCTTAAAAAGCAAATAAACAAAAAACAAGAGGTTTGAAATTTTCTGCGTTAGTCCACCTGTATCATACTTTTTTCTGCTAAAAAACTATGTCATAATTTCTCCATGGCTTATCAAATGAATGGAGAAGACATATTATAGCCTTGTAAATTCTACCACTTTGTCATTGACTTTAAGACTTCTGGAATAAGTAGCACTGTTTCCTGTAGTTAAAGTTTCTCCTTTGGGTGACATTGCTGTGCACAGACACACTTCATCAGACAGCCCATTTGAGAATATCTTCTATAATACAGCATGAGGCACACAATATAATGAAGTTTGACAATGTGTATAGAGCCATGCCTGTACCCATATTCAAATGCCAGGCTTTCTGCTACCTAGGAAGTCTAGATCTTTCCTTAAGCAGCTCTGTAGTGCTTGGCCTCAGTTTAAAATGAGCTCCTCTGGAAAGCTAGTGTCAAACAATACTTTCAATTCTTGCTGCTGGGGACCCCAGATTGCACTGTGCTCTTTCTACATATAATGGTGACATAACATGTCCTTCCTAATTCACTCTTAACAACTTTGGGCTAATGAAAAAACATGGTTAATTATTAGTGTGATGCTCCTTTTCACTGGCAGAAAAATACAACCTTCTTGATGTTTAATGTATCTCAACTCCATTGTAATTCAACATAGATGGCTCTGCCATGTGGTTGAGGAAAAGTATTTATGATGAGTAATGAGAGTCTTTAATATTCTCAACTCAGAAACCCTTTATCTCAGTTCATCCCGGTTCTTGCCAGTTCCTGGGCCTGGGAATAACCTTCCTTCTCCTCATCATTAATCCCTTTACCTGCCACCAGAATTTCTTCTTCTGCTCCATCAAAGCCATGTCACCTTTCTCCTACTCACCGTCCACTATTCATTTTTCACTTCTGTGGTAACTGAATGGTGCTTTGACTTTAAACAGTTTTTAGCTCTAAGACTGAAATTCAGGTGTTCTTATTTAATCACAATGCCAGTATGTTTTGATATGTTCATGTTGCTGTTTGTTCCCCAAAATTAGTTATTTATTCAAGATCTGCCTATGATACAATAGAAATATGAAATTGTCACGGTAAACCTCTTTGATTTACCTTCTAAGATGAAGTAAATTAAAAGGCAAGAACGGAGTAAAATAAACACATAAGAGGAAGGAAGCTCTGTTGCTAGAAATAAAACCTTTTCCCTGAACACTTTGTTAGCTATTATTCCATACCATAGAAGGGAGAAACCACCAAAGCATAACTTATTGAAATATCAGTAAATGTATATAAATGCAAGCATTACAAACAATTTGTGACCAATTGTGCTTGGCTGATAATCAGAAAGTCTGCACGTGTGTATTCAGCTCTCAGCCTGACTTACACACGTGTTTTTCTTTTGAGAGGGACACCCACAGACTAAGTATTTTCCTTGGGATTCTCTTGCTTCCTGGTACTTTTCTTCCCCATCTTCCCCACTCCTTGTGGGTGACTTTTGGCACAAACTGTCTTTTCCCAACTCTTGATAAAAATCCAGTATGCCAAACAATGGCTGCCAGTCTACAGGAGCACCCCTTTCTGTTTTGAGATCCAGAACTGTCCTTGACTAACAATCCTAAAGTAGCTGAATTTCAGCTGCCACTCCTGCTAAAGCCCTATTGCGAAAAACAATAATAAAGGAGCTCTGGTTGATTTTCTTCCACATCTGAAAGGTTAAGAGTGTCTCCATATTCAACTGAAGTGGGAGGAGGTACAGAAGAGACTCACATTCAATTAGCAGTTAGGGACATTGATACATAAAATTACAGTGTGCTTTTTAAAAAATCCTCAGGATACACCTGTCAAATAATTCAGAATATGTGTGTCAGTAGGATCAGTATGCCTTTTCTCCCAAAATTAGGATTCACAGAAGCCAAATCATAATAAGGTCAATTTATCAACTTTCAGTTGAAGTACCTAACACTGGAACAAGATTGCAGGGAACACATTTGCCAGGCCTATTTCTTCTGTAGGGAGGAAGAGAAGCACAGAAAGTCAATTATTAATCATAAGAGTTTTGGGTGATTATGGAATCAGAAAAGAATGAGTTAGTGAGATCAGTCAGTGTTCTTTGGCATCAGCTAAGAGAGTCTGACTTATCCCTGGACATAGAGGTCCTGGAATTACAGTTCACTGGCTGAATGAGGCTCCCTCCCCTTGCATGCATTTTACTGACTTGCTTTTGAGTATCCTTTTGAAGTGACTCTAAGTCTGCCTTTTCTTATTAAAACTTTCTCTTTAAAAAAAAATACATTAAACCGTTTAATCAGGAAGGGTCCCTTTGGCTTAAAAGCAATTCTAGTTCTTTAAGGTAACTGATTCATTACATGTTGATTTCATAGTGTAACTCTCAAAAGGCAATCGTTTCTTTATTCCTAGGTTCTGGGGGGACATTGCACTGTAGCTCTCAAGAACAGACAACACTATATTTTTAGCACCTATTGTAGTGGGAAGAAAACCAGGTTAGGAGTCAAGAGAGTTGGGTTTTGGTTTAATCTCTGACACTTAACTAGTTTTGTGACCTTGGGCAAGCAATAGAATTGCCTTCATTTGGAAAATAAAGAAAATAATACCTGTTCTATCTACTCAAAGAGTTGTAGCCAGCACTATATTCTAATATATATATTAGCCAAGTATACTATTTATCAATAGACTTTCATATATTTTTCCTTTTTTTTTCCCTCACCATTAAACATCTACTGACCACCTACTATATATATCCCAGGCTCTGCTCTAGGCACTGAGGTAGTGGGGAAAATGAAGACAAAAACATGTGCCCACATGTAGTTTGTAGTCTAGATTGAGGATAGGTAAGTAATAATAAGAAAAAGTAAGTCAGGAAGGGGAATAGGAAATGTGAAACATCGATGAGGATGAGGGGACTGTAATTTAGAGTGAAAAGGGAAGTCCCCCTGAGAAGCTTTTTTGAGAAAAGACTTGAAGAAAGGGAGAGCTGGCCAAATGGATAACTGTTATAAAAGCTAGTGATGCAGAGGCAATAGCTAGTGCATAGCCTCTGGAGTAAAAGACAGAGTCACCTGCCAGAACAAGCAAGAAAGTAATTGAGGACTTGGAAAGGGGGAGGCTTTTAGGAGAGAGATCACAGATATGGTGAACACTGATACTGATGTGAGAAAATACAAAATGGTAGCGAGGACATACTTAAAGAGATTTGTCAGGAGGATTTTGCCTTATAATGCATGTGAGAGATACTGGTTATTTGACCTTGGACAGTGGCAAAGGAGAGGAATATATAACCTGGGTATATTCTGAAAATAGAAGAGATTTCACCATGGATTTGGTAAGGGATTAGAGAAAGAAAGACACAAAAAAAAGATCAGTCAAATTTGTTGGGTTTTAGTTAGTAGAAAATTGTGGATACAGCAGCTTTTAGGAAGTGATGTAGAAACTTTTGGAATTCAGTTTGGAGCATATTAATTTTGAGATTCCTGTTGGAATTCAAATGGAGTACTGAGTCAATGTTTTTTCAAGTCCTGGGAAGAAATCCAAGTTTCAAATACAACTTTGATGATTATCAGCATATAGAGAGGGTAGTTAAAACCACAAGAATTGTTGACATCATCTAAGGAAGTACATTTGGATAGAAAATGAAAAGGTCCTAGGACCATGAGCAGGAGCACTTTATAATACAGGACTTGGACAAGAAGGTTGAATCAGCACAAATATCAAAGAAGGAGTCTGAGCAAACAGAAGAAAAACAATGCAAGAATAGAAGCCACCAAGGAACAGTGCATGTTCACTTTGTGAGCAATCAAATGCTGACGATGGGTTTATTAAGATGAATACACAGACATGGCCATCAGATTTGGTAATGTGGAAGTCACCATGGTTCATGATAAGGGCAATTTTAGTAGGGGAAAAAATGCTGGATTTTAGAGTAGGTTCAAGGAAAAGTTGGAAAGAAGTTGCAGACAGAAAAGACAGATAACAAGAGACAAGAGAACCAATACAGTAAAGGTTCTTTGTGTGTGTGTGTGTGTGCATGTGTGTGTGTGTGTGTTTAATGAAGGAAATACATGTGCTGATGGGAATGATCTAGATTAGAGGGAAAGAGAAGGGAGAATTGCTAACTAATATATTAAGAACAAGGAAGGAAGAATTAGGATGTTTGCTTATTTATTAATATTTAATCAGAAATAATTAAGGTTCGAAATATAAGATAGTTGTAACTTTTTTGGTTTGTGCTGGTGTCTGTTTTTCTTGAGAGGCCACACGATAAGACAAATGTGAAAATTAAGTCTGTGTGGTACACTTGGAATTAGAGCAGTCTTTTTCCTGGGTTTTCTCTCTGTATCTTCTAAGCTCTGTTGCTGAAGACTCAACCTAATGTACCTTTCCCTGAGAGGCTCACTCAAGTTACATCATGCTCAGCTTCCAAGCAACCAATAACCCTGTAGTAGGCAGAATCCTAAAGATACCCTGTAAGATTCCATTCTACTGGTTAATTGATCAGGTACTGCTGTGGAAATAGAATTAAGGTTATCGACTGACTTTATAGGAAATTAATTACTTTGAATTATACAGGTGGGCCAAATCTAATCACATGGCTTTAAAAGAAAACCTTCCCTGCCTGAAGGTAGAAAAATCAGAGTGTAAGGGGATTCAGAGAGATTCAAAGTTTGAAAAGGATTCGCCCCTCCCCCACCCACAGTTGCTGGCTTGAAAATAGAGGAAGTGGGCACAAGACAAGGAATGCTGGCAGCCTCTAGGCTTAGGAACCAAGCCGTATACATGGCCCCTCCCCGGTAGGCACCAAGGAAATGGGCAGCTTAGTCATACAACTGAAAGGAACTGAATTCTGCCATGAAGCTGAATGAACTAAAAAGGGGATTCATTCCAAGAGCCTCCAGAAGGAAAGGCAGCTTTTGATTTTGGCCACAATGAAACTCAGAGGAGAGAACCAGCTGAGCCTGGACTTCTGACCTACAGAACTGTGAAATAATAGATGTTGTTTTAAGCCAGTAAATTTGCAGTAATTTGTTATGCAGCAAGAGAAAATTAATATAAACCCTATTTTACAAATGCTGCCCATTGCACTAAGAAATAGCTGATGTTACAAGGGAGGAATGAAGGGTAGTAAAACTGGACCCAGGAAGTAATTTGATATCCATTCCATTAGCACAATTGAAGAAATAATCATAATTGTATTTATAATTATGGCATTCATGAATGCACATTTGACTTGAAATTAAGACTTGTATTTGTTATAAGGGAGATTCTACTTTGACCTACAAACATTTCAAAAATATTAAACAATGCAACCTAAATATATCAAATGCAAGCAAAGACTTACAAGTCATTACCTGTTGAATCATGTAAACTACTCCTAAACACAAAAGCACCTAATGTTTGCCTGAAAGCAGTATAAGACAAGTGGTTTTATTTTAAGTGACACAGTATAGGATGTGCTTTGTACTAAAATTAGCACAATAATAATGTGGTACATTAATACACAGCAGCCAAAGAACCAACCAAGGATAATATGTTCAATTTTAGAATGTACCATCTTAGCCACTACGAAAGAGTGTAATAACATTTAACCTACATAAACAAGCAAACAATGTAGCTAACATTTTAATGTAACAGACCAAACTGACTGTTAATCATTTGAAAAGGTTATTACAGTAATGAATTGAAGAGTATATTGGAAAATAATCACCATCAATTATGCTGGACAAAGTCTTAATAATTTAATTTTGGCATGTGACTTACACCTTTTAATTTTTTCACCTTTTGATTTACAAAGTTATTTAATATCATTGTTCCATTAAATAAAGCTAATTGAAGTACCTGAGCAGATGAAAGACATTATTATATAAGTGTGTACTCTAGAAACCAATATGAATATTTAGCTTCAAAGATAAATATGTTGGTTACTGGTTTAAAGTCACAAATTAACTAGGTTTTTTTTTTTCATGGTGGTGGTAGTGGTTGGTGGGGCGGGGGTCATGAATTCATGAGCACAACATCAAGATTATTTCTTTAAACTCTAAAAATACTGTTTCTCACTGTGGTGGGCAGCCTCCAAGATGGCCACTGATTATCTTTGTCTCCTGGTATTCATGTCCTTAGATAGTGAACAATATGATGTTGTAGCAGTGAGCGTGTGTGACTTCCAGCGGTAAGTGAAAAATGGCATTGTTTCTACCTGATCTTGGATTGCTCTGGGAGAAGCCAATGCCACACTGTGAGGATAGTTCTCCAAGGAAGAAACTTAGGCCATTGCCAACAATGAGCATCAGCTTGCCAGTCATGTGAGTAAACATCCTTGGACACATATCCTCCACCAGTCAAGCTAGTTTAGATGAAATCAGCCCTTACTGATATCTTGATTAAAACCTCATAACTGTTTTCATGTTTTTTGGGAGTGTTTCCCAAGCCAGAGCCCCAAATTCTTGACCCTTATACACTGTGAAGGATAATGAATGTCGATTGCTGTTTGAACCCTCTAAGCTTTGGAGTAATTCATAATGTTACAGTAGGTAATATTTACTCCCACTCAAAAATAAATGACCCCAATACTGTTTGTGGTGGTTTAATGGGCAAGGAATAATAACAAAAAGAAACACAATGTTAGAGTATAAAACACTTAATTTTTTTAAGTGGACACTTTTAAATGTTCATGAAATTAGAATCTTGTAACAGATTTTTAAGTACCTACCTCCTATCTTTAATATCCGTCCAATTTCTTAATGATTTAGTATCACCCCTCCCCCTCAGTTTCACTTACTGATCTTGTTTCTTTATCCCTCATTTTTTTCTTGTGTATTCTAAAGCAGGATATTAAATCAAACATCCTATGATATTTTAAGAAAGAACATTTTTGATATATTAAGAACACTGTCCATTTGCCGGGATCTTTACATAGCTGACTCTTTCTTGTCATTCCAATTTTAAGTCAAAACATCACCTTCTCTTCATTTTCCCAGAAGGACTTCCCTTACTACCCTAGGAGGATCACTACATCATTACCCAGGTCACTTTTTATATTCTTTGCATTGACAACTCTTGATCACTTACTTAATTATTTATTAATTGTCTCCTTACCCTAGAAAGCCAATTTAAGAATGGGGGTTTTATTCTTGTTTACCACTCAATGCCAATTCACATAACTTGGAACTTGACATGTAGGAGAAGCACAATAAAAAAATATAAGAGCATTTAATTTCCTTCATCTTGTTCAGCACATTAATTTGCAGGCTCTGGGGTTATGAGGCTCTCTTGTTCAACTACTTATTTCCTTTGTATTTGACATTCACTTTGCCTGGTATTTATTCGCTTTCTTTTTCCAACTGCAAACTGACTCATCACCAGTAAAAAGTTGCTAATTTACAAAGCATTGTGGGCACTGCTTTATTTTTATTTCAATAGCAAATTATGTTAAACACTTAACACACTGCTCTAAAACTGTCTTTCTTGCCAACTCTGAGTTCCCAAAAGGCAGAACATTGTCAAGTTATTCTTTAGATCTATGCCCCTTGGTCTTTACCCCTGCTACATACGGTCAGGCACTTCATTAATGGTAAACATATAAATAAGCAGACTCATGAATGATGAATGGAATCTGCTCTGTTTTTTAAAGATGATAAAAGAAGAGATGATAGCTAGAAAATAGAAAGTCCACTAGTATGTGAAACACATTTTATAATTTACTAGATTTAATATGAGCATATGATGAAAATTAAGAAAATAATCCAACTTGAGGATAAGATACAGGTAGCCTAAGACTGCAAACAACTCTTACAGCTTCATCTGAAAAGAAAATTCATTCCTCTCTCCTGCTTACATCTAGCCTCCAATGAGACTATATATGGAGATAAATGTTTTAAAAATTAATGAAGGTTACATAAGGTCATCGAGGTGGGGCCCTTATCCAACAGGACTTCTTGAGGACACCGAGAGAAGGTGGCCATCTGTAAGCTAGCAAGAGCTCCCACCAGAACCTGACCTCACTGGAGCCCTGAGGACTTGGAGTTTTCAGAACTGTGAGACAATAAAGTTCTGATGTTTAAGCCACCCAGTCTATGGTATTTTATAATGGCAGACCGAGCAGACTAAAAGTACTTTAAAGGCAACCACTGTGCAAGGAACACAGCGATGGGCTTTGTGGAACAAATAAAGATGTATGATAAAATGGTCCCCAACAAAAAGACACTTACAAGGAGAGACACAATGACTACACCAATAAGAATAATGTGTGTGTGTGTGTATTGGGGACGTTCAATAAAAATGATCCAATAGGGACTAAATGGAGAGTCAGGGAGAAACATTCATCAAGAGTATGACACCATTAGAACTAGAAAATGAAGATTCTCCAGCTCTTATGACCCCAAGGAGCTTTTCAGTGTGCCTCTGAGAGCAGCAAAAAGATATTCAGATGCAATAATATGGAAAACGTGTTCCAGCAAATACACATGTTTATATTCATACATGGAACTGTCTAGTTACAAAAGAATAATCCTCTCTGTAGCAATTATGGACTATTTCATTCTTTTTAAATCAACTCTTGAAATTCCAACTAGAGCAGACAGTCTGTTTTTGTTTTATAGTGACCTCACACTGTGCTTTCAGTCCAGGTGTTGAGAGAACAGACCTGACATATCCTACACTTTTGAGACTTTAATGATGCCCTGAGCTTTCATTTTCTTTTACACACTGACAATGGAAAACATGGTCTCCTTATGTACAACATAAAACCTAATAAAGTATCCAGCTGTTCTTTCCCTGGTGAGTTCTGCAGCTTGTAGCTGAGGTACAGTAATGTCAAATTTTCATGAAAAGGGTCAGAAAACATACTGTATAAATGTACCATCCCAGAATATCCACAGTATGTTTGCCTTCTTCTTTGTGCCTGTCTTTATATATCAAATACATGCATAGAAGCTTTATTTCCCAGTGGCCTAAACCTAGAAGATAATGCATATTCTTCATATCCAGTGATTTCTACATTGCTTTGTCTTGCAATATTCCACAATATCCTTTCTTTGTTCTTTTTTTTTAGTTTCTGCTCAAACTACAATTGTATCCATTTCTGATAAATGCAAAGATGAAAAGAACTAGAAATAAATTTATAATTATTTTAAGATTACCTTAATCTCAATTCATGTATAACCACTCATATTCCACATCGCCTCTGAAAAATTCTGCAAATCTCTTTCACAAAGCACATGCTTACTTGTGTTACAGTGTTATGTGCTCAGCTAGATTGCAAGGAGGACCAGTCTCACACTTTGCTAACACTGTCAAATGTAATTCAGAAGAGATGGTATCTATAAAATGCTAGTGTTTTTTTAGAGGAAACAGATCCTTGAGAAGTACTTAAAACTTTGAGGAAATTATTTTTCAATGTATGATATGCTCCTGCTTCACCAGCCACAAAAATGCCACTCACCCAATTCTGATGATCCACTGGGCTTTGAATGCCTGTGAGCAAGCCCAAAGACCAACTGGCAGCAAAAATAAATTAAACTGAATGTATTGCATGTTTTAGGGCTCAAAAGGTATAAGAAATAACTATATAAGAGGCTATTTCAGAAAAATTTAGACCTACCATCATGATTTACTCTTCCATTTGGCTTCATCTGATCATTTTAGGTGTGGTAGATTCCCTCATGATTGAAGGAAAGACTAGATATGCAATCATTTCTGTTCCTATTAATATCCCCAAAGTAAGAGGCTTTGGAAATTAACCTCTTGAATGCTGATGCTCAAGCAATGGAGTCAGCAAACCTCTTCTGTTAAGGGTCACACAGTGAATATTTTAGGATTTGGTAATCATATGTAAAAAGTCATGTGTAAAAAGCAGCCACAGATAATATGTAAGGTAGTAAATGTGGCTGTGTTCCAACAAAACTTTATTTCTAGACATCAAAATTTAAATTTCATAAAATTATCACATTTTTCAAAATATTCTTCTTCCTGTTTTCTTTTTTTTCAAGCATTAGGAAGTACAAAGAGCATTCTTAACTCATAGTTGGCAAGATTTGTTCACTGATCCCAATAGTAGCACTGAGGAAGTGACAATACCTTGAAGTCTAAAGCTGACATTTCTTTTACCCTAAATATCTTTGGGATCATCAAAATGGTTACCAATTGTATGTCCAACTGTCACTAGCTACCATACAGAAGGCGTTCTTTCAGCTGGGAAACTAGGATATGATTAGTAACTAGTCTAGGATGACCTGGAACTTTTATGGACAAGATCTGACAGTTCATTTAAAAACAAAAGCTATCCAACCAAAAGAACTTAAATGAATTTGAACATATGGTTCCTATGAATAAGATTAACCTAAACTGGGTCTTCTTGTTAGTTTGGATTCTATGACAGCTAATGAAACAGACCATAAATACCCTTCTGAAAATGTATTTTCAGAAATACAAATGGTAATTTGTCTCTTTGTGTCCAATGTTTACCTCATTTTGCCAGAGAACTCAAGAGTGAAAACTGGCAATGAGGAATGATTTAAAAACACAACCACGGATTCCTACAAGTATCAAAGAATCAAAATCACTTACCTAATTGGGAAATAGAGAGCCAAGTCATTTGTAATCAACCAGCAATCATAATCCAAATCCATGTTAGAAGACATGAAAGAAAATGAAACAAAATAATTCATTAAGATATTTTCTTCAGAAAGTGACCTCTACACAGTCATATTACTAATTCTATTGCTAATAAACCACTGCTGTACTTGGAAAACCAACTGGAGGCATTCTTTCATTATTCTTGTTACACTCAGTATAAAGAAATGATTTAGAAAAATCTGTTAAAACCTGCACAGTACTTGTATAGCTAATATGAATTGAGCAATCTTACCACATAGGATAGCGAGCAAGACAGAACAGTTTTGAAAATGACTTGAACGAAATCTTTATCTGAATATCAGCTGGCAAAGGGCCAGAGTGGAATTTATACAATGAGAAGGAAATTGAACAATTCAGATATGTTTATGGAAAGCTTGCAACTTGGGGCATCTCATTTGCCATAAAAAAAAGCTGTTATTCATGATATGCAGCAACAATATAAAGTAGCTGTCTGGTATAAAAAACTTTGCTAGTAGGGCAAATTCAGGAAAATAAGCAGTTTTCAAATAAATGCACTGAAGAGGAGAGAAAAGATAGACCTATAAAATGTTTGCATGTTGTTTGGTTGCCTCTTCAACTCTTTCTTTAATATATATTATGATACCTAAAGCCCACATTTCATGGGTAGGTTATCATTCCCTATATATATATATTTTTTTCTTTCTATGAAAAGGCCATTATAATAATAGTTCCTTCTTGCAGATCTTAAAATGACATAGGTTTTAAAAGTCTAACCAAAAATTGAAGACAACTAAGAAGTATCTTTTCTTTCATTTCATTGGATGCTTTAAAATTTAATGTTTTAATGATCAAGATCATTTCTTACATTTTGAGGTTGTGATGTTCTCCACTAAGATTTCCTCTTCAGAACATCAGCACTGTTCCAAAGTTATATTTTTGAGAAGGCTGAGATTCAAGTACTTAAAGTGTTTCCACAGGAGGAAGACAGGGAAACGCATCCAGAACTTTCAAGCTCATCATGCTGTTCTTCACTATCTGAATATTTTCACATGTTTTTGGTTAAAATTATCTGTATAGCCAAAATATCTGGAAAATAGACATTTGCTGAAATTCTTTTTGCTTACTTAATCACAGTCAACATTTACTATGTTAACTGCAGATATTTTCTAATCCTAACCTGATCCTGGATATGCCTATTTTAACTCTCTGGGCCACACCCATTTATTTTTTAAGTATGATTTTACAAAGGTATTAAGTTTTTTACCATTTGCCAGAAAAAAAAAAGGAAAGAAAACCTATCTCTATGTTCCCATCACCCAGAAAAGGCAAATATAAATGATTAAGTCTCTTAATTATCACAGCGTGTTATTCTTTCTACCAACACACTCCTCTAATGTGGAAAATAAATATGCATTTGGGGACGTTACTAGGAAATTCACCTCCAGAGCTATTTGTGTTATTAGATATGCAACTCCAAAACAAAGCAATCCCTTCAATATATTAGCTTTGTTATTCAAACCTCACTTACCAGTGAAATGGAGAATCAAAAAATTATTTAAATTAGTTACAGAATAGAAAAGCAACAGTTCAGAAAAAGTGGTGTTGTTTTGCTAATACCAAGCACCTAATCCTAGTAATTATCTTGACCTCTGACTAAATCTACTAGTACTTTTTAAAATACTGAATATTTGTAATGGCAGATACTGAGTATCTGAAGCATGTTCGAATCAATATTTTAATTCAGTACTGATATTCTGTGGTTCCTTAAAAATCTTTGCTTTTTAAAAAATGTTCTCTTTTCATGTCATATAGTATAATAATAATTTAAAATTTATCACCACAACATTTCCTCATTGCTCTGTATGAATTGTGTTCATGTATTTGATTTCTGCATTTTATCTTTGGAGTCATTTTTCTGAAAAACATGAACTTAGGCTTCTTGATGTTCAGCTGTTCCTTTTTCAACCACCCTCTAGTGAGGTCATGATGATCCTGTCTCAGCTCTCATGGACAATTCCAGAACAACCAGATGTTGGGGTCTGACCGAACCAAGGGAGGAGCAGATGGTATCTAAAGAACAATTTGTACTTCCATAAAAATATCCCAAAGAACAAGAACTAAAAGACACCCAATGTGGAAACTCTGAAGTTAAAAATACTTCCTCCAAAGATTTTTCTTAATCCCCCTAATGAAAATAAAATACAAGCTCTAGCTTGTTTGAAACATTAAAAATAAGCCTGTGATCCCCCCATAGATGTTTATTTCCTAAAACTTAGCTTAGGATTGGAAATAACTATATTTCTTTGTTTTACTCAAGCATATTATTAACAATGGACCACAGTTTACTGGAAATCTGAAAGTTCAGTGGGATGTTTCAAAGATGCTGGGATTAAACTTCAACCAATACTTACAGTTTTATTATTTAGTAAGACAAACATTATCACACTAGCTTATGGAGGCAAGTTTAAAGGAAACAGAAACCTGACTAATAAAATGATGTAGGATTAATATCTTTTACTGATTATGCACATATTAAAAAAAACACCATTCTACACTGAAATACATACAAATATTTTTTCCTTATTTTTGCAACATGTTCCTAAAAGAAATGACTTCAGCACCAAGATTAATAATGCTTATGTGACACCAGAATCAATTTATTTTGCAATGTTCTTATTTAATGTTTTGTGTGGACCTAGAGGAAGAGCTTTTTTGGACAGGATATGCAATTTGCAAGTTAATTAGTAGGTTCAATAATGGAAACATAATTAATACATAATTCCATCTCATATAAGGTACATTTTAAAAGTACTAGGAAGTGGACTTAAGTTCGGGTAACAATATATTTCAACATAAAATTAATTTTACAAATATTTGGACATGAGTAGACTTTGTTAAAAAACTCCATAATTTTTTGGGGGAGTCATAAGCATGGAATGGGCTGCCTCATTCCTACCTTAATATTTTGGGGGCTAATCTTGGGGAAGAGATGTCATTTTTCCTACAGCAAAGTTTTTCCTTACAAGGAAGAAAGTAATGTTCCTTGTGGTAATTGTGCCTGCCCTGCGGATGGAAAGGCAAACTGCTTGCATTTAAAAGAAAAAAAAAGAGAGATTTTAAGGCACCCAAATTTATCTCGGTGACAGTGTCTCTTCAGAAATAGCAACTGACATTCTAAAAGCTAGAAATTGCTGATGTTCATTCTGAAAGTGAACAATTTCTTCCAGACACATAATCAACCCTTCACATTATTTGTCCCATACAAACTTATGATGAAACTGTGGAGACCATCTCTTCTCCTTTCCCTTTTTCCCGAACATGTATTTTCAAGTATTTGTTGGACAAAGACACCACCTCATCCTGGAGATGTGCTCAACTCAGCAAAACAAAAAATGGAACTTCCTGCTCCCTTTTTTCCTTATAAACATTTTCCACCTCCTTTTCTCTTGACCTTGGTAAAAGGCACCACCAACTCAGTATCACAGAACAGAAAGTGTGCTTTTATTCACTATTAAATTCACCGATTTAGTCATTATTTTGCCAGCAATAAGCCTTCACACACCGCCTATACTGTGTCAGGCAGTGGTGTGATACTCCACCCAAGGTTGTTGAGGCAATACCCTGCTTCTTCTCCTATTAGCTACTTTCTAAGGGAAGGTGCTCATTGCTTTCCTCATGGACTACTGCTAAATATTCCAATTGTTTCACATACAACAGTCTCCCCTAATCTTAGTCCATCCATCACATTGCTAGTAGAAGGATAAACCTTAAATTAAAAACGGAATAAAAAAAGGAGAAAAAAAGAAGAAAGAAAATAAGGAAGCTTTGAAGGGGAGAGGCACACAGACAGAAAACAAAAAAGGCTGGCAAACAAATCCCTTTTGACTTCCTGCTGTGCACAGGATAAAACCCACACTTGTCCCCTGAACCTAAGATGTCCTTGGCCTTCTGTCCTCTAACTATTCAGTCTCACTCCTCATAATGCCAGGCTCTGCACGCCAGGCCCCTGATAGGCTGGCTCTCTGCTCACCTACAGAGCTGTTGGGACCCTTCAAAATACTCTGCATTTGTGCAATGGGATCCCTCTGTCTATCCTTTCTTCTCCTTCATCAGGCATTTTCCTGTTTATTCTGTAAGCCGCCTCAGATGCCATCTCTATCATGAGGCCGTTCTCTCTTTCTCAAGCACTCATCAGAATCCCCATGTTTTACATTCCATCCTACTCTTAATACACCATTGATAGAACTCCTCTTTTGTGATTCTACAGTACCTTACTCAGAGCTCAATTATCAGAATTTCCACATTTTTATTATGAGGCTGTTGTCCCATCAAAGCATGAGGGCTCATCAGCTGAGTATTGATTAGCACTGAATAATGGTGTACTGTCTATCTTTGGTGTATGTGTCTCTCCTGTATTGTAGTGTAAGCATGCATTTATTATTTATTTGTTTGTTTATGTGTCAGCACTTTAAAGCCAAGATTGCCTCATCTAACATACAGTTAGACTCTTTTGCCATTCAAGAAATACGTTTTCTTTTTTTCCTTCTTCTTGGCATCTACTCCAAGTCAGATAATGACCTAGTGCTTAAGATGCTCACTGTCAAAAAATACACAGAAAGTATGATCACCACGATCACACATAAGCAGGCAGGTGAGTTACGCATGGGCTTGAGGTGAGTAGAAGCTAATGTAGGTAAATGACTAGAAGTAGAACATCTTCATATCCCAGTATAAAACTAAACACCATCCTGTGTGTTTGGTAATTAAGTTAAGGAGCATAGCTATAGACATAGTTAGAGATAAGAGATAGAGATAGAGATAAAACAATAGATTTTTTTTGGCCTCTATCTTTACGATTTTTCCAGGTATAAAGTGTGATCACAACATTTATTACATTCAAAAGAATAAAGTAAGCTAATGCCAAATATATGTGTACTTAAACAACCTTTGACGAAAAGACTGTATTGCCTCTTCAAGCTTTGACTCCTTTTGTTTGTGTGATCAGGATCTTTTAGAGGCCCCTCTTTCTCACCTACTGCCACAGACTTGAAAATGTCAAGTGCAATGAAAGAGATAACCTTACAAAATAGGTATCTGTCTTGCTGATACTCTCCTACAGGGAATTACCTTATGGGCTGTGTAGGGTTTCCAGGACCACAAGTAAACTTGAGTTATAGGGCTTAATAACTGCCACCCGTGCTACAGGTTTGTGTCTCCCTAGGGCACACACCATCAAAAAACTGTTCCTAAAAAATTGCTTGTGTCAATTTTTTCATGCCAGGCTTAAAAGTATCTGTCACTCCCCTGAGCACTACCATGAGCTATTGCCTCTTCTTCTGCCAGGAAGCCTGTTATATCATAAGGAATTTCAGTGAGCTTTAGAAGTGCCTATGTATGTTAGGGAATGAGGAAGAGATGGTGGGAGGGCAACATATTTATGATGTATGAATGAATGAAACAGTCAATACTTCATCTTATCCCAGGCCTGGTCCAAAAAAAAAAAAAAACAATCCCTCTTCAGGTCTGAAAAACGTTTAATGGATTGGATTGCATAAAGAAAGAAAATTAGTGCCTGAAGCTAAGCACAGGCAATCTGGGACAGGTCCACCAAAGGAGATGATGTTTAGCTTTATGTGGGTCAAAGTGCCCAAGGCAGAATTATACAGCTGATGTGTTTCTCTGGGCTCCTCTCACTTTCTGCCCTCCCAGGATCTTCAGTCATTCTTCTTTTACCCTTGATCCCAATATTACTCTTCTTTTTGACCACCTATAACATCTAAGTACAATGGAAAGTTCTGAAATTATCACATCCTACAGACCAATCAAAACTTTCATTCTTCTAGGGCAGCTGACTTCATCCAGACATAAAAGTACCTGTGATTTTTATCAGGATCAGTTACCCTATGGTACAGGTGTGGACAGGAGGATGGATGTTAGATCCTGACTTTAATCAAAAAAGAAAAAAGGAGCTTACTAAATCTGAATGAATTATCAGTAGAGTATTGGGGAGAGACATTCTAATTAGAGACTTGCTGGTTCCCCTTGCCTATATAGGATTAATACCCTTTCCATACATACTTTACGAAAAACTGGTCCCAGACTATGCACTTCTGAAAAGTGTCCACCTCATCCCAGACTATGGGTAATTACTCTAAAAATATATAATGTGATGATTTTCATTATTGAAGCAGGTAACAGTCTTTGTTTTGCATAACATATTTGATTACATGATGGTTATAATAACCTAGTGTATAAACATTCATAAAAATTCAGTCATATTTGATGATGAGTCCTAAACACATGAGATAAAACTCACTGCCAGGTTTGTTTCCAAGATTCACATGGGCAATGGTTTGTCACTGTTTTTTATAACAAATATACCCTCTTCATTCTTAGATGCACTGAAATTCAAATTTCCAGTTTATAACAAATATACAGGTATAACTGCATTCTGTTCATAATAATCTAATAAAACTAATATTTAGAATTCTTTTTGTTTTCAATTACATAGAAGCAGATAGCTTCCCCCATAAGAGTAAAATTAGAAATACAGTGGAAGAATCAGCTGCGGATATTTAGGAATTGCCCAGTTTAATTACGGTGTCTGGAATGCCATCTTAAGAAGGCATAAATGAATCAACAAATCCAAATTTATTACCTTTTCACAATAACAAAATGGCTGATGCTGGAATATAACCAAGCCTCAACTGAATCCATTACAATAAACCAGTTTAAACTAGCAGAACTGTAACTATGTGCATTGTATCCTGTCACATAATTCTTTTTTGGGGAAAGAGAGGAGTATGTACAAAGTATGGAAAAGTGATGCCCATGAGCAAGAATTTAGAAGATTTCACTCAACCACCTAGAGATGGAGAAGAGCAAATAAATCCTAAGATACATTTCCTGATTCTAGCAAGGAAGTTTTCCATGGCCTGGGTGAAATTTGCATTAACACTATCTAGCTCTCACCTGTTTTGATCTAGCATTCAACAAGCACCTTTCTGATAATGAAACTGTAACACTAGTATTATTATTGTTGTTGTTGTTGTTATTATTACACTAACACTAATATTAATAATAGCCCTTAACAATGATTATTACTTTTGTGCTATACATGAGACCTAAGGTAGTCACATTGTAAATACCTTAGCTTAGAAGAGGGTATACCTTTAGATTTGTTGATTTAACTAAGCATTAGTTCTTTATATCATTATGATCATCCAAGAAGATATGAACATGCTCTGTTCATTTTACAGTTAAGGCCAAATGAGGGTACATTTCTAGGTCAAAGATACACAGTAAGGGTGGATGGGGTCAGGATTCAAGGCCACAGTCCAATTCCAGAACCCTGAACACTCCCTAACACCATCTCTGAGAAAGCCACGCACAGAGCTGAGGACCACACTGGATGGTGAAGCCCATCACTGCTGTCCCAACGGCACAGGCACACAGGTTCATTGTCCGCCACACCACTGTGACGTAGTCCAATAATTTTAACAAGTACAAGCTGGTCACAAAAAGTTCAGATGGAAAATTTCAAGTTGGTCACAAAACATTTTAGATGGAAAGAGTGACCATATCATTTGATTTCTTTTTCATCATAAAAGTATCGGATAATAGATGTGACTATATGTAATTCCTGTGAATACAAAAGAGGTTTATTCAATGCCAGAGTTGTTATCTGAGGAGCAATGCCAATTTAACTTCTACTATAAGAATGCCTCAAGCAATTTGAGACTTTTTAAACACAGAGAGCAAAAACTACCAGCAGATACACCTATAACAGATCGAACCAGAAAAGCAGCCATTTCAAGCCCGTGAAAACAGTGGTAGTAACCTTTACAATAGACAAATTGGGATTCTTTGAATCTTAGAATAACTAGTAAAATTGGGATTCTTTGAATCTCAGAAAACCCAGATATCAGATTTTCAAGAGTATTTTTTTTTCTTGCCTTAAATATTTGAAATTTAGTTGTTAAAAGGGATTTTTTTTTATTGCTATTGTGTAGAAATTTGATTACCGATAAAATCTGATACAACACTGTGGGGCACATAAGCCACATCTAAGAAAAGACCTGGCTTTATTGTTTTTCATCTACCCGACTGCAACTGCAAGTGTCCTCAAAATGTCATCAACAATAAACTGCAAAAGGCTTCACATCTCCTCATTAAAAAGTCTCCCTAAGGCCCTAGGCTGTGACAGAAATTGCCTGGCTCCTAAGGCGATGCTTATGAATTCAGACACAGTCATTGGCACTTTTGTTAAACACCAAAGTTTGTATTTTGTAGCAAACAGTGTGAGGTACATGGAAGCAAAGAAACATTCTACATAATTACCATAGTAATGGGCTTAATATTTTCCAGTCATGCCCCCAAAACTACTGAACATTTTGAAATCTAGATGGAGAATGTATATTCCTGATGCCCTGGGGCTCTTTTCTCATCAGATTCAGTGGTACACCCACCAGCAAATGACAGGAGACCCAGCTAACTTTTTCACACTGAGAAACAAAGTCTACAGCATATAGACTACTATATAACTTGTCTTTTATTTAAAAAATGGGTGAATCCAGACAATCAAATATTGAGAAACAATGTCACATGGTGACTTATTTCATGTTGGAATTTAGAATCACTTACATTTAAAAAGAAAACACTAATATTTTATCAAATAAACAAAGAATTTACTGAAGAGGTACAAGACAGTGTTCAGTAAATAAGCCTCAATGATAAACAAGCAAGTTTACCACAAGTCATTAGATCACAGCCCATATTTCTTTGATTGCCTTTCCAAGCCTGGTATGACCTCCCACCAATTTTTTCATTCCTTATTCCTGTGCCTGAGCCTTCCACTTCAAATTGATGTTCAAATAACCCCTGGAGCACACTCCATAAAGGTCCATCTCTATTCATTTGTCCAGATGTGCTTCTTTACCACAAACTGTGAGCTCAGTTGTACCTGCCACTGAAGTCTAAATATGTTAACAACATTCTGAATGATTGATTATTAGACAGAAAAGCCATCTCAGTTCTAGTTATTCTCCGACACAGTATAGACTGTGAATCACCAAACAAGTGGTATCTAGGAATATGCCTTACACTTGGACTCTGGGTGAAGTGGGGTGACCAATGGGTTAATTAATATTAAAAGAGGTTTAAAAAATTATGAAAGTAGTACAATTACTAAGTGGTGAAGGGCTTCAGCTTGAGTTTGTCTAATGCTGCAGTTCATACACTTTAGCCTAACTGAACTTCCATCATCTCCATGACTCCTTCCTTCATTACTCTAAGATTCAGAGCTGTGAAAATTAAATAATATATGGCAAGCTCAGTAAATACTACATAAGTATTAGCTACTATTGCTTATGTCACTGTGTTTCCCCTCACATGAAACTAAATGCAGAGACACATTTTGATCTGGTTAATGGTTAGTGTGTATCAACAAATAATGGGGTCTGCTTGACTCCTTAACTTGACAGCAAAAATTGGTTGAATGCACATCTCTGAAGCATTGTGTAAAGTGTAGACCCAGTAAAAGGTACAGGGCAGTAGAGAATATGCATTAAGATGAAACACCCTGGAGAAAATGGCTAAAGAACTCACCGGGACATCACTTTCACCAGACTGAACTCTTTCTTTTGGAAATGCTATCTCCTGTACTTATTGGCAAAAAAAGCAACCATGTAGGGTGTCTATGTTTCATACAAGATATGTGAACACTTTTAATGTAAAGGCATCCTATGTAATCAAGAGTTAAAGTGTAGTTACATTAGTCCAAAGATGAGGAGCGTATTGGTTATACTTTTCCATGCAGGTTAGGAGTGATTCTTAATTCTCAAGGATAAAAGAAGAATAAAAATAGAAGCAGAAGTTCTCAGAGTTCTGCCTGTTCTCTCCAAAGAATTTTATCCACATGTATCAGTCCACAAAATCTTACATCTGGTATTGCCCACTCCATCATTCCTCTTTTTATGAAAAGCTTTGTTTCTAATTTACTCAATGCTTAATTAGCTTCAGATCATTTATTTTTATCCATAAATGAAAAACTACATCGATATCAACATTAGATCATTAATTAGTGGAGAAAAGCCAACCACCAAATTCTGTGTAGACACTACCACGTGTGTTTTAGGGAGATGCAGATCAACACATCAGAAAGCAATATAGCATAGGAAAATTCAGTGGGTTTGACACAGGAATGCAAGGGAAGGAAAAAGTAAAGAGCCGAGTTCCGGCATTGTTCCTCAGACTGCTGCCAAACTATCACAGATTTCAGCAGTTTATGAAAACAGTATTTTGTGTTTTCAAATATGCTCTTAAATTTTTCACAGGATGTATCAGATGGGATACATTCTTGTCATTTTTGGAAAATGTGGAAAAAAACAGGCATGCCAAAGACCAAGAACAGCATGTGGGGATAACACTTTACATGCTATTTTTATGCCACGTTTTTTTTCCAGAGTATAAAGTGTTGTGAAACATTAGCAGGGGCAATGCAGTGTTAAAAGGTTTTAAACTATATATCTATCTCTTTTATTGCATTGAGGTGCCCTGTTACATTTTAAACATATGCCATTATTATTAATGTCAGCCCATCATCATTACTGTAAATTAAACAACAGATCAATTGCCACATAACAGCACAGTGAAGGCTTTCTTGAAAAATTGTGAAACTCTGGCAGGTGATTCATATGGAAAAAAGCTACATTAAAACTTTTGATTTGGTTGATGCTATCAGACGATAAATTCTAAATTCTGCTTAATAGTGTATTCAAAAGTAAAAGATTGGAAATGTTCACGTTGTATGCACCTCCTTCTGCTTCTCCCTCGACCCTCCCTACTACCCCTGCTTCCTTATCTCCCCTCATATATATTATTAATCTATACATTGTTGCTCCAGCTTATAAAAATTTACACAGAAAACTGATATTCCATGTTTTAAAATATTAATTCCCTTCAGAATGTGGCATAATCTTTATTAACAAACTCAATGGTAGCACATGATTAATTACTCAATTCAATGAGTCCTACAATAAGTAGGCTTCTGTGTGTCTCGTCACAGCACGATGTGTGTGCCGGAGAGGAATGGTAGTTTTGGCAGGGATGGGAGGTATGGAAGCAGGGGTATGTAGGGAGGGTCAAGGGAGAAGCAGAAGGAGGTTCCTACAATATGAACATGTCCAATATTTTAATTTTGGATACAACATGTAAGGGTAGCTACTTAGCATAGTTTCAGATTTATTTCTGCATGTGCAGCCAGGATTCAGGAATACGTCCTTTGACACATGGGGTCCCCACATGTGCCTTACTCCTCCTTCCCCCAAGCATGGCTCCTATCCTCAAAGGTGTGGTCTCAGTTTGCAACATGCCGTTACAGAAGTGGAAAAAGGGTAATGGAATAAGGAAAACTTCAACCTATAAATTATCCTCAACCTAGTTCTCTCTCTTTCTTCTATCTTTAGCACACTACTCCCAGAAGGTACAAAGCTGCCTATCTTTCTGAACCTAGGAATGATACTCTATGGAAGAAATTATTCTGAAGGCATTCCCAAGGAAAGAAGTTTTCCTCCCCATAATATTGGATCCACAACATAAGTTAGAAATGCTCATAAAATTGTTACTATGCAGAGAGGTTAAAATTTTATAGTACTAGTTTTAAGTATACTAGCTACAACATGGATTAAACAGACTTCAGATAGGAATGTCCAACCAGGAAACCTAAACTTCCAATGGAACAATATTTCTATGGTTAATGACATCCCAAGTTACACATTGTCTATGACTTACCCATGGACTTTAAAAATATGATTCAATTGTACATTCAGAACTATCTGCACTCTATTCCTTTATGACATAAATTATATTTCACTGTATCTTAAAGCAAAAGGCTAATTGTTGTCTCTTGACAAAAATAGAATGAGCAAGTCAGTCTTCAAAGCAGAATTCCTGTTGAGGAGAAACTTGAATAGAACCTGTAAGAAAAACCAGCAAATGAGGGGCTTGCCTTCAGCACCACGAGGGAGATTTTGCAGGAATTAGCTCATGTTGTGTTAGTTCTTATCCCTGAAGAAGCACTGCTAAGCTCTTTGAAGCTGCTTTCTCAGAGGGATTATCTCCTTCAATCTGTTTTAATCACAACTAAATGCTGTCAATTGCTGTATACTGAGCTAGAATTAAACAATCAGAATATCCCTAGATCTCTGTGATTTGGTTTAAAAAAAGAAATGCACATGCTCACACATACACATACACACACAAACACATTCTAGAAATTAAATTGTCATTTGTCATTGCTCAGGTTAATCAGGAAATATAAAAGGGTTATATTTTTAAAGAACACAAAACAAGATCAATGCATATAAAATATACATCAAAATTCTTTAGAGTTTAAAGGTGGTTTTCAGAAGTGAGCAAATGCATTCTGTAGAAAATGGCTACAGTTGAAGTCGAACACTATGGTTAAAAGTAAATGATCTGAAAAACAGAGTAACAAACTGAGCTACAATTATAAATTAGATAATTATTTATCACTTATTTTGTACATTATTGAGACTCTGTCTTAATCACAAAAAAAATCTCGCACATTTATATACTACTCTACAAAGATTTGGCATTCTTAAAGAATGTGTTCATCTATGTATTGTGATGAGAGAACTGGTCAGTGACCAACTCCATTTATGATTAGAATCATCCCCATTACATACATGCAGGCTCAGAAAAGCTATTGAAGATAGTAAAAAATCCTGACTTTCTTTCAGTGAGTATTTGTCAGACAGTATTGGTTGTTCATTGCTGTTTTTCTTCACTAAAATGAACAATTATTTTCTTGCATTAAAACTAAAGAAAAAGTACACCGAGCCTCAATAAAAGAATTCCATCAATCTGCAGTCTTCAATTCCATAGGAGAAGCAGTGTAACTGAAGGTGGAAGCATGGACCCTGGAACCAGATCGTCTGCATTTGAATCCCAGTTCTACTGCCTTCTAGGAGTGTAATCTGTCTTGTTAGATGAAGATCAAAATAATACTATTTATCTTGGAAGACTGTTGTGAGGATTACATGAGCGCATAGTTTAATGAGTGCAACCACTATGTACCCCATAGATGGAAACATTCTGCATTTATATGTACTAAATTTAAAACAAAGGATTATCTAACACTAAACCAGATGCATTTTTATGCTTAAATGTCCTCACCCCTAATTTCAAGACCTTGATGGCTATGTTATAGACATCAATAAGTTCACATTTTACCCAAGATGTAGAGCTATCAAATAATGTTATGCTGACATCAGTTGCCTCCTGACAGCTCTAAGATATGAAATAACAAGCAGCAAGTGTCAGTGCTCTTAAATCAAGCCCAAGAGCCCCCATGGCACCAGACAGTGGCAGCTTGTTACTGCTAAGGAAATGTCAGTCCAGTCAAAGTTTGGCATTGTCAAATCCCTGGTCACGTCTGCCCTGGTATCACTGACGTCCTATAAGGTAACATTCATAGCGATGCTATTATGTTTCCAAAAACCCTGAAGCAGGACAGTCAAGGTGACTCTCAGATGTCAACGCATTGTTTGACTTCTTCCATCACTAGGATTCCTCCCACCAATAGACAGATTCATTCTCTGTTTGTGAGCACAGTGTTTAGGATCAGACACCATATTTTCTCCCTCTGAATGTTGGAAGAATCTGCATGGAGCCAGCCATCAGTATGCATGTGATTAGTGATTTGTGGTTTGCAGTGCTTATGAACAATTTCATGTCCTTAAATGCTTTGGTTTTTAGAATGACTTATGTCAGTCCCCTTGTATCATAACTGTACTTCAGTTTCCTTCCACTTGGCCCTGTTATCCTGCTATAACCCATTCTCACCCATGGCGTCTTTGCCATGGCAAGTGTCATTTACTTCTAAAGTGGTACATGGGTTGAATCCAAGGGTCTTATTGGAGATTTTCCATTTCCATTTAATTTTAAGTGTAGCTTCCAGATAATGCTGGCTTAAAAGATTTGTTTTTTGCTATTCCTGCAAAGTATGGTGGCATTTTGACTGTTTCAACTTTCCCATCAACAAGACTCTAGGCTGTATGACAACATTTCTAGGCTTTATGACACAAAAAAATAGTTGAACGTGTTGGCTGTCCTCAGTCCTATTTTGCCAGTAAATATCACTATTCATAGATACAGGTTTTTAATACAGTTGGTGAAGATCTTTAGTAGCAATTAAGGGCTTCAACCCCATAGTTCTGTACAAATATAAATCAGAGTTCCATCTTTTGAGTCCACACTAGGAACACACATTCATCAGCATACTCAATACCTGGATCTCATCCTTTGCTGACTTATAGACAGTCCCCTGTGACTTTTGTCATGAAGAGTGTGTTGGGGTTAGAACTGGGTTATAGCCTACAGTCATTAATTTAAAATTTCACTGTGGACTTCCCTGTACAGCAAACTACAAGTCTCTCTCACCCTCTTTATATACCAGTGTCTAAGGAAGTACTTACATCTGTACTATAAATCAATTTGAATATATAGTAACAGAAACAAACATATGGATTAAATTTCCTTGAAATTACACATGGTTATAAAAATTGACCTAAAAAAAAGTACTTGGAAAAACATGTTGGGATTTGATCGAACAAAAATATTTTAAAATATCTCAAGCTGTTTGGCAAATCTCAAAAATGCCAAGTGGTTTCCAAGCCTACTCCCAACATCCTTTGTATAACACATGAACATTTCAAAGCATGAAAATGTGTGTGTGTGTGTGTGTGTGTGCGTGTGTGTTATGCTGAAACAACGGTCTTTGTCACCATCTTCAAGAGTTTCATCTGTAAGAATAGACTAAAGAATGACATTGCTCAATTTTCTAGGAATTTTTGTCAGTATTGCAAATATTTATCAGATAAAGGTTCATCTCTATATACAAGTAGAGTCTAAAAAGATGTACATGGTGTGATTAAGCAGTGCTATTTGACACTCATTTTCTTAATCAAATGGCACATTTTCTACAGAAAATCTATTCCATTCAGTTAATTTGGGGAGAAGGCACACGTTAAAATATCTGTTAAATGTTAAATGTGTTATTCTATTAGCATGGAGTAGCTACCAGATCACATACTTCATCTCATCATATACTTGATATCAGGGGCTTAAGATAACAGTTGTAGGAGACAATTAAGTCTCAACTCAGCAGAGCAGATAAGTCAAGAGCCTGAGGGCTTTGTCAAGGAAGGGTTGATATGTTTGAGGTCTGGGCTTTTGGAGATTCTTGGATATATGAAGTTGGTGGTAAGCATGAGTGACTTTCAGAATAGAGAACGTGTTTGTGGATGTGATGTGTAAGTTTATTTGATCCAAATAATTATACCTGTAATTTTTATATAAATGTGTATGTGTGCATGCATACATGTTATATATATCATATATGTAAGAGACATACACATATTCATTATATATAACATATATATATATACACATAATACCTTTTTACCTGCAACTATACCAGTTTCATAAGAAAGATGTTAGAGACTCTACAGTATTCAAGCTTTAAAAGATCTATATAGACTAAGCATAAAATATAGCCAATCTAACCAATTAAGGATATTATCTAAATAAGTATGTGTTCATTTATCTCTCAACATACCCATTTCCACACTTATGGTTGTGTAACTCTTGGTCATCAATTTGCTTTTAAATTTGCATCTAATCTTATCTTCAGAGTTTCATGTTTCTTCAAATCAGTGTGAAACTCTGCCACCAAAAACTTTCTTAAACATTAATGTTAGACAAACACCATTTCCAGTGAGAACCGGTAACTTCCGTTTGACTTCACAATGAAACCAGAGCTTTGATTGGGCTTAACTCTCCCTTGATGATGACATCTGTTGAAGCAAAGTTTCTCAGCAATACTTTCAAATTTGAGCTCCTCCTCAGTTATGTCTCCTTGAAGTCATACAACAGAGTGATAAATAAAATTGCTTCCACAAAACATTAGGTTAAGAGATGAAAATTAAATACAAAAATGTAATTTCATCAGATAATTCTGGACTACCTGGCATTATGTGAATGGACTGATATATTTGTGAAGATTAACTATTCATATTCATGTGTGTGTGACCTAGGGATTAAAACTGCACTTTCTTCCATTTGATCACTTATCACGGTATGAAACAGTGCCTGCTTAACTTTCACTCTAGGAAAATTATGAGGTGAGATTTTCTGCTCAGCCCTGCCCAGACAAGTTTCCCTACTTGAAGCTTCATTTCCCCGATTACTCGGAACCACTCCCCAAAGCTCTTTCTGCTTACATAATACGCCTGCACAGTACCCAATCTTTTAATCAGCTTACCCACTCTCTGTGCCTGACCACCCCCCATATCCCTCAGGACTGCGGTCCCTCTGTCTTTGATACACTCTCCTAGTTCTTTATATGTATTTTTCCTGGCACTGCCTCATTGCTTAGTTGTCTGTTCACTGGCCTTTTGCACATCTTGTCTTTGTATTTCCTCCATGTCATCTGCAGTGAAGCACATTCTTGTATTGTTTACATACTTTCTAAGTGGGTAAATGAATATGAACAAATTCACTGAAGTTGTAATTACAACTCTCAACTCACCTTTAGGCTATTTAAATTCTAATGCTTAAATTTTAAGTATCTTGTGATTATACCACCTTTCTCTAAAATATTCCTCATTATGAAATATTATATAGAGAGAAGCATAGCAAATATACCCACCACCCAACTTTATGTTTATACTTTTTAATTCCTTTAAGCACATCTTATAAATTGCAGCAAAAATAAAATCCAGACCCATTTTATTCACCATCTTGTTGGTCAATCAGATTGTTTCATTTGGAATTGTGTGTTGTGTTTATGTGGATTACTGGAGAACAAAATGGATAGTAAAGTACTTTTATTTATTTTGAAGATATTTCTAATTTTTTATAGTGCTCAATTTTACTTACAATCTACATTCATTAATATATGTAATATGTAAATTATTCATATCAGATAATGTTTTGAAAAGATAATGAAAGGAAGTTTTCAAAAATGTTTGCATTATAGTCTGTAGGTGAAATACCATTTTTGGCCACTAGAGGGAAGCTACCTTCGAACTCACCAGAGGAAAAATATATAAAGATATAGATTATAGATAGATTATATATAGATATAGATTAGATATAGATATATAGATATAGACATAGACAGACATAGACATAGACAGATATAGATATAGATATAGATATAGATATAGATATAGATATAGATATAGATATAGATATAGATATAGATATAGATATAGATATAGATATAGATATAGATATAGATATAGACATAGATATAGATTTTGACTGTGATTCAACAAGTCTTCATCTTTGTCTAGTCAGTTATTTGGTTAACATGCTAATCAGTATCCTTCATTAACAATAAATGTAATGACAACATTGTTAATCAAATAAAAGCCCGTTTTTCTAAGAGTCAGAAACAAAAAACCATATAACCAGCAATTTCTATTTGCGTCCCTCTTGAGGCAAAAGGAAATCTATAATTTGCCTTGAGAAAGTGGTAAGAGATCAAGAAGCAAAGACAGAAGTGGCAACAAAGTGCAATCTTATTCCTTTACCATCTGTCAGAATTACTGTCATTCCCCAAAGGCCATATTTAAAAAATAAGGCAAGAGGGAGCTCCTAAAAACTTGAAAAAAAGTAGGAGTCCTGAATCATATTGAATATTAAAACTAAACACCAGCTAAACTGCTAGAAATAAAGAAGAAAAATGTCTTCCAGTTTTAAGTCCATAGAGGAAAGACAGATTTAAAAACAGGTAGACAAGGAAAAAGAGACCAAAAATCAAACCTTTAGAAATTTAGTCATGAATGGTGACTGTATGTTTAAAGTTTATTTAATGTATTAAATAAAAATATACAGCCACTTTCAAGAATTATTATACTGCTATGACTTGGACAGGTGAATTCATGTTACATGTAATAAATTTCTAATTGTCCAGCTGATATGTCCCAACACAAATCAGTCAGGTACATGATTGCAGAAGTAAGCCATGGATTAACTGCCTTGTTATCTTTTCAGACTCAGGCTCTCTACCACTTGGGGGCACACTGAATAACAATAGGAAAGAGGATAAGAAAATTCTCAACAGATTCTCTAAGTGTTTTTCAAAAATACACATGGGTGAATGGAAGCCACTTAACTTCTATTAGAATCTATCTCACAGATAACTGGAGTATGCAGACATTATGGCACAGCCAGAGCACAATTTGAACAATTCCATATTGAAATTTTACATGAAAAGAAAAGTCATGTTCAATATTGGCATTCACCACCACCATCAGCCCCAGGTACTATTGACAGTGGAAAGGATACCAGAGTGTCTTTTTGTTTCATTTTGGTGTTTTTTTTTTCTGTTTATCTTTACTCTCAGATGTTCCAGTTAAATCTGTCTTACTGATAGAACAGTCAGTGGTAATACAAACTTCCCAGACAGTGCACAGACCTCAAATGGGTAAATCCCAATGACCACATGCCAGGCTACATAGAGTCAGTGAGTGTTCTGTCAGTGGGCATGGGCAATTAGGTGTGCCTTTGTGGCAATTCTCGGGTGGCAGGGGGAGCCAAAGACAAACCCTCCTCTTAATAAATTAAGGAATTCCTGTAGGTACACTTTGTCAATGACTAAAGTCATGGTAATAAAAATCCGTATTTCCAGGCATAGAAAAATATAAAAGAATAGGTTATGTCTCTTCCCATAATTAGACTAATGTATGAATAAAATGTATCAGAGTTCCATGACATCAACTTTTGCTTTCTTCAGAGTCAAAGGATGGGCTACCAAACACCTGGCATGTGAGCAATTAAGGTCATAATAGACTTGGCCAATGCCCATATTGTCAATGTGGTAAGACCAGATTAAAATGAAAAATAGAAACATAATTACTTTTCAGATGTTATCATATTGTTAAGGAGCAGAGGCTAATCAAGATCATGACTTGGTCATGTCTCTAGATGATGGACCCACAGATATAAATGGAAAAATATAGAGATATATAGAAGATGAATTATAACCATTCTCATCTTAGAGAAGAACCTGAATGACACTAAAGTAATTTGATGACCTAAAGTACAATTATTTGATAAGTATTATTACCTTGACATTGATTTTGATGAAACATCAATAATCTTTCCCAATCATAAAATGTGGCAAAGAACATTGGCTGGTCATGGTCACACCAACTACTTACAGTGTGATTATTACATAACAGGCATTGTGTTGAGGCACTGCACTTGATATGTATTATCTAATTTAGGACTTGACCTTGTGAAGGAGGCAACATCTTATTTTGCAGAAAACTGAGATATGAAGATGTTAAGCAATTTGCACAAATGGTAGGACCCTGGTTTGAACCTAAGTCAGTTTCACTTTAGAAACTATAATTTTAATTTACACTCTCTCATTAATCATAACTCTCTTGCTGAGACTCCAAGATAGAATAGGAAATATATGTTTTAGAAATATGATATCATTATTATCCACAGTGGTACAATAGGCCTCTATGGCAAAGACTGACACTTTCTGGTGCAATACTCTTATTCTCCTTTCCTTTTTTATTAATAGAACCTTAGTTTTGGGAGAAGCCATAATGATCAGTGACAAAACTACACTGTCTGGCCTTCCTTGAAATGCTGAGCAAAGCATTGTAAGTAAAAACACTGACTCTTTTTAAAAGGGGACAGACTCACTAGCCACGTATACTTTAGCCTTCATCAAAACTTCTTGCAAACCATGTAGGCAATATGAGTGGAGGGCCAAGAAACTTGCAAACACCTTGGGTGCATAAATCCAAATATGACCTTAACTTTTGATAATCTTTTACCAGCAGTTGAATAAAACCCTTAACTGATAATAGCCCAGTTTTCTTAAAGGTAAATGAAGGAATTGGAGGATATAAACTCAAAGTCACTTCTAGCTCTTAAATTTTATGATTTTATTAGATTAAGCATCCCAAGATAGGGGAGATGAACAAGTTAACTTCACAAGCATTTATTATTTGGTCCAACACTGTAAAATTTGATTAAGTAAAGCCCAGACTTGTTGGATTTCATCAGAGAAAGCCATTCACCCTCAGACCTTGTAACTCAAATATGTCAGAGCAGTTTGATTAGATAAAATCAATGTGGTCCAAATAATGACAAGTAATCTCCATTTGAAATTGTGTGTTTTTTTTTAGTTTTTTTTATATACCATCACACTTATAATGATTCTATTGATGTAGTTAGTTATGCTGACTGTTCTGAAAATAAGACCTTCGTGTAGTTTCAAGTTCATACTATTAGTTTGTAAAAGGTCAATGTTTTTGCCCATTTTACATAAAAGGAAACTGAGGCTTTGGAGACAGTAAGTAAACTTGATAAGCCACAGTCCAGCAGGTCCAGAACTCTTCTCCCTATAATATTTTCTTTTTATTATTATTATTATTCAGAATATCCGTGAACTTACAGAATAATGGTAGCAATTTAGCTAAGCAAATACAAAATTTCCAAGAACATGATTTGAAAATTGTTGTACAAGAGAAAATGTGCTACTGAAATTTAGCCAGAAAGCTAAACAAGCTTACTTTTAATAAAACAACCTGCAGCATATTCCCAACAGCAGTGTTATATGATAGTCTTGCTCTCCAATGACCTGAATAAAACAACTTAAAGAAATAACAATTTCTCTGCTGCCCTAAGTAGCCTGATACATGATACTTTGTGTACAATCTTGTTGAAATAGATGATATATTTTTAACAACTCCCTGTCAGCCCTATGTTGTTAAGATTCTATGATTCACAGTCTATTCCCTCTATTCCTTGTAAAATGGAATGCAAAACACAGAATACTAAGCCTCGAGGAATGGTCAGAAAATATCCCTGAACTCTTAATTAATTAATTAATTAATTAATTAATTAATTTTTATTAATATATGTATCATTGATATACAATCTTATGAAGGTTTCACATGAGCAACATTGTGGTTACTACATTCACCCATATTTTTAAGTCCCCCCATATTCCATTGCAGTCACTGTCCATCAGTGTAGTAGATGCCTTAGTCACTACTTGTCTTTGTGCTATACTGCCTTCCTTGTGACCCCCCTATATTATGTATGCTAATCATAGTATCCCATAATGCCCTTCTCCCTCCCTCCCCACCTACCCTCTCCAACCCCTTCCCTTTGGTAACTGCTAGCTCTTCTTGGAGTCTGTGAGTCTGCTGCTGTTTTATTCCTTCACTTTTGCTTCATTGTTATACTTCACAAATGAGGGAAATCATTTGGTATTTGTCTTTCTCTGCCTGACTTATTTCACTGAGCATAACACCTTCCAGCTCCATTCATGTTGTTGCAAATGGTAGGATTTGTTTCTTTCTTATGGCGAGAATAGTACTCCATTGTGTATATGTACCACCTCTTCTTTATCCATTCATCTATTGATGGACACTTAGGTTGCTTCCATATCTTAGCAATTATAAATAGTGCTGTCATAAACATAGAGGTGCACATGTCTTTTTGAATCTGGGATCTTGTTTTCTATTTTTAGTTTTTTGAGGAACCTCCATATTACTTTCCACAAGGTTGAGCTAATTTGCTTTCCCACCAGCAGTGTATGAAGGCTTCCCTTTCTCCTCATCCTCACCAGCATTTGTTGTTCCTTTACTTTTGGATGTTGGCCATCCTAAATGGTGTGAGGTGATATCTCATTGTGGTTTTAATTTGCATTTCCATGATAATTAGCAATGTGGAGCATTTTTTCATGTGCCTGTGGCCATCTGAATTTCTTCTTTGGAGAAGTGTTCCTGAACTCTTTCATAGCAGAATCTCATGTATAGATCTTAACCCTATTGAATTAGTTTCATGATTACTGTGCTTAGCTATTAGTGACATATGCACTGATGCTCATTTTGACCTAAAACCAAACACCATAAAACAAAACACACAACAACCATATACAAAAGAGAACCCTGTTGAAAGAAAAAGAGGTCAGGGCAAGATGCAGTTTTTAAAAGGTCACTACATCAAATATGGAGTGAAATCAGTATTTAGACTAAATCAAGTGAGCGCAATGAGCCTATCCTGGAGATGGATACCTGTAGTTAACATCTGTATAATCAATGTCACTGTCTGCTGAATGCTGCTGGGGGCTCCCTCCTTCCAGACACGATAGACTGTCTTTGTGGTTTTTTGTGCTCCTGGGACTTGCTGCAGCCAAGAGAGGATCGGCATGCTACTACAGGCACGTTACTGAGGCACTTACGCTGGTGCTCTGGCCTCTGGGTCTCTCTTTCCCCTCTGCCACCTTGTCCAGGCAGGCACCCTGCAGTAGGAAGGAAAGGAAGTCCTGGGCTAGAGCAAGGCCCCAGCCAACAAGCAGGAGGCACAAAGCCCAAGGGGTGACAAAACTTTTTTTGCTTTTTAAACCACTAACATTTTCATACTGTTTGTTGTCACAGAATCCCTACCCATCCTGATAGAATAAAAATGGGCAGTTGAGGTAATGTGTGTATGTTTAAGCTTTATCTCATTCCTTTAATCTTCCCTTGATGGAGGGTGGGGTAGGCCACACCATTTTCATAGAAGAGGCATTTTCTTTCATTGGAAACAGCTGCTGGGTTCCAATTAGACATTTTCAAAAATGAAGATAGCTTCATACTCTCAGCTGTGAAATTAAGCATGACTCTAAAAGCCATCAGGCAGGATGAATAAAAAGCCACAGATTTATAGATTTGGTGATAATTAAGATTTCTGAATTTTAAAACTGTGTGTTTTGAATCATTTCCATGAGTAACTGACATTGGATTCTGAAATGTGGTTTTCTGTTTCATTCTCATGGTAGAGGAAGGACTGGTTCCTCTCTGCTGAGGGTAGACATTTCACTTGCTAATAATACAAACTGTGTGCACTTTTGACTTAAGATAGTTAAAGTACAATGTAAGAAAACATATAGTCATCAAACTTTTCAGCTTGTAAGGGCAATCTACTTTATACTTTACGGCTGGAGAACATAAATGATGAATTATCTGACTTCTCTGGGCACATTCACTCAAAAATCATAAAAGAGATATGACTTTCTCTTTACTGTCTCACTACTTCCATAACAGTTCATGTGTGAATTGAAAAGTAAGACAAAAAGGACTTAATTTGTTTTCTCTTGTGTTCTGGGTTAGATATGGGAATGTGGGTTTTTCTATTTCTCTAAGGGCATTTAAAAAACTGGTTTCACAAAAATGCTTTCAGATTTATTTAATTAAGTTAATTTATTGAATACAGATAAAGCTTTTCAAACAAGGCATGACTGATATGATACATGATGGAGATCAAAATATACCTGAAGCCACTGACAAGTTGATTTAAAAATAGCCTAGGCATGGGGGTAGGGATGGGCAAAAGTAGTGGAGGGCTCAAAAGCACGAACTTCTTAGCTATAAAATAAGTCATGCATGCATAATGTACTGCATGGTGACTATAGTTAAAATACTGTGTTGCATGTTTGAAAATTGCTAAGAAAAGTAGATCTTTAAAGTCCTCATCATAAGACAAAAAGAAGAAAGTTTTGCAATTGTGTATGGTGACTGAATTTTAACTAGACTAACTGTGGTGATCATTTTGAAATGTATACAAATATCAAATCATTATGTTTTATATCTGAAACTAATATCTTATATGTCAATTATACCCTAATAAAAAATAAAAAATTGAAATAGCAAAGGTATGTACTAACAAAAATATTCAATAAATATAATATTTTACTTGTTTTTATTTATGAATATCAAATATTATAGAAATAATCTGAAAAAAATTGGGAACTCAAACACCTTTTATATATATGAATAATTGCTAAAGGGAGGTAAAAATTTTGAAAGCTATAATAGTTTCCTAAATCATTTGTTTTGTGATTTGATAAGAAAGTGAGATTGTTGTTTGCAGAGAACTGAGGCTGGAAAATAATTAGTGATCTAAGATAAAGTATGTATTACTGTCTATTATAGAGCAAGAGTCTGAGAAGTTAGGCATTAGTTTTGTTCTATTCAAGTGAATCCAGGTGAATTCCAGTTTCGTGTGAGGAACAATGGCCATGATAACTGCTGTCTGAGGATTTTTATTATTCCTTTTTGTTCTTAATCATTAACTTAGTGGTTTCAAAATATTTTCAGTAATTACGTTCTCACCAAAAATGACAATTACTTTACCCAGATAAGTTAAGGAAAACAACAGAAGTCAAACAGCACATATATTTCTAATTGACCGTATCTTGTAAAACCCAGTTTTGCATAGATATACTTTTCTTTGGAATCTGAGAAATCAGATCAAAGATACAACTTGATAATAGCCATTGAAAATGCGAGGATATTCCTAGTGTATATAAACCATAAAGTCATTATTGTTGGACATCCTTGTTGTATGTAATTGTAAGGCTTTGGCAAAAATCTGAAACAAAACTGAAAAGAATGACTGTACAGATTACAGCCTAGTCAGCTGAGGAGGAAAATAAAAAAATAGAAATGAATACATACATCAGGGTAAAATTCTTATTAACAAAATTGATTTTTTTTCATTCATCTTAGATTTTGTTTTGATTAAGTAAATTAAATGAGTCAGAAAATGAATTTAAATCTACCCACAAAAATTCATAATAAAATGTAATGGTGGATTACTTCTGCTATGACATTTCAGTTCACTCATCAGAAGACATCTGATTACTCATGAGTGCTTCTATTACATTAGCCTCTTTACTCATGACAAAAAGGCTACATTGGACCTAATCCATTATAGGTCTTTTTTTTTCTTTCTTCACTTAAAGCTCTTCACTACTACTATCTACATTGAATTCTGTATTTAAATGGTAAGACATTGAACTGGCAAAACTTGGTCATATAATATAGAAGGTTTTCTAAATTTTTTTATCTATCAGGATATTGAATAATTATTATAACAAAACTTGAGTCTTAAGTGAAACAAGATCACAAAAATCTTTACAATATCATTCCATTTTAAGGCATCTCAAGTGGAAAGAAACACACAGATTTTCTGAAAGACACAATTGGTCTCTCTGGAAATTAATATTTTTCTTTTTCTAGAACCAGATTTGAAGTTCACAACAAGATGAATAGAAACAGACAAAATGTTATCCTCAATTGCAAAGATTTTATAATGCAAACAGAATGGGAGCCAATGTCTTGCTCTCTCATCTGCTTTAATTTTCTCTGTACACACACAAAAAAGAATCTAATTCCCCTGAAAAGGGCCTCTAAAAATGTCTTTTTCAATTCCACTTCTTATAGGTTTTCAACTGGCTGAAATACTCAATTAGAGATGTAGAGAATATAATTTAATTCAAAACTTTTTTCAAAGACTATCAGACTATAAACAGGGACTCCATTTTACTAATGTTGAGATTTAGCTTCCTAAAAAAGACAGTTTTGCCATAAACGGGCTCTCAATTTGAGTTTTGCACTTAAACTTTGGTATGTGATCCATAGAAAGAAATTTAAAATAAAGGAACAATTTCTCCTCATAGTCTCTGGAATCATAGGAGAGGCCATCTTATTCTGAATGAAGGGTATCTGTATGGCCACCCTAGGTAGATACAGAAAACGAACTTGAAGTCTTCAAAATTTTTCAGTGGAAGAGAGAGCAAATATTTAACTACCACTTTTCCCCATTTTCATTCACTATGAATTATCTGTACAAGAAGAGTTCGTATTAAGGACTGAAGGGAATCACTTGTAGCACTAATTTCTGTTAAGCTTTACTCTTGGCTGTCAAGCACCACTGCTTTAAATATCAGAGTCATCTCCTTACAGATCTGTCAACAGAACTGCACACACAAATGTGGTTCTTGCTGATTCAAACGTTTCATTCTTTCTGGGATTATCCAGAGGGAGTTTTCAGCTGGGTCACTGTCTCCGGAGATGAAAAGGATCACATTTTGCCTTTTGCAGACAGGGCAATCGTCAGGGAAGGAAACCAAACACACTGGTCCAGAGATTAACTTGAGAGCCAAGTTAACAGGGTCAAGAGCTCTTAGGAATAGGACTGCCAGAAAATCAAATTTAACACAATATTTTAATTTGTTGAATCTGGCAATCCTAATTATGAGCCTTTTGCAGTCATCCCATGGCTTATTCCATGAGGGTTCAGGTGAAGGAACCCCTCCCTAAGCATGGAGCATGAGGCACACTGTGCCTCAGTGGAAAGAAGCTCCTTCCATTCCCTCTACATTCAAACACCGGAATCTAGCAAACAGAAAGCAAGCAAACAGAAAAACCTACAAAAGAAGCATCTTTCAACTTTTCCTTCCAATTGGCTTCACATTCTGCATTTCTCCTGAATCCCCTAAAACTGTATTTGGGAAGGATATTAAGCACAGAACCTGTATTTCTGTGAATGATGCATGTATATATTTCTATGTCATGAATACTTACGAAAATAAAGTAGAAAGGAATTAAATTTGGGTTGTTGTTTTTTTAGATGCTAAACCAGTGTTTCTAAAATCCTGGCTACCAATTAGAATTTATAACTACTTGGAATTAAAAAAAAAACAAAAATAGGTAACCTGATCTCAGCCACAGAGATCTGGATTTAGTTTGTTTTGTGTGAGGAGGGGCATTGGTATTTTTTTTTTAAAGGTTCTTAGGTAATTGTAATGTACTACCAAGGTAAAAATTATCACTTCAGACAATAATGCTTACCTCCTGTAGAAGTATCGCCTATGGCCCACATCAGCAGAGTCAAAATTAGGATGTAGTATTCACTTCTGATTGAAGGTGGAAGAACTATTGGACTAAAAGACCTTTATTGAATCCCAAATCAGCCATATACTATATGCCTGGCCAAAAGTGAGCTATTTTAACTTCTCTAGATAGGAGTTTGTCAATCAGAAGAGTACAGTATTCCCAAATTACCAACAAATTTTGAACAGAATGGAATGAAATAGTACATTTGTATACAAATATGACATTTTAATTATTATTGAAATTACAGAATTCCCTGGCCCCATCCATTTCACTGAAATTGACAAGTATTGATCATAACAAGTCTGTCGTAGCTCCATAATGTTCTGATACCACAGGAATGGTCAGAAACAGGACCATTTAAATTATTCAGCAGATACTACAGGAGCTGTATATAGTATTTGGCATCCCTACTTCTCTATTTCTCGTCCCATATCCTCTTCAGCATATTAGTATGTGTCCAGTGTCACTGGCAGAACTTTTTGGAGTCCTAGACCCCTTGGAGATACTTTTTCCCACCTAGATTAATACGCAGTATCCCCTGAACTCCTAACAATATCCTGATTTTGGTCTTTTATTACAGTGCTACCCGTGTATCACTGGAAAACTGATCATGGTAGTGTGAAACAGAATTCTGGTAAGTTAAGGAATGTAAATAAGATCTTCCTTCCTACATAGAAAATGACTTAATTTTGGGCTTAGACTTATCTCTAGCATGAAAAATATGAATAATATATTTTCTGAAAATTTTCAAATTAATATTAACATTTAATACTTCTTACAAACACACTGAATATATATTCTTTGCATGAATGCAATTTAGTAGAAAAAAATTGAAATTTTCTCCTTTCATCAAGTTAAAATCTCATATACCCAACTCGCATATAGTTAATAATTTAATTTAGATTGTTTCTGAAAGAAATTTCATGCTTTCTAGATTTGACAAAAATATTCCTACTTCCACTTTATTGAAAAGCCTGATGAGTGACATAGAGTGGTTAGGACCACATGAAGTCACAAGTGAGAGCCCTCAGTAAAGCTGTACACAGAGAGTTTAAAGAAAATGTGTGTGTCTTTATTCAGGGCATGGACTGTCCCAGTCACCACAGTCCACCCACATGGTCTTCATTCACTTGGCCCCTGCATGCTTTTAAGTTTGCAACCCCTTGGCCAAAACATAAATTCTCTCTTCAGATAGATGCCTTATATTCTAGAGACTATCATCTAATCTATCATTTTCTAATATTAAGGAATAGTATTAGTTTTAAGTTACAGGCTTCCAAGAAAACAATTCTATTTGGACACAGAAAACTACCAGCTTAGTATCTCCGAATCATCATTTTCATTCCACCCACTGACATCCATGAACTAGATCTAGTAAGCTGGGACAGAGCTGCAAGAGTCACTTGATTTATCATCCAATGAGGTTTAGCTGTCAGAAGCACTAAGTGTGTGCTATTTTCCACACAGCTACATTATGCATGTTCAAGGCTGCAGTTGTTTTGTAAAATAAGATATTTAAGGTGATAAGGTGTCCTTTTTGAGGTTGGGAAGGAGTTGGTAGGGATGCACTAATGAATAGTTTACAAGGGTAACGAGAATGAAAAGTGATACTCTATATTGTCAAATGCAGAGATAATGTCTTTCATACATGATGCCCTTGTTTCCAATAAGAGCAAAACAACATCAGCATGACATCTGATTTTCAAGCTAAGGTTTCTAAATAAATGTAAAGACTTTTGAAAACAAAGTTGCTAGGATAACACATTCTTCTAATTCGTATACTAAGCTGCAATGTATCAACTAATAATTTTTGTTATTATAGAATCATAGCAGCAAGATAAATTTCTCTCACATACACACTGACATAAACAAGTTTTATGTTAGGTGGTTAATGTATCCATCTTTTTCAAAGAATGATTTGTTTTCAAAACTCAATTTGGCTTTCAGAAAATAGCTTATTGGTCTATTAGTGGACTTGCCTCTTGAAATAGTATCACAGTGCATTTTTTAAATGTGTGTTTAACAAAAGCTAAGATTTTCTTATAGAAAATACTTTTATTGCATTTTGTAATTTAATGTGAGATGTATTTCATCATATTAACAATCATGCCTTATAAATTTGAGTTATACATATACTTTGCATAAATAACTGAAAGCTTTGAAGAGGAATACATGGTTTTATATTTTATTAAACAAGCTATATTCCATATGTACTAACTGATTACGTAATAAAAGGAAACCAGATTTGTAAAAGGGAGTTTTTATCCAATCAGAATAAAATAATATTTTGAAATTTTTAAATAGGGTTCTTTTAACCCAATACTCACATAAATATGTCATTGGTTTCTACATATATGAATATTGCAATAAATTTACTATTTGAGTGAACTTCAAAACTGAAATAGAAAATATATTTATCTTCATTTAATATTTAAATGATTTTTCTATTTCAATTGTTATTATGTAAAAGAAAAGGGGACATAGCATTCTCTCATTATTTCTTAAACCTCAAATATTTCCATATCTTATTATTTTTATAACAATATAGAAATTACCTGAACTAAATATATAGTACATAAATTCTTCCAATCAATTTTCTTTTTTTACTGAAGAAAAATGAAGGATACACACACACACACTCACAAATTCTTAGCTAGAGAATACAAGTTCGTTTCATTTAAATATTATAAAGCTGATTTTATACTCATTCTGGAAAAATGGAAACTATTTTTTTAGTATTATTTTCGCATGTAAGTCCAGTAATTTTTAAAAATTCAAGTAGTTTTTTGTTATTTTTTCTTTCTTTATGCATTGTTTTCTACTTATAGCAAATGACAATTTTAAAACAGTACTGAACTTTAAGCAAAGGTGTTATTCTTCAGGCTAAGAATGCTTTCTACCACAGGTTTTAATTTAATTTTGACTAACACCCATGTTATCATGGGTAAATTCACAAATTTAATTTTAATGTTTCAGAGTTGAAGATAACAGTTAAAACTGATAATATCTCTACACCACACACCATATTCTTCTATCCTTTTCACATCCCACCTGAGAACACCACATCCAAACATGTCAGTTTATAGTTCTGACGAACTGCTGTGCATGGCACATTCTGGGACTTGGATATGTAGGTAGCCTTCAGTTTTATAGTCTAATACTCAGAAAAAGCAATCAGGGCAATCTACTAGGAAATCGAGTGAAGCATGCTTCCACAAAGGCAGTTGAAATCCCTTGTTTTGCCTCTTTTATGAATACAGTGTTTAAAAAGTCCACAGTGACAATTTTTTGATGATTCTTGTATATTTTAACAGCTACACTTGAAGATTATTTCTTTTTCAAATGTTGCAAAACAAGGGTCACATCTCCTTAAAATCAAATCAAAACAACCATCTATTTTTATTGGGCAACTTTTCAAATAAAACTGGGCTTAAATTAACTCCTTATTGAGGACAATCTTATGAGTATATAAATATTCTCAAAAGAGTCAAAGAGTTGGAAAATAGACTCCTTAAAGAGCAGTTACAACAAAAGTCAAAGAGAAATAAATAATGCAATACCAAGAATTGCATCTAATCATTTTAGTGTGAAATACTGCAGACTTACAAGTGCATTTGTCAAAAACTACAGTGTACCTATGTATCCTCTCCCTGACACATTACAAATAAATGTACTCCCCTCATTAAGAACCATTCTTCTCAGCACAATATGTAGATGGACATACCAAATTTATCACACTGCTACTTGGCCAAAAAAGAGCACATTTTCTAATGCAAATAAAGTAAAAATGGTTCTTCCAATTTAAGACCCAAAAAGTACTTATTAAAGATAAAAGCAAGTTATTTAGCAATATTGGACTCTGTGAGAAACAGAATGTGAAACAGAACAAAATAGAAATGTCAGTGATGGAAAATCACTCTCCTTCCCTCTCGATGGTATAATAACCTTTTAAATCATGTTTGACATTTGTAAGTTGAGTGAGCTGGCAGCCCTGTAAAGTCTATGTGGTAATATATGTGGTAAACCCTTTCTAGAACAGTAATCTCATTGCTGTGTCTAACGGCTCTCACTTCATGGGGCCGACTAGCCCCCAAGAGACTTATTTGACTCTGCCTTTCTCAAGCCACTGGTTGCTAATGTTCCTTATTATGAGGAAAGCAGAAACATGCCTTCAGGCAATGGCCACTCTGCTAGAGGTACCACCAGCCAACCTTCTGCTGAGCTGTTCTGTTTTAAACTATTAAATAAGCACATGCGTTATACAAAGGGGGTTCTTTGTGCTTCAAAAAACAACATGACAGCGATATTTACTCTGCTCCAATCACTAATCTGACAAGCTCCATCTGGTAAGCAGACCCTTTATCTTCTCATCTCCCTAAATCTCTGAAGGAAAGTGGACACTCGTGGCATATGTTATGGCTGTCCTTATGCTTAATGAGGTAGAATATTTATAGGTTTAAACTTTTAGGATACCTATAAGATGTGTTACTTGGTGTTTAGAAGGAAAGCTAAAGGGAGCTGTAGCAGTCCATTTTCTATTCCACTTTTCCTTTGGAAAGGAAGCCCAGTATTGCATCTTATAGAGGCAAAATTGAGATTAATTATTTTATAAAGATATGTGATCTTAAAGTGCTACCTTCAGTGTCCCCAGAGAAACCCCAGCTTATCCTTAGCTCCTTATTTATCATGCTCCCTACTTAACTGAAAGCATTGTGAAGGCAAGACATGCAGATAATTTTGTCTACACAGTAGATGCTTTCTAATACTAGTAGCATAATGTATACATTTTCTCTCTATTATAAACATGACGTTTACATTTCCCATAGGAATAAATATGCTGTCAAAACAATTCTACCTTATTCCAAAATCAAACATACAGATTATTTTTTGCCTTCCACAGTTTACCTAAGTGCTTCCTTTATCTTGCCCTTCATTACTAATTGAACAACTCATTCACTGAATATCGATCCACATTCAAACATTGAAAATATTCTAGGAATTAAAAGTTTTGAATTAACATGGTCCTCTGTATATACAATTTAATCTTCTATGGTTTGTAGCAATGTAGAAAGAATGTGACATGGAGATACTATTGTATATTCCTGCCCAGAAACAAATGTACATTCTGGAGGGAATTAGCAAGATCTGCCTTAGCATTTGGTAGCGTATTAAGTCCCATGAGTTAGAACTATGGAGGAACTAACATTAAAGGTTATTTGTTCATTTTAAGGAAAGAAATATTAGTGCTGCTTTCTATTAGATGCTAATGAAAAAAATCTGAACAGGAAAGATAAAACATTCCCTTATCCAATTTGTATTTTATATACAACCTAAAGCCAGCTTTATCCAATGGGGATTTAAAGGCATCTGAGACTTTGATTTAGAAGTAGGAAATAAATGATGGAATTTCCTCGGCCATTTTCTGGGTCACTTTCTCAATATAAAGGTCACAGCCAACTGCTGGCTGCTTTCCAAGTACATATTTCAGCTATATTAATGTATTATTCTATCTTTTTCATTTTTTAGAGGATATTTAGCACATTTTCTAAGTACTTGAAATTAAAGTTGATGTTAACCTTTTCAAAATGAGTGAGCTGGAATATGGTAGAGATTGAAAAAATTTAATATTATTACCTAGATTTGGTGTCCACATCATCATAACTTTTAAGACTTTCTAGCCCAAGAATATATGTTAAATATATAGAAATATACAGGTGCACTTATTGTTTTAATGATTACTATTTGCTTAGCTAGTATAACTAACAAGTATTTAGAAGTGATTGTGGAAGGTGGAGAAATTAAGCAACATTCATATAGTTGGGAGTTACTATTATGTACCATCTCATAAATGGCATTTTGCCACTGCAATTGTCAGCAATGGTGGGGATCTGCTTAGTACCTCCCCCAGTCACAATTAATAATTATCCTGACAATAATATTGGTAGTAATAATAATAATACACTAGGGAATTGTACTCTTTAAAATTCTTAGGCAAAGTGTGAATAAAAGCACTTTAGAAAACTTTATTATGCTTTTAAATTAGTAATATATAATGTAAATTTTTAAAATGCACCTGTTATTCTGATGTAGGCTCAGGAAAGTCCTGTAGCCCCTCTATTTCAGTCAGATTGTTGCACCTAAACTTCTCTCTAAAGAAATTCTGGAGATACCCATTATCCAAAATGTTGAGGTTTTAGTGGAAAAAAAAAAATGAGGCAGACGTCACGTGCAAGAAATGCCATCTAAATAGGAAAATGACTAGTTTTAATGTACCATAATTTCTTTCTCCTCTTAACAATTTCACTTTTCCCTTTCAGCCTGTTAGCATCAGTATTTTGGGTAGCATAGCAGATATAGAAATAAAAATTCCAAAGACTGATGTAAAAATAACCTCTTTAAAATTAGAAAAGGAAAAAAAAAAAACAGATGGGCTGGGTGGCTGCACTCAAGCTCCCTACATTGTACTAAAATGACTTACAGTAATAACCGTAGCTTGGGACCCTGCCTAAACATCTAGCTACAGCTTGAATCTTAAGCTACTATTGATTATCTTCAATTCTCACTTGCTCTTCTATAGACTAAATTAACTATCTAAATAACTACTTCTTAGAATATATTTTGGAATATGTAAGGCAGCTTTGCAAATGATAAAACTCTAGGAAAAGTTGATAGCTTGAACAAGAGCAATAACAAAAACGTGATTTCTCTACTGCATGATATATTTAATTCTGTATCAATTTCTCTTAGGTTCTGAATCTATGCTAATCTGCAAAAGTGATTAAAGCTACAACATATGAATTGGTGTCCATGTTGAGTATATGCAATATATATAATATGCATGGCAGATTTATAAGTTTATGGGGGAAAGAATGAGGTATTTTTTTCAAAATATGAGGATACAATAAGTGTTATGAAAATACTTGCTTCCATATTTATTTTCAGGACTCTGCTTTCTTTCATGTCACCCAGGCTCAGAATCTTTGAAGTAATTTGGGATTTCTCTCTCTCTTTTTCTTCCATCTAGTTGACAGCCCTTGCCTTTTTGTTCTTCTGCCACTTCTGTCACAGCCTTTATGCTTCTCTAAGTCCCACTCTCAAACAGGTTGCACTACGATTTTGCTGTCATGACATAACACATCTCTAGATGTTCATTCTTTCTGTCTTCTCCACACCACCCTCAGCTCTTCCCTAAATTACTTTTCCTAGAACACATCCTGAAACCACTTCTGTGATCTCTATTTATTCTAGTGATCCTCCCACTCTGAATTCTATGTCAATTTAAACACAGCCTAATATTTTAGGTTGGTCTGGATCTAACTCCAGCTTGCTTTCCCAACCTTATTTTCAAAAATGATTCATCTTCAGTGAAAGAGCACTGATTTTATTCATGCCTCTCTTTTACCTCTTTATAAAATGCTTCCTCTCTATTCCTCACCATACAGTCTACTTATCATTCAATACCTAGTTCATATTCTACTTTTTCCCATGAAATGTTCTTGAACCCCATAATTCTGTTCACCCCAAGAGATAACAATAAGGCCCCCAGCTTCTCAAATTCCCTGGCTACTCATCTATTCTAGACATCATATATATATATATATATATATATATATATTTTTTTTTTTTCATAATCAGAGTTTTATTGTAATTATATACACACATCTTATCTTCCAGACTAATGGTAAGCACCTTATGGCCATGTTCTATTGCACCATCTACTCTACAGTGCCAAGCACACTGTCATGCACATAGGAGGCACAGATGAATGAATGAATGAATGAATGAATGAATGAAACAGAAAAGAGTTTGAGCTTGTCTCCCAAATCCCCACCAATGTGTCCTGTTCACTCCTCTGCTGATGGTGACTAGCTATTTGGTCAGCTGTGAATGGTGTGGCACACCTACTTAAACACTGTGCTTTCACCGTATCAAATAACCCTCATTACAATTAATTTTCCACAACTGATACAGGTAGTACTTTCCTACTACATCTCAGCCTCCTCATATTTTGACCTGGTCTGACAGAGTGAGAAGACAGACCAAAGGCCTGTGAGTGAGTGAAGCAGTCTGGATTTGAGGCCTAGATCTCAAAAATTTCATAGCTTGGCAAATAACTTAGCCTCAAATTTCTCATTTGTTGGATGAGGGGTTTGGACTGGATGATTTGGGAGTTGCTTTCCAGCTCTGAGATTTAGTGGAGGAGAAAAAGCATAATCTGCTAACTTTGACCTTTAGAAAATAGTTTTACATGCCTCAGTTCCTAAGAATTATTATTAAATGACTGTTTTCCCTGGTGCTAGTGTGTGGTTGTAATACTCATTCTAAACTCTAACTTCCAACCTTTGTTTGAATATTGTTTAATTCATGCTGAGAATTTCCCGACATCTGTGTCACAGGCCTCCACATTCCTCTGGAATTCTTAACCCAAACATTTCATTTTCCTATCACTGAATGTTTTGACGGTTCCAATGCCATTCATTATTTGGTTGAGGAGACTTTGCTGAACAACCCCTAAGCTTAATGCCCTGCATCCTTGGGCAACCATCCATTGACATACTCATGCATCTGCTGCCTTTTGTTAACCTTTCTGGCACTTGTCCAGGAAGTGACTCTTCTCACTCTTTCTGTCCTTCATCAGTTTGCCTCTTCATGTCAATGTGCCTTCTGTCTCAGACATGCACTGTTTTTCTCTTTTCTACCTATGTATCCTTCCCTTTCTATTCTGTACAAACTTGTTTTAATTCTTTTGTTTTCTTATTCCTTTGTCTTTCCTTAAATTCACAGACTGAGTGTTAATTGGGCAGAGGCACTGATACAATTGTGTGGACTTTACATCATTATGGGAAAATAATCAGAACCAAGTGATAGAAGTGAGAATGTTTAAAGTTGGAGTCTAGATGACAGCCTACTGAAAATACAGTATGGTGAATGTGATACAGTGTGTGGCAAATTTCCAGAGGTGTCAGGGATTCTGTCATCTCATCACCAAACACTCTGGAAACTGTTTCCTTGAACTGAAGCTGCCTTGAAAGGACCCTTCTCTATTGTGTGAAGAGAACACACTTAGATGAATACCTCAGGGTGTTCATTTTAACTTCCTTTCATTTCCAAAAATTAAGAGATTCCAGCTCAGCTTGAAAATCAACATATCCAAAGTTGAATTAAATCTAAAGAAATTTATCCAATGTATTATTGGTTATTAACTCTAGCTGAACACTGGAATCACCTATGGAACCTCACAAATTATGCTTAGATATCACCCTTAAGTTGGTTTGGGCCTGGACAGCAAAAAGTATAACAATTTCCCTTTAGCTTGTATTCAAACAAACATCTGCACATGGATGTTTATAGAAGCTTTATTCATAATTGCCAAAACTTGGAAGCAACCAACACATCCTTCAGTAGGTGAATGAATAATAAACACCCAATTAAATCTTATTCAGTATTAAAAACATATGACCTATCAAGCCATAAAAAGACATGGATGGACCTGAAATGCATATTACTATGTGGAGGAGTATCTAAAAAGGCTGTATACTGTAGAATTTCAATTATATGACATTCTGGAAAAGGCAAAACTATGGAGACAGTAAAAAGATCAGTGATTGAAAGGGGTTGGCAGGCATTAGGGGAAAGGATGAACAGGTAGAACACAGAGGATTTTTAGGGTGGTGAAAATACTCTGTATTTTCCTGTAATTATGGATACATGTCATTATACATTTGCTAAACCCATAAGATGTATAGCAAGGGTAAATCATCACTGGACTATGGATGGTAATGATTTATCAGTGTAGGCTCACCATTCATAGCAAATGTACCACGCTGAGAGATGATAGTGATAATGGATAGGCTGTCCATGTGTGCAGGTAGAAGGCATATTGCAATTTCTGTACCTTCCTCTTCATTTTGTTATAGACCTAAAACTACTCTAAAAAAATTGTCTCATTTTTTTTGTTATGTGTAACTGAAGTTGAAAACTCACTGCTGTATAGTCCAGCTCAGATTCACCTTTGGTAGCTGGGGGACCAGAAGAATTGGGAGTTTATGTAATGACTGCTTAAGAATCATCCTGATCTTTTATGCATTTGCCAGCTTTGTAATAACACTGAAAAGAGAAAGAAAAGTTTCCAGTTTCTCCACTGACCATTAGTCTCAAAAATTATTTCTGTCTATTTAAAGGTACAGATAGGCCAACAACTCAAAATATGTGAAAAAAGGAAGTCAACCATTTTCATGTTTTTCTTGGAAAAAACTCCAGGAGGTTTGTGGGGAGTAACATGTTCTACTGAAAGACTTGAACGGCTTTCCATTACTAGACCTACATCTGCGTGATGGCCTACGAAGTCCTGGGGAGCCTGGCTTCTTTCCTGGCTCTCAGTCACCTGTGGCACAGGCCACCCTCCAGCTCCCTCCTCTCTTTGCCTCCAGAAGCAGTTAGCGACCTTTAAGCCTGACCAAGGTTTTGTCATGCTTCATCTTTCCACAGGCCTTTCCATCTGCCTAGATTTTCTACCCAGTAGTTCTCTAATGTTGCTGCACACTATAATCACCTGGAGGTGATTCTAAAACTCTCCACACCACTCTGAAAAATTAAATCAGAATTTCTAGACATGGGACCCAGGCATCAGTAATTTAAAAAAAACAAACACTCCTCAGTTGCTTCTGATGGGCACCAAGGCCTGTGACCCAGCATTCTCAGTTCCACAGCTCATCTGCTTAGCCTCTGATTTGGCTTTAGGTTTCTGCAAATTTTCACTTCCTAAGGAAAACTTCCTGTGGATAAAATGAAGGTTCCTATAGCCAGGATCCTCACCTGAACCTAAACTACTTGAAGATGTAACTGGCCTGCTGCTAGGCTACTGCTTCCACACCCATAGGCAATTAGCTATTATTGACTGCATCACTAAATAAAGAGTTCTACCCAGTGATCTGGGCAGAGGCAGAGACAAATGAGGATTACAGAAGTGAGAATTGTTAGATGCAAATCTAATTCTAGTGCTCAACCTATTGCCAGGAGTACAAGCCAGGTAATTAACGCTTTCACCCCAAGAACGTTCCATTGTCATTCCTCGGTCTCACTGAATCCATAGTGAACTTTCCTGGGGCTGAAACCCATTGGCAAGACAATTGGCGACATCAGCAGGATTCATTGTTGACCAAGGAAAAAGACAGGCTTCCCTTATGGGAGGGGTGCTTCAGTGGGCTGCCCCTGTGAATGGGGAGACAGTCAATTGTTCCCCAATGCATATGTGGTCTGAAGTGGCTTGTCTTGTAGAGGGCCAGGCCCCATCCCAAGACTAGAGACAGGTAGATGTGGTATAGTAAGCAGGTCCTCTGAGAAACAAAGTGCCCATGAGGCAGTGGGGATTGTGGGTTGGCTGTTTCTCAAAGTGTTAAAAGAGTCTACAGATGAGAAGAACATGCTCCTGAAAGAGACCCAAGAAATGGCAGCATGAGAATGTGAGCTGCAAACTTCTTTGGATTCACTGAAGAATGAAATGGCATTGATATGAGAGGAGGCAGCACAAGAATGCTGGCAGTGACATACCGTTGAGGAGGTAAAAAATTTGTTGATGCCATTTGAAACGGCATCACTACGAGGTACTCTGGAGGAGGTAAAGGTCATGAAGGAAAAGGATGTACCTCTGAAAAAAACACAAGAAGAGGCAATGCGAGAATGTGAGCTGCAAGGTCCAGTAAAGGAGGTCAAAAGATTCCTTACAGAATGAGACAGCAGCACTGCCAGGTGTTCTAAAGGAGGAATAGGCCCTAGAGGAAAATGAAATGCTCCTGAGGGAAGCACAGGAAGAGGCAGCGTGAGAATACCAGCTGCAAAGCATTGAGGTGAAGGTAAGAGAGCTATTGAAGACTGAGCTAGCATTTCTCGAGGCACAGTAGAAAAGGTAAAGGTTGTAGCAGAGGAGATACTCAGGGGAGGGGAGAGAAAGGGGCCATCAGCCCCAGAAATGGAGGAGGTGGGGAAGGATGAAGGGGTGGTGTCAGGGGCACTGACCCCTCCTCTACTGACAGCACACCAAGTGGTTGTAAAGAAAATAAAGACCCATAAATCGAGGGTTCCCCCAGGAGAGGTGCAGCCCCCTCCCCAGGTCATGGAGCACTCTATGCTCCACCCCTATACTCAGGCAGAACTGGTGGATTTGGGCTCCCAGTTTAGGCAGAAACCCTTGGAGTCAATATCAGTTTGGCTCTTGCATCTGTGGGATAATGGGGTGGACGAAATTGTTCTGTCTGCTCAGAGATGGGAAAGCTGGCATCTCTGACAGTGCAGCCAGCTTTGACGCAGTGATTACAAAATGCACATCGGGCCCGGGAAATCACTCCCTCCTTGATTGGCTTATGGCTGAACTTTGTGCTGTGTGGCCCCATCAGGGTGATTTACCATCCTCTCCTGCTAGATGGCAGATGTATGCTGAACTCCAACAGGTGTTATGGGAGCTACGCATGAAAAATAGCATCTATAGTCCAGATAATTATGAACCAGATGAGGTATGAGAAATGTTGTACTTCAAACTGCTGCCACATCCCTCTTTGGGTCTTTAGTGGTCATTCTTGCTGCTCACTTAAGGCTGCCCATAAGTGAGATTACCCATAGAGTAGCAGACTTAGGAAAGTCAGAAGCAATGAGAGCATAGAAAGAAATAAGGTCTGCTACTCACAAGAATTTAAAGGTCCCCATGAAGGTTACGAGGACCCAGATGTGGGTTGATTTAATATGGACAGGAGCAGATAGAAGGAAATTAGATGGGAAGTCAAATAGAATCTTACTGGAGCTACAGCAACAACTGAAATCAGAGCAGCACTTCCAGCCATTAAGACCAAAGAGGCAGAGGCCAGAGACAGAGCCTCGATTCCGGCCTGTGTGTTTGCAAGACTTCCTGCTGGAGAGCAAGCCAACCTCACTTGAGCCCACACAGGAAGGTGATTGGGGAACACGGTTTGATTGACGGGAAGGTCAAGGTATCTTCCCTGAGGGACAAGAGGGGGACCAGAGGCCACATGTTGAAATAGCTATCCATTGGTCCCCAGTGAACATACAACGTGTCCTGGCTCTGGTGGACATAGGGGCTGAATGTTCACTGATTTCTGGTAACCTTGAGCAGTTTCTCAGTACCCTCACTATTATAGATGGATACAGGGGTAAGGTTATCAGAGTGAAACAAGCGCAAATCCCTTTGGGAATAGGACGTCTACACCCAAAGGAGTACACTGTGTATATATCTCGCATCTCTGAGTATATTTTGGGGATTGATATCCTGCAGGCTCTGTGGTTGCAGACCACTGCAGGTGAGTTCAGACTGAGAGTATATGTGGTGAAGGCAGTTCTGAGGGGACATGCTAGGCACCCGCCCATAGCTTTGCCTGTGCCTCAGCAAGTGAATAATACCAAACAATGCAAACTGCCTGAAGGGCGTAAAGAAATTGAAGAAACCCTCCAGGAACTGGAAAAGGTGGGTATTATGAAGCCCACCCATAGTCCTTTCAATTCCCCACTGTGGCTAGTAAAAAATTCGATGGTTCCTGGCATATAACTGTGGATTACAGAGAACTGAATAAAGACATACCACTATGCATGCTGCTGTCCCCTCTATTGCAGACCTGATGGATACCCTTGGTCACAAACTTAAAATTTCTTACAGCTCTAACTGTTTATGGCAGGAATTTAAAACACTTTAGCAACATAACTCTTTTCAAGTAATATATTAAGTAAAACCTTAAACTTTTCCTTATAAAGGATAAATAAGAGAATGAACACAAAAAGCTTCATGCAGAATATAGTAAGGTAGGTTGGCTACAACATAACATAGGAACATACCATTATGTGGTAGATCTTGCTAATGCCTTCTTTTCCATTGACATTGAACAGGAAAGTCAGGAACAGTTTGCCTTCCCACGGGAAGGAAGGCAATGGACTTTCACCGTCTTTCCACAGGGATACCTCCACGGTCCCACCATCTGTCATGGACTTGTAGCCCATCACTTGGCTACATGGGAGAAAACACCAATGGTGCAGCTGTACCATTATATTGATGATGTCATGCTCACATCTGATTCTTTTTCAGATCTAGAAGGTGCAGCACCTAGACTGCTATAACATCTACAGGAGAAAGGGTGGGCTGTGAACAGTACCAAGGTTCAGGGACCTGGTTTCTCAGTCAAATTCTTGGAAGTTGTCTGGTCAGATAAGACTAAAGTTATACCAGAAGCAATCATAGACAAAGTCCAGGCCTTTCCTACCCCTACAACTGTGGCATTATTACAGGAGTTTTCGGGTCTTCTGTGCCACTGGAGAGTGTTTATCTCACACTTGGCACCAATTCTGAAGCTCTTATACCAGTTGGTACAAAAGGGTATCAGGTAGGACTGGTATGAGACATGTGCATCTGCCTCTACTACAGCAAAATACACAGTCAAGGCTGTGTAGGCCTTGAGTGTGGTAGACCTATCAAGGCCCTGTGAGTTGGATGTTCATGTGACTGAAGACGGTTATGGCTGGGGCTTCTGGCAGCAGCTTGAACAAATTCTCCAACCTATTGGATTCTGATCACAACTCTGGAAAGAGACAGGTAAGATACACTTTCATAGAAAAACAGTTGGCTGTCATGTATCATGCCTTGCTGGCTACAGAACCCATCACTGGAATGGCCTTGATAAGGTAATAACCACCTATCCTATCTTGGGGTGGGTACCAGACTGGACCCAAGAGCCAAGGAGTTGTGTAGCACAAACACCTACACTGATCAAGTGGGGTTCCTACCTACAGCAGTGTAGGTCCCTTTCTAGTAGCCCCTTGAGTGAAGAACTCCATGCTTACTGAGGCCAGTGACATATACTAGTGAAAAGCAGGAAGAATTTACTTTAGAACCACTAGCAGCAGAGAGCCATTATCGGGTGGGATGAGCCCCTGTACCTGAAGATGCATGGTACACAGATGCTCCAGCCATGAGCAGCCCCCAAAATGGGGGGCCATAGCTTTCCATCCTAAGACTGAGATAATACAGATGGAAGATGGTGAAGGGAACATCAGTCCATGGGCAGAGTTGTGGGCACTGTGGCTTGTGATCAGCCAGGAGCCCCTATAGTTGTCTGCACTGACAACTGGACCGTCTATTGGGGCTTGGCCCTCTGGCTACCAACATGGTACCATGCCAACTGGTTGGTTGGTCACTGACTCCTTTGGGGGCAAGAACTGTGGCAAGACTTATGGGCCTCTGATCAGACTTAAACAGTTACAATATATCATGTGACAGGTCATTTGCCACTGGCATCCCCAGGAAATGATGAAGAAGATAAGTTGGCCCAGATACAGTGGCTAGAAGGAAAGGCTGCCTTTGATATAGCCCAATGATTACATCAGTGTTTTCGCATGCGGGGCAAAAGACAATGTGGACTGTAGCCCGTCGGTGGGGCTTGCCTTTGACTTTGAAGAAGTTAGTAGAGCCCGGCAGGAGTATGTCGTGTCCTCTAAAAGGGACTTACACCGAGTTCCACAGCAACATGGGACAATAACTAGGAGGCCTATACCTCTCTTCAGATGGCAGATAGACTATCTTGGGTCTCTACCTGTGTCAGAAGGATATCGGTATGCCATGACTTGTGTGGACACAGCTACTAGACTTCTGGTTGTTTTTCCTACCTGTTTTGCAGACCAGCAGATAAACAAAAGAGGCCTGGAGCTTCTCTTTGCTGCCACTCTGCAACCACAGGTAATTGAGAGTGATCAGGACACCCATTTTACTGGACATGCGCTGTAAGAATGGGTGCAACAGTTGGGAATTAAATGGAAGTTCCATGTGCCATACAATCCTACCACAGCAGGCATGATAGAGAGGCACAATGGATTGTTAAAATTAGGACTAAAGTCAGATACCAATAGTCTGCGGGGATGGTCAGTCTGCTTATGGACCATGCTACAGTGTTTGAATGTGAGACCCTGAAAGGGAGCCCTGAGCCCTGTAGACATGTTAACATATATGGTTGCCTCCCCTATAGAACTGCAAGTACAAACCAAGAAAGAATCACTGAAGCCAAGGTCTGGCCACTAGAATAATATTTTGCTGCCAGCACCAACTATGCTAAACCCTGAAGACTCCATTGAGCAGACGTGGCCTTGGACCTTTTGACAAATGGACCAACAATGGCTGGCTCTTCTGGCACCTTGGGGACAATGCCTGGAAGCTCACCTCATGTATATTCCTGGAGTAAGCAGAGTGGCCCCTAAATATCACCATAGTATATCCTGAATGACCACAGGTAGGAGAATCTTACAGGGGAATTTTGTTTAATCATTATGGCCAATGCATGCACCTCCAGTAGCACTATATATAGGTCACCATGGGGAAAGGAGTAAAGGTATGGTATACTAGACCTGGAAAGGACCCCCTTTCTGCTACAGTCCTATCACAGGACCGCTCTCTTGCATGGATCCTACCTGATGGAAAAGATTTGCCTATGTTGGTGTCATTAAAACATGTGTCTTAACACCCCTAAGGTCTTTGTGCATTGGGTACACACCCTGGCAAAAAATTGCTCTTCACTGGGGTGCATGGAGCTCCCTATCCATACCACTACTAAGTGTGAGTCATGAACTCATGTGAGTAGAACTGGTTTTGAATACAGCTGAGATAACTTCCTCTGGCTTGAGGATTATTATAATTTTTGTTACCGGTATCAAAATATTGTTGTATCTTAATTTTTGTTTTTATCTCTATGTTGTTGTTATCCTCTGTTGCTGTGGTGGAATCTGGTGACAGTGCTCCAGCTTTCTTGCACAGAGACCAGTGAAGAAGATTGAGAGCATGAAGATTGTGAGGCAAGAATCCTGGAGGGGTGTAGTGTGGATAAAGTGAAGGTTGGTAAGGCCAAGATCCTCACCTGAACCTAAACTGCTTGATGATGTAACTGGCCTGCTGCTAGGCTACTGCTTCCACACCCATAGGTAATTAGCTATTATTGACTGAGTCACTATATAAAGAAATCTGCCCAGTGCTCTGGGCAGAGGCAGAGAGGAAGAAGGTTACAGACCTGCAGATGTAATCCTAGTGCTTGACCTATCTCTGGGAGAACAAGCTAGGTAATAAACCCTTTCACCCCTTGAACGTTCCATTGTCATTCCTTGGTCTCACTGAATCCATAGTGAACTTGCCCAGGGCTGAAACCCATTGGCAAGACACTTCCCCATTTCACAATCTGAGCAGATACCTCTATTTACAATCTCACAGCATCAAACATCCCCCCACTATCACATTATTCATTTTATATTTATGAGTCGAGGCTGTCTCAGTCTCAACCTCAACTCTAGAGTGTACAATTTATGTAGCCAGTGACTGTATCTGATTTTGTTAATCAGAGTATCCCTAGTCCCATAAGACACAACCAAGCAAACAAACCCCAAATTTGAAAATGTCCAGACTCTTCAATTCATAATGTGTGTAGGTTTAATAAATTAGCTGGTCATCATTGAGTTCTGTAACAGTGCTATACATATATTGACAACTTTGCTTGTAACTTTTAATGAAAACTGTACTAGCTCTGATTTTACTGGCAAAATTATATTCTCTATGATAATATAATACAGTGTTATTACACTTTTCAATTCTGGGCCCAAGGTATAATCATTTGTATGCATGGGTTTGAATCGTTTCTAGTCTCTTTCATTTTTCCCCAGTACAAATTAATGCAATCCACTAATTGTAGATCTGCTGTAACACATTCTGTTAATGCAGTTGTTCAGGGAAAGTGTGATCACATTTTTGTTTGGGTGTATTTTGTATAAAATCTGCCACGTTGAAAATATCCTCAGCTGTTGGTTCGCAGAGGGTGTCAGACCTGTGGGCTGTCACATGGTCAAATAAGGAAAACAGCACAACAGGCATGTTAATTAGTATTGCATAAGCACAGCCATAATGAAATCTATTTGCTTTGCAGTGGCAGTTACCGTAAGACCCAAAACCCCTACCGACCTTCCTCTCATGAAAATGAGTCAGAACAATGAGAATGATTTCTTCCAAAAACTTGTATGTTCTAAAGGGTGCTGGCTTAATATGTAACTAATCTACAGAGAAATTTGCCACTTGAATGTTTTTGCTTTATGCTAATATCTCTCCACTTTTATCCTTCCCTATCCATTACCATCATCCTTTCTACACACACATTTTTACTAACAACTGTCCGTCTGATTCTCGCCATCTAAACTAGCTCCCACAATTTCTAAAAACAATTTCATGCTCGGTCAGTTTTGCAGTGTGTATTTGATCTCAGTGTAAAAAGAGAAAGAACAAAATTCATCACTACACACATAAAATACTCTGTAGTTCAATAAATGTAAAAACTAAATGGGAAGCCTAACAGTTTTTCATAAACCTAAATCACTATACACGAATACAGCACTTTTAATCAAATTCAGAGTGATTCAATGAAGGTCTAATAGCCATACGCCAATTTTATACATAATATTGTCACTGATCCTAAAGGAAAAAATGATAAAGTCTGTATATGGTTATTTGACCAGTCCCATTCATGCTTATGTTAATTCAATTAAAACTTTTCAAGGAACAAAGACTGTCAATTACCCTAATTATACTCTAGGGAGAGGGTTCTAAACATGTGGATTATAATCTGCAAAAGAAAAAACAAGACATCAAAGCATGTCAGTGATCTGAATTGCAGTTCTCTTTTAGAATGGCATCCTCAGGAATTTTTTAAAAGCAGCAGAACCTATGACTGGTTCCTCTAAAATATCTAAAATTTTCTAAAAATCCTTGTCCCCCATGTATTTGCTGAATGTTACCTTAAATTTTAATCTCATATAATGATCAATTTGAATTTTGACAGCCTAAAGATATGAAAGATATAACAGGTGCTTCAAGATTTGAGGAAGAAAAATAAACTCTGAAGTATCTGAGATGGTGTGTTTGATAAAAATAATTCCAGCTTTATTTATTTATTTATTTATCTTTTCAATCAAAAGAAAATGTATCATAATAACATTCTGAATTAAAAAAAAATAGAGGCTATTAGTTTGAAGGAATAAGAATAATTACTATAGCTGATTCAGAAATCCATTAAAAAATGTTAAAACAGTATCTGCCAATTTGAAAAGCATGTTGTAATCTCATTTTATAAGATTTTTCTTTTTTTTGTAAGGGCACTAGTGTCTAAAGAGAGCACTGGCATAGAAGGGTTTGTGGGCATTTATGTGGATGAGTGAACATATATCAGTGCACATATAACATCTTAACAATTTTCATGGGTTTATTTCAAGAGTAGAAGAGATACTACGGCAAACCAATTCCATAAAACAATGGCTTATGAACTTCAGAGGTAATGCTTTTGCACTTTGTCTAATAAGCAGAGGGATTTGTCAGACAGCTCTCTTTTCTAAGAGAGCCCAAATGAACAGCAACCTCTAGTTTTAATCTGTTTAGAATTCCAACTTGTCTTTTCCATGTACAAAGGAATCAAGAGTGAAGCTATTGGCACTTATATTTTAGCAGCATATTACTCAACATCTGGAGAGGTCCAAAGTTCTGAAATATAATTTAAACAAAATCCTGGCTAGAATGCAGCAAACAAATATGAAGAAGTTAGGAATGTTTCACATATTTTTCAGAGTAGACTTCAAGAACAATAGACTAAATATTTACTCAACCCACTTATGTGAAGGAGAAGGGAAAACCACATGGACAAAATGGAAAAATGATTTTCAGCCTAATTCAATACATAAACAGTATGTTTTTTTAAATTCTTTTCAAAGTTACAGAAATCATTATCAGTATAGTCTACACTGATGATTGAAAGAAGGTAGTTTTATAATATTAGTAAACTTTTTCAGTATAAATAGGCATTGTCCCATAATTTCATGTTTCTATGCTTCTGTAAGTTCTTTGGGTCTTTTAAAATCACATTATCAATATGGGAGATCTTCAAGATATGTACTTTGCTAAATGAGATATGGTATAAGATAATGTCTACAGAAAGCTACCATTTTTTTAAACACAAAGCTATATATATATGCACAGATTTTTCACAGATATTAATGAAGGTTTGCACAAGAAAAGTAGCAACATTTGTAACTTCTGAGAAGAGAGTGAGATGCTTAAGTGTTAGAGTTAAAAAAATAGATTTAATTTTCCCTGCATAGCTTTATATGTTTGGTTTTGTACCACTAAAGCATTATCTTTTTAAAATCAAATAAAATGTAATATAAAAATATACTTTATTACCACTAATAAAGTTAGTTCTTGATTAAGACTTCCATTGGTCCTGTCTTCATGGAATATATGCATAGCTTTGGAAAATGTTATGTACATAAATAAAATAAAATTCACACAAAAGTTTGGAAAATAGCACAACAATGAGTAAATGATATGGAGCAAATGTGATCTATGAGTCCCATAAATGTCATAACGCTTTAAGTAGTTAAGAAAATGCTTCATGTAAAACAGGAGATTGTAGGATTTAGAGAGGGAGAAAAATAAAAGACCAATTCTGTCAAAAAAAAATCACAGATTCACAGCACCATATGGAGACACAGGTAGCCGAAGCAGAGTCCCATTTGATTATAGAGGGTGTGTGTGTGTGTGTGTGTGTGTGTGTGTGTGTGTGTGTGTGCTCGTGCACTGTATGGGGCTGTGGAGAGAAATGTAGGCATAAATGTGTAAGTGCTAGAATGACGTGAATAGATCAGAAGGCAGAAAATTTTATATGATTCTTGAAAGCAGAACAAGTGGTTATACTTGTTTGGTTTTCTTTCTTTTTCTCTCTTCCTGTTTTCCCTTTAATACTTCTTATATCACTTTTGACCTTAAGCATTGCACCTACAATGAAGTGCACAGATTACAATTGTGCAGGACAATGAAGCTGTATGAAGTAAACATGTCCATATAACATACCTAGATGAAGATCTGTAATGTTACCAGCCTCCTGGAAGTCTTGATCATTAACACCCTTCCCTGACACCCCCCTCTTAAAGATTACTCATATTCTTTTCCATTACCGATAATTAGTTTTTCTAGTTATGGAACTTTAAATAAAGAGGATTATCAGAAATACTCTTCTGGATCTGGCTTATTAATTCATTATGTCTATCAGGGTCATCCATGTTGATGCACATGGCATCATTTGACACAAAACAGTCAATCTTGAACCATTTTGGCTAAATAATTATATTCATCACCCCAAAATGCAAAGCAGGAAAGTGAGGAAAGGTTAAATAGACATTAACTACTACATATTTCTTATTTGCCCTTTACAATAATATAGGCTACTAATGTAGAAGTGATTACTATTATAAAAATTAGTAAGTTTGCTTTACTTACAGAAGGTCTTGCTTAAACAGCAAACAGCAAGTAAGGGACTAATTGTCATTCACACCCAGGGTTTCCACCTCAAAGTCCAGGATCATGATATAATACCACATTATCTATATTATTATTTAAATTTAGAAAATTGAAAAGTTCATTTCTCAGCTTCCCTGGCATATTGTTATTCCTTACAAAATGTGATGCTGATGCTGGGTGACATTTGCATTGTACCTACCACAGGTCAGGCCTTTCCTAAGAGCTTATATTATCCCATTTAATCATCATAAACACTATTATGAGGTAGGTTTCACCATTTTCCCTATTTTAAAGATCAGGGAACTAATGTCGAAAGAGGTTACAAAACTTGCCCAAAATCCCACAGTGTGCTAGTGTATCTGGGTGGGTAAACTTCTCCCACAAAGAGCTAGATAGTAAATATTTTAGGTTTTGCAGGCCATGTTGTCTCTGTTACGAACAATCAGTTCCACCACTATAGTACAAAAGCTGCTATAGACAGCAAGTAAATTAATTTGCAAGGCTGTGTTAAAGACCTTACTTCCAAAAACAGGCTCTGAGAGGGATTCATTTCAATGTTCATAGAACATTTGAAATTCCATAATGCAAATTCCAAGTAAAACTTAATTTATGTATGAAGCTGTATAAATACTAACACAGTATGAAAATTAAAACATGTTGCAAAAGGAAAGCAAAGTACATCTGAACCCAGAAACATTTAGCTGGCTCAATTTCACCTTAACTATTTCACAGTGGGTGACTTAGACCCATCAATGCAAGAGAGCAATCCAGAATCAAAAGAAAAGTGAAAATGAGTTTTCTCAACAAAAAGTTAACCTTAACCTTTTCTTACTTATTTTACATATGGAACAATCATTATTTTAGGGCTTAAATAATCAGAGTTGTGAAAACCGTAATATTGGGCAAAGGCTGGATTTCATCAACCTAGGAGTTAGTAGAGGAAACCAGTCAGGAAGGTTCAAAACCCCCAATTAAATACAGCAAAATTAAAATTCATGAACATAAAAACCATCTATAAATTTTTACATGCAACTTTCATCATTTTAAAAAGTGGTTGCTGAGTATATTTTTGTTTTAGAGATAAAACTGTGCCCTTACTCATATTAAAATGTCCCAGTAGTAAAGGCTCTGTCATCTATGTTAATTGTATGCTTTGCTTGTCCTTGTCTTAGAATCCAGTTTATTTTTAAAACAAACATTCTGAAAATCTTTGATATCACATTCAGCAATCCATCTGCTCCAATGTAAATTCTTTCAAGTGCAGGTGGCCTGTAATGTTGTGTGAGAGCAATTAATGAAGTTTTGAATCTCTTTTGCTCTTTCACGCTCAGCTGAATGGTAAAAAGGGGTTATCATCTTTAATTCCCTAGCTTAACAGTACACACAATTATATAGTTTCATGCATTTTCATTTCCCTTTTAGATACATATACATGTTTCTCTGGCTGTTCTAGATGCAGACCAAATAAACTCATGAATGATTTGCAAGATGGATGAAATATTAAGATACAGTATAAGTTACAACAATTAATGCTTGAAAAAATAAAACAGAAGTTACAAAGAAAATATTTCAATCTGCTATAATTGTCATTTAATTTCTCAAGAATTAAAAGGTAAAAAGAAACAAAAAAAAACCTACAAAGCTTTTTATACTAACATCCCTTGCTTAAAGGAAAAGTCCAAAAATTAGATATTTATTATGCTTCATTTCATACATAAAATACTTTTCTTCATATGCTAGTAAAGCATTTATACCAGTTAATAATTTAATAGATTAATAAATTAATTGATTATATTCCCATGTTTTCTGATTATCATATTTTGCTTTGAGACTAACAATGACTCATATCGAATTACGCCTATTATAAGATATATTAGAGTTTGCTTAATTTATGACCTCTGTGCAGACCTTCTTTTACAGTACTTTGTTTAGTGCATTGACAATTCATTTATCTGACAGTAAACTTATATTTTATAAGGCATGAATGATTGTGGACAGCTTTATGGATACCATATTTGTTTCTTTAAACCTTTAAAACAAAGTGCTCCTTCTGCTTTACAGATATAAATTAAGATATAATTTGTATTTATAGTAAAGTTATGGAAGCATAATTATGGAAGATAAAGTTTCTAAAGGAAGCAGCCCATGAAGTAAATCTGTCAATCAGGCCATTTAAAAATTTCATCTATATAATACCAGTTAGCTGTCATCCAAAAACTATATTATAGTCTGTACATTCTTATAAGTTATATAAAAATAATTATATTTTCATGCTTTAGTTCAGTTACTTAAAAAATAATGTCAGTTATTAAAAAAGGGTTAATAAAACTATGACAAGTAATGAAGAACTTCAAGGTTGAAGTTATAAGTGTACTTTCTTATTGAAATATTGTTGATATACAATATTATACTGGTTTCATGTATACAACACTGTGGTTCAACATTTATACACATTACTAATTTTTACAGCCACTAGTGTGGTTACTATCAGCTAACACAGAAAGATATTACAGAACCAATGATTATATTCTCCATGCCACACTTCCGTCCCTATGACCAATTGGTATTATGATTGAGATTTTTGTGTATCTTTATCCCCTTCACCTATCCCACCTACAAACCCCAACCCCTCCCCCATGGTAACTAAAAGTCACTTCTCAGTGTCTATGTGTCTACTGCTATTTGTTCATTTTGTTTTGTTTTGTTTTTAAATTCCACTTATAAGTGAAATTATATGATATTTGTCTTTCTCTGCCTGGCTTATTTCACTGAGCATAACACCCTCTAGGTCCATCTATGTTGTCACAAATGGCAGGATTTCTATCTTTTTATGGCTGAATAATATTCCATTGTATATATGAACCACATCTTCTTCATCCATTCATCTACTGATGGACAATTAGGTTGCTTCCATATCTTGGCTATTGGTAATGATGTGGCAATAAACAGGGGTACATGTATTTTTTTAAATCAGAGATTTTGTTTTCTTTGGGTAAATTCCAAGAAGTGGATTTTAAACGACTTGCAGAATATATGCAATTTTAAGGATATTTCTGTTACTTTTTCTTCTTCATTTTTATTTGTATCTAATGAAACATAAGATCTTAATAAAGTTTAGAACAGTTACTGTTTAAGTTCAGACTTACTATATTGAAGTCAGAAAAAGTCTACTAGAACTGTCTAAAAGGAAACATTTTGCTCTTTTGCTTTTGTGAAAATAAATTTTTTTAAAAAGTTAAATCTGTGGGATTCAAGATGGCGGCATGAGAGGTGAGACAGAGACTTCCTCCCAAAACCACAAATAGAATGAAAATATAGTTAATTGCTACAACTAACCCTAAAAGAGCAACAAGAAAGAAGGCTGAACCAGACTGCATCCAGACCTCACGAACAGAGCAGACCTCACGATCACAGGGTAACATAGGAAAGCCTTTATCAAGCAGGACTCAAGCCCTTCCCCCACCCCAGCTCACTGGTGGGAAGAAGAGAAATGGAGCAGGAGAGGGGGTGGAAGCCTAGAACTGCTGAACACCGAGCCTTGGAGGTCCACTTTGGGAGCAGAAACCTAGACTGTGTGGTGCTCTGGACGTTGGTGACTTCATACAGGTGGAGTGCTTGAGAGACAGATTGTGACCTTTTGTGGAGGAGGGGATCCACACCCGGCCGCACTGGGACAAAGGAAAGGCAAGCAGTTTGAGAGGCTTCCTAGCAGAGAGGGCTGCTGAAGGAGCGGGGTTTGCACGGAGCTTGCTGCACTGGGTAGGGGAGAGTGGGACAAGGTTGTCTGGGCGAACTTTGCCCAGCTGGTTGGAAACTTTGAGGAGTTTCAGGCGCCCCATCCCCCTGGATGCCTACTCAGCTCCGAGGCCCCCCACTGTGACACACAGCCTGCTACGCCTACCTCGTAGCCTGCCGGCACCAGTTCACAAACTAGCAATCACTGCACTGGCATCAGGCCAGCCAGAAGGAGGCCCCGCCTACAACAGCTATAGATTCAAAGCACAGAGGCTTACACCTGTGTGCTTGGCCCACTGGCTCTGACACTTGAGACAGGCACTGCAGATGGGAATCAGGAAGCAGATCTTTCCATCCCCCAGGCCCCAGCTCCACTCCCCTACAAACCCCAGCCTCACTCTAGGGGCTGAGCAGCTCCAGAGGCTGGAGCTTCTGGGCACTAGTGGGCACGACACAGAAATATGAAACGTCAAAAGAACATGGTGCAGACCAAAATCTCACAAACCCCAGAAAAAGGGCCTAATGGAACTGAACTCATGAATCTGCCAGAAAGAGAGTTCAAAATAAAAATAATAAACATGCTCATGGAGGTACAGAAAAATATACAAGAACTCAGGAAATAAATTAAGTTGGAGATTCAATCTTTAAGAAATTCCATACCTGAAATGAAATATACAATGGAGGAAATTAAAAGCAGATTAGATGAGGTAGAAGAGACAGTAAATGGAATAGAAATTAGAAAAGAGGAATACAAGGAAACTAAGGCACAGAGAGAAAAAAGTATATCTAAGAATGACAGAATATTGAGAGAACTGTGTGACCAATCCAAATGGAACAATATTCACATTATAGGGGTACCAGAAGAAGAAGAGAGAGAAAAGGGGATAGAAAGTGTCTTTGAGGAGGTAATAGCTGAAAACTTCCCCAATCTGGGGAAGGAGATAGTCTCTCAGGCCATGGAGGTGCACAGGTCTCCCAACACAAGGGACCCAAGGAAGACAACACCAAGACATATAATAATTAAAATGGCAAAGATCAAGGATAAGAACAGACTTTTAAAAGCAGCTAGAGAGAGAAAAAAGATCACATACAAAGGAAAACCCATCAGGCTATCATCAGACTTCTCAACAGAAACCTTACAGGCCAGGAGGGAGTGGCATGATATATATAATGCAATGAAGAAGAAGGGCCTTGAACCAAGAATACTATACCCGGCAAGGTTATCATTTAAATTTTAAGGAGGGATTAAACAATTTTCAGATAAGAAATAGTGGAGAAAATTTACCTCCCACAAACCACATCTTTACTGCATTTTGGAGGGACTCCTATAGATGGAAGTATTCCTAAGTTTAAGTAGATGTCACATAAGGGATAGACAAAGAACACAAAATATGATTAATAACATACATTGAATGTAGTAGGAAGAAAAAGAGGAAAAAAAAGAATAACCTTTAGGTTGTGTTTGTAATAGCACACAAAGTGAGTTAAATTATACTGTTAGATAGTAATAGAATAACCCTTGAACCTTTGGTAACCACTAATCTAAAGCCTGCAATGGCAATAACTACACACTTGTCAATAACCACCCTAAATGTAAATGGTTTGAATGCACCAATCAGAAGACATAGAGTCACTGAATGGATTAAAAAACAAGACCCATCTGCACGCTGCATATAAGAGACTCACTTCAAGCCCAAAGACATACACAGACTGAAAGTAAAGGGATGGAAAAAGATATTTCATGCAACTAACAGGGAGAAAAAAGCAGGAGTTGCAGTACTTGTATCAGAGAAAATAGACTTCAAAACAAAGAAAGTCACAAGAGACAAAGAAAGATATTACATAATGATAAAGGGGTCAGTCCAACAAGAGCATATAACTATTATAAATATCTATGCACCCAACACAGGATCACCTACATATGTGAAACAAATACTAACAGAATTAAAGAGGGAAATAGAATGCAATGAATTAATTTTAGGAGACTTCAACACACCACTCACGCCGAAGGACAGATCAACCAGACAGAAAATAAGTAAAGAGACAGAGGCACTGAACAACATATTAGAACAGATGGAACTAAAGGACATCTACAGAATACTCCATCCAAAAGGAACAGGATACACATTCTTCTCAAATGCACATGGAACATTTTCAAGAATAGGTCACATACTAGGCCACAAAAAGAGCCTCAGTAAAATAAAATAGATTGAAATTGTACCAACCAGCTTCTCAGATCACAAAGGTATGAAACTAGAAATAAATTACACAAAGAAAACAAAAAAGCCCACAAACACATGGAGGTTTAATACATGCTCCTAAATAATCAATGGATCAATGACCAAAAAAGAAAACAGAGATCAAGCAATATATGGAAACAAACGACAACAATAATTCAACAACACAAAGTCTGTGGGACGCATCAAAAGGCCGTGCTAAGAGGGAAATATACTACAATACAGGCATACCTCAGGAAAGAAGAACAATCCCAAATGAACAGCCTAAACTCACAATTAATGAAACTAGAAAAGGAAGGACAAATGAGGCCCAAAGTCAGTAGAAGGAGGGACATAATAAAGATTAAAGCAGAAATAAATAAAATTGAAAATAAAACAATAGAAAGAATCAATGAAAGCAAGAGCTGGTTCTTCGAGAAAATAAACAAAATAGATAAACCCCAAGCCAGACTAACCAAGAAAAAAAGAGAGTCTACACACAAAAAACAGAATCAGAAATGAGAAAGAAAAAATCATGACAGACACCACAAAAATACAAAGAATTATGAAAGAACACTATGAAAAATTATATGGTAACAAACCGGATAACCTAGAAGAAATGGACAATTTTCTAGAAAAATACAACCTTTCAAGGCTGACCCAGGAAGAAACAGAAAATCTGAACTCACCAATTACCAGCAATGAAATTGAATTGGTAATCAAAAAACTACCTAAGAACAAAACACCTGGACCAAATGATTTCACTGCTGAATTTTATCGAACATTAGTGAAGACTTAATATCCATCCTCCTTAAAATTTTCTAAAAAGTAGAAGAGGGGGGAATACTCCCAAACACATTCTATGAGGCCACCATCACTCTAATACCAAAACCAGGCAAAGACACCACAAAAAAAGAAAATTACAGACCAATATCCCTGATGAACATAGATGCAAATATACTCAACAAAATATTAGCAAACCGAATTCAAAATATTGAATTGATCATCCATCATGATCAAGTGGGATTCATCCCAGGGATACAAGGATGGTACAATATTTGAAAATCCATCAACATCATCCACTTCCTCAACAAAAAGGACAAAAACCACATCATCATCTCCATAGATGCTGAAAAAACATTTGACAAAATTCAACATCCATTCATGATAAAAACTCTCAACAAAACGGGTATAGAAGGCAAGTACCTCAACATCGTGAAGGCCATATATGACAAACCTACAGCCAACATTATACTTAACAGCGAGAATTTGAAAGCTTTTCCTTTAAGATTGGTAACAAGACAAGGATTCTCACTCTCCCCACTTTTATTCAACATAGTTCTGGAGGTCCTAGCCACAGCAGACAGCACAAAGAAATAAAACACATCCACATTGGCAAGGAAGAATTCAAACTGTCCCTGTTTGCAGATGACAGGATACTGTACATAAAAAACCCTAAAGAATACACTCCACAACTACTAGATCTAATATCTGAATTCAGCAAAGTCGTGGGATACAAAATTAATATACAGAAAGTTGCTGCATTCCTATACACTAACAATGTACTAGCAGAGAGAGAAATCAGGAAAACAATTCCATTCACACTTGCATCAAAAAGAATAAAATACCTAGGAATAAACATAACCAAGGAAGTGAAAGACCTATACCCTGAAAACTACAGGACACTCTTAAAAGAAATTAAAGAGGACACTAATAAATTGAAATTCATCCCATGCTCTTGGCTAGGAAGAATTAACATTGTCAAAATGGCCATCCTGCCTAAAGCAATCTACAGATTAAATGCAAGCCCTATCAAAATACTTACAGCATTCTTCAATGACCTAGAGCAAATAGTTCTAAAACTCATATGAAACCACAAAAGACCTGAACAGTGAAAGCAATCCTGAGAAGGAAGAATAAAGCAGGGAAAATTATGCTCCCTGACTTCAAGCTCTACTACAAAGCAACAG